>NC_050589.1:11339204-12011704 GCF_013368585.1 Megalops cyprinoides
TAAAATAAAACCAGGGAAAGTCACTGATCGGACCAACCAAATCATGCATAAGTCAACCACACTGAACCCAGTGTGTGCTTGGAACGTCCCAAGAAAAATGTAAATTCTTAGTTAACACTGAAGTTATTTTCAGGTTCCAATTAGATTTACCATTAACTGACTGATTAGATATATTACAGCATAACCACTACCACTTCGCAGTGCAGCCAAAAAAGGACTCAAAACAGCAACCCCATGCCCTGACACCACTGATGACCTGTATTAGGTGAAAGGAGCAGAGCAGAAAAGGGGATAGAATCCCACTGCACTGCATTCTGGAATGGCACTTGGAACATGGACATAGGCCACCTGCAAATTCCCATAATCCTCTGCTGTAAACACAGGTCTGTGGTCAGCGCAGGGTGCAGCAGCAGCTGGGGACTCTCCTCTCTGAGACTCTTCTCTTTGGCATTCTTCCTTCTGAGATTCCTCTCTCCTCTCTGAGACTCCTCACTTTGCCATTCTTCCTTCTGAGATTCCTCTCTCCTCTCTGAGACTCCTCACTTTGCCATTCTTCCTTCTGAGATTCCTCTCTCCTCTCTCTGAGACTCCTCTCTTTGACATTCTTCCTTCTGAGAGATTCTTCTCTCGTTTCTCTGAGGCTCTTCTCTCTCAGACTCTCCTCTTACTCTCCTCTCTTAGACTCTCCTCTTACTCTCCTCTCTTTGACTCTCTTCTCTCTCTGAGGCTCACCCTCTCTCTCTGAGACTCTCATCTCTCACTCTCCTCTCCCTCTGAGACTCTCTCCTCCCACTGAGACTCTGTCAGAACGTGACGGTGGGCGTGACGGAGGAGGACAGGGGTCAGAGCTCCTCTTCCTGGCGTGGCTCTTCCAGTCGAGGGCTCCGTGTCAATGTCCCAGATGTCAGCAGATGTCCTTGCTCATTACCCCTGCCCTTTAAGCCATGATTCGCTGACACAGCCAATCACAAATCAGGAGCGGCCGCTGTCAGAGCAGGCTGTGCACTCCACCCCATAGCTGCTGCTCCTCCTCAGACCTGCTGTCCTCTCTGACCTGCGAGCGCACACCAGACACCCCGCCCCGAAGAGTTTAATAGGCTGAGCCTGCTGCCCAGGGGCTGTCAGTACTGCTGCCATACCCTCAGCCTAATAATAATAATAATAATAATTAATAACCTCACTCGCTTCACTAAATGCACAGGTGAACAGATGGACAGTGGTCACCTTGGGGTGCCAGCTGAAGAAATAAGTAACGAGTGCCTACGTGACCAATCAGAACACTGCAGCCTCTGTGTCAGAATTGTGTGAATGAACAGGACAATGTGGGCTCTGAAAACATCTGTTCTTCAGGAATGAAATCTAAAGCAGGGTGATCCCATGAGTACAGGCACAGCACAGAGAAGTACAAAGCCAGCTTAGGAAACCCCTGAAGTGTGAAGGCAGGGTTTTAATTAAAAGGGGCAGTCCCCCCTGTGACGCACTTTGAAGGCAGGAGTGACAGATGGGCGTCTCCTTTACCCCCCAGTAGCCCCGAATAAAGCCCCCCCCCACCCCTCCCGCGCATGCAGAGCATAACAGTTAGGGGGCAGAGGGGGACCATGTGGCAGGCGAGGAGTGGCCTGTCATTGGACAGCCTCCTCTTAAAACCACCAACCACTCCTGCTCTTACACTGGTGCACGTGTGTGCATATTCATATTTTTACATTCTTGTATATACGTGTGAGGGCATGCATGTATATGCCTGTGTGTCTGAGAGTGTGCGTGAATGTGAGTGTAGCCGTTTGTCACCGTGCAAATGTGTGTGTGTGTGTGTGTGTGCGTGCGTGCATGCATGTGTATGCATGCGTGGGGGGCTTGACAGCGAGATTAACAGATGACACCACCCCCCACATACCCCCCACTACCAGGTGCACCGCTTCCATCAGACAGAGAGGAGACACGCCTACTCACAGCTGAGCCTCTCAGTGGGAAAGCCCAGCACAGAGGCTCAGAGGACATTCATCCCAAAATCAGCTGAGCCAGAAGTCTCACACAACTGCTGCTGCTGGGACCGCTAGCCTTGGCCATGTTCCCCTGTCCCATCCCTGCGAGTCAGGAACAGCGCTGAGGAATGCTCCTCTTTTTGAGGGCAAGCCTCGTCTGTGCATTACACCCCTGCAGCTGTTAGCCAATCCGCTGCTTCGAAAAGGCCAGCCCTCAGAAGCAAGGCTCCGATTGGTCAGACTGCCTCTGGCAAACAGGCAGATAAAGACCACACAGCGCCCTGCCAGCTGCCAGACTTCACTCTGATAGACCGGAGGGGTGTGGGAAACTGCCCTGGCCCGCTGTTACCACGAGAGCACAGAGTGCCCACGAACCGTTCCGAAAAGGACACTCCGCCCGAGTGGCGGAGCCTGCGTGTGTGAGTGTTTAACACCACGCCGCCCAACGGGACCTGCCCGAACACAGAGGCAGAGTCAGGAGATCACAGCGTGGCCTATGTCCCACAGTGCACTGCTGCGCCTCTTCCTCCCACAGTCCCACAGCCGGCGGACGGGGCTTCTGTGCTGAGTCAGCAGCTCCGCTTCCACGGTGACACAGGAAGAGGTCAGGTGACAGATGAGATTAGATTCTCATGAATGTCACATCAGCTCCCACACTTCAGATTATCTTTAGCAGAATGTGAAATTCCCCACCCAGCCTGTGGGACTGTTTTTCCCACTGAAACGTCTGTGATGCAGTCCTGTGACTGCGACCATGTAGCAGATGTGTACCAACCTCCCCCATGCTGTAGGGCTACAATAAAGAGGCTATTAAACCTTCCAACTGTGTTCAATTGGTTGTAGCAAAACAAGTCAAAATGCTAGTTAATGATAACAGTAACTGTAACTAATGTATAATTTCTGTGACCAATGAAGTCACACCATGACAGTATTAGAAAGCAGCTGGATAGATTTATGGTTAAAGACCTGGACAAAGCACAAAGTTGGAGGGCTGAAATGGACCACAGGGCTCCAGGATGAGTGGAGTCACGCTGAGGGGAAACCCAGCCAGTTCACAGAGGGGAACAAAGACAAAACCCCAACATATCTAACTATCCAGCCTTTTTGTTGCTCCAGCTCTGAGAGATGCAGCGATTGCGCATGCAGCCTGATGTTGCTGTGATGTTGCCGCGGTTGCCCCAGGTGCTCCAGGGTGAACACAGAGCACATTTTCCCCAATTACTCTCTTCCAGGAACGCCACTGCCTGGGCAAGGGGCCAGAGGTTTTCTCCAGCGCTGGGGAACGCCGGCATTTAAACAGCTTCACAAAGGGCCGCAGCCCGGGGTACAAACGCTTCTCTCCTCCGCAGACTGCCCTCACAGACCGCAGATGAAAGACCCATCCGTTTACCTTACTGTTCATTACTCACAGAGGCAATCTGTGCTCCTCTAGCTCTCTAAACAAAGACCACGTAAGACCTTGGGCCCACTGATTAGGCCCGAGTGCGCTCTTCTGACTGAATCAGCGTAATCAGGCGGACAGACGGCAACCCTGAGGGACAGACGATGGACGAAAGCCAGCTACACACGCTGCGATCGGCCTCAGGTCACCCCTGTGTGTTTGCAGAGATGGCGACCTCGAGAGCAGAAAGATACGGCTCGCCCAGCCACACCCTGCTGCTGAAAATCATGTCAATAAAAGAATGCTAGGGCATCAAACCACCCCCCCACACACTACCACACCCTTCCTGCTGTGGTGAACACCTGGGCGAGTTTCAGCAGGTAGCATCTGGCCATGTCGAAAGTGTTCCAGCACGCAAGAATAATGCAGGGAAAATGCAGGGAAAAGAGCAGACCCTCTGCTTATAAGGCAGGAACTGGAAACACCCAGTCATCCTTCCACCCACCCAGCTCAGCAGTAATCAGATGACACAGTAAAAAAACCACCTCGGCGAGAGGGAGAAGGGCATTCAGGGTCCTCCTGGACTCTGTATAACCGCCTACAGAGATCAGAGGAAATGGAAGAGACCGCATTTTTTTAAAAAAAACACAAAGCATAATTTGATTTAATCTAATTTACTGAAATACACTGCATGCCTTCAGGATGTAAAACTGCCAGCTTTGGCTAAAAGGAAAAAAAAAAATGAGTCCAGTCACTGACCCTGAAAAGACTGACATTCCAGACAGGTAAGCCGCCCAAATGCTACCAGCCGCCTGACATTACAGGAGGGGACAGCTCATGAACTACTTTCCTCCAGAGGCACCGGACACCGCAGCTTCACACTTCAGGGCCACCATTCGAAATCGCAAACCTGAACAAGTGCCACCGTCACAGAAGCAGCTACAATGCTGGCCCAGTTACACTGTTCACCCGACACTGTGCAATACCTCAGCATTTCACTTCACAGGGTTTTTTTTTTCATGTCGTCATGGATCACATCCATAGGGCACTCTGACTGGAAGATGCTGAATCGTAAGTGTAAATTACAGCGCTCTGTAACACTTCTGAGAGAACAGCAGCAGGCTGCCCTCAGCCTTCTGTTTAACAGGTTGTTTTTTTTTTTTTTTAATTTGTCGTCTTTGATAAATTCATCCAGCAGCTTGACTGAAAGTGCTTGAATGGCGTTATGCTTGCTCTTTCTGGTGTGCGTCTGCTGAATAAATAAATGTAAATGTAAATGTGTGCGAGTGTTGTTGGGCTGGTCTGACACTCTTGCTCATTTAAACTGAACGGACACACTTCTGCTCTCTTGTGCTGGAAGTGGCTCTGGACAAGAGGCTCTGCTGAGTGAATGTAGTGTAATGCAACGATTGGGAGATGCTGAATAGAAAGTGCAGACTGCAGCGTGTGGAAACGCTCCTGGGAGAACGGCAGCAGACTTTTCCCCGGCCGCTTCCTGTCTAGCACAGCGGACAGAGAGAGGTCATCCAGCAGCAACCAGAGCCTCCGTGTGTTGTTTGCTGTGGATACAAGGCTGGCCTCAGGAATAGCTGAGCGACAGCGAAATGCAGGTCACTGAAACCACCGACGTCAGAGCCCAGAAATGTGTCTGAGGTTCGGCAGAGTTCTTCTTTCACATTTTCTTTTCAAAATACAAGAAATGAAATTGAAAAAAGAATGAATGTGACCTTCCCAAAATAAGCAAAGCAAAGGTGGTTCAGCTTCACTCAGTCCATGAGCCAACAGGAGGCTGGGGGAGGGGCTTTAGCTCCCATTACCCCAACCATTCATAGCCCCACCAGTAGGAACACTGACCAATCAAAATGCTGACGGTGATAAACAGCAAAACATGACATTACATCTGAATTCAGTTCATTATAGCTTCATACAGTGCACAAACAGGGTTTCACAGCCTGATTTTAGAGTGGGAGCTCTTTCAGGAGCCTCCTTCTTCCTCTGTGTTGCTCAGACACACTTTCCAGACACCACTGTTCATCTGAGACACAGACAGAAACGCACAGATACAGACACAAAGATGGAGAAACACGCACAGTCAGAGATACATGCACACAAAGATGCGGACGTAGAGACACACATGAAAACAGATACATACACGAAGAAACACACACACACACGCGCACACACACATGCACACACGCATACACACTCACACAGTGTGAGTACAAGAGAGTGCAGAGATGTGTGTGTGGTGTGTGTGTGAGACAGGGACTAAACGACAGATGAACAGCAGAGTCATAAACAGGGAGAGGATTGGCGGCCATGGGAGACCTGTGCAACTCTACTGCGCAGACACACAGACAGGGCTACGCGCAGTCAACTCTACTGCGCAAACACACAGACAGGGCTATGCGCAGTCAATTTTCTGCCTTCACCTCCACACCACAAAGGCACGAATCAGCAGTTTACCCACTGAACTCTACTTCCACTGTGAAGGCATCCAGCTGCCTTCAGATCGCTGCGTAACTCAGGAAACACAAGCCTGGCCCTGTCCATGCAGGAATGCGTTTCGAATAAAGAGACCGCAGCATGTCATCACAGGGCATCTTTCACAGGAGAAAACCACACCATGTCATCACAGAGCGTCTTTCACAGGAGAAAACCACACCATGTCATCACACAGCATCCTTCACAGGAGAAAACCACACCATGTTATCACAGGGCGTCTCTGACAGGAGAAACCCACACCATGTCATCACAGGGCATCTCTGACAGGAGAAACCCACACCACGTCATCACAGGGCATCTCTGACAGGAGAAACCCACACCATGTCATCACAGGGTGTTTCTCACAGCAGAACTGGTTTTACACACACCCCGTCCCCAGCAGTGGGGCGGAGAGGGAGGGGGCTACCCCCCAGCACCCCGGCCCGGGGCAGGACAGTCAGAAATCAAACACGCTCGTGACACACCCTTGGCCTCACGCCTTCAGGGCCAATGCGCAATAACTACGTCTTTTCAGCACATAAATACCATGGTCTCGTGGTGCAGGTTCAGCTGTTTATAGATCTCAGCGACAGTAAGATGAAAGACATGTGCTGGGGGCCCTGGGGGGGATGAGGGTTGAGTGGGGAGCAGGGGACCCAGCTGAACACCCACTGAACACATATCTGAACACATGGCAGATCTGAAACACAGCGTTTCTGAAATGATTCCATGAAGAGAGGACCACACAGCATAGATGAATCTATGAGAGGGACGCTCAGCTCGGAGGCCGGAGGGAGGGAATATTCTCCCAGTGGGGGGGGGGGGCGGAGCAGAGCTGATGTCACACGTCCTTAAGGAAGGGCACAGCGCTAGCCGCTACACCACACACTGAGCGCCATGTGACACCGGGCCAAACTGACAGGAACGAGTCCACCGCTCTGCTCAGAACCAATTACACACAATCTGCTCCTCTCAGGTGATACTGCATCGGTGATACTGAGTCTGGTGGAGAAATCACACATACACACACACGCAAATGCACACACACACACATACATACATGCAGTGTGCAGACTCACCAAACACACACACACACACTGTCCCTATACACAGACACACAATATGCATATACATATATATACTCACACACACACACACATATATATGCATTCTCTAGAGACTCATACACATATACATATGCAGATTCTCCAGAGACACATGCACACATGTAAAATAAACTGCAGCATGAGGCGGTCTCACACCAACAAATGCGCCAGCCAGTGAAGTCATCACAACAAGTTATTCCTGGAACTGCTGTCACCCCGGAGAGACGAGCCCGTCAGCAGGAGTCAGGAGCAGCTCTCTGAGCCAAAACACAGGGAAGGAAAGCATGCCTCGCTCTGGTACCTAACCGTGTCCCTCTGACATGCCACCATATTACCACACGCCTTGCTCTGAAACCAGACTGTATTGACCGTACATCTCCCCCTAAAACACGACCGTGTGGAACTAATGCCTCATTCTGGTACCTGACTGTCGCCCTCTCAAACACGACCGTATCAACTAGTTCCGATACCTTCCTTTAGTACATGACCATTTCCCTCTGAGACAAGACCGTGCAGACCAGCCCATCCCACACGGTCAGCCCTTTGTGGCTTTCTGGCGTTCAGGGGGAAACATGGAGAGTGTAACAGGGAAAGAGGGTATTCACAGGGCCTGCTAGGAAGCCGAGGGGGTGGACAGACATGCCACAAATGAAGCCCAAATTAAGGGCAGTGTGACGGAGTGCTGTCACTGCGGTTGAGTATGCGCTCTGACTGTCATTCCAATGAGCATGGCTCTTTGGCGTTGCGGTCGAAGCCGCATGGTTGGTGCCCCGTGGATCCGGGTTCGAGGCCAGGTGGGGTGACTGCTCTCGCCCTTCGCTACAGGAAAACAGTGCCACACAAGACTACCACAAATGAACGCAAAACCAGAGGCCCAGAAGGAACAAAGCCCTGGGACCAGATGCGCTGAAAACTCAAAACCTAGCGCCTTAACAGGGACCCAACACCCCACCCCACACCCCCACCTCCCAACCCCCGCCCCTGCTAGCAGAAACATGAGAGTCGCCACGCGAGGCACCAGGAGGGGACCTCAGCCTGCACCTGTGGGACAGGAGTGTCACAAACGTCCCCAGCCCCCCCAACAGCCCATAATCCCCAGTCATCTATGGCCTCTCACACCAGCCTACTTTTAGATGCTGCATCCCCTTCTCGTCTTTTTTTAAGGGTGTTAAACACAGACTCAGCCTACAGACGCACATATAGTAACACACATCACATATATCACGTATATCCTGTCTGCACCAACATGCCACGTCATTGCTGTGTGACTGATGTACAGAGGTTAAGGAATGGTAATTACTTAACTGTGTGTACTGTGTGGATATTTTATACAGACAGGTGAAGACTGTACCATCTACGCGAAGGCAGAAAAAAGTTCTAAACATTCTGTATATCATCTGTAATTGGCATGCCTGTATTCGCGTGTGTGTGTGTGTGTGAGAGAGTGTGTACATGTCCTTTGGCTTGATGCATTTCCTGCTGACAACCGTGTGGTTGGGGGGCAGTGACAGTCAGGGGGGGTGCAGAGAGGATGTTTGTCAGTTTGTGTTACACATTCTGATGAGAAGAGGAAACTGCTGTCTGTGATAGCACCCCCCCCCCTGAGCATCTCAGCACATCTCCACCGCTGACCCCAAAAGCCTGTCTCCACTGCTGGAGAGGCCCTGATCACACAGCCTCAACCAGGAGAACTACACTACCCATTATCCCACCAGCCTCTGCATCCAGTGACAACCACTCCCATCACACATTGTTTTACTTGCTGATCAGATACACTTTGCAAGGGTGACACTTTGTTGGTTACATTACACCTACTGAAATAATATCCAATAATATGATGAATAATTGCTACAGTTCAGGTTACATACCCTGCTTACAGGTACAGCAACTGTGCCTGGCCTGGGATTTGATCCTGCAGTCGTCTGGGGACAAAGCCATTTCTCGAGGTGCTCTCCTCAATACTCAGAACAGCACCACTCAGATCTGAACCAAATGCCATCGTAACTGACCCATATAATAGTCTTAAAAATGCTGCACTAAGTTAGCATAAGCATCACCCCTCCAGTACATACCCCAGCATCTGAAAAAGGCTGTGTTTTAAAACGTCCTTTCCAACATCTTCAGCAGGGAGTACATGAAACAATTACCAACATACAGACTCTTCTAAAAAAACAGCTCTGGGTTTCATTAATTATGCATTTAGTACCGAAATAGCATAAGTGGGAACTGTCTGCACCTGTATGATGAAAACTGCACCTTTGCCTTCATGTAAAACATGGAGTCAATTACTAACAACAACAAAAGGAAGCTTCCCTTTATGTCTGTGCAGGGACACCACACACAATACTCATTTTTCAGGGCTGATTAGAATTCCCAACAACAGTCCTATCCTTTATCACAGCAAAATGCCCTTATTTGGGGTATTCATACTTTTTTCACCATGGAATCGAAAAAAAAGATTCGTCATGAGACTGAACTGATGTTACATCAAAGTTCAAAATGACAACCCTACATAAACCCACACCTCATTGAGAGCAGTTCATCTCTCCTCGTCAGCTCTCCTCCAGGTTCTTTTGGGTCTGCCCCCCCGCCCACACCCCTGTGGGCTCTCAGCTGACTCAGAACAGCACCTGTCTCTCCCACCTCCTCCGCTCGTTTGGAACGGCTGGCTCTTTTGTGTGGGGAGCTCATCTCCACATTAAAGCGTCCGTTTCCCTGTGTGTCTCCGCGGTAACATGCCGGTGCGTCTGATAAGCCTGTCAGACATCGTGACACCCTCCACGCAGCTCCCTGGGCCTCCCCTGCTCTCCCGCACGGGGTTGGAGCAACAGCTCTTTCTCCAACTAAATTCATTAAGCCAAAGCCTTCTTTCCACTCACTGTACTGTCAGCACTCACAAACAGGGGACTCATTGTGGACTCATTACCAAAGACAGGGGATTGATCTTAGCAGACCCATTACCGAAGACAGGGGATTGATGTTAGCGAATTCAGTACCCATTACCAAAGACGGGGGATTGATTTTAGTGGACTCATTACCAAACAACAAGAGAAACAAAGACACTCAGTGGGGAAGTTAATTATGGTCATTAATCATTCAATTTTCCCAGTTCAAATGATAACGATATGGGATAGGGATGACATATATGGTTACCATTTCTTGACTAAAAGGCAGACATTTTAAGTATGATTTGCACCCAGATACATCACAATGGTGTACAGCCTAAAAATAATCCTATGATTACCTCAAACAGTGATCCACCAACTCCAGCAACCCTGAACTACATCAGTCTGCCATGAATGGGAACAGGAAGTTGGGCCTTTGAACTCCCTGTCCCCACAAACCCATCCAAAAGTTGCAATTCCCTCTAATTCTCTTCACAGTATAGTGTCTTTCTTCTTTTTAAAATCTCTAATTCATTATTTAAGGCTACCAATTACATAGCCCTTACCAAGACACGCCATGTCCTGGGGAACTGATATCCCTAAAAGACATTCTCTTCAGCAGTTTTACAGCACCTCAGCAAGATGAGAAATCATGAAGGCTGGTCTCCCGGATACCGAAACCCATCTGGCCTATCAGAGCAGCCCTGTCTCTGCTGACAGACACGCCCCCCCAGACCAGAGTGCATCTGCGATAATATTGCAGCATGAGCCCAGACCTGACAACATGTGACCGTAGATCGACCCACGAGCAGGGAAAGGATTTCTGGGAGGACATCGCTAAACGACACGACAGTAATCAAACCCAGCTGGGCGGTCGTGCAGCCGGGAGAGAGGCACGAGGAGATATCGAGGGCAGCGTGGAGGATACAACTGACTGTAATGAGAGCTGACTTTTTAAACCCAGAGAAAACACTCCCTCAGAGCAGCGGAAAGGCAGACAGGGATAAAGGAGGCGGCGAGAGGGGAAGCCATTCAGAAAACGAAATCAATTTTCAATTATCTGCGCTGGCCATTCTCAGCGCAGGTCTCTGTTAATGAGCCAGACCCAGCAACCTGAGGGAGGTGAGTAATCGTGCGCATCTGGCTCGTAACGTGCAGTCAGACGGTTCTTCTGGGAAGCCAGACCTCAGCCTGCCTTTCCCCACATCCTCAGGGCCGCTTACTACTGATCTGTTAATGAAAGACTTCTCCTCTCAGCAGCGGCGTGGTTTGCACGAGGCGAACCCTAGGAGGAACCTTTCACCGCAAGGCTCCGTCACCCAGAAACAGAAGCTGCTCCTCTTCCTCGCTCTTTACCGAGGGGACTGTGGTCTTTAAGGAGGCAGTATCTGATCAAGAAACGTGGGGGAAATGAAAGGAAGGCAGGGGAAGGAGGGCTGCAGGTGTCTGAATCAGAGTCAGAATGCCTCTTTCACACGTAACCACAGCCAGGAGGAGAGGCAGAGTACTGCACAGGACTACAGACCAGATACCTCTGCTGTTCACACTGCAGGAGGCGAAGTGCACCGTGCAGCCCCCGACACTGAAGGGGGACTAACCTGGGGAGAGAGGGTTCGCCATATACCTACTGTACTGATACACATACACACACTCAGACACACACACACACACACACACACACACACAAACATGTACTCACAGGCACACATGCATGCACTGACACTACTGTACACTCATTCACACACACAC
Organism: Megalops cyprinoides; assembly: GCF_013368585.1. Lineage (NCBI taxonomy): Eukaryota > Metazoa > Chordata > Actinopteri > Elopiformes > Megalopidae > Megalops > Megalops cyprinoides. The sequence continues at coordinate 11,350,792 of NC_050589.1, forward strand.
ACACACACACACACACACAAAACACACACACACACACACATAGGCGCATGCACACACACACACACACACACACACACACACACACACACACACACACAAAAACAGCCAAGGAAAGGTGATGTAAGGCTGGTTTGGGCGAAATCCCAACAACAGTTGCTGAACTGATCAAATTTTTTCCTTCCACCCCACATCGAGCTGGACCAAGCCTGCAGCGGCATCTGCCAAGCCTTACTCAAACAGGAAGTTCACCGGGTCCCTGCCATTGCTTAACAAACGACAGAAAACGTGTCACTGCTGTGAAATCTGAGATATTACACAGATCCACGAGAGTCACTCCTGTCCCCAAAGCCTGCCGATTCCCTGGAGGGGGGCAGGTGTTCTGGGAAAGGGAGCCACCGCAAAGCCAAGTGTGATAACTGAATTACAGCACAGGGAGGGGAAGAGGGGGGAGGGGGGAATCATTCATCTGACCACATACAAAGGAAAAAGAAAACGTCATGACATTACATTTCAAGGGAAAACAGACCTGTGATTCCAATGCAGTTATGCTCTCTTCAGCAACTGCAATCTGGCTGACTGCTTTCTGAATATCTCAAGCAGATTCACAGCGTGATATAGAGTAATATCAAAAATGGGCATAGTTAAAGATCTCATTAACACTGTGATGTAATAGCACCTATTCATGTATGAGACAGAGAATGTCTCAGTTCTCCAAAATAGCACCGAAGGTTAAATTAATGCCAGGATTCTGATCATTTCCAGCAAAAAATTGTAAAAGAAATAAAAAAAAAAACCTCATGAAAAACCCACCAGCTTCTCCCTCTTCTTCAGGGAAGGCTTTAGAGGTGCACAGTTATAGTCATATAGTGAAATGAAAGCACCTCTCCTTCCTCTCACTCAGCGTCAGACGAGGGTTGGAGGGCAAAGCTATTCACGGAACTAGGCAACAGCTGCAGACTCACAAATATCACTGACCCCCCCCCCCAACCAGGACGACCAGGAATGCCCAGCACCCTGACCAAAACCAGCACCCAGTACTAAAAAAAACCCAGAGGGTTCTTCTATGACATCATAAAACCCAGGGAAATGTGTCTGGTTGGACATACCCAGCAGGTACTACATCTGCCACAGGGGCATTTAACTCTTTACATGTTTGACGTATCCAGCCAAACACTTTCCCTGGGGTTTGTGTTTCAATAACTTATTGAAAAGAACTTTAAATTCCTTTTAGGCTCTCATTGAGCAGCCTACGGGCTGAACTGTAATGCTCAGATAAAGCTCAGCTCATCTCATTGGACAGTGGCCCTGAGAGCTCTGCGGGACAATATAAAGTAACCTTGGGTCCATGGTAACGGTACCCCAGTAAGCCAGGGGCACCAGAGTATCATCAGCAGCTAAGTAAAAAAAAAAAACCTCACGGAACAGCTTTTGAAATCTGTTTAATGCCTGTTGAAATGTCACAGGCCCAATGCTGAACAGCAGCAGGCTCCTGTAAAAGGACTAAGCATGTCCCACAGCTAGGCCTCTCTCTCCTATGTGCTGGTCTTACCTCACGCTGATGGTGGCTACCCTGTGAATAGCGGAAAGTAACTATCAGCACCTTCCTGAACCTCATGGGCAAAGCTGACAGTGTCGCCTTGAATGGCAATTTAAGAATGAATTATCATGTGAGGGAGCGGTTTACTTGGAAAGGCATCACATCCCTGCACTTACTCTTAATTTAGCTACTTATCTATCGCCAGCAGGAAGCCTCATGACACATACAAGCAGGCGAAATGCAAAACACAACTGCCCTCTGTCCTACAGTGAAGAGAAACAAACGTCAACACCACCTCATCTTGCACGAAGACATGAAACGCCTCGTCGGGTCATAAATCTGCGTTATCCAGGCAACATCACCACCCCCACCCTCAAACTCACCCCCCACCCTGCTTCCCCCTCCCTCTCCCATCCCTCGCCTCTCTGTGTGAATGGACAGAAACACAGTCAGATAATGCATTCCACTCCAGAGCCACTTCTGGCTCTGCTCTCCCGAGAGTCACCTCCTGGCCTCCCTGTAAGGCCATTCGGAGAGGACAGTGGGACGTGCTGCCTGGTTGTTTTTGTTTAGTTTTTCCTCTCTCTCCGTCACAGAAACAGCGATACCATGTGACCGTGCTGCTGTGCGCCGCCTGCATCTTCTCCCCCGGTCCGACACAGCTGCGCCGGCCTATACAAGGCCATGTGAGACTGCGCGAGGTGTCGGGGTCCTGACCGCTGACCGCACCACACAGCTGTTCCAAGACTTCAAAAGAAAACACGCACGAGCCTAAGCTCGCAATACCGGGGTCGCTTAAGGGATCAATCCAATTTCCAGCCTCAGAGGCAGATTTCCGCGTACGAGGCGGGTGAATAACTGAGGGCTCCGCCCGCCTTCCAAGGTCAGCCGGGCGGCGGGATGAACAGGTCTGTGAAACAGACACCCCCCCCCCCAGCCCGGCGCTTTAAATTGGAGGTGCTGGGGACAGCAGTGCCAGGAAATACAATCCAGCAGATTTCTGAGAAAACACTGCAACACAGGCCTGACTCTGCCAGGAAGTCTCCATGCCTGCCTCCCTCCGCCGAGCTGCCAAGACACAACCAGTGAGGACAGGCTCTGCAGCACACCTTAACACCGACAGACAAAGCCCTCATATTACAGCCGCGCTCCACACGCAACACAATGCACTTCCTCCGAGGCTCCCAAGCAAAAGACACTTTCTACAGTTACCAGGGCCCTCTTGCTAATGCTGTTAATTATAGCACATATGATACAGGCACACAATACAAAACCCCTCCTGTAACTGCACAATAGAATTTTGGGGCTTGCTTCTACAACAATGGTTGCCAAGTAAGTCAATGAACGTTCTGATGTTCTGTCTTTCCCAGGGATAGACATGCAAAGAGACAATATTGTAAAGCACTTTCAATTGGTTACCCAGAACCATCTCTAAAGAGCTTTTATTTTAGTTTTGTTTTTTTCGTTTTCACTCTTTCAGGAAGATAGATGTAGAACTGTCTTCCCTCCCTGACAAGTCAAAGGAATTCCCACAAAAGTTCTCACGAGAAGGAAGTATCGCAAAAGCCAAATGATTTCAGTACCCATCACGCTAATGCATCATGGATAATTTATAGCAGGACTGTTTATACACAGCTAGAAAAATTGCCAATAAATCCGCAGTGGGATCATATTCAGGAAGCTCGCAACCCTAATCCCTGTCACTCCCATTCTTGCCTTCCTACTTCTTTGATTTCCATTCAAACAGTACTATGTACACAGCATGTAAACAGGACCTTTGGTTTGCTGATTTCATTGACCTTTAAGGACCCTGAAAGGCCCGATTCTGGCGCTGATCAGGTGTTTGACCCCAGAGAGACACGGGCAGACAGCCCAGACTGAGTGGGCCATAAACGGTTAAGAACGCTGTGTTCGAATTCCATTCTTTTACAGATGGAATAAGAACCTTCATTGTCAGATTCCTAACCGCCATGTTTGGCTGTGTGGGAGTTCGTTGGGGATTGGTCAAGTATTCTGCCCACAATCACAGAGCATTATTATGCTCCTGCATAGGGCTGAGGATGGGGCAACCATCAAATGGACAACCTGACAACAATCCCTCTGAATCTGAGGGCTTCTTCAACCTGCGGTCCTCAGACTAGGTGTATTTAGGTCAAGTACTGCAACAGATGACAAGTGTTTGTCAAATGGTCTCCATTTCAGCAACATCTCATATCATGATATTTGACTGTTAAAAAAAAATAGATATTATGCCCCAGTAAAGCTTCAGCATCATTTTCAGATTTTGAGCTGAAAGTACTCAATCCAAGGTTACTCTGGCTAGGAGGTATACTGTATCTGGATCTTGAAAACCAACACTGACAGCAGTCATGCTTGGACCAGTGCTGTCTACTACACCAGAGCTCAATACGTCAGTATGCTCCGATGGGTTTCTGCATTATGCTTACAGTGCACTGACCTGTGTTCTGTTCTGTTGGAGCTGCTAGGGCCGAGGTCCAGAGCAGCAGCGTGTTCTGGCGACCTACGTCATAGCATTCCAACACGACACAAGACAGGCATGTCAAGTTAACACCCAACTAAAATTAGCTGCTAGGTCAATGAAAATACGAGAGGTGCACAGTTTTCCAAATCAACCACGACTTGGGATGACGTGATTCACTAGACACATGCATGCAAAAGTATTCATTGTCAAGCATTCATCAAGGATTAATTAGAAACAATTTATCTTGGAGCACTGGGCAGAGACACACACCAGAGATTTCTGAATCATAGCTTATTCGCCTATTCGCTGGGGACACCGCAAAACTATTCCATCGTCCGATCAGCAAAATACTTTGTGAGAACAGTCACAAAACCTTGTTGCTTACATTTCCGATAACTTTGAGTGTCACATTTCAGAAGGAAACGCAGCATCCTAAGCTAGCTGTACCCGTCAGAGGCAACACAGATGCATCTCACTACATTTGTACAAAATCTCGCTATCAGAATACAGCATATTGGAAAGTTAAATTTGATACATGGTAATTCCATCTCGGACATGCCTACCTTTAATGCGTACTTTTCTCCGTTTTTCTTCTGAAAGATTTCCAGAACCTTGCCATTGATGCCCAAACCGAGGACCTGGCTTGTGACTTTGTAATCGTCCGTGATCGCGTTTTTCTTGATTTGCAGCGTGGGTTTGGAGTGAAACTGCAGAAACTGCGCCGGGTTCTGCAGAGTTTGCGGCGGCTGCTGCTGCTGGTGCGGGTTCGGGAAAACCGGCTGGTTCTGATTCTGTGCGTTCGACAGCATCGTGAGTCTCCAATCAGAGTTTCCCTGCTTTTCCTGGCGTCTCACGTTCACTTCTGCCGACGATAATTAGCCTGACTTACCAGCTAGCAAACGCTAGATATACTGCCTTTAGCTACTTTAGCTAACGAGTTAGTGAAGCGCAGGTACTGGGCTAACTGGCTTGCTAACGTTCGATAACTTAAAACCAGTTTGTAAAAACAGCCAGGCAGCGTACCACTGCTGCGACAGAACCGAACCTGTTACTAGCTAGCTAATCAGCTAGCTAGCTAGCCTCTATCGATATGACTGTTGGCTAGCCAGCTATAATATCGGTTTCTGCGGCTGATTCTGCAGTTTCCACCTGTGAAAAAGTAGGCAGCCTTAGCCAGCTGCCGCCGATCCGACCCGAGTAACTAATGACGGGGTTCCAGTCCTTAAATGCATTCATTAGCTGAATCCTCACATGTGCTTTTAGTAAGAAGGAAAAGAAAATGAACGCAGGAGTTAGCTAGCTGAGTCGGGTACAATACAGCTAACTAGCTTAGCTGGGAACAGGGTGCTCAGCCTCTGACTTTCAGTGCAGTTTTTTTTTTTTTTTTTGCTCTCATGACGCCGCAGCCTGGGCCGGACAGCCAAGGTTTTCCCTTAAAGGAGAAGCGATGTGTGAAGAAAAGTGGGAAGAAAAACAGTTTCCGAGGGCAGGTTTCGTGCCTGCGTCATGGGAGGAATGACTGACTGAGATTACCTCTGCACATGTGCCATTTGCCATATGCGAAGTTTGCCTCTGCAAGTTTCTGCTTTGACAAATATTGAGCAGTTAGGCTACATGGACAAATTGGCCTTTAAATCAAATGTAAAACAAATGTATCATACCCGGTACATATATTCTCTCTGTATGCATTTGTTAATTTATTACCCCAAAGCACATTGGCCGCCATTGTTGTACCACAAGAGCCGGGGGCAAAAATGTTAAATCGCATAATTTAATTTGAGCAGCAGCGCCACAGCATCAGCTAACATCACACAAGAGGTCCTCCCCCCATGGAGCTCTACATCTTCACCCAGAGTGGTTTACCTGAGCTCTCAAAGATATGAGTAAATATAAATAGGCCTACATATAATTCAATATATTTAATTTTCAGTGATGTGTTGCCTCCCATGGTATAATTAGCATAGTACAATTTTTTTTATAACTGATGCTTTTGGCCTTTTTGGTATCAGCTCATATATTGAACGATACACCATTCATTTTGCCAGGAATTTTCAATGTGCCGGCCGAATGTTCTAAATAATAGGGTTCAATAAGCATTAATTTCCCTCAGGCGCTGTCATTTCTCCAGGAGAGGTCAGGCACACAGCAACTCGTGTCATCAGCTGCTGTTTGTTTTCGGAAGTCACTTTGTCTAGCGGCACATATCATCTGATCTTCACATCACCTTGATGGGCTGGTATTACAGCATAGTAATGAGAACGGACTCAAAAGGTTGATGTATCCACGTTTCATAAAGATTGGATCCAAGGAGCATCTGCTCTTGGAAATTGCAAATTGATGTCCATCAACAAATACGTTATATCCACGTTGGACAAGAAAAGACCAACCACTAGCACTCCGGAACAGTCAGAGCTGTTGGTAAAAAAAAAAAAAAAAACACCAAAAAACGACACTGAATGGCATGAAATTTCTCAAAGGCTTAACCTGATCCGTCATAATATCAGTCCTTTAAAGTGAGCTGTGAGGCAAACAAATATTTAATACCGTTCCCCTTATTGGAACATGCATCACAGTAAATTGAAATGACAAGAAAGGTTGTTGAAGTGCAAACATTTTCTGTGCTGTACATGTAATAGCTCTCAAAGCTCTATTTACTTTCAATGGGAGCTGCAGCCCAGAAAAATAGTTTGTCCTGTGGCTGCTTAGTCATTCATTAATCTCCTCTTCAGTTAAAATTGCCTGTCAGTGCTGTATTGCCTTTTAAAATGGCATTCAGCAGTGAGCATCTTTCTTATTAAAGATGACACTGGAAGGTCATTGACTCATTGATAGCAATTGTTTGACAGGTGGTTGCTGGGGAGATATGTGCACAGAGTGAAGGGGTGACCCTTGACCACTGGAAAATGTAAATATAACGTGAATGTAAAATGAAGATCCGCTCTGTTAAAAGGCTTTCTGGATTGAATTACCCAGCATTTAGGCTACATTGTTAGCGCACTGATGTTAGCAACGGAGTGATATTAGCAACGGACTGAAGTCTGTGATAACTGGCCACAGCTTTTAAAAGAATCAGAACTGAATCGAAGTTATTATGGTTTTATGATAAAGATGAGAGGTCTCCAGTTTCCGCTATTTCACACATCATTAAAGGTTGAACTGCAAGAAAGCCAATTAATATGTAGGCTAATTAACGGGCACACTATGCTCATTCACGACATAGGGACCAGTTCAGTGAAGTGATAAGGAGCAGAGGAGGTCAAGCCGTTTCAGCTTCAGCTCCTGTTGTACCATTAGGAGAAATATCTGTAACACTAATATAAAAATCCGGTTATGTAAATGGATACCATGTGAAAAATGTAAGCGTCTGCTTCATCTTAATCAAAGGCTTTTTAAACTGACATGTCATATATAGCCTATTCATAGAATTTTTCACAGGCAATTTTCTTCAGAAATTTGACACCTAAGACACAACAGATCATCAGGAACTGGAGCCATTTAAACAGAGAGCTAGCTCTGCGCTTAGCTCGAAATTGTGCCAAATAATTGCAGCAGTAGATAGGGAGGACCTTACAGGAATGATGCTGAAATTCCCCGCATCTTACAGAAAAAGTAGAGTCCATGGCGAAACCTTAAGAGTTTCTTTTACCGCCCAGTCAGACCTGGATTCAATCAACATTTACTCAATTATCATATACTCAAAACTTTTTTTATTCTCCTTTTCATGGTTGCTGATATAAATAAACTCCAATACACTATCCAATAAACTATGTCTGAGAATGAAAACAGTGACACTTGCGTTTAATGGTACACCAAAATTAATGGAATTGTTGATGTAATTCAGTCCTGTCTAGTGTACATATGCAGTAGCAGTGCTACATATGTCCACAAGATGGCACAAGATACATAGTAAAGTCAGTGGCAGGAGTGTCGTGGTAACGCAAATCAAGAAAAATGTAGAAGTTTTTTGTTTTGTTTTGTTTTTGCTTGTTTGGTAAATTACAGCTGGGAGTCAGATATATATTATATGTAAATACATAAGAGTGTATTTTACCACAGAAACTATTTCTTCAAAAAGGTTATTTCTACTGTCTGTTTTGCTTTAAACCCACAGTTCTGCGAGCTGTAGATAAGTGTAGCTCCAATAGCAGGCTGTCCTGAGGGCTACACTGTCAGGGAAACTGCAGTCATGCCAGAGGTCACCCTTTTTTGGTGGGAGCCGTGTTTAAGGATTCTGGGAATCTGCCATTCTGAAACTAGGCTTTTCTTTCATTATAAAGACAGAAGTCCGGTGTTTACCCCCTGTTACAGCCCTGATCTGCATTCAGACATTAACTCGGTTGGTAAGTCAGTTTGACTGTGATGACACTTCAGTCTGGTGTGATCGTTATCTCATACCACGTCTAATCATCACAGTCAAGCCATTCAGCACCATCTGACTGTCATGCTCATGCCACTCAACCTCATCACTCTCATCAAGTTGAAGTCACTCAATCCCTAATGAAATATCATAATGAAATCACTGAGTCCCATCACACTGTCAGAGTCAAATCACTCAGACCCCTCACAGCATCACAGAGACACTCAAACCTGCATCCTATTGGATAGAACAGCATGAGTGAAGACTACACCCTCTGGGCAGGTTATATAAGCAGGCCATGCATATCTTCTCCATATTATATTAAAATACATCCTCCAGCTCTGAATTATTAAATCTGCTGATTGACAGTTGTCTAAAAAGGCAGTATGGAACCCAGAGCTCAGGCCGCAGCTGTGCACCCTCCTTTTTAAATGTTATTATTATTATTATTATTAGTAGTAGTAGTAGTAGTATTTGCTGTTGTTGAATCCAAAAGTAATACTTGGAATATTAAATAATTTACAGGATTATAAACTTTATTCATTTTAGTTTTACTTTCAGTTTTCTCTTTTGTTTTTAGTGGCCCATATTGACCATATTTAGGGACACTTACATAGCTTTCATTTTTACACCTGAAATATTTATGTCCTGGATATTTACTGAAGGGTCATGCTGAGGTACTTTCTCTCTGGGATAGTGTGGCAGAGTGAATGCAGTAAAGACACTCGAGCGTGCTTTCATGTGTGTTTCAGGCGGACCTGCGCTCCTGCTCTTCCTGGGAGACCGGGAGAGTAATTCTCCCACTCCTAACAGAGTGGTGTTAATGGCACCGTCTTTCTGAATGGTGAAATGCTGAGCACCTCCACGGCAGGGTCGGCTGCGTGTGTTCAGGCTGATGACCGCTTCTGTCTCTGTAACTACAGGTACCTACAGTATGTGGCAGACAGCAGAAACATTTCTGGCACTCCAGAATCAGGGCTGCCTGCCTCTTTCATAATGTTTCTTGCCTGTTGTCTAGGTCTGCCCCAGCTGATAGTGCTGGGTTTAAGTGCAGGTCCTTTCTCAGGTCTGAGTTAGTCTGGAATTTGAGATACGCACGTTCGAGAACACAGGACAGAGTTTTATAAGAACAGCAAACAGAGGGAGACGTCTGACGTCAATTGGAAAAGATTCTAATGCTTTGCAGGAAAGCTTTATGGTTTCAGATACAGGCCCATAAAACGACTCCATTATCTCTGTTAATAAAAAATCAAAGGCTGTGGTGCTTTTAGGTCATGTGCTCGATAAAGGCAGAGACATGTGCAAGAGGCACGCTTCTTTCAATGAGGGCAGCTTTTATACTGTTGACAGGGCACTAAAATGATGAACATCGCTACAGAAAATTCCAGGAGAGTGCAAAAGACAGAGGGCTTGGGTTGCCGGGCTTATTCTTTATTTATTTATCGTCTACATGTATTTTTCAGAGTCAACATTGTTTCTAATTGGGCTTATTTCAGGCTACATGAAAAACACACACACGCACACACACACACACACACACACACACACACAAACCTCTAGAGGCATAATTAGACAAGACAGTTACAAACACACAGTCTTGAACACATTATATACTGTATATATACCACCAACACATGGAACTCATAAGAAGCGTGGCAGTTTATCACCAAAAAAAGGCTGAGTTGCACTGGTCACATGACACAGGACTCATGACACATCAGCATCGGCCTTCACAGCCTCACAAGCCTCACAGGAAACGGACCAACAGCAGCGTGAGAAAGCAAAGCCGCAAACCGCAGCCTGCAGTGAGCAGCGGCAGGAGCAGGAAGCCAGACTTCCCTGGAGCCCCAATGAACCATCCCACGTCAGCAGCACCCCCCAAAAGCTCTGACTGAACCCGGACCTCCACGGGAGAGTGAAAATCTCAGGGGTACAGGCCTGCACCCAAAGGGCTGAGAATGAGCTGTAGTACAACAGAATCAGTCATGTTTTAGAGTTCATTTTCTGATTGGCAGCTAAAAGACACTTGGAGCAACAGGTGATCTAACCTCACATCCAAAAAATGACACAAATAAAAGCTGAGCCAAAATCATGGTTCTGAGGGAAAAATCAATGAATACCTTCCACCACAGACTGAAGGCCCACCTCTGAAGAAGCTAACGCTTACCTACCTGCATGTTATAGCACTTAAATCTGCCTTTTTATACAATACTTTGGGGTATTATTGCATCTCTTTGGAACAAGCCATTTGCATTTTGATAAATGTAGCACGTCTGTAGTCTGTATGGAGTTGGGTATTATAGCCATACTGAAACATGCTCAGCTGTGGCTGATGCTTTCTGCGTAGGCTGTTGTTCGTGTGACCTTATTACATGTAATTAATATGAACCTTTGATTTGTGTACCTGTCACTCTGGATGAAAACCAAGAGATTCTGCAGCTGTCACAAATAGAATTCACCATCCCTGAATTTCAGTGATTTTAACTGTGATTGTGAATGTAATTTTAAGGATGATGGTTATGACTGCAATGATGAATATTGGTAATAGTATTATTTATATCTTCATTTCACAGGCTGACTTCACACAAAAGAGAGGGTCGTCTTCTGCAGGCCTAACTAGGGCGACATCATCGTCTGGACCAATCTGAGATATGCCTCAACAGACCAGGACAAAAACTTTATGTTGCACAAAAAGCTCAGGCCAGACTGACCTGCTACTCACCACAGTTACCTACATTTTCACTTCAGATGGCATCAGTTAGCAGACGCTCTTATCCAGAGGAGAACAAAGTGTATCTAATGAAGTTCCAGGGAATACAGTGCATTCGTCTGTCTGCGTGTTAGAAGAACGGGGACATGGACCTTTGGCACCATCTATACGTGGATCTACCTCAGCATGGCAGAGGAGAATGTCTGTGACCTAGATGTAAACACAGAACATGTTGTGCTCTCATTCTGGGTCTGGGAGGGTTGCTAGCCTGGCCTGACACTGTTGCTCATTTAATCCGAATTGAAACACTTCTGTTCTTTTGTGCTGGAAGTTGTTCTGGATAAGAGCGTCTGCTAAATGAATGTAATGTAATGTGCTTTGTTCATCCTGTGCCTGACACAGTTACCAGGAACCCGAGGTCACAGGGATGTTCTGGAGCGTGAGGGCGTCCTGGCCCGCGACTTCCTGGCCCGCAAGATCCTCATTCTCCGAATCGTCCCAATGACCTCATTGCTGGTGTCGTGATGGGGTTTTCACAGGAAGGGGAACACGCCGGTATTGTGACACGCAGAGCCGAAAATATGCCGCTGTTGTGGAGCGAGCTGGATGTTGCCAAATGGCTGACGTTCGATTGCGTGCACGTGGAGTTTCAGAGGTGTCAGTTTTCCTGTGAGCTGCTCCTGAACACTGCAAGACAGTGTATCAGTCACTGTGGTGTTCACTTTGTTTTTTTCCACTGCATCGGGTAATTTTCACCAGGGGTTTTGTTGCCCTGGAGACCAAATCACTGGCTTGTTCATTATGATTGTAACAAAAAAGTATTTTCTTCAGACATCATTTTGTTTCTGTCCCTGTAGGCCATTCTCATTTTACTGTCTACTATGCAAATGCCACGCATAAAACAGCACAGAAAAAATACACCTGATAAGAACTGACCCACAATTCCATTTTCTCAAAGAACTGACAAAAGTAAATAATGCAAATGTTTTTATTCTGGAAATGTCAAACGCACCAGATTGACTCATAATGTTGAAGTGCAAATATATTTTATTGTATTTCTGAGGCAATACAAGGTAACCCAAGTCATCCAGTTACAAATTATATTTTAAGCAGAGTCCTCTGCCCCTCTGATCTGGGTTGTTACAAGCGTGATGTAGCTGCCCTGTTAAAGTGGAGCATGAATGGAACCAGAGGACGCTTGTGAATGGATCAAAGGACACTGGGTCACCGTCAGCGTTGCGGAGCGTGAACTTGCAAGTCTGGTCACGAGAAAAATTCTTATCACCCTGCAAACAAGAGGGGGCTTGGTGGCCTTTTGTTTAGCCTACTTTTCGGTGCCAGCTCCCCCTGTGCCCTGTTCCCACTCAGCTGGAAAAACTGGCCCAGTTTTCCCGGCCTCCCCCCCAGGAACCCCCAATAGGACGGCCAGGACGCCCCAGTTGTCACACACAAGTTTGGGATTGTTTCCTGGTGGCTGCACACACGCACCAACCCACTCCTGTCCCTGTCCAGCTCACATGACCAGCTACCCTGGTCACTGGGGCCCAGTGAGGCCCAGGGCTTGGGTCACCTGAACAAACCCAGCAGAGGATCACTGAGGCCTTTTTATCAGTCAGTGGCAAAACTCACTCTTTCTTTTTTTGGTTCTGTTTTGTTTTTGGGAAATCAGCAACAGTATTGTACGTTTACAAAACAGAAGTAATGGGAAACATGAAGAAACACCCCTGAGTGGAGAAGCTGTGCTTTCATAAGCAGGGATGACTTGAGCTTCGGTTTATAGAGGCCTGCTGACGACATCTCTCACGCAAGCTGGAATGACCCATAAATGAAGTGACCTGTAAACTGGAAGAAAGAGCTGTCCCTCTCAGGGGGGACTGTCCAAACCTGTTCAGCGTGTGGGGCTCTCCCCTCTAAAGGATTCTGAGCCAAACAAGACTAAAACTGACCAGACAAGCAGCTCACTCAGTTCATTCACCAGCAAAGCATTGCCATACATATTTCATACAGTTTCAAAGCACTTCTCCTTACATGGCCCATGGCTATACCTGCCTGTGTCTATGAAAGTCCATGAAACATGCCTTACAGTACTATCAGTAATATGGTTTCTTTACATGCAATGAGTTATCGGAGATACATCTGGGTGTAATCTGTGAAAAATGGCAGTAGTAATCTTACCCTTCAGATGGGGTGAAATCAATGGTAGGAAGCAGAGCCATCTCTGAGACTGGGGAACATGCAGTGGCAAAATCAGTTAAAAACTGTGGCATAGCATGCATGGCAGTGCTCAGAAAGTGCAGTTTATGTCTTTCAAAGTGAATTAAATCATGGGAAATCCTGGGAGATATATATCCTAATATTTCAACTTCAATACCGCAATCTCTCTCTCTCTCTCCATATATATGTATATTTGTGTATATTAGATGTAGACTAGACATATATATATATATATATATATATATATATATATATATATATATATATATTTCACGTTTCACATATTTAACAGGCCAAAAACATCACAGACGCAGCCTCACATAAAAAGGTCTCTGATGTGGGAATGAAAGAGATGACAGCAGCTAACAGAAGGCCAGGAGGGCTTTGCACAGCTCCCAGGCACAGTGGCATGAGTACCCATAATGCCCTGAATTCAGGCGGTATATGTGTGCACATACCGGTATACCGCCTGAATACCCTCGGTGCCTATTAGCGCCTCCAAATCGTCATGGTGACACACTGACAGTGTGCCCACCTTATGCTGTGGCCCCTCCCCTTACCTGTTTTCTGTTTATGGCCCCTCCCTTTACCTTCTTTCTGTCTGGGGCCCCTCCCTTTACCTTCTTTCTGTCTTGAACTGCAGCCTTGTGGGAAGTGGTGTCAAATCCAGCTAATCCCATTCATCCTTCAAACAGATTACGGCAGATTGAGAGAGACACTCCCGTGAGGGAGATTAGCCATGAATCATAAATCAGCCCTCATCTGGCCGCTTGGTACGTCTGGAGCAGGCTTTGCCACTGAGATTCACCACTAAATCATGACTGCAAGCACTGCTGTAGCTGTAAACTCGGGTCATTTTAAGTGTCAGTTCGAAATGTGCTCACTTTACGAGAAGAAGATAGAAGAAGGAAAGACAGTGTGAGAGTACAAAGGCAGCGAGAAGACTACAGGGACCAGAATTCATTTCATTTTGTGGGTGCAAAACTGCATATAGAGCTATTTTCCAGTTTGCTTTGAGAAACTTGAAATTGTAAATTGTCGAGATGGCAGACTGAAGCTTCCAATCTGAGGGTAATATAATTTTCAGCTTCATTTGGTGGCTCTGTCTGGTAACTGCCTGAATCTAGGATGTTGGGGAGTTTTGCTGTGACAATGACTGACAGCACAGGTAAGCTCCACTCACTTCATGGTTCATGAAGAATTGGTTTGCCACCCTGATGAATGCGTCTCATTAAGAGCATCGTTTGGGCCGTTACTGACTCCATCCCTGTTAAAAGCATGACCACGCTCTTTCTGTGGGTCTGAACACATGAAGTCAAACTGGTAGCTCTCTAATCCAATCCAGTTTGATCCCCCACCTTCAGACTCCTCCCCCTCTTCACTCTGATCACAGTGCTGTTACGGTCCCATCTAACAAAAGGGCCCGTTTCAAATCGCATCAGTCTGATTCTTACTGTGATACAGAGGAAAATGGCAGTTATTACAAGTGTCACAGACCCTCTCTCTGTGCAGTGCAATGTGTATTTACTGACCAGCCATGCACTCATTCATATTCATGCACACATTTATAACATATGAAGATTTTTCATTGGCTGTAGATTGAAATAATAAAGAGGAAATGTGTTGTTACTACCTGCAGCAGGTATGTTCTTACACATACATTACCAGTGTGCTTTAAAGGACAGTAAAAACAAATGTTTTCATTCCTTGCAGGGGTCAATCTTCATTTTAAGGAACTGCATCTACTTCTAGAAAACTGCATTTCTACCTCTTAAAAGAGGTGTTCTCGAAGTTTGTAAACAGGCATAGGGCAAGAAATACAGTTAATAATTTCTTAAATTTCTATTTGAAGAGTGACTGGGAGTTTGTATCCCATTGTTTAGAATTGTTCTTTTGAATTAATGTCAGGTTTTATCATTGGTATTTACAACTGTCAAAATAAAAAAGTCAAGCATAGTTAATGAGTAGTAACATGCTTATGAAATGTTTATTAGCAGTATAGCCTGCTCGTCCACATAGTGGTTGCATTCTGCTTTACCTCGGTGTCGGCTGTAGGAAGGTGCCACCTGCCAGTTCTCTCCTCGTAACCGAGTGTCTGCGGATCTTAGCAGGATTGGCGGGATTATCCGGTCTGGATGAAAGGTCTGAATGAGTGCAGATAGTGACAGCTGGGCACTGTGGGGGTCTGCCTCATGTTCCCAGCATGCATTTCAGTACCTGACAGGATTACGCCCCTAAACCCGCCCTTTGGGCCTGTTACACTCCAGCTCAGGTACCGCCTGCAGATGCCCAAGGTTGCACTGAGAGTGTGAAGATGCTGCCACTGTGTGTGTGTGTGTGTGTGTGTGTGTGTATACTTACCTTGATTTTGAACACGGAAACCTATGAGCCAGACCTCATATTTCCTGTATGTTTTTGTGTAACAGAGTCCATTGGTGTTCTCTGGTCACCAGGCCAGACTGGTTTCTATCAAATAGTGAAGTCAAAGCATAATCTTTTCCCTATTTGATATTATCATAGTTCTGCTTTTGCCTTTGTTAACAGCAGTAGCATCATGGCTCTGTGGCGCAATGGATAGCGCGTTGGACTTCTAGTTAACCACGGTAAGAAGTGATTCAAAGGTTGTGGGTTCGAGTCCCACCAGAGTCGCAATTTTGTAGGGCAGCGTTTACAGAGATCAGTCTGTAGCCTGAAATTTGAAGTCTAGATTCCCTGATGGAACAGGATATCTTACCTGCCTGCTTCAGTACGTCTTCTGTTACGATAAATACTGAATATGTAAAAAAATAAAAATGTGTAACCTAATGTAATGTAATTTTCCCTCGATGAAGACGATATTAAGATAATAGAGTGATGTGGGGATGTCCATGTTTGTTGGGTGGCAGCGTAGCATAGTGGTCAAGGAGCAAGACTTATAATTGAAAGGCACTTGGGCAAGGTACTTAACCCACAATTGCCCTGGTAAATAGCCAGCTGTATAAATGGATAACTTTGTAAAAACTGGTAATTGATGTAAGTTTCTCTGGAGAGGAGTGTCTGCTAAATGCCAATAATGTAACATGTTAAGATCCAGTTTTGGTTTGTGGGTATGCAATAGCTGCTGAATTTAAACTTTATACCTCGATAGACTCGTATGTGCGTGTGTGTGCCTGTGTGTGCCTATGTGTCTGTGTGTGTCTGTCTGCACAAGTGTGTATGTGCAAATGCACTATGGGTTGATGTTTTTGTGGTTGCAAGCTGTGTATTAATGTCACTTCACATTTGCCATTGATTGTAATGAGGCAGCATTTCAAACCCCAGAGGGTCTCCAGAAAGCTCAGCAGCTGCTAATTAGAGACAGTGTGGTGTCAAAGCAGGTGGCCCTCTGACACTGTGCTAATGAGCTGGGTCTGGAAGCAGACAGTCAGAGGAATGAGTCCAGGGTATTTCTGCAATGTTTCAGTCATTATTTACTGCATAAACACATCATCTGCGGAAACTGTCAGCTGTCTTGCATAAAATACTCTGTCAATTAAATAGATAACACTACTACCACTGCTTCTAATAATAATAATAAGCTCCTCTGCAGTGTTTTTGAAGATGAAATGATGGGATATAAGCAGTCTGTGTTGTCCGAGGGCGTGGCACAGTGACGGCCTTTATTCCGTGGCCCACTCTGCACTGCCAGCTCTAATACAGACCGCCTCTCCCATAGAGCGCTCTCTAAACACCAGCCCACTTCACCACCACCACCTTTTCACTGGAGACCTGAATTATTCAACGCTGTGACCACACACATCTCTCACTTAAAGGAAACGCCTTGACCCAAGAGGTTTTGCATAAATCACTTCTGTTTTGATATTCAAATCTACCTTGCTTTGAATTTGTGGCATTCAGTTTACGGAAGGATATTTTTTCACATCAACTCTTGTGTGAAAAAGAGCTGACTGTTAATGTCTTAATTAGCACTTGGACGTCTGTCAGGCTAGTGGTTACACGGAAATGTAATGATGTAATTATTTAGGGTATCACCTGTGTGTGATTTTGCCTACCTCTAATTGCAGGGGTACTGGGAATAGCGGAACAGAACATGTGACTGCTTAGACGGTCTCTACATACAGCGAAGGCTCACAGCGAACGTTTTTTGACCGAATTTTATAACAAATTATGCTTGAACACATGCCAGCAGAGAGCTAAGTATCTGAAACCTCTCTGATGAAGGCAACAGCCGGGCACTGACTCAAGCAATTACCATGGAGACTCTCAAAAATAATTGAAGTGATTCAGATTATTATGTTACATCTTAATTTGATTATGGAAACAGACAGCAGGACAGCTGAACAGAAGCCAGTCATTCACATTCATACCCCTTTATAATATATCTGGTATATAATTTTACCTCTTTTCCTGGAACTCTGCTTTTAAGAATTAGCTGCTTATTGTCCTGGACTGATGTCATTTTTATATGCAGGGTGCACTGTATATCAGTTCAAAACTTCAAGCACTGATGGCCAATACTTGATTTTTCATAATGAGCTAGCTAACCTTGTCTGATTTAGCCAAATGGTTTTCTGTTCTAGTAGCATCTGGTAGTTCTGTTCTAGTGTCCTTGTCATTACTTACTTAACTGAAAGATGTTGTTCCTAGACCAGGTTAAATATGGCTCCTCCCAAATGGCGCCTGAACACAATCTGCTGAGCAGTCTGGGCCGCTGCTGCTATCACAGACTCTGCACTCCCCAGCTTTCCACCACACACCACAGCTGGTGTATAAAACGGGACAGTCTCCACCTACAGCCTGCCGGAGGCCTGCTTTAGCCTGTATCAGGCCTGAGCTTAGCCGCTAATCCGTGATCAGGTGTCTCTCTATCTCCTTGTGTCCTGCTTTACAGATTTGGTGTTGTGCTGGCAGTGGGTCAGATGTCAGTAGCTACAGGCCCCTTCAGGGGAGAGCTCTTATTGGCCAGGTGGAGAGGGAGGGGCAGCACTGATGGGGGGGGGGGGGTTCCTTAGGGCGGCAGCTGTTTCTGGGGTTCGGTTGAGAAGGCCCAGGTTTTTGTCCACAGCTGTGCCCCGAACCCCTCACTTCCACACAAGCAGCCTCCCCCAACTTTAAGACCGCACTGTAAACAAGCTGCTGTTAGCCAGGTGTCATCTCCAGGGCAACATGTGATCTTTCTGTCTCTGTCTGACCTGTAGGTCTACTTCTCTTACCTTACTTCTGCCACTGCTTCCTGGCAATTAAAGAGTTAAAACAGTAAGAGTAAAGTGTCAGTGCACAGTGCCTGGACCAGCAGCATTACCCTGTGGAATCTGCCTGGGGGTGAGCAGTGGTAATCTTTACATTAAATAATTATCTCACACATACACCATAATGTTGCTGTGGTCTGAATGCACTTCAGTGATGATCTCTTTATGGGAACTATCATTGCTCTTCCTTCTTCTTCAACTTCATGTTTTATCTGCTGTAACTCACACAGTGTGAATGCAATGCGCTCTGGGAAGTGTTCTCTCAAGACAGAAACTATGCAAAAACACATTCATAGCACAGACACAGTGCTCACACACACTCACCCACACACGCACACACACACACACACACGCACACACACACACACACACACGCATCTAGGCGCACATGCACATGTACAAGGATATCTGAACAGCAACATAAAACATCTTGCAGTTTTGATGGGAAGAAAAGCCACAACCTCCTGGTCAAAAGGCCAGTTCTTTAACGTGTGAACAACCACACTGCTTAAACCAAAAAATAACAGCGTCTGACACCACTTAGTCCCCTCTGTAGTTTACTCTCAAGAGAGACTTGCCTGTTTGCAAGATGGGAAAGAGTTTTTAGCAGCAGGACTTTCCATTATTGGTGAGAATGCATCTGGGAGAGCCCCTCTCAGCGGCCGAGTGGGCCGACAACCTCCCTCTGCGGGATCTGCATCCGTGGAGGAGGGTGAAAAAGGGAGGGAAAGAAGTTTTAAGAGGCAGGAAGAAAGAAAGCGAGAGCAGATGTCTTATTTATGAGACGCTCCGCACTCAAATATTTCACAAAGCTATTTTTAGAAGCAGGAAGAAAGCTCTACCCACCACAAAACACGCAGAGAGAATGCTTCTGAGAAGCAGACCTCGTTCTGGCTCTGCTGCACTCCCAGGCTGGGCGACCGTCCTCTCACGCGGCTGAGCGTTTGTGTCCCCTCGCCCGAGAGTCGGACGCTGGGCATGCAGGGGTTGTCTGTGTTCAGGTTATGCTCATGATCAAGAGAAAAGGACAAACATAAATATAGAACAATTGGAGAGTTCTGTATTCGATATTCTGTGTTCTATATTCTGTATTCTATTTCTGTTAGAAACATGTCTGAGACATCACACTCAATGTCAAAATAAAGAAGACATTGCCCCTTCCAAAGATCATCACCTCTTGCTCCACCCGCTCCTTTTCGAATTTTCCGACCTCATTCCCCAAAAAAAGAAGAAAAAAAACTCTCTGGGTGTTGGTCTGGAATGTGGAATGCAGGGATGGTGGCACAAATGCCCGCCCCCCACCCCACCACGCCCTCGTCCATCCATTTTGGTTCCATCCCAGCGCGTGAACAAAGCTCCATTCCTACGGCTGGACATTTACTAAAACTATTCAAACTGATCAAGGGTGTAACAGCAGTGCATTTTCCTGGTTCAGAACCCAAAACCTCCTGGGTACAAACCCAGTCCTTTATGCACCTTTAACATACTGATTTAAGAAAAATATGTACACATTCTGTGTTCAGCTGCGGTCTGTAATGGATTCCCGATTCACCCTGTCAGTGAAGGGTGAGTGTTATGAGGTCATTAAGGAAAGCCCCTGAGCCGCTGACATCACGGCCCAGCCATGCACTCCCAAAACAAGGGGGCCCCCTTTCACAGTGTTTTCCATCTCTGCCTCATGCAATGTCCCAGGCATGATCCTCAGGCTGGGCTTAAACACAGTCCTCCTGGCCCAACCAGTCTAACAGGTCGGCAACACTCTGGAAATGTTACATCACCAGCTGTTCTGAGGTAACCCTCAGGGCTAGGAAAACCTTCTCTTACAGAAAACCTCTGCAGAAGGGAAGTCCTGGCTCCTCTTCTGTTAAGTGGTCATGAATCTCATGGGCTTTTTCCACTCGTGTTTGGTGTATGTCGTCACCTGGAACAAATTTGAGGTTTTGCATATGAGAGTTTTTTTTTTGTGGGTGGGATAAGAATGTTGTGGGTATTCAATGCAAATGGTGTAGACTTCCATTTAAATAGGATTAGGATTACAAATACAGTCTAACTTTACTACTTTACTGAAAATTATTACTTTACTGGAAAACACTGAGAACAGTAGAATCAATGCCCACATTGTCACAACAAGAATAGAAAAATTCCCTGAATTTACCTACCTCTTCTTAACATCCTCTGTACCTCACTACTACCAACAGGCTCTCAGGTGTGGACAAGGAAGCAACTTCTGCTGGAAAACTCCTAAAACCAACAGAGATCAGAAACACAGAACCAGATGAGCCTACAGCTCTCTTGTTGAGTGGAAACTTGGAGGGGGGGGGGGGGGGGGTAATGATGACTCACTGCCTCATTACCGAGTCTCAGCACCTACCTGAAACAGCCTCAGAGACTGAATCTGTCCTCAGAGGAAGAGGTGATATAATAGATGTGTGGCGTTCTTGAGGGAGTTTTGGAACTCACTTAGCGACAACAGGCAGGAGCTCTCCACAGCGCGACCACCATTTACACAGCCACCATTTACTGCCAAAGTGCCCCCCCCCCCCCCATCCCCTCACCCCCCCTACCATCTCCAGGGGAAAGCAGGAGGCTACCACAGGCTGAGTGCTGGGAGATGCTGTCCTGGGTGCTGCTGTTCTGACCCTCACTGGGATGCTGCTTAGATACAAACCCTGTCACGAGGCCTTCTGCTGATGGCTTCTAACCTGGAGAAAAGGACCCACCTGATGGACAGGAGAAACGCTAAACCAAGGCCCTGGCTCCTGGCTCCTGGTCATTAACGATCCCTGTGGCATCTATCAAAAGAGTAAGACTATTAACTCGCAGAGCCCTGGCCAAATGCCCGATGTGGCCCCTTCAATCTGGCAGTTAATCACACCCCCACTCATCCCTATCCACCCCCCACCTCCGCCTGCCACACCCTCAACTTCTGTAGCTGCGCAATCCTTTGCACTCCCTGTCCGTCCTCTATCCTGACAAACCAATTTTCCTCTGACCCTCCCCATTAAATAATGGTGCTAATTACTTATAGAGGAAAACAATCCCTCAGGTTCTGCTCCTCAGAATGAGTCAGTGCGGCTAACATTCAGGAAACGACAGTAAACCGTTTTTCATCCTGGGGCTGACATTTCATTTCAAGAGGATTTGAAAGCAAAACATGACACACCTGGAGAAAGGACTCATGGGATTTTTAATTCCTCCATATGGTCGTACATATAGGCTGCACTTCTGTGCCTCCCCAGGACTCAGGCTGTTGGGTTCCATGACACAGTGAGGGGTTTTCTCACCTCCCTCGACGCAGACCTCCCTTCTTGGGAACACGTCTTCAAGTTACCTCCGCTGGTTCCCCCGGTGACTGTTGATGGGCTGATGATGAGCCTTCAGTGACATTTCCTGCCTGGTGGCAGGTCTTTGCCTGAGCCTGTCAGAGCAGGGGGAAACAGCATGGATATGCATCATTAACCCTGTGACGTCCAGGCTGTCCATGGTGGATTATGTAAGACAGAGACCCAGCTGAGAGCTCAATGGTCTCTCTCAGAGGAGAAATGGGGCTGCTCGAAAAACACTGGGCTTCTGTTAACCCTTTCGAAGAACTAATGCCTGTCATGAGACATGAAGAAGAATGTTCTGTATTCACACCACAATGTTCCATGTTTAGTTAATATGTTTTCAATATTCTAAAATAATATTTGAAAATTAACTTCATAAAGGGTTAAGTTATTCAAAGATGTGGAATGCAAAGAGAGATCCGCATTATTTATTTATGCATCAGATGCCATAATTCATAGTGATTTTCAAAGCATTCAAAACCTTTTCTGAAATACAGTAAGATCTCAGATATTCAATGATTTTCAAAATACATTGACACATTACTTTTTCATAAGGGTATTGCCCTTCCAAGAAAATATAGTCATTAACCCATATGCCATCCCTTCATTAAATCTAGACCTAAATCTAAATCTCTGCCTTTATTACACATTCCCTTTGTCTGCCCTCTGATAAAGCATCTTGTGGACAAACACATATGACTACAGTGAATATTTCTCAACTGGCTCCTTCCCACACATTCCCCTGGGTGTCCACCCACTCAGACTTACTGTACCCTCTGCACACACTAACACACTGACCTCCACTCCGTCACGCCACACTAACCGATATCCCACAATCCTGTTGAAATCCCCATATGTCCCCGAGTCTAAATCCTGGTAAATCCTCAGTCTTGCACCTGTTCCTGCTGCGCTAAAGGGCACAGAGGCAGACCAAAGTCCTCTCCCCCTCTCCCCGCACCCCGGCGGTCAGGGCCAGAAGGGGTCATGTGACCACACTGTCCAATCCCCAAGGACGTTCACCTCGCCTGCCTTTGTTCTGAGCCCCTCTGAGAGCTGGGGAAGCTCTCACCCGACAGCACCTGCATGTGGGCGGCTCTCCGCTCTATCTCAGTCACATCCCTGGGTTTACCATTCCACTCTTCAACTCAAAATTCAGCCGTCGCAAAGCAGCAGAATGCAACAGAGTGTGTCAAAAGTCAGCAGCAATGAATCATCGGAATTTAACATAGCGTGTCAATCATCAGTGATGAACCATCAGAATGCCACAGAGCCCGTCAAAACTCAGCAGCAATGAACTATCAGAATGTCACAGAACTCATCAAAACTCAACAGTGGTGAGGCATCAGAATGCCACAGAATCAAATTCATGCCGGGCGAGTAGAGGGAGCGTCCCTCTGTCCCTCCTATGCAGGAACCCCTAATGTGAAAAATGCAGTAGGGCTGTGCACCTGTGTCAGAGCACAGCACTGTATAACACTATGTGTATGATATTAAAACAGCTGAGTCATCCCTACAGCATAGCTGGGGCATGACTTCACCTAGGACACTAACAGTGGAAAGAACACAACCAGTTTCCACACAGAAACAGACGTGTGTGTTTCAGCCCCCAGAAACACACACCCCAACAAACTACTACCACCCAAAGCGAACTTCTTACCCCAAGTCTCCTCAGTTCAAGCTACTGCAGCACTGAGGGAGTTCCTTACCCTGAAACCCTCACCTCAACTGCAGCTGTACAAACAGACCACGTGGAAAATGCTCTAGTTTGTCCTGAGCAATGTTGCTTGCGCAGCAAATGAAAATACATATGACCGGGTCTGAAGCTGGATATAAACAGGTCTGAAGCTAACAGTGACCAGGTCTGAAGCTGAATATGAACAGGTCTGAAAGTGAGAATGAGCAGGTCTGAGCAGAAGCTGCAGGTTTGCTAACCTCTGCAAGGCATTCTACATCTCAGGACGGGTCTGCTTCAGGAACAATCATCTGCAAATCTCCCGGTTAGGCAGACCCCAAAGTTAAAAGTATTCTGGGAGGTGGATTGTGTTTAAACCCCTGAGCCAGTAGGAAAGAAGAGCCAATGAAGTAAAAATATCATTCACATACAGTTCCTGAGACTTAAGTTAAATTTTTTATTTCACCTATTTCAGCCCTGCTGTGGCTAAACTGTCTCCCGAGACTACAGAACTCATTCATAAACATTTGGGCCTTCAGCCTAAAATCTAACATACAGCGCTCAGTTTGGTGTTCCCATTCCAGTCTGAACACATTAGAGAGCGGCCACACCTCCCAGACGCGATTCCCACCTGCGCGCGACGGCCGACACTCAAGGCCGAGTATCTGAGGCATCGCACCTCAATGTCGCACAGGGGTGACGAGAGACACCATTGCATAAGACACATTCTGTACATTCTATCATCCTGAATGTGCTCTGCCTAACTGCGGCCTGCCCACAGGCAATTCCTCTGTAAAGGCCATTGTATGGCACCAACAAGGAATTAGGTATTTAATTAATGTTGCCTTTTGATCTCTATATGCCTTTTGAGTGCCCAACACACACACACACACACACACACTCTCATCCTTTAGTAGAACCAGATAAGATTAACACTGTGGCACATTTAAGGCCCTATCAGATTAGATTTTGACAGATTTTTCCATGTAAGTGAGGGTGTGATTCTTCCGCATGCCACTGGAAACCCTTTTCATGTGCATTTTCCTTTAAACAAAGAAACAAAACACAAAAAGGCAATGACTTCATTTAAAAAACAGTTTTATTTTTTTTTTAAAAAACCAAACACACCTTTTGCTTGGTTGCTTTTTCTACAACAGTTGTCATTCTGCCAGTCTTTTTACTCGTATTTTTTTTTTTTATCCTGTTTACACTCAAGTTTCATGCAATCAACTCGGCATCCAACATCCACCAAACGGAGGGATTTCAGTGTGAAACCAGTTCATTTTCATCTTTCCCAGTTAAAACTGCTTTTCACTGCATCCTCAAAAACTGCATCAGCTTTCGACAAAAGAAAAGGAAAAAACCCTTGCAAATGTGGTTGAAGTGGCGCATAAACGGCCTGACACTGTGCTAGGAAGAGTGAAATATGTGCACCAGCAAAGGCACGGGGCAGGAGGCCCCAGCAGACCCAGAGGTTAGAGGAAAAGGGGAGTTATGGAGTGCCTGTGAACTATTTACGGTGCGACCAGCCAGACCACAGCAGCAAAGATGAGCGATCGCAACAACCGCTGAGCTGTATTGCACTTCTGCATCTTCCCAGAAAAAAAAGCGATTGTTCCCACTTCAAGGCGAGCCATCCTCCACCGACACGGTGAGCGCACGTTTCTGCGAAGAGGTGGCCATGTCTCGCTGTCATGCTGTCCAGCTGTCTGCAGAGACCTCCTCCCCAGAGCTACATTGCAATGTGTCTGGTCTAAAGGGCGACGGTCAACCTGGCACTGGAAATAGATCTACTACGCTATTTTACGAGGAGTCATGCTATTTACTAGGCCACTGTGCATGCAGCAGACTCTCCCTGATCACCTTAAAAGGAAATGAAATACATTAGAACCTTCAAAATATAAAAATTATTGGGCAGCCGAAGGCCTGAGGAGGTGCGGTTGAGGTGATCGAATTGGATCGGACCGCAGCGTTTGCTGGGGGGGGGGATACTCAGATGTAGGTAATCCTTACACATCAGGCTGACAGAGACACCCCGCTCTAACCTTTGACCTCTTCACCCCAGCCCCGTTGGCGGCCCCGCGTCGTTTGCGGTGCCTCCTCGCGGAATGTCTAGAATTGCGACGGTGCCAAAAATGCGTCGCCCCGCACACTCGCTACTGTCCCGCCCGCTGCGGGAAAGGGCAGTGCCCGTTCTGGGAACCTTCTTTTTCATTCATCAAACGATACCCACATCTGGGTCGTGTCAACTACAACCCATTACTACTGCAGTGTTTTGGGTTGTAAATAACAAAATTTAAAAAAGACTCTTTTTTACACTGACTAGGGGAATTGGTCAATGTCAAACATTGGTGAATTGTAGCACCTACTTAACAAAATGGTATTTCATGTCTCAAAAATAAATCACAGACTATGCCAAAGAAAAGACACCCCTGTTCCTCCCCAACTCCAGCCCACAAGTCTTCAGTTCTGGACTCTCAAAGCATCACTGATTGGCCAAGTGTTTCTGTACTTTTCCTACAGCCCTTTTTACCAAACTACACCCTCTGAGCAGGCCCAGACCAGCCCAGTGACACCAGCGCCTGGTAAACTCGGCTTGTCATGGTGGCATTAAGAGGAGGTCATAAAGGTGGCAGCATCCCAAAAGAAGCAACGCCGATTTCCTCCTGAGATTAACCCAATTTAGCTTCGGTAAACACCTGACTGTATAAACGCCCAGCTCGGCCGAATGTGGGCCACGTAATTCACCCTTCACACATGAATAATGAAGCGTAATGTAAAGCGGGAGAAATCAGGTCACAGCAAAGCGGAGCACACCAACACACACCCTGCCTTCTCACGCAGCCGCGCAGGAGATGCCTGCACCGATGTTGCAGGAACTGCAGCGTAGGTATGGCTGCACACTGCAGTCACCAGAGACTACCGGCCTTTCACACCGGGTTAAATTCAGATGGCTCGGCTTTTGATTATATCGACAGGAAATCTCATTTTTTAGGATACTAAAACAAATTAGGTTACTCAGAAGTGAATACGTGCTGTGAGCGCGTTAGTGTCTCGTTGGTTCACAGCCAGGTTTTCACAGTGCTGGCTCCATTTGCGTCCCCAAATGCCAAGTTGGAGCATTCAGTGCCTCTCCTGACCTCATAATCCCCGCCTGACACTGCTGCATCTGCCCAGTTTGAGGTGGCTGTGGAAGCCGGCCCAACACATGACAACATGACAGCGTGACACGACAGCCTGTAATTCCCCGGCAGCGCTTAGTGGAGTGTACCTACACTGGCTGCTAGCTGGAACGCCAACTGCAATCAAACAGGCCAGCCATGCCATCTTCTGCCTGGTCTGACATTTATTATAAGGCTCTACAACAGCTCACGGGTGTATGGTGCTTTTCCTGCCTGGACAGGAACCAAGACCATCTCATCTGCACACCAAACATTTAACAAACAAATATTGCCTTTGTGAAAGTGTTTGTGTGTAGGTACTGAATAATAAAGTAAACGTTAATGGATTACTTTCAGCGTCCAGTGGCACCATCAGGCTATCGTGCGTAATGAGCGGGGAATGGGTGGGTGCCTGTCAGTCGCCACAGAGTGCCTGATAGATAATATAACCCTGAGTCATAAGACCATAATCCACTTCTTTGTTTCTGCTGTACACATTACTGGCATCATTAGAGCTGAGGGAAACACAGACACAGTTATTGTCATAAACTCACTGAACTGCCCCATGGCTGGTACAGCACAGCTGAAAACACACCTTCCATACCATCTCCTCGTGCAGGTGAGAAAAGGTGAGACAGCATTATCACTATGTGCAATCTACACCAGACATGACGTAAAAAAACTGCATCTGCCCAGTGTCTTTAAGACACAAACAGGAGGTGTGGCCTGAAGGGGACAGCCAATCAGCACCATGGCCCAGAGACATAGGCACAATCCTTCGGTGGAAAGCACCTTTTGCGATAAACTTCCTTAACGCTTGTTCTTAAAAAATAAAAAGCATACCACTCTCAATCAAAATAGAAATGCAACCACTAAATTCCTTTACCTTTGCATTCTTGTCTATCAAACAGGTCAGAACATTCTACTCAGCTCTTCAAAGGGAGTATTATTTTTGGCCAGGGCAAGTTCAGTTAAAAGTGTAGCATCATGCACCAAACAATCGGGCAAAGTTGTAAAATAACAAATGAAAACAGTGCTAAACTCAGGGTGGATTTATTGCTCAGTGATTGTGTCTAAATGACATTCATTCATAATCACACAAACTTTTTTTCCACCCAGTGCATATGCAAGTCATGTAAGTACAGTTTCCAACATGATCCATAAGCTCATTCAGTCTTTCTTTCTCCAGTTCAATGGCTGCAGTTCTGCTGAAAACTGGCTCAGAATATCACTCACTCCTTAAAAACAATTTCCACTACCCAAGATGTGTCAATTATCACTGCTATTTTTTCACAACAACCTATTTTTAGCCCTTTAAATAAAAAAAACACATCTAAAACGCAGCCCTTAAAAGTAAAGGAACACGATGATAAGAGTCATAAAATGTGAGACGGTATACATTCCTGCTCCTGTGCTTTATCAAAAACGTCGGAGAGTGTAAACTCACAAAGACAGAAAACACCGACTCTGGTCTCCACCCACACCGTCCCTTCTAAGACTACACTTAGGACAAAATCCGTACAAATAAAAACAGATTAAAATCTTTTCAAAGCCTCAGAAGAAAAACAAAAACACTGCTTGATATAAAACCTGTTTTTTTTTTGTTCAGTTCTGACTCCTTGCCTGTGTAAATTACTCCAAACAAACTAAAGCTTTGTGGCTGAAGGGTCCATGAGGCTAAGTGTGCAACGCTAGGACACCAGCTTAGGCAGCACTGTGCGTAAGGGTATGCCACCTCCAGCGTCCCCCATCATGTTGGTCCTCAGTTTGCTGTTGGCCGCCCCAATGGCGGGGGGCAGTTTGGCCATGATCCCGGGGAAGGAGGTGCTGTGCTCCGCCGCCCGCCGCGTCGTGGGGCTCTTGTCCGGCGGCACGGGCTTGGCCAGGCGCCGGTAGAGCCAGGGGTGGCGGAGGGCCTGGCCGGGGGTCATGCGGGAGGCGGGGTCCCAGTCCAGGCACTTCCTGAGGAAGTCGGTGAAGGCGGCGTCCTCGCAGCCCTTGAGGGCGCTGGTCCACTCCTTGCTCCCCGGGGGACCCCTGAGCTTGCCCCGGCGCGAGCGGCCGCCGCTCAGCACCACCGTCCCGTTGCTCAGCGTGCTGGCGGTGCAGTAGCGCGGGTGACCCTTGGAGCTGATGAAGTTCTTGGCCCGCTTGGACTGCTCGAGCAGCTTCTGCGGGGGGGCGCCCAAGATCTCCATCATGCAGGCCGACTGGTCCCCCTCGTCCTCTCCCGGGAACAGCGGGTAGCCCGTCAGCAGCTCGGCCAGGATGCAGCCGAAGCTCCACATGTCGATGGGCATGCCGTAGCGGGCACCCAGGATCACCTCGGGGGCCCGGTAGAAGCGGGACTGGATGTAGGTGTAGACGCGCTGGTGCTCGAAGCAGCTGGAGCCGAAGTCGATCACCTTGATGCCGCTGCGGCCCTGCTGCTTGAGCAGGATGTTCTCGGGCTTCAGGTCGCAGTGGATGATGCGGTTCCGGTGCAGCGAGTCCAGGCACTGGAGGATGGAGTGGGCGAACTTGCGCACCAGCGGCAGGCTGAAGCCCTGGAACTTGTTCCTCTTGATGAGCTCGTACAGGTTCATGCTGAGCAGCTCGAAGGTCATGCAGATGTGGTTGCGGAAGGTGAAGTTCTCCAGCATGTGCACCACGTTCATGCTGCCCGTCTTGTCCTGCTTGCGCAGGTGGTCCAGGATGCGCACCTCCTCGGCCGCCTGCCGGTGGAAGCGCTTCTCGTTGCGCACCATCTTCAGTGCCAGGTGCTGCTGAGTCTTGTGGTCGTACACCTTGGCCACCTGGCCGAAGCTGCCCTTGCCGATCACCTTGAGGAACTCATAGCGGAACGCCAGGTGGTCGTGCGGCACGTGGATGTAGCCGCCCTGGTCGTCGTCGTAGCCGTTGTTGTTGGAGCCCCCGCTCACGGCCGGCCTCTTCTTGGCGTGGAGGCCCAGGAAGTAGATCTCGGGGTAGCTGCGGATCTCCTCCTGCTCCAGCGGGGTCAGGTGCTGCCGGTGCTGCTTCAGGGCCTGCTCTGGGGTCAGCGGAGCCTGCAGCTTGCAGGGCTTGGCGGCGCTGTCGGTGGACTTGACAGAGCTGGTGCTGTCGGCGCTGCGGTCCTTGGACAGGGCGGGCAAGCTCTTGGCTGGAGCTTGGCCGCTCCCGCTGCTGCTGTGATGGACGATGCCGTTCGGCCTCCGGCCGGACGACTCCTCGCTCAGCTGCTTCACCTTCGGTGGTGCTCCCCGCAGCGGCAGCTGGTGGTGGTCCTTCATTGCGGGTTTGCTCCCGCCCTGAAAGAGGGGCAAGGAGGAGATTAGTGCCACGGTACAGCGTGTCTGACGCACCTCTGACCAGACTCCGTACTATTTAACGAGTGCTTCCTTTATGTGTTATCGATCTGTACGTGGAAAAGGCAACTCTGTTATCAGTGGAGATAATATAAAACAGGACTCTCTTTGTATGAATGTAGTGGAGGGGAAAAAGACCGCAAAAAATCATTGCGGTTTTTAAAAACTGAGCCAGCTGAAAGTGCGTAACGCATATATAACCTCACCAAAAGATCTTCTAAACAAACAGCAAAGGAGACGAGTGCCTGTTATGAAGGTTATGATGTGATAGGCTGCAGAGGTCTGCGCGAGCCATAACAGCTTTAGCGTTAATGCTGAGTAGCACTCCTGCATGTGGCCTAACTGCACTGCGCTGCCTCGCCCCAGGTCCACTGCGGCCGCTTGCGTGACCAGCGTCTGGGTTTGTGTGCCAGATGGCAAAAATTTGGATTTTTCATTACAGCTATAAAAATGACATTTAGCACACACCCAGCCACCCTACAGAGGCGCAGAGGCATTCCCTTAGAATGTAAGGATTTCAGAGCCCGATCTCTCTCATGGCTGTTAACAATCTGAGAAATCATGTAAGGGTTAACAGGCCCCCGGTCTCAACAAGAGCAGCATCCAGGCAGCTTCACTTTACTTGCTTAGACTCTCTTATCCAGAGGGAATTACATAACATCCATTTTTACTACTGGATATTTATGGCAGTTATTCGGGTGCAGGAGCATTAAAAGGGTTCCACAGGAGAGCCCACCTCGAAGTAGGTCACTACCTGTTCCTCACCACTACACCACACCAACAGAACTTCTGGAACTTACTGCTCAGCACAACTCGGAGCAGGACTAATTATACCTGAAGAAGGGCAGTCAGCCCTGCGTTTAAAGACTTTACCACTCATAACTGAATTAAGCCCGACGGTTAAGTCTGACTGAGCTACTGAGCTGCTCTGTGACTTTAGTCAGACGAGTCTGCTGTCTCCTGCTCCGCTGTGTCCCCTGCCACTATCCCACCACAGCTGAACCAGCAGCTCTCCTCAAAGAGTCTCTTTTCTGAGCCATGGTGCCATTTCCGCAGAGCTTAACCACTTCTGGAAAATGACACACTGCTGAACTGCCAAAAACCCTGGTACTCACTTCCAAGGCACGCAAGAAAAAAAATAACAAAATAAGAGAGCACCAAAAGATGAGAAACTCCACTTAAAACCTACGGAGTTTCCTCCCAAAGCCCTGAACTCAAAAAATACCTCACATGGCACCTATCTGCCCTTTTGTCCCACTGACATGATAAATGCAGCAAAGTCCACTGGAGGAGCAACTCATTGTCCTTGACAGAAATACTAGGCTGGTACTGAGCACACTTAGTATAAATCTACAGCAGGAAGGACAGAGCTGTGGACAAAAAGGTTGCATGGATATGCTCTTCTCAGCGGGGTCAATAAAACAGGAAATACAGCTCTGAAGTACGTGTCCAACTCCACCGCTGGAGACTGGAAACTGGAGCCAACTGGCAGCGGACGCCCAAAATAGAAGCTTCTACGCAGAGTAATAGAATATACGTATTATAATGCCTCAGAGACCGGCCAAATGAATCAGCTGTCTGCTCCTGGATACCGGCGGCCTATTATGGGCTGGCTCCGGATGAAGTTCTTATTGCAGAATAAATCTACACCAAAGTTCAGCATCAACACAGAAATGAGTGTGAGGTCAGGCCTCGGAAACACCCTGCAAGGAGAGCTTTTATTCTGTGAAATGCGTGCATGCATACGCGAGTGTGTGAGCGTGACTCTGAGGGGGAGGAGAAACACAGAGGAAAAAGAACGGGTATGCGCAGCATGTCTGTGCAAAAATGTACAGTATGTCATATGCATGCATGGTGGTGTTACAGCTTGAAGAGAAAAACACCACCTACACCACAGCCAAACGTTGCCTCCCTTAACCAAAGAGCTTAACCAGTGCAACAGCAGGTCGCTTTTTCTGTCCAGAAAAAGATCAGAGGAAATAAGGGTTTCTCAAGACATAGCGTTTGGACAGTGTAAGAGCTGCAGCAGAAAGAGCTGGTCGCGCTGACAGGAAGTCTGACTACATCTCTCAAGGCTTTACAGAGCTGAGGTCACCACACGGCTCAACAAAAGGAGAGACCCGCACAAACAAAACTTTCTCGAGAGTTCACAATCTCCGAGAACACAGAGAGCCGGGGATAAGCTTGGTCGCTGCGTCGGAGAGATAAACTAATTTGCTAATTTTAGCAGAATGAATCAAATTACTTTATTCGTTTAGGCCTTTGAGACCATTTCCCTGTGGCTGCACCACTGAGACCCTGCAGAACTATGTTCAAACTAACCTTCATGTTGAGCATTTTCTCCTCATATTTTTGATCAAATTTTCCTCCTTATACTGAGACTTTTCCAGGGGACATGACTTCTCCAGATAATAATCAAAGAGTGCAAGTAGGGTTTCCTTTAGATGAGAGAACACCTCAGGTAACCGCTCTCGTAAATCAGGATGCCGAAACATAATTAAAAACAAATGCACTGTTGTTTACAGGCAAGAAACGTCCCCGTGCCAAGTTTATGCATGCGTGAGGAACTCACAAACACTGCCCTACATGTGGCCACAATGCCAGCGAGCGCACACGAAGCTGGCGTTAACGGCGGCGCTAAAAACAAAAGGCCTCCTATGGCAGATGGCAAAGATCGCCTGCTAACAGGGCCTTCTCCACACGCCAGAGCCAAGGGAACAATGACACACACATACAACACACAAAAGGAGCAGGGGGCACAAACCGAAACCTACAGAACAAAATCCCTGAGAAACAACTTATTCAACGAAAACCAAAGAGGCCAGAAGTGACTGAAAACCTGGCCTGACCCCCCATCTATCACAGAGGGTGGACTCAAGGCCTTCAGGGCCACTGTGGCCTCGGGAAAACCCAAGTTGCCCTTCATTAGGAGAAACTCTTTTGGTTTGTGATTGGGCGTTGGTAGCCATCTCAAGTTTGAGTTCAGTCAGACTGTACAAACTGCATGATCCAAATGGCCTGTCCAACAGAGGGAGATGAATGACTCCTCCAACACCCCCCCCCTCCCCAAAAAAACAAAAACCTCCACCCATAGCCATGTAGACAAGACACCAAAATATGCACTAAATGGAAACCTGTCTGGGCATCTCCTGACTAACGAGGAAGCCATCAGGGAGGTGTATGACGTCACGCATAAAGCCAATCAAGACACACCCCACCCATCCTGTCCATCTTGTTTGTAAGCGAGGTAGAACCATTTTTATCGCCCTCCTCAGTGTTGATTTTACTATCTGGCGTTTCTTAGTTCGTCTTCATCGATCTACAACATCTACAATCGACATGCGCGGATGCGGGGAAACGGTGTTTAAACAGCGATTAGTTGCTTTTATGTTAAGTGTGATCCCAGGACTTACGGTGTGCTTGGGCAGAGGGGGGAGTCCTGCGGGGCTGTGGCCGTTCATGCCCGCGTCCTCGTTCACGGCGTGGTCCGATCGTATGTACGACTCATAGAAAGCATCGCCATGCCTCGCTGCCGGGAAAGAAAAAAGAAAAACATCAAAACGTGAAAGATTTCTAATGAAAGTGAAACGTACAACACACACACAGTAATGATGACTCCCTTCCTGTTATGCAGCATTCGGCTAAGTCCCGAACACGCTTCGTTCCCCAATAACATCTGCTTTTCCGCCAACCATTTCTGCAGTTTCTTTTCACTGAACACACTGTAACGTTAATCAGGCATGTCCGGGGGAGCGCGTGGGGGTGGAGACTCGACTCCATAAAGCACTTCATGGTCATTGTCACCAGTCTTTCTTGTGGACATGTTTTTTTTTCAGCATGTGTCCTTGTTATGTCTTCTTCCAAAGTTCAGTATTTTCCATGGACTGCTCAAACCTCTTAAATGTAAGTCGGGAAAGAGCTAAAGAAGCTGGACTCTGTACATTCCCAGACACACGTGTCATGGATCAAATTTCGAAGTTAAAACTTATCTACCTGAAACCCAAAGATAGATTTAAAATCCTGAATTACGCTGCCCCTGGGCGAATTCACTGTGAAAGAAAGTTGGTAAAGAGGGAGAACGTTGCCGGAATAAAATAATTTTGTGTGGGTTCGAGGAAAATTCGTTCAACTGAGTATCAGGCTTGGCAGAAACCACTCTATCAACAGTATCGATGTGTGAAAACTTGCCATTGTCAAAAGTTACCAAAGATCTTCGTTCAGTAGGCTACATTTCGTTACGAAGATCACATGACGAACAGACAATAATATTGCTGTTACCGTCATAACGACACATCAGAGGGTTCACCAACCCGACCGTATAGCAACCTGAAACATACACGTCCACACTACCGATAAACAGAACTTTTTCGTGCTGTGAAATAAGTTGTTTAGTTAGCTTTCACCCAAACTTTTGAGTTATACTGCACCCTGAAAAGTGCACGGCAGTTACATTCTTTCTTCTGCGTTCAGAAATTTAGCTGTACATGTCAGGCGACTAGCAGCAATGGCATCACGAAACTCCCTTCCAGCAAAGAAGCCCACACATTTTACATAGCTAACCGTGTAGGACGACACTTGAATGCATACACGCAGTTATTTTTAAAACTGGAATTTCGTGCTGAATATTTAAACATTCCACTTGGGGCGCAGATGTCTAAATAACAGTGCAGTTACGCGTGATCTTATTTGTGTGGAAAATCTTTTAAGAGTCTCACACTCGCGTCAGCACAAATTCGTACACTAAAGCGCCGAGAATGTGCTCGCATACAACGATAACAGCCATTTCAAGGCATAGTGTTGAGCATGTCACATTGATCAAAAGCAAAACTCTCCACCAGCACACACTTTCGGCTGACTACCAGAGTTCCGCTTTGTTTACACGTTTCAGGTCGAGATCGGTGACAAACACAAAGCAAACGACATAGCTCATTCAGTGCAGGGGATTAGCCAACTAGGTGCAGTCTCGTCCGATTAGAGGCGACTGCAATCACAGCAGCACACCGGGTGTGTGTAGTTGGTTACCTGTTATGTTGGTGCCGTCGGCTACTTTTCTGCTTTGTATCATGGCTGCAGGCTGAGGGTGAAGCCGCCATCCAACAACAGTACAGGCATTCACGCTCGCAAAATAACAAAAATGAACCGATCGGGTGCAAAAACTCAGGGGGACCGCTCAAGCTGAGCTCTGTTTCAGTGCAGGCATCTGGATTCTACCAGTCAAATGAACAGGTCCAGAGAATGGAGGCAAGTTTCTTGACGTCAGGACATCAGATAACAAAACTGCATCTAGTTTGTCCTTAACCAGCTAGTTAGCTAGTAGTGTAATCATATGCAGCCGGCCACCTGGCTAGTTGCTTTGAAGTATACAACGCTGCAGCTCGTATGGAAACAATCATTGCACGGGCCAGGTTTAGACAAACCAGGCAATGTTCGCCAAATACTCTATCCCAGAATCGACTTTTTCTGGAACTAGTTAACTCCTCTCCGCGGTGTTCCTTCACATCGGTGACTTTCGCATCATTTCCCCAAGAAACATAAGTTCCAGGACAGGTAGCGGTGTCACTGTGGCCAGCAGGACAAAGCACACAGACAGGAACTGAGACTAGCAAACGGAACAGATTGGATCCAACAATTAACTAGTTAGCCAGATAGCAGGGACACTAATTGGAGTTAGCAAACTACAGCTCGATGGTAAGCTAAACGTATGCTCTCCTTCGTCGTTGCGTTTTTTCCCTATCTGACCATTTCTATTGTAAAAACATTCTGGACAACTTTCCAACTAG
Source organism: Megalops cyprinoides (assembly GCF_013368585.1). Lineage (NCBI taxonomy): Eukaryota > Metazoa > Chordata > Actinopteri > Elopiformes > Megalopidae > Megalops > Megalops cyprinoides. The sequence continues at coordinate 11,386,606 of NC_050589.1, forward strand.
CCAGCTAGCTAGATCTCGCCAGGCAAGCCAACGATCCGTTTCTCTTCCGGACTAGCATTAGTAAAGACTAGTTCACAACACGCACAGCAAAGAAACATTAGGCAGTTCCCAACGTTTCGTAAACGATATGCATTCCTTTACGCAAAAAAGATATATATTGGTTACATAGCGGCGAGCTCTGACTTTTAAAATCCGTCTTCTTGGACCCTTTTGTGGAGAAGCCTTGTAAAGTTGTTCCCAGCTTGGTGTAGCGTCATCGAGAATAAGGTTGTGGTATGGGATGGGAGCGAAACAAATGTGCAGGGCGTGGCGTAAGGGGCGCCATTTTGGCTCAAAAAGCGCACTTCCTCATGTTTGTGAGACTGAGACCCATACGAAGCTACGACCTATGTAGGGAGCCAAGATGGCGATGGCGCCGCCTACACAAAAGCGCTGATTCTGGATCAGCTTTAACTTTTTTCACATAACGTATGCGAATCTCATTAGGGACCCGTAAACTGACTCTGTATCAGTAAGGTGAGCGTAAAGATTGGCATTTGGAGAGATTGTGTGTAACACAAAGAATGGTCCCCCTCATGATATTCAGTTCAAAAGCTACAAAATATTTAGATGATCCAGCAATTTTATCCAATGACTATTTCTGAAAAAGTCCCCGTTACGAGTTCATATTGTCTACGTTTTATGTACAGCAAGGGAACGTCACCTCACAGGCTAAGAGAGAAGGGGAGTAATTTCTCGGAGTGTCACGTTCTCAACCGAGACGTAATCACTGAGACACACAAAAAGATGGCTGCCGCCTGGACTTAATGGAAAAGAGCACTGTATTGCGATTTTTAATCTCCACGAAGAGGAGTGGAATACAGATTCGGTAGTTATAACATTGCACATCAACGTCCCGGTTAAACGATCGAGTGGAGCATATTTTCGGCTTTCCAGGATGTTTGCCAAACCCTTTCGTGTCAAATCCAACACAGTGATCAAAGGATCTGACAGGTGTGTGATCGCGTCTGCTCTTTCAGTTAGTTCTAGCTGAGCCACACAGTTATGAGATAAACACTACAATGTAAATTAGTTAAAGAGAAAACGACCAATTAGCTATCTAGCTGGCCACATAACAACCGAAGCAACCATAACTACTTGTCTGGTAAATCCAGTAGATCAAGTTGCGGTAGCTAGCTAGACGAAATGTGTTAGTCAACAACACTGCAAGCATCGTGGTTGCGATCTTGGTAGAAATGTTAACGTTATTAGTCTGTCCGTCTCACCCACTTCCCGTAGTGAGAGGTATTTATTGTTGCCAATAGGCTAGTTATCTAGCATACAGTTGGTAATCAGAGGTGCGGAGACAGATTACCTGGAGAGTAAAATTGATAGCGAATCTAGGTAGACGGTGAAGCGAATTTGACAGGGTTGACTTTTTGCTTGCTCATTACCCACTAGTACGGTAACCATGGCATTTACAATAGCTAGCTATCTTGACGGGTAGTTAGCTATATAGTTAGTAGTCCATATAAGGATCACAATTTTGTAAACTCAGTAGTTCCACTGTGGACAATGACTGCATCAGCCTTTATTGCGCAGGAGTTATGAAGTGAAATTCTGCATCAGTGAAATTGCCAGATTTTATAGCTGTCTCCAATCCCCAATTCCTGTAGGAGAAAACTCAAAACGGACATCTCAAATGCCTTCCCAGCGCTGTCGGCGGAGGACCTTTCCGAACTGGTCCCGAACAAGGAGGATTTGAATGTGGTCAAGATTTACGCCCACAAAGGCGATGCTGTCACACTGTACGTCCTGCACAAGAACCCAATATTTTTCCAAGTGGAGAAGCAGCTCTATCCCACAGGTACTTCCTGGAACAAAGCTGCGTTATCTTTTACCTACCCACTGTCCGCACCGTCATACGCAATCGTAATTGTTTATTGCTTTTTGTTATGTATTTTTCAGTGTACACTCTGTGGCATTATCCAGATCTCCTACCGTCTTTCACAACTTGGCCCGCAGTGTTGCAGAAATTAGCCGGAGGGGCAGGTAAGCACTATACCAGGAAGTGTTCAGGTGCTTAAAAAGAAGAGGAGGTTTAGAGGAAGGGATAATAATAATAATCTCGTGATTATTTCTGGAATTTAAATTATGTGTGCAGAGCTTACCATTTCCTTGTAAAGATGCATTTAAGACACTAAAACACTTAGACCGTGTTTGACAAATGTATGGCGTCCAAAATGGTCATCTTGGACAAGTACCAGGTATATCCTAAATCAGCGGTCAGCTACTTCCTGAAATTTTGATTAAAATAGTTGATACCAAAGCTTCACATTCTTTGTTTTAAATGTCAGACATGAGAACTCTGATATGAGGAAGATATGTATGTATATATATATAATACTAGAAACCATAGTTTCCTTAAATAAGAACAGTGAAGGAGAAAGGGCCTTTATACTGGAAATGACCACAGCCATGCTTACATTCCTTTAGACTTGTATGTTTGTGCTTTGAGAGCACTCATACATTTCAGTACTTTATTTAAATCCACAATGAAACAACCAAGTTATTTGGAGTCTTAGCAGCTATGTGAGAATTTCCTTAATACACAATCAAGGATCTATTTTGTTAGTGTCATATGTAGCCATTAGAACAAACTATCTCATCCACATGGAGTGACATGATCACTCACACACAACCTGTTTGAGTCAGAGTTCATTCTCTGGCCTTGAGGTTGAGTGTAAATGACTCATGTTCCTTCTGACACCCATTACTCTCATCCATGTGCCCAGACCTCATGCTGCCCGGTGTCGTGGTGCCACCTGGAGGTCTCCCAGAGGTCAAGCAGGGGGATTGCTGTGCCGTAACCGTGGTGAGAAACAGGGCGCCTGTTGCCGTGGGGACTGCAGCCATGTCCACCTCAGAGATGCAGAGCCAGGGCATGAAGGGTCGGGGGGTGTCCATCCTGCACACCTACATGGACACTCTGTGGTGCGTACTTCCCTCACTGTGAGCTCCTAGTACTGAGACTGGGAGGCCTAGCCAAGGATTTTGGGAGATCTTTAAATGCTTGAAATATGAGGCACACAGGCCTGTTTCTAAGGAGGCGTAGCAATGAAGGCTGTAAGGCTCCCTCCAGGTAATCAGTTACTGAGTAAAGTTTTACCAGCCACTGGATAATTTAACACATGCATAATGGCTGCTTAAATCCATAGCTCTCGATGAAGGACACAGGGCCGCAGTGGTTGGGTTGACTGTGGTTGTGTTGACTGTGGTCATACATTTCATTTAAGCAGTTCTTTGATACATTTATGTAAAGGAGGTTTTGAATGGGGGGAGAAAAGGGTGCTTTGGCTCCAGATACTCTTTGATCCACCATATCCACATGCAGTATGGACGTCTGAAGGCCTGATGATAGTTCTTACATCACTGATGCTATTGACATTTCAGCTCCTTTGTGTGGTTCCTTTTCTAGGGGGTTTGGGGACAAGACAGGACCCCCATCCATCCCGCCAACAGACGGCATGGAGGACACCGAGGGAGACGTGGAGGGGGAAGGGGAGGCGGAAGGGGAGGGTGGAGGAGAGACAGAAGAAGGCAAAGGGGAGCCTTGTCCTGAGCCGGAGGAGGAGCAGAATGCAGAAACCCTCTGCCCCAATCTGCGGGAGCTCAGCCTGGCCCCAGGGGAAGGAGGAGAGGGGCAGGAGGAGGGAGCAAGTGAGGAAAAGCACAGAGACGATGAGCAGGAACCAGAGGACAGCAGATCTCCACAAGGTGACTTTACATTTATTTACATTACATTTATTCATTTGGCAGACGCTTTTATCCAAAGCTGCACTTTACCCTTGCACAGGGCATCCAGTCAGAGAGTACCACTGACTGCTTCCCCGTTCAGAGCAGTCAGAGTTCCTATGTTCCTATCTGCTTAACAAGGGGACTGTGGGGAGTTCTTCTCTGTCAGTGCAGCTAGAGACTGAGAAGCAAAACAGCATTGATTAATTAGTGAAAGACTCATGCATTTTGAAATTATGCCAGTCTGACCCAATGCCAGATTGGCCACAGCCAAGTTTCACTGTTTGCATGGCCTACGTTACTGAGATAAGATGCTATTATTACGATTCGGTTTAAATGTTTTGAAATGATAGGCTAGCTGATAATAAAAGGTTATTTGTGTAGTTAGGTCGGATGCACGTTGTGTCGACAGATAAAGTTCCTGAGAGTTTCCTGTGTAAATACAGAGCAGTGGGTGGAAAGAGAGAGAGAGAGAGGGCACGTGCAGATGCCAGCTGCCGTAACTCCACGTCTCTGTGCCCACAGAGCAGATGGATGCCCTGCTCTTCCAGTGTCTCCTCCACGCCCTGAAGAGTAAAGTGAAAAAGTCAGAGCTCCCCCTGCTGACCAGCACCTTCCTGCGCAACCACATGTTCTCCTGCTGGTACGGTACACTGTCTGGGTTATGCTCTGTGTTCGGGCCCTACGGTCAGCTCCTGATAACTGCATACCCTGGTAACAGCAGTGCTGTGTGACAGATTGACACAGGTTCAGACGTAATCTGTCCTTTTTTGCGTGCATCATCGTTCATGTGACATTATTACATGCTCTTACGTACCTTTGATTTGCAAGTTGCTCTGAATAAGAGCATCTGCCGAGTGACTAAATGTAAATGTAATGCAAATGGATTTGCTGTCGTCCTCAGTAAAAAAAAAAAAAGCAAGTCTTCTTTTTAACTCTTATCAAATCTGCTTTACTTTGCAGTCCGAGCGGGAAACAGCTGGACATAAAGAAATCCAGCTATAAAAAGGTACGGCTGACATTCCATGCAGTTTTTAACCACACACAGTCGGATCACTAGCCGTTCGCTCTGAAGCCTGAATGATGAGTGTGTGAAGTGAGGGGGCGTGTACCTTCGCCATGTGACCAGGGCATCTCTCCCCTGCAGCTGTCCAAGTTCCTGCAGTGCATGCAGCGGCAGCACCAGCTGCTCCAGGTGAAGGAGCTCAGCAAAGGGGTGGAGAGCATCGTCGAAGTGGACTGGAAACACCCGGAGTGAGTCTCAGTCTGCCTCTCCGCCCTGCATCTCCACCCCAGTTCTCACCTCTGCAGTATCTCCACCTTACTCCATCCTACTCAGTCCTACTACGCTCTGCTTACCAGCCATATGTTAGTTCCTTGTACAGCAAGCTTTGCCTTGCCCTTGTGACCCTCATGCACATATGTGAGCATGGTAGGACCATCCCTAGTTCTAGGGCAGAATGTTGCCCATTACCCACTTGTCCCTTCTGTGATGCCTACTGTGCTCTGATTGGGCAGATAACCTACTGATTTTTGATCAGTCAGCCTTTGTGCATCTTAGTTTAGAGGACACCCCCCCCCCCCTCCACACACACACGCACACAAACACACAGTAACCCCCCCACTGCATCTACACCCTACACCATAGTTATAGCTTAGCATGTCTGGAAGAATGAACACCTTCTCCTGTGTTACCTGCAGGCTGCGCTCTTTCTGCCCACCAGAGGGTGCTGCGATGGAGGAGAGTCCCATGGAGAGCAACGGGGACTCTGATAGGCCATACCAGCCTCCCGAAATCACCACCCTTTACTCTGTCTCCGCCCGCCTGGAGCCCCTCTTCCAGGACTCCCAGAAGAGGTGGGCTCTCTGCTGCCCCCTAGGCCTAGGTGGAACTGTGGGCACTGCAGTCAGGGTGACATGATGCGTGTTCTTTCTGTCACAGGAAGGGGGCGGTACTCTCTCCAGCAGAGGTCAGGACTATTGTTACAGAGTATGTGAAGAAGAATGAGCTGGTCGATGAGACAAACAAAAAGTAAGGCTACAGATTATCGCAAAGTCACACTGTGCGTGTGTGTGTGAGAGTGTGTGTGTCTGTGTGCACAGGCTTAGCAGGTTGGGGGGTGTATTAATCAACTGCAGGATTTAAACCAGGCTGGAGCAGTTCACACAGATTTGAGTGGGTGGTTTGACAGCCTGTCATAGGCCTTGTTAGTCAGTATGATTCCCAGCTAGGGCATTGCCATTGTACCCTTAAGCAATAAATCTGAACTATCATAAATCAGTCAGCAAATCAATCTGTCTCTCCAGCAGTATAAATGGAAGCTCTGTAATATGTCCTCAGTAAAGGAGTTTGCCAGGTCACCTGGTCCTCAGGTAAGCGTGGAAGGGGCAGTTTGAAATGTAAAAGCAATGTATTTCATTACCCTCACTGACCACTCCACCAGCTACTCCATATTCTCAGTGGGGATAAAACTGACCCTTTCTTCCATTCCTCCACCCAGCTATGTCACTATCAACCCCACCCTGTGTGACTGCCTGCTGGAAAAGTCCGAGTACCAGGAGGTGGAGAAACTCAAGTGGGACGAGCTCTTTAGCAGGTGCGTGTGTATGTGTGTATGTGTGTGTGTGTGTGTGTGTGTGTGTGTGTGTGTGTGTGTGTGGGGGGGGGGTCTGATTTTTATTTCCTCTCCAGTATGACCACAGTCAACACAACCACTGCGGCCCTGTGTCCTTCATCTAGAGCTATAGATTTAAGCAGCCATTACACTTTTAAAATGCTTAAATATTCATGGTGGCCACTGAAGAAAAATGAATGTTGCATAAGAATTGAAAAGATGTAATGCTTGCTAAAATGTGTTACTGAAAGTTGAAGACAAGGGGCCATACAAGTTAGAGTATCTCTCTTTTGTGTGCAGGTTATTAACACATTTTAAGCATTCTGAATCCCAGGCATGTGTCTCTTAGAGCCAGGAAATTTCAAAAGCCACCTCCTGTCCCTGAGTTCAATTAAAGACAACCATAACTGTTCCCACAACATGAGCCAACAGCGCCCTCTTGTGTTCACAGAACCCTGGACAAAATGCAACATTGTCACCAGCTCCTGTTCCCAGGTCAGGAGCCAATCATCAGGAAGGGTCACATGGAACCCATAGACATCTCAATGGCCTCCAGGGGCTCCAACAAGAAGGTGTGGTACCCAGGGCAAGTGGTCAGATATGCCACTGTCCTTGAAAAGTCATGGATAATTGCCCAAATTTTGCTTAGTTGCCGGATGTCATTTGTGGTCCGGTTCAGAGTGCTGTTGCTAACAGAGAGGTGTTGCTAATAAATTGTCCAGCCCCCTTGCCTTTAAAATAAGCACACTGGTAAAAGTAATTGGTCATTTGCTGCCAAGAGAATTCCCAGATGTGTTCCTGAAATGTCAGACAACATTGTGAAAGCAATGTCTCTCTTTCCTCCTGCAGTTCCACCTCCAAGTAGTGTATTTTCACGGGATGTCATTAGTGCAGCAATAAAATGAATCCCAAAAAGATCACATGCTTATCCTTATAAAGATAATGAAATGTGAAGGAAAATACTGTATGAATGTGATTTGGGTGTGAGCTGTGACATTTGTCCCAGTGTTCTTCCCATCTGGGCCAGTGACCATATTTACCCTCCCTCACCCCACCCTGCCCCGCCCACCTGCAGGTGACTCTGATTAAGAACCTGGAGCTGTATGGGCTGGACCCAGCAGGCGTGGCCTCCGTCCTGCAGCACCAGGTCCAAGCCAGCACTGTTCTCAACCCAGTACCAGGTGCCAAGGACCGGGTTCTGGTCCAGATCCAGGGGAACCAGGTCCAGCAAGTGGGGAAGCTGCTGCTAGGTACACAGAACACACCCCACACTTCCCTTTGCACACTGCTGTGGTTCAGGACCCTCATTTCAATGCTTAATTCAAGCACACACACATTCCATCCCTCTGAGTGGAGCCTTTCTCCACTAATGACACTCCTCTTTGTTTTATTTTAGCATTTGTTTGGTAGATGCTCATTTCCAGAGGGGCTTGTAATGTTTCATGATACAGGGACTCTCTTTTTTCGAACATGAAGCCTGGCAGTGTTCATCTCCTTTTACCTGTCTTGCAGATCAGTATCAAATTCCACGCAAGTATATTCAAGGCCTGGAGAAAGCACAGAAACCAGGCAAGAAGAAATAACAGGACATTGTCTGTACAGACATGAACCTCTGCTGTACTAAATAAAGTCTATTTCACTTTTTCAAACTGTGTTTGACTTAATATTCAATGCATGTTGTTGGACAGCCAACTAGTTGGTCAAAAGTTGTTGACTGTAGTTTATAATCTGTCCAGTAGAGGGCACTTGAAGTACTATTGTTGGAGAACTTTCTGCTAGATACCCATTGTCGCCGGACAGATGGCACAGCACCTACACTTTCCAACGGGAAGCAAATTACTTTGGCCTCAGTATGGTGGGAAGATGAATAGTTTCTGTTGCTATGGTCATTGCGCTTCCTCCATACATTGTAAATAGCAAATTCCTTCTATGTCAGCAGCTCCTAAACAGGTGACATGCTATAAGATGAAACCACTGCCAGCTTGCTTTGCATGTGGTAGTACGATGGCTGGTTTCCACATGCACACAGTAATGCTCAAAGTTAAGAAACTGTTTTTGGGCGGAATAAGAAACATGTACTATTTCACGAGTTCCACAAACGCTCAGATAGACCGGTGTCCTGCGTACACCATCTGTTGGGGGAACATTGGAACATTCCAGATGTAGGCAACAGAAAGTGATATTGTAGGCCATACATAAGCAAAACAGACCTGACTTCAAGTCAAGTGCCATTCCAGTACACCATACAAGCCATGAACAAACATGCACTACACCCAAAATGAACACTGAGACGCTTGGTTTAAAATGAATACATATTTTATTTAAGGTTCTTCCAACTTTACAAATACGTGTCTCAAAAAGGATTGTCTGAGAGATGTTGCTCGTGTCCCAACACTACAGCGAGCTGAAAATCTCACACACAAACACACAAAACCACACGCACAAATAAGGAACATTAGAGAAACTCGTGGCCCAGCCCTGCCCTGAAGCCTAGCACCAAACACACACACACACACACACATACACATACACACACACACACACACACACACACACACACAAGCATGTACACACACTCCTACACCCCAGCGTATTCAGAACACCATCTTGGCCCTGTTTGAATGGGTGTGTGTGTGCTTGGGACAGGGAGATCTGCAGGTGTAAGCCTGGGTTCAGGTCCCAGGTCAGGACAAGAGGAGCAGAAAGATCTGCAGAAATCAGGGAGGAATCTCTGATTGCCCCCCACAGACATTTCTGTATTTTTGGTGGATTTTAAGATTAATACCACTAATTCTATTTTACAAACAAAAGAAAATATTTATCCTGTCACAAGACACTGACTGTGCTGACACGTTTTTGTCTCAACAATTGAGTAACGGGGTGTGCAGCTGCCGGTGAACTGTTTAGATTTGGTTTATCTTACCTGTTAGCCAGCGCCTCCTTAAACTGTTTTGATTGGGTTTAGTTTACCTGTTACCTAATACTTCAACCTTTCAGGCAAGCATCCTGACTCTTGTCTTTTCACCACAATTTCTTTTCCGTCTTTTAACTTTTAGCCTCAGCAGGAATGCATTTCACATGCATTGAGTGGCTAGGGAAATCTTACTTTCATTTTTGTGGCTACACATGTGTTAATTTCAATTTTTTTACCACATATAAATTGACAGCAGTTTGGTGTAAATCCCATCAACATGTTCTACCACATATCGGAAAACACTTTCTACAAACACAGCTTCACTACTGTAGTAGAGGAAGAGAGAGAGAGAGAGAGAGAGAGAGAGAGAGTTGTAGAATGACTTGTAGCTTTGGTGTGATTTCCATTTGGAGTTTCTCAGTTCAGTGTGAAACTGTTTCTAACCTGCTTAACAAAGGTACAAAGCAGCTCTTAGTCGTTACACACATTAAGGGGAATAAATGTGTCAGTAGGATACATATTTTGGCTGCTGGGGGGTGCCCCAAATCGATTGAGCCGGGGGAGCATTAAATAGCCACTTTCCAGTGTCGTCAGTGGCGTTTTCAGCATCACTCCCACTGTTGCCACACAAACCTCTCCCTGTTGTGCAAACCCCCGGCTTGCTCCTTGCCGTTTGGTGATTTCTTTCTTCCCGTTCAGCAGCCTTGCAGACAAACCCACAGACCCGACCCAAATCTGCATGACCTATGCCACGCTGGTGTAGACAGCCACAACTATCATGAGTGGGTTTGGGTGAACTGCCGTCCTACATGGGTTGAAAAGTACAGTTCTCTTTTCAGCTCTCTTTTCACACTCTTATCCTTCACTGTCTAAAGCGCAAGTTTGTCATTTGGCCAGTTTTTCACCCCCATGCATTGTGGGATACAGAGACCATATTGTTTGCTAAAATTAAGACAATGGGTGAGGTATATACCAGATACCTGAATCGATGTTGAGGTGACGTGGACCATACACTGAAATCACTGTTCATATCATCCTTAACTTCAGGTTTGGAGGAGTGTACAGGATTATAACCCAGGCTGTGGCTTGATATCGGTGTCACAGAGAAATACTTTTTTCCCCAAATGAAGCAGTCTGGCTGACTCAGCAATCCAGTTCTTTTCTCCCCTGAGCAGCTTGGCAGCAGTGTGATTGTGAAGGCAGTGGTACTGCATTGACTGGTTTTCTTTTGCGTTCCTGCAGCTCCACAAACCGCATTTTATTCTGAATGCAGAAAATCCGAGAAGACCATTCCACCTTTGTATTCCTGTATACGCTCCTGGATCCCAGACCTAAAATCTAAAATCTTGAAGCCCATGTGTGCATGCAAATGCTGGATTCCATTCCAGAACTCAAAGAATCTGATGCTGGGTGACTCTTACAGCAGCAGCAGTGGTTGGACCAGAGGTTTTACAGAAGTCTGATCCACCCTATCACTAGGGACCCTGTTAGACAGATTCTAGTGTGATGTTCAATGCAGTCTGGGAAGACACGCCTCTTCCATGTCCTGGCCCCTGTCCACCCCCATCTACACAGTGGGGCAGGGTTAGCTGAGGCTGTCCTGAGTGGAGCTTATTTTTCATTGGCCGTTTTGTGGATGTGGGTGGGCCTCGGGCAGCTCTACCCTGGTTTGCCCTGTGCCTCCTGCAGCACCTGACGCAGTTTTTCCCTGTAGCGCTTGTACCTGAGCTCCACCTGCCTTACCCTCTCCTCTTCCTCCTTCGACAGGATCGTCAGGAAGTTCTGCAGCTCAGGAATCGAGAAGGCCTGCCACTGCACAGAGGGGAGGGACAAGGAGAGTGTCACTCACCACTGCTCCACCAATCAAGACAAGCAGCGGGGTACTCACTCAAATCCAGTCTATCTACAACCTTTTTTGAGTGATGCCTACTCAAACTTGAGGTATACTGAGTGAGGTACACTTAAACTTATTTAAGTACACAAAAGCATACTTAAGCAGACTTAACTGCTTCAGATGAATTCATTAAACAGTAGAATGTACAAGCTGCAGTGCAGAGTCTTGCTTCAACTACATTTGCTATCAGATCCTATGTATGTACGTTTTATGCAGCCACAGTCTTGGACCTGCCTGATACTAAGAACAATGAACAAACAGTGGTAACACAATCAGTAAATTATCACTGTGACTGATCTCACCTCCACCTCTGCGCTCTCGTTCTCTTTCAGGATGAACGTGATTGGCTTGGTGTCCGGCCCCGCCTCCTCCTGCAGGCACAGCGGCCGCTCTGAAGGTGACAGCTTCTGGAGGACGTCTGATGCAGAGAGACGCGTATAAGCATGTAAACACACATGCGCACACACACACACACACACACACACACACACACACGCATGCACACATACACAGACACACACACATGCACGCATGCGCGCACACACACACACACACACACGCATGCACACATGCACAGACACACACACATGCACGCATGCGCACATACACAGACACACGCACGCACGCACACATAAACAGACACATGCACATGCACGCACACACACGCACACACATGCACAGACACAAACATGCACACATACGCACGCATGCATGCACAAACAGACACACATGCACGCGTGCACGCACACACACACACAGTCACAAGGAAGAATGCATGTATTATTCTTTTTATAACAATGAGCCCTTTAGAACACTTCTGTAAGTCGCTCTAGATAAGGGCATCTTCTATGTGAATAAATGTGAATGTAAGTGAGCCGGTGATGATAATCATGATGTTGACGATGAAGATGATGCCTCACCCTGCCCGTCACGCTGTTTCTGGCAGTACAGAGAGAACCTGCGCGGGTTGTCCGGCACCATGAACTTCTCCAGCAGGCCCTGGATGACCTCGCTGACCGTGGTGTTGCTGCTGACGTGCAGACGCTTCACCACTTCTGTTGGGGGCTCTGTGCTGCCCCCTGCAGGCCCGGCATTTGTCTGCACCGCATTGGCCCTCCGCAGCCTCAGGTATACCTCGATGATGCCATCGAGCCCCTGCAGGGGAGAGAAAGAGAGTGAGCGAGAGAGAGAGAGAGAGAGAGAGAGAGAGACAGTGGAACGTGTGACTCTTTACCTCTCTACAGTCTAACCTAATGATATATGTTGCAAGTGTAATGAATGTGAAAGAGGTTGAACCTCCACAAGGGACACCCGCATATCTGTTCTCATTGCACAACCGAGTCTAATGACCAATGTCATTACCGGTTGAGCTAAAGGCAATTTGCTACTTCCACAAGCAGCAACACCAGCTAAATCTCAGGGACATTGCCACTGAAAGTGCTCTGCTACCTGCTATCTTGCTTTACACAGGAATATACAAGCTACTAATTTCAGCTCTGCTACACCAGCATGGACAACTCGTCTGCCTGTTTCCAGTGTTCATGAATGACATCAGTAACTCATTTATTACACATAACTAGCAAGAATCACAAAATACAAGACGCACATCGCAGCAGCTGGACTTTTTTTTATACAAACAGGGTTATAAAAACGTCTGGGGTTTCTGCTCCTTCTGCCCAGAGTGTGCATGTACCGCCTCTGTGTTTCAGCTCATGTGCTGCTGCCTGGTCTCTGTCATCATGTCCGACTCTCGTCCTCTCTGCTGTAAATCGCTTCACTCTTTCTCTGCTCTGAGGGGCATCCCACACCAGTATTAACAGGAAGAGGAAGTGCTCTACACCGGCTCAGAAGCATCAACACTGCTATGATTGCATAGATCATGGGCCCTCCCCCATGCGGAGGCAAGCTCTCGTTTCAAACCTGAAACCAGAACACTGAGGCACCGATGGTGCGATGGTTTCCTTCGTAAACAGTGCTATCACTGCAGAAGGGGAGGAGCCAAAGCAGCCTCATCACAAACAGAACTCTCCTTCCACACCTTCTAGAACATTCAGCTTATAGCTTCTGTGTTCTGTCACTTGTCTGTTGTCTCGTGGTTATTTGGATTACTAGGTTATTATTTGGGTCACTCCTGCTCCAAGGCAATAGTATTTGCTGTGGAGGGACTCACAGATCTTAGTTCTAATTCTGCCATGGAACCCTTTAAGACATTGACAAGACCACATAAAGCTCCATCATGAGATTTTTTGCCCAAAATATAACGAAGTTGAGTGACAATCAGAAAAAAGTGCCCTTCCTTACTGAGATAGTAAAATCAAAGGCAACCTTCAGAACTGTGAATAACAAATTTCAACACTGTGATCTACTGTTACTAGTAATCAATGATGTTGTGCTGGCATTAGGGTGTACTTTTGAATGTTTTTGTCATCTCTTCACTGAAGACCATCGGAATCTGAGCTCTGAACACTGAAAATAAGCCTTGTGTTGTTTTCTTTTTGCTTTTTTGTTGGCTAACACAGTTTCCATGTCTTTGTCACCCCCGCACATCCATCTACATTTCTCTGAGCTTCTTATGTCAGTCACGGCGGATCAGTCAGAGGGAGGGGGTTTTTTCAGCAGGTCTTTGCAGAAAGCGAAATCAGAGCTCTCAGAACTCTGCACATTCTCCCCTCTGCACAACGGAAACACTCTCCCCAAGTTCCCCCGATTAGATCTATGATCTAAGGGCCGAGCACTGTGAGAATCAGCGTGTCCATTTCCGACAGCAGCATTTCCTGTGTAAACGGCTCGTTTAAGGAGGGGCCAGTTTGAAAACAGACAGAGAGAGAGACACAGAGACAGAGAATCTACCCTGCAGTTGGGCCATAACGCTGCTGTGGTCTGAACACACCTCAGTGATGTGAACACCCTCCCTCCTGGTGATCTCTTTATGGGAACTATGATTGCTCTTCCTTCTTCTTCAACTTCATGTTTTATCTGCTGTTACTCACACAGTGTGAATGCAAAGCACTCTGGGAAGTGTTCTCTCAAGTGAGAAACTATGTACAAACATGTATGCATGTTTGCTACTTCCACACACACACAGCACAGATACACTTTGTGAGTGTGTCAGAGCTGAATGAAAGGCTTCCCTCACACACCCGCATGCCTCACATGGATTCCTTCACCTACATCCACACAGACCAGCACATTTCCGCACACCAATGAGAACACAGCTAGGATTGCAGACTCAGAGAAGGGGTCCTTGTCCATGTGCAAAACAGAAACAGCCCACTCTAAAGAGGAGCATGTGCACTCTGTGCTCCAGAAGCATGTTTACAAACACGTGATTACAGTAGTTATCAGCACTTCAGCAGACTCTGCACCCACCCCTCACAACAGCTCTGCCCTCTGCTCGGGTACACATGCATTTACATTTGTTCATCTGGCAGACACTTTTATCCAAAGCCCCTTACAGGAGAGGCAGAGCACAACGCAAGCAAAAAACCATAAGGAGTCAGCAATTTTGTTTAACATACAGGGTAAGACATATCACTATGCACATAGCATACAGATAGCACTTATAGCATGTAGCACTGCTCCCATAACATACAGGGACTATTACATGTAGCACAGTACCTATAACATATAGCATCTATAACATATAGGAGAGTATCTCTCACAGTAGCACATAGGGTATAAATCTGTCTTCTGCAGCTTTAAGATGAAGCTCGATACCTGAAGGGAGAGGCCAGCCTTCTTTACGACTAATTTATAGAGCAGAGCGCTCAGTAGAGCTGCAGATCATATCGCTGGGGATGCTGTCCAGGCCAGTGATGCACACAGTTTCTGGGCCCACTCTGCACTGTTTGTGAAGGGATGTCACAGCAGGCAGAGGTCCGGGTTTGAACAGAATCCAGTTTCCCAGTTTCTGCATTTACAGCTTTATTGAGAGGGAGGCATAAGCGCTCATATCTGTGGTCTCAACAAGTGTTCTCTAAAAATCCCAACTTGTCATATCTGCTGTCACAGCTGTGCTGTGAGCATCTCAGCCCAAGTCACAAACCTCAGTGGATATATAAGTCAAAGTTCAGGGATATCACCCTGATCCCAGAAGGCAGAATTTTATTGTGCCATTGTAACATTAACAATGGACAACAGTTCTCTGGGATGGAAAAATTGTCAGTGTCAGACAAATCGGGTACATCCTCACATTCTCAAGCTCAGGGCTAATAATCTTATGCATATGAACATGGATACTGTAATTCTCTTATTTCTCTTCCCTAATTTATGTTCATCACGCAACAACTGAGCAAAGTTCTATCTAAAGCCGATACTGCTAAGAATGCAGTGTACTAAAGGTCTTGTCCTTTGCTAACCTTGAGTCAGATGAACACGAGTGTGGCCTCTGTACTTCACAGTGGCTGGAAGCAGGCTGCTTCGCTGCTCAGAAACATTGTGCCCCTCCCTTACATTGCTAAACATTTTTGCTGTCATAGTGGCTTTGTTATGCAAACACATGCGGGCAATGAAGACCATGTGGTCTGGCGACTGTCCTCCTCTTCTTTGTGTTCAAGAAGGTAAATGTTCAAACAGCAGATCATGTTTTACAATGATAACTGGCAATGTTTATTCGGCATGGTGTCTCCACCAATCAGAGAGCAAACTTCTGCTATGAACATGCATTCGTGTTGCGAGCCGCACAGGAAGTGGCCTACAGTGACAGTTCTGACTACTACTTCTGAAAAAAAGACTTCTCCTGCACCAGGAAGTCAACCATGAAATGATTTTTTAACACGAACAGAAAAAAAGCATGACTTTCTAGTACGACTCCCAGCCAGACAGAGTCACTCTAACTTGCTCTCATAGAGAATACAGAAGTGTGGTTATCTTTATGTTGATGGTTACACAGCTTCTCTCTACACCAACCCCTCTCTCAATTTGCACACTCTGACATACTGACTGTATTTCAGAACAGAAAACACTTCCTGTACACAGCTTTGGCAGCAGCTTGAACTTCAACGACCCAAAGAGGCCAAAGAGAAGCCACATTATCACATCTTTCTCCAGAAATAGGACCACAATAAACCTCCCCCCTTTGAAACAGCTCATTGTTGCCTTCCTGCTTGTCTGTTGAGAGTGCTTAGTATTATACATTGAGTGTTACTGAATATCGTACACTGTATATTGCATTTGCATTTACATTTACTCATTTGGCAGACGCTTTTATCTAAAGCGACTTAAAAGTACAGTACAACACAAACGAAAAACCAAATGGGGTCAACAATATTAGACACACTGCATGACCAGGTCTCAGTGGTTGGCCAGGCAAGGTACAAATTAGCAGGTAAAGCTAATGAATGCATTAAACCATTGGATTACAATTACGTTACGTTACATTACGTTTTTTTGTAACGATTTTGTTTTATAGTTTAGTAGGAGACAGTTTGCGTGGCAAATGAATCTTGATTGCCTGATACTTTGTAATAATCTCCTGACAAACTTCCCCCTTGGGAGAGATTAGTGCTCCTCTCAAATGGAGGACGATGAGGTTTTCATGCGAGAGCTCTTGAGAGGAGTTTATGTCCTTCCGTTTGGGCGCTAATGTTTGCAAATAGGCCTGCAGAAGCAGCAGACAGGAAGCCAGACAGAGGTCTGAGCACGTCTGAGCGGCTTTCTTTCGTGAGAGTCAGAAAACAAGCTGCCTCCAGAACCCCCAACACACACACATACACACACACACACACACACACACACACACACACACACACACACACACCGCGTAGATGACGTAAGAAAAGTAAGCATCCGAACATCTGAAGATGAACACGGACACAACGTTCACAGAATGTTCACATAACCTTCCATTCTCCCTTCTTCACAAGTCAGCCTACTCACACAGTGCCTGGTGCTGCTTGACCTGTCTCCCCCAGAACCACATTAACAAACATGGCCCTTTTCAACACCATCATTGGTGCTGAAAATGGTGACAATATCGCCAACATGACTGTGAAGCTGTAATATGTGACATTCTAAAGGCTGATGGAGCAGGGGGGTTGATTATTGGGAGGCCAATAAAAAACTCACAGGAAATTCATCACAAAACAAAAGGCTTTTCTCAAGAGTATTTCTCATGGCAGCATTATGTAAACAAGATGAACTCATTATTATAGTATCAGACCAGAAAAGAGGAAGAGGGGTGAGAGAATAATTTTTGAATGTGCCCCTCTGATAAGACTCACACCATCACACTCTCTGCTCCTCAGAAAAGCTGAGACATTTCATGGGAACACAACCCACGACCATTATGGACTGTTGGAGTGTCGGTGAGGTTAGAGAGCAAACTCTTCACTCCTGTTAGAGTTATAATGACACCCTTATACCCTGGTGATTTTGCGAGCTGCCATGGCCTACAAACTGAATCTCAGATTCTCTCATAAGAACGCCTGGCTGAGCAACCTTCAGCTGTATCAATCTCAGAACAGACAGAGCCTTTGGAATGACACAGCATGGCTTCAGTATGCCTCTAACTCTCCCTGCATGTGTTACCAGTCAACCTGGAACACTTGGCAGCACTGTGTGTTCCATAAACGCAAGAAAAAGACAAAGAGAAGATATGCCAGTGATTTTTTACAAACCAAATAAGGGCATTTTCTGACAGAAAGCTGCATCTTTTGAGCTGCCTCAAAGACCTGCGAGTTTATGAAAGTTTCTAGAACCGAACTTCACCGGTCCTGCCACCATGCAGCTTTTCAGGACTGGGAAGAGCATGACCACTAGATAACCTTAAACCGACCACAGACTGATCACAGAATGACTGCTGAGTGACCGGCACATAGGCGAACACAGGTGCGGTTCCGCACGCTACCTTGGGCTCTTTCTTGGCCTGCAGCTGCTGGAAGAATGAGCTCTTGGCGGTGAAGAAGGCGAGGTCGTCATTCTCCTCATCCATACTGCCATAGCCACTGCTCATGCTGTTGCTCCCAGTCATAGAAGGCAGGACCTCCAGCTCTGCCCAGGGGCAGGAGGAATGAGGAACAAGGAGGCTGCAATCCCAATCAGGCCTCACCGATCCTCATGCTGATGCAGGACGTCCCAGGGAGAGGGAAGTGGAGCAACAGGTTTCCCCTCCAACTGACGTGCAGTATGTCTCCTTTACACACACAGGTGGCTCCGGCTAGGTGTGTGTGTGTGTGTGTGTGCATGCATGTGTGGGAGTGATCCCCGTCTTAAACCTGATCTCCCCCTGAGAGCACGCCAACACTTCTGCCGTCACACCTGCTGCTTGTCGCTTTCAAACGAACCTCCTGCTTCCTTCCACTCTTTCGTTCTCTCTCTCTCTCTCCCCGTCTCCCTCTCTTTCTCTCCCTTCCTCTATTTCTCCCTCTCTCTCTTTCTCTCTCAGCAGCCCAACCACTTCTCCCTCTTCATAATTGCGGCGTGGCTCTGTCACTCTCTTGCTTATCTGAGCTCGCTTGAGGCTTTCATAAAAAGCCCCTCCCAGCTTCTTTTTCCTGCATCTAACTGCTCTCAGCCCTGCCAAAGCCACTTCCTCTACATGACAGAGAGAGAGAGAGAGAGAGAGAGAGAGAAAGAGAGAGAGAGAGAAAGAGAGAGAGAGAGAGAGAGAGATTCAACCTGCGCAACCTTTCACGGTCGCTGCCATGCCTGCAAGGCCTCATATTCAGCCTGTGTACTGGAGGAGTCTCTTTTACAGAATCAATGATAATGATCTCATGTAAATCTCCCTTAATTAGGAGATTTATTTAGGAGATCCATACGTTCCGGAACCATTTACCCCTAACAGGTAGAACATGTGTAGGACACAAGGGGTCTATAGAGTGTTCCAAACAGGCAAGTGTGTTAAGTCACAAGAAATCTTATACATTCATTCATTCATTCAGGTAGCAAAATGTTTTTGAATACATAAGGTTCATTTTATTTTTGTCAGCAAACTCTTATGTGTCTCACACTCACATTAATTTGCTCTTTTCCAGAGCGACTTCCAGCACACACTCACTCAGTCACTCACTGACTCGCTCACACACTCACAGACTCACTCACACACTCACTCACTCACACTACAGGCTGTCTCTGGTTCAGTGCCCTCAATCTCCTAGCTCCTCCCACACAGAGGGTTGCTGCTCTAAATTTAGAACAGATACAGCCAAAAATGAGGATGTCCAGAACATGATGATTTTCATACTCCAAATTCATTAAAATAAACCCAGACCTTTTTGTTAAATTACACCTATGTCCATTTCTAGGGGGAATTTGCCACCTTTATGAAAATTGCCCCTCACTTCTCAGTTTTCAAGAACCATGGAAGAGGCCATTAAAACCAGACATAAAAATTGTGTAGAGAAATCTCCCTCTTCACTCCCTTTTGGTTTGTATCAGCTAATGTAATGATTTTTTTTATTCTAATTTAATGTAGTACTTCATTTATATCATTATTAAGTCTTTTATGCATGTCCCTGTAGCTGTGTAACATATTCATTAGGTGTAGTTCCTTATAAGCCCGGACTGGGTTTCTCGCCTCACCCACACATGCTTATTTATGTCCCATATGCAGCATCTCAGCACTCCTGTGCTATGTATGCATGGTCGTGTAAACAGAATAGAGCCCCACGGTGCTGGCTCCAGGCTGTACTGAATGAATATGCTCTGTACTGGCTGCACACGGACTGGGTGCAGGTGATTCATTCAGCACCCTACTGACAGATGAATACGGGCCAAAGTCCATTCCTGCCACACTGTATGTGCACTGCACGGAACCAGGTGTCCTTATAGCAGGTTTGTCCTCTTTGTCCCTTTAGCAAGACATTACATTAGTGTTAATCAAGTGCCTAAAAAAGTTGGAAGAACAGGACACCACTAACCACATAAGAATGAACAACAGTGTCAAAAAGTGCTGAGATCATGCATGTGTGCCTATATTAAAGTACAAAATAAAGAGCCCCTGTTTGTCCTACTTGTTCCTTTAGCAAAGCCCTGGGGGGGGGGGTTGCTGTTAGAGGTGCTTACCTGATCCTGGAGCTGGGGTGTCCCTGTGGGTGTGCTATCCTCTGTCTGTCCATCCCTCTGGTATATGTCCAGTTGAGTGAGACCCTGGTCATCCAGAGGACATGTATAGCTGCAGTCTGGAGGGAACACACAGCAGAAAGCACCAATCAGGAGCTGGAGACAGTGCACAGAGCACCAATCAGCAGTGGAGAAAACATCCAGCACACCAGTCAGGGGGTGGACACAGCACACAGAGCACCAATAGAAAGCCAGAAACTGGAGCAGGGGAGGACTTTACAGCCTCAAAAAACTCCAATCAACCAACCTACCAATTAATTAACTGATCAATTAATAAACCAATCAATTATTCAATCGAATGATTTTATATTGCATGATTAGCATTCTGGATAGGAACATGCATGCAGACAGCATGATGCATGGGAAAAAGAACTATGCATCTGTCTCCATCTAGTGGAAGAAATGTAGCATAGCACAGGTGGTTTCTGCACTGTGAATGAAATTAAGTACATGCTGTGTAGATTCTGCTATTTTACCCAAGGGGAGAGCAGCAGTGGGAGCTACCAATGACTTACTGTACAGATTTCAACCAATCACTGTTTTTTGCTATGGAGAGCTGAGCCTTTTGATAGGATGATATGTGCTGGTGAAAAACACAGAATAGCACCACCCACATTGGGGTTTCTGTAGCCTCACTCTCCCAACATGGCCTCTCATTCTGAAAGGTCTTAAACAGGACAGTGGGTTCATTGTTTAAAGTGAGCACTCATAGCAGCAGTGGTGCTCGTTTCTGAAGTGCGTTTCAGCAGGGCTAGGGATGGTAGTTTGGAGGTTGCGGTAATCTCGTTCTGAGAAAGACCATTCACTGCACCACTCTGTTAAGCGCAGCGGAAAACCCATAATTAAATAGGCTGACTGGTCATATTAATGACGGGACTTCCTTGGAAAGAATCTTTCCCTCCCTGCCATTACAGATAATCCCTCAGAGTTGGGGGAAAATGTAGCCACTGCCACTGGGTCTTCAAACTGCCACCTGGCACCAGAGCCCAGAGCTCAGTGTCACAGAGAGCAGAGAGCAGAGCTGCAATTTACACCCGTAACCCAACTGGAGCAGGTCCAGTGAGAGACTGAGAGCAGTGTCATGGCCAAACACACACACGAACATATGCGCACACACACATGCTCAAACACACTGTTCTCCTTCTCTCTCTCACTCTCATACACACACACACACACAGCCATCAACACTAAACATCTCCATCCCAGCACCTGAACCACTGTGGCAACCCGCCCTATCAACACCACCTGCCTCCAGAACATTGATCCATTCTGCAGTCTGTCCTTAGGCTTATAAAACTCTAAAAAATATTCCTCATTCACTTGGTAGCAGAGTGGTGTAGTGGGACCAGATGGTTGAGGGTTCAGATCTCAATTGGGCCTCTGCTGTGTGCTTAGCCTGAATGGCTTCACACCATGTCTACCTGTATGAAGGGAAATGTCAAAGTCTCTGATATCTGCAAAGAACGTAAGTAAATAAATTAAGGACAAAAACATGCATTAAACAATGGTTCAGTCACAGCTGTTGAGGGGACAGACTTCGTTCTCCCCCACTCACTGTGGAATCCCAGGGATCTCTCTCCTGCCCCCACTCCCCCTCCAACTCACGCAAACATCTCAGCGATGCCCATGCCACTCGGGCCTCCACCTCTCCGCCGGAGTCTCCATTCCTCAGAGCCCACGCTGGAGCCTGCCAAAGCCGCGGGACAAACACTCCTGCCCCTCATGCCCCCCTCCCACAGCGCCCCTCGCTCCTCTCCTAAAAACAGCCAGGAATCCGAACCATCGGCCTCGAGCTGGACGTTCCTGTATTCTACCTCAAAAAAAAAAAAACACAAGCCACTGTGCTGCTCTCCCGCGCTCCAGTCTTGGCAATCGCCTGGATCGTGGTGCTGCAATTTTCCCATGATGCAAAGAGCTGCACTCCTACACTACCCAGTTTATTTCAGCTTGCAGTGCCTGGAGAACTCCTTCACCCAAACTAAGTGCAGACCAAGGAATTCCCTCTCCTCTCCACTCCACTCCTACACAACATGAATGGAACCAGGGAAAGAGAGGAGTGGAGAGGGGAGAGAGAGGTACAGATAGACAGACAGACAGATCGATAGAGGGACAGAAGGAAAGAGAGAGAGACAGGCTAAGGTAAAAGAGAAGAGAGGGGCTTCCTTTATATTACCTGAATGAATTAGAACTAAACAGAATTGCTTCCAACAGCAACTGCATCTTACCAATTTCAAAAAAACTCAATCACATGCACCTCCGTACCTCTCTTCCCCTGTGTGACACATCCCTGCCTGGTTCACCTGCCCCCCACCCCCCATCCTGCGGCGTTCCTACCTGAGAGGGTGAGAGAGCTGGCACTGCTGGAGCTGTGGATGAGCCTCAGGCCCTCGGACCAGGACTTGGACTTGGGCAGGCGACGGAGCAGGCGTCCGATGCGTTTGGACACCTTCCCGAAGAAGGCGGTGGGGGTGCCCTCTGCCGGGCCCTCCGGCGTCATGCCTGGCGCTATCTGGCGGTGGCCGCGGTCACCATGGCGAGCGCTCTGCCCGTGCTGGGGTGCTGCCCGGATCTGGCACTCTGGCGGCACACTGGCGGTGAGGCGTAGGCTGTCCGCCGGAGAAGCTCCACCGAGTCCGTCATCAGAGGACTCCTTCAGCTCTCTGTGCCCGTCTGGGCCCCGACAACACCCACACAACACCCTTACAACCAGTCTGCCTTTCCACACTCACTCACTGTCTCCCTCTCTCTCTGTCCCTCTCTCCCTCAACTGCTCTCACTCCAACTGTCTCTGGCACTTCTATCTGAATATCTTCTTTCCTCCACCTCTCTCTCCATCTGTCTCTCTCTGTCACTCTCTCTCTGTCTCTTCCGTCTACTCCCTCTCTCCTCCCAGACTCTCTCTTCTTGTATCTACCTACCACTCTCCTAGTCTTCTGTCCTCTCAGATTCTCTTTCTGTCTCTACTTCCCTCTCAATCACTGTCTCCACCTCCTTCTCACTCACTCTGTCTCCACCTCCCTCTCTCCTACTCTCTCCCTGTCTCTACCCTGTGCTCAATTTCAAATTCAAATGCTTCACTGCCATGACTGTTTTAATGATAACAATATGGCCAAAGCAATCATTTTTACAGTCAGGCTTTAACATGTAAACAGATCAGTTTAAACTCTTTCTCCTCCTCTCACAGGTATAAACAGTGCTTTCCTGATGCCCCTCACCATGCAAAGCCCTGACACTGCAGGGTTACACACACTAACCATGTAAACAGCAATGACAGCGGTGACAACTAAGAGCTGACATCCTAATAGGAGCAGAGCATCCTTCTCCCTGCCTGTCTGTACTCTCAATCCCGATTTATCCACAGAACACCGTGTTCGCAGTCCAATGCAGCTCCCACATGTCTGTCTCACTGCAAGCGCTCACACTCCCCTTAAAGGCACAGTCTTACTGTGACACTCACACTCCCCTTAAAGGCACAGTCTTACTGTGAGTACTCACCCTCTCCTTAAAGGCACAGTCTTACTGTGAGTACTCACCCTCTCCTTAAAGGCACAGTCTCACTGTGACACTCACCCTCTCCTTAAAGGCACAGTCTTACTGTGACACTCACATTCTCCTTAAAGGCACAGTCTCACTGAGTACTCACACTCCCCTTAAAGGCATAGCCTCAAAGTGAAAGCAATGTTTCCAGGTTTGAAATACACAACAGTTCCACACTCAGATCAAATGAACAATCAATATCAATCACAACCAATACCAATCACATATGCTTCCATTTGGCTTTCACACATAGGTAGCAAACTCTCAGGTGTGCCCAGAGGTAACTTGTGAAATGTGAACTATTGCATGTGCATACACATTCACACACACATGCATGCACACAGATATACACACAGGTATACACACAGACACACACACACACCTGCATACATACAGAAAATACTCTATACGTATACACACACACACACACACACCTCTTGGATGTGGTGGACCCATTTCCCACAGTACAGTGCAGTGTGGCCTACAGCTGCTGGCACTAATGAAGGAGATACAGCACCACTTAGCGTCCTTTCACACCAACTGCAGAAAAGCAACACCCAGCCAAGGGGACAGACGGCAAGCAACGTTTATTAAAAAAAGGTTTACTACAAGAACTACGCATAATTACATAAGGTATTTCCAGAGTAAAGTACTATTGCTATCACTGTACAATATTGTACCAAAAAAGAATAATGTACCTCTGTAATGTACAGTACAGTATGTACAAAGCATATTTCAACACAGGCTTATTCAGGTAATACAGACATTCGAGAGGAAAACCTTAAACAAGTGGCCATACAGTCTTTCTTTCCCTCTTTGTTTTTAATGGACAACAGATTGTAATAGTAATATTAATATAAAAGAAAAAGGCAATTGAGCAACTTTTATTTTCAAATTAATCATTTTTAAACACATTCTTTGTGGTGAAGGTGCAGGTTAAGATTAATATGATGCAAAGAAAACACAGGTGTGTACTTTTCACACACCTCCACCAGGTGTGGTGTTCTTCAGCTAGCGTGACACCTGCACCTTCACCATGTACATGCTAGCTCATCACTTTGAATATTAAAGCTGTTCCACAGCTTCAGTCATGCACGTCCTTTGAGAATTATGCTCCTGCCGTACCCATTGTTTACTTAAAAACAGCAACGTCTTAACAAAATATGCATAAAATCTAATCTTACTTAAATGGTTCACCAGCGCATAGTTTCAAGTGCTTCCTGAAACATGTTTTTAAAGGCCTGAATGGAAGTTAAATATCAAGCTACAATCAGCAGGCCAGACTTTATACACAATGTTGATTTTTATTATTCCCAGAAACTCCACTTTCCATTTATAATCAGAGGCTGGAGAAACTGGAATTCCAGCACCTTTCATCCAGTATTCTTACGGAAACTTTCTCACGCACACCTCACCTACAGAGAATGCAATGTGAATCCCCACCAGCAGGTGTCGCTACCGGAGACTAAATGCTGGAGGAATGATGAAACGCAGAGGGATCAGGGAATGACAGAGATCCGTACCATCAGAGAAGTGAGAACCTCAATGCACAACCTCCAGTTGCAGTCCAGTCTGGATTACATTCAGATTAGCTTTAACTGTACCTGACCTGACCAAAACCTATCAATGTAGCAGCTGACAAAAAAAACATGTAAATACAACAGATAAAATGACAGAAGTAACAACATATTTTTATCATACAATGATCATTTACAGAATATAAAATAACATGGAATCTCTTGACTTTAACATGTTGACATCGCCCCCTTCCTCTTACACTGGTGATGCACTATGGTCAATGAATGAAGCTGCTGATTCTGAGGTTTGGGCCATTGGGAGCAAAGAGACCCACAGCCATTTTTACTGTAACTCAACACCTGAGAAGTAAATCTGAAAACCATATTTGTTAAGACCTCATAGTTTCCCCTAAAAGAGCATGTAGGACTGCTTCCTGGCCTACAAACCCCAGAAAAATGGGTTTAGATGGACATACTGAACACCATAAATGCAAAGAGGCTTACAGGACAACATTCATAAACTGTTATTATTTTAACTGTTTCACATCACGAGGCCCTATGCTTCAGCCAAGGTGGGTTACACTTTAGAGTATACCCATTCATACAGTCAGGTGTTTAGTGAATACATTCTGAACACTGACAGCAGCTTCCTCAAAGATACTACAGCAACGCCCCAACCGACATTTAAACTTGAAACCTTCTGGTTACCTGTTGCCTGATGTGTAGCCCATGCTTGTGCCGTAGTTGGTCAGACCAAACACTATCCCTGGGTTCCACTTTATTTTCACAGGACAACCATCAGCGACAGCTGATAGGAGGCAACAAGGTGGAACACCTGTACAGACCTTGGGCCAATCCGTGACCTCTCCCTAAAAGGATTCCCTTATATGGAAATGCTGCCACAGAGAGGAGGAGTCACCATAGCAACAGAGACAGCTCCCACTGTGAAATACATGTTTCTGCATGCAAATATGCATGTGGTGAAACGAGGCGAATGAAAACAGATTCATAGACTGGAACTGAAGTCAGAGAGATAGAAAACCATCACCATCAGACATTTTTCACACCTCATCAATTTACCTCCATTGTGTAGCACAAAGCACAAACAGTAGGTAGAATGATGAGAGTTAACTCATTCAGCATGTACACTTTATCTCAAGGGCATGTTTAAAACCGTTACACATATAATTAATTATTGACTAATTACACACACCTTATTCTTGAGACAATGTCAGTAAAAATGTAGTGTTTCCACTTTTGTTCTTGGCATACCACTTTTACTTGGAAGTCTCTAGCATTTCATGTTAGAACCTGGTATTACTGCCACCAACACACACACAGGACATTTTTAAACAAATATCAACAATTTGATACTCTAAAATGTTTTTTTATAGTCATGTACAACCTGCTCACATGTTCTGCTTGCTACAACCATTACAAAATAAGTCATAAGTCATAACTGGTAGCAATGTGTTTATCAGGTGTTTCTAACAGCATGAACAGGCCCTTGAAATAAAATGTGAACGAGAACAGATGTATGTGTACAGCACTATGAGTAACTCAAACCTTGACCTTCTAAGACCTCCTAACTGTAGCCCTCTTTGAAAGGTTTCTGAATCAAACTGATCAAGGTTGGGGAAAGCATCTACAGTCTGTCAGAAGTGGCTTCCCCGATGAATATACGATCTCCATAAAATTGCATTTTCAACTCCTACATGCAGTCCAGAGGCAAACAGATGCATACAAAAACACTCCTGCAGGCTTATTTGGGCTTATTTCAAGCTTATTTGCTGCTACAGCCAGGACTACTCCAGGACAACTCCAGGACTACTCCAGAGAACCTTAGGGAAACCCACAAAAGGAATTTGAGAATGCAGGCTACAGTACGTAAAATAATTATAAAAACCGATTTTGTGCTTCTAAATAAATTGTTTTTTTGTAGACACCAAGACCTCACCGCAAATTTCCAGTTTACCGGGCAATTACCTGAATACAGAAAAAGATTTGAAAGGTATTGTAGTTTAGCACACATGCTCAGGAGAAGCAAAAGAGCATGTGTTTCAGACGCGCTCCTGACACTGGCGTGAAATGAAACGATGCAGACTACTGGTACAGCTACTCCAGCTTCACCATGCACTAAACCTGACGGAAACAGGGGTGCAAGGATCACACACAGCTTCAGCCATTCACAGAGCGGCTTCACCCTGAGCGGCAGCGTTTGCTGGTTTTGGGGTCTCTATTGGTGCTGCTCAAGAGCTTTGACTCCAGTTACTTCACAGCTCAAACACCGTCCGGAACTGGTGACCCAGAACGGCGACATGAACCAGACCGTCTGCGCATCTCACCTGAGTAACGCACTGATACCCTCTGCTCAGAGAGGCCCCTGAGGAGCCCCAAGAAAGCTCACAGACACATGTCAAAAAGGGCCTGACTCTCGCTGTGCTGTGTCGGTTTGGGGTCATGTTACCACCAACCTCCAGATGGCATAAAGATCATTATTACTGCTGAAATCCCTGCTGTTCGCCTGCCCACAAGAGGCAGTGATCCAGAGAAGCTACATGTTCACTTCTGTCCACACTACACTGGCATTAGTGTAGAAGAGATGGGTACATGCGAGGTCCCCACTGAAATTACAGTAGTAATTATGTTATATTATAGATATATTCACTTTTCATTAACATGTTTCAAATCAATGACATTTTTCAATATTCATATTTAAATGATTTATTTTTATTGCTTTAAAGGTGAAACTGCAGAGGGAAAAGCATTCTGAAATGAATTACTCTAAAAAACATTTTATGTCCGTAAGGACATATAGTATTTGTGGATACCCTTGGCAGCGAATATTGGTCCATAATGGCTTTTGTAGCAGTATACTAATGCAGACAGGAGGCTTCATCAGCCAGCTCATTAGCAAGATCAGCATACTGGCCTTTATGAACAAGATGGTAAAAGCTAGTGAATTAGGAAAAAGATGGCTGCATTTTGCTCAGTGTGAAAGTAAGAATGAAATCCCTTTTTTGTCATGTGGGTAATATTGTACAGGAGGACAGTGGGATATCTAGCCACTGTGCATGACTGGCCATGATTTTCCAGGATGAAGATGGTTTTAGGGTGGTGGCAACCCTGCAGATGACCAGGAGAACAATTCTTACATTTCAGTCTCTGTCCTCATCCTCATTCTCAGGAGGCTCAAGAAGCCCTGTGAAATATGATTTGGGGAGAAGAATGTAGCACCCCCCTATTCCCTGCAGTGAGATGAGATGATCCTAACCCCACTAGACATTTCAGACAGTTACAGAGAGTTGATAAACCAACAAAAAAGCATGACAGATGAAATATAAGTAGCTCCTGATCCTCCAGCCCAGCCATAACCCACCCTTTGCACTGTGTCAGAGGGCTGATTGGGTCCTTTTAAACACACTCTCTAGACGCTGCTTCAGCCAGTCTTTACCCTCTCAAGCAGCAAGTCAAACAATCTTTGTTGTTTCCGTAGCGACGTTCACAGAAACCGCGTCTCCAAGGAGGCAGTAATCCAGTCAGAGGCGTGAGGGTTCCATCCTCAGAACATTCATATCCCAGCAGTTAGAACATTCTGCTTCCCGGTGTTCTGTCTGTCCTGTCTCTTCTAAAAACTGATTATTGAGGTGGCGTATCAAAGTTTGTGTGTGTGTGTGTGTGTGTGTGTGTGTGTGTGTATAAACACAAACAGAAGCACTTCACATCTACGGGAATAGGACGAGCACTCTGTCTTCACAGAGCATGACAGTAATATTATGTTGAGAAACAGTTGTGGAATACATTCTGTGCATCTTCACTGGATGGGGGGGGGGCGAGGCTGGTCACGCAGGGCAGGATTTGTCTGTGGGTGGGGGCGGGGGTGTGGGGGGTGTGGGGGTGGTGGGCGAGCCAACGCTTGCCCCGGCGCCCGAGTGGGTCTTGGGGAAGAGGACGGGTTTGGGGCGAGTGGCTGGGGGTCGGGGCTCGCGGGGGGCGGGGCCGGGGGAGGGGACAGGGACAGGGACAGGGACAGGGGCGGGGCCTTTGCCGGAGCTCTTCGGGCGGAAGGTGCTGGGCACGTCGCTGGCGGAGCTGGCGCTACGCTGCAGGGAGCTCTGGGGGGGGTCGGCCTCCTTCAGCAGCCGGGAGTGCAGGGGGCTGGCGGGCTCCGAGAGGGGCCCCCGGGAGCCCGCCCCGCCCTTCAGCGGTTCCAGCGTGTCCAGCACCACGTCAGGGGCGTGCTGCTTGGCGCTGCTTTGACGTTCCAGCTCCCGAAGCTCGTTCAGCGCTGTCGTCATGGCCGCCTCGATGTCCTGGAACGGACGGAGACAACCCCTGCATGAGCTCGGAGGTCACGGCACAGCCACGTCCACAGTGCGTTTTATTCTACAGAACAATCCTCCGGGAGGAAAGAGCAGCCTTTTTACAGCTCAGGCTCACTCAACAAGCACATCGAATCAAAGCCTGAAATCTCATCTTGTAGAACAAGTCAGGCATTCAAGAACAAACCCCAGGCAAAGTGTGTAGTTGGCCCACACAAATTCAATGGCCCTGACAACATTTCCCCCAGGTTTGCCTGCCTCATTATTTCGAAGCAGGGACACTCTAACGTAGGGTACCTGTACCCCACTGGCTGAGGGCTGAGACCTGCACAGACTGCGGGCTTTTCTTTGTAGAACAGAAGCTGGCTGTAAATGCGCTCACATAACCTTTGTATGATGAAGACGTGCTCCAAGCCTGTTGTTGCTAGGCAGTAAAATGATGGGCTGGGCTGAACCTGCATACCTGTGAGCTGTGCTCCACCTGTGCAATGACCTCAGGGTCCACGGGCCGGTGGTTACTGAAGCTTTTGGAGCGCCCCGCAGTGGCCGTTTTGGGGACCTGCGGGGGCTCCACCTTGGTCTTGAGTGAGGCGTGGCGAGACAGGGTGG
The DNA here is from genome assembly GCF_013368585.1 of Megalops cyprinoides. NCBI lineage: Eukaryota > Metazoa > Chordata > Actinopteri > Elopiformes > Megalopidae > Megalops > Megalops cyprinoides. The sequence goes on from NC_050589.1 coordinate 11,416,851, forward strand.
TGAAGACGCTGTGGGCGCTGACGGGACGCTTGTCTGGCACCTCTCTCGGGAGCCCCCCCACTGGCATGGAGGTGGCCCTGAGGCTCCCCGTAGCCCCTGAGGGCCCCTCGGAAACGCCCTCGCTCGTCCGGTAGGTCCTGCGAATGCTCCCACCCTCCGGCCACTTCCTCATCCTGAGGGGAAGAGAGGGAACGAGAGGGTGAGGGAAGGGTGGACAGAGGGGTGGGGATGGGGGCGGGAGAGTTCTTTATTGACACCTTGTGGTTTTAACAATCAACCTGCACACCTGACAATACGGACTGAAATGCTTGCTGAATACTGAAGTGACATTTTATATGTATTTGCAGGCAGGAGGTTCATGGGCTGAATAACATCCCATAGTTCCACTGTGGTGCTAGGACACAACGACGAGAAAACAACTCACCGGACATGCAACCAAACGGCCAGGGTCCAGATGGGGAATCACAGAAGTACCACTTAAATACGATCCGTTTCTTTAGACAAGTGTAAAAAAAGAATGACTCTTACTTGTTGAGGTTGGCCAGGTAGATATCAGCAACATGGCCACCAGTAGGAGAGCTCACACTTCCCCTAGTTGCCACTTTCTCCTCATAGGCTCCGCCCACTTCGGTCCTGGGGCTCCTCCTCTCAGCCACGCCCTCATCCCTGCAACCACAGACAGAGAGGAAGTCAGAGCAGACAGACTCGCCACACTGACTCCAACCTACAGCATTAGCTCCTGCATTTCCAAATGCGCCATCATCAGAGAGGCTAGCAGCCCCATTATCCTCTTAAAGAAGCTGGTCCAACTGGTTAATGAATTAGCTGTGTCTGAATTTCAGTAAATACACAGCAGTGATATGTTTCACTGTGATGATGTAATGTGTCGTTTATAATGAAAGAGTAATGTTTGGGGAAATCCTTGGGTAGATTTAAGTGGCTGAGAGCAGAAGTCAAATGCAAAGGCCAGTGTATACAGGCTGCCCCTGCAGGAATGGAATTTCATTTAATTAGTGCTCCTGATCTGATTAGTCTAAAAGGCCCTGTGCTCCATTAGACCAGAGACGGACTGCACAGAGAGGTAAACAGACGGAGCGGTGAAGCCCAGGAACAAGACAGGCTGACACCAGGCTGACACCAGGCTGACGTCAGGAATGCCTCTCAGAGGAGCGCATGCCACACCTCTCAGCCTCCGTGAGCATCAGCTGTGTGTGTGTGTGTGTGTGTGTGTGTGTGTGTGTGTGTGCGTGCGTGCGCGCATGTCAGAGCGGGAGCCTTACATGTCATGCACGGCGACATACTGGTGCGGCACCAGCCCGTCCACGCCGTTATGACGCCCCTCCCACCAGTCATCTGAGGCCCGGTGGAACAGCAGCAGTGGCGCCCCCTTCTGGAAGGACAGCTCGCGGGTGGTGCGGCCCGAGTAGTCAAAGCGGGCCACGGCCTCCACAGGGTCAGACTCCAACAGCGGCAGGTGCCCTGGTGTGACCGGAGACACGGGTGTCAGCTTAGCACTGCTGTTCCTCATACAGACAGTAGGGGTCACACTGGAGCTAACAGCGTACCACAACGTAGATTCAATCAGTGTCTGCACTTTGCTTTAATTAGCATTAACAACTCAAGTTTTACTCTTTTTTAACACAAGTCAAATATTTATCATTAATTTCAGTGATGACAACAATGAAAAAAGTACCAATTCTATTGAATTTTTACATTCAAATCAGTAAGAAAAGATGTAAGAATGTCAGAAAGTATAATGACAGAAACTCCCACTCACCTTCACCACTTGAGTGGAGTCCACTGATATTGTCGGGTGCAGGTTCGTCCACCAGGGGGAGCTCACTGTGTAGGCTGTCACTGCATGAGAGAGAGAGAGAGATAAAGTCAAAGAGATTCAGTGACTGAACAATTACTAATCGCTTACATACGGTACTGATGACCGGCATCTGACATTGACACAGGTCACCATAGTCTCAGCTTCATAACCAGTGCTAATCACCCTTACCCCAAATGCATTAACCTCATTTCAGCAACATTCAGCACACATTAAAAGGTCATTCAGAAGTCCCTTTGATCAGGGACACTTCGCCCTTTGGTAAAACAATCTTCCAAGATGTCTGTCTCGGCCAGCTCTGGCCTGCAAGACGTCCACGACCTCCTTCAGGCTTTAATTGTGTTCCCGTGGGGCGTATACAACTAGCCCTAAATCAGCACCCCCCCTTTGGGGGGGGGGGGGGTGGGTTTGGGCGTCCCATCGGCGCCAGGGCAGGCTTTGAAGTTGCACTCTTTTTACCAGCTCCAGCTCGCTCAGAGAGAGGCTCCACTGTTTCATCTCTACTTTCCCGAGAGTCCTGCTGGGGCTGGTTTGGGAGGGTCAGGACTGCAGCCCCATTCTGCAGGGGAGGGGATGCCCTCGTTCTGTGGGTCACACTTAACTCTAATGTGCTAATCATTTTGTGGAGCTCTTGGGGAGCGTTACAAAACCCCAGAGGATCTGAGGAGAAATATTCGACATGCTGTCACCATCACTCACAGGCACTCCACGTTCTCTCCACTTACCTCAGTGCACTGCGTCTCACTGGAGACCTTTTCTCAGAGCACTGCGTCTCACTGGAGACCTTTTCTCAGAGCACTGCGTCTCTCTGCAGACCTTTTCTCAGAGCACTGCGTCTCACTGGAGACCTTTTCTCAGAGCACTGCGTCTCTCTGCAGACCTTTTCTCAGAGCACTGCGTCTCTCTGCAGACCTTTTCTCAGAGCACTGCGTCTCACTGGAGACCTTTTCTCAGAGCACTGCGTCTCTCTGCAGACCTTTTCTCAGAGCACTGCGTCTCTCTGCAGACCTTTTCTCAGTGCACTGCGTCTCACTGGAGACCTTTTCTCAGTGCACTGCGTCTCTCTGCAGACCTTTTCTCAGTGCACTGCGTCTCACTGGAGACCTTTTCTCAGAGCACTGCGTCTCACTGCAGACCTTTTCTCAGTGCACTGCGTCTCACTGGAGACCTTTTCTCAGAGCACTGCGTCTCTCTGCAGACCTTTTCTCAGAGCACTGCGTCTCTCTGCAGACCTTTTCTCAGAGCACTGCGTCTCACTGGAGACCTTTTCTCAGAGCACTGCGTCTCACTGGAGACCTTTTCTCAGAGCACTGCGTCTCACTGCAGACCTTTTCTCAGTGCACTGCGTCTCACTGGAGACCTTTTCTCAGAGCACTGCGTCTCTCTGCAGACCTTTTCTCAGAGCACTGCGTCTCTCTGCAGACCTTTTCTCAGAGCACTGCGTCTCACTGGAGACCTTTTCTCAGAGCACTGCGTCTCACTGGAGACCTTTTCTCAGAGCACTGCGTCTCACTGCAGACCTTTTCTCAGTGCACTGCGTCTCACTGGAGACCTTTTCTCAGAGCACTGCGTCTCACTGGAGACCTTTTCTCAGTGCACTGCGTCTCTCTGCAGACCTTTTCTCAGAGCACTGCGTCTCACTGGAGACCTTTTCTCAGTGCACTGCGTCTCACTGGAGACCTTTTCTCAGAGCACTGCGTCTCACTGGAGACCTTTTCTCAGTGCACTGCGTCTCTCTGCAGACCTTTTCTCAGTGCACTGCGTCTCACTGGAGACCTTTTCTCAGTGCACTGCGTCTCTCTGCAGACCTTTTCTCAGTGCACTGCATCTCACTGGAGACCTTTTCTCAGAGCACTGCGTCTCACTGGAGACCTTTTCTCAGAGCACTGCGTCTCTCTCTGGAGACCTTTTCTCAGAGCACTGCGTCTCACTGGAGACCTTTTCTCAGTGCACTGCGTCTCTCTGGAGACCTTTTCTCAGAGCACTGCGTCTCTCTGCAGACCTTTTCTCAGAGCACTGCGTCTCACTGGAGACCTTTTCTCAGTGCACTGCGTCTCTCTGCAGACCTTTTCTCAGTGCACTGCGTCTCTCTGCAGACCTTTTCTCAGTGCACTGCGTCTCTCTGCAGACCTTTTCTCAGAGCACTGCGTCTCACTGGAGACCTTTTCTCAGAGCACTGCGTCTCTCTGCAGACCTTTTCTCAGTGCACTGCGTCTCTCTGCAGACCTTTTCTCAGAGCACTGCGTCTCACTGGAGACCTTTTCTCAGAGCACTGCGTCTCACTGCAGACCTTTTCTCAGAGCACTGCGTCTCTCTGCAGACCTTTTCTCAGAGCACTGCGTCTCACTGGAGACCTTTTCTCAGTGCACTGCGTCTCTCAGCAGACCTTTTCTCAGAGCACTGCGTCTCTCTCTGCAGACCTTTTCTCAGAGCACTGCGTCTCTCTGCAGACCTTTTCTCAGTGCACTGCGTCTCACTGGAGACCTTTTCTCAGTTCACTGCGTCTCACTGGAGACCTTTTCTCAGAGCACTGCGTCTCTCTGCAGACCTTTTCTCAGTGCACTGCGTCTCACTGGAGACCTTTTCTCAGTGCACTGCGTCTCACTGGAGACCTTTTCTCAGTGCACTGCGTCTCTCTCTGGAGACCTTTTCTCAGTGCACTGCGTCTCACTGGAGACCTTTTCTCAGTGCACTGCGTCTCACTGCAGACCTTTTCTCAGTGCACTGCGTCTCTCTGCAGACCTTTTCTCAGTGCACTGCGTCTCTCTGCAGACCTTTTCTCAGAGCACTGCGTCTCTCTGCAGACCTTTTCTCAGAGCACTGCGTCTCTCTGCAGACCTTTTCTCAGTGCACTGCGTCTCTCTGCAGACCTTTTCTCAGTGCACTGCGTCTCACTGGAGACCTTTTCTCAGCGCACTGCGTCTCACTGGAGACCTTTTCTCAGAGCACTGCGTCTCACTGGAGACCTTTTCTCAGAGCACTGCGTCTCACTGGAGACCTTTTCTCAGTGCACTGCGTCTCTCTCTGCAGACCTTTTCTCAGAGCACTGCGTCTCTCTGCAGACCTTTTCTCAGTGCACTGCGTCTCTCTGCAGACCTTTTCTCAGAGCACTGCGTCTCTCTGCAGACCTTTTCTCAGTGCACTGCGTCTCACTGGAGACCTTTTCTCAGTGCACTGCGTCTCTCTGGAGACCTTTTCTCAGAGCACTGCGTCTCTCTGCAGACCTTTTCTCAGTGCACTGCGTCTCTCTGCAGACCTTTTCTCAGAGCACTGCGTCTCACTGGAGACCTTTTCTCAGTGCACTGCGTCTCTCTGCAGACCTTTTCTCAGAGCACTGCGTCTCACTGGAGACCTTTTCTCAGAGCACTGCGTCTCACTGCAGACCTTTTCTCAGAGCACTGCGTCTCTCTGCAGACCTTTTCTCAGTGCACTGCGTCTCTCTGCAGACCTTTTCTCAGAGCACTGCGTCTCACTGGAGACCTTTTCTCAGTGCACTGCGTCTCTCTGCAGACCTTTTCTCAGAGCACTGCGTCTCACTGGAGACCTTTTCTCAGAGCACTGCGTCTCACTGGAGACCTTTTCTCAGTGCACTGCGTCTCTCTGGAGACCTTTTCTCAGAGCACTGCGTCTCTCTGCAGACCTTTTCTCAGTGCACTGCGTCTCTCTGCAGACCTTTTCTCAGAGCACTGCGTCTCACTGGAGACCTTTTCTCAGTGCACTGCGTCTCTCTGCAGACCTTTTCTCAGAGCACTGCGTCTCACTGGAGACCTTTTCTCAGAGCACTGCGTCTCACTGCAGACCTTTTCTCAGTGCACTGCGTCTCTCTGCAGACCTTTTCTCAGAGCACTGCGTCTCACTGGAGACCTTTTCTCAGTGCACTGCGTCTCACTGGAGACCTTTTCTCAGTGCACTGCGTCTCTCTGCAGACCTTTTCTCAGAGCACTGCGTCTCACTGGAGACCTTTTCTCAGTGCACTGCGTCTCTCTGCAGACCTTTTCTCAGAGCACTGCGTCTCACTGGAGACCTTTTCTCAGAGCACTGCGTCTCACTGCAGACCTTTTCTCAGAGCACTGCGTCTCTCTGCAGACCTTTTCTCAGTGCACTGCATCTCTCTGCAGACCTTTTCTCAGTGCACTGCATCTCTCTGCAGACCTTTTCTCAGAGCACTGCGTCTCACTGGAGACCTTTTCTCAGTGCACTGCGTCTCACTGGAGACCTTTTCTCAGAGCACTGCGTCTCACTGGAGACCTTTTCTCAGAGCACTGCGTCTCACTGGAGACCTTTTCTCAGAGCACTGCGTCTCACTGGAGACCTTTTCTCAGAGCACTGCGTCTCACTGGAGACCTTTTCTCAGAGCACTGCGTCTCTCTCTGGAGACCTTTTCTCAGTGCACTGCGTCTCTCTGCAGACCTTTTCTCAGCGCACTGCGTCTCACTGGAGACCTTTTCTCAGAGCACTGCGTCTCACTGGAGACCTTTTCTCAGTGCACTGCGTCTCACTGGAGACCTTTTCTCAGTGCACTGCGTCTCACTGGAGACCTTTTCTCAGCGCACTGCGTCTCACTGGAGACCTTTTCTCAGCGCACTGCGTCTCACTGGAGACCTTTTCTCAGCGCACTGCGTCTCACTGGAGACCTTTTCTCAGAGCACTGCGTCTCACTGGAGACCTTTTCTCAGAGCACTGCGTCTCACTGGAGACCTTTTCTCAGAGCACTGCGTCTCACTGGAGACCTTTTCTCAGAGCACTGCGTCTCACTGGAGACCTTTTCTCAGAGCACTGCGTCTCACTGGAGACCTTTTCTCAGAGCACTGCGTCTCACTGGAGACCTTTTCTCAGCGCACTGCGTCTCTCTGCAGACCTTTTCTCAGAGCACTGCGTCTCACTGGAGACCTTTTCTCAGTGCACTGCGTCTCACTGGAGACCTTTTCTCAGTGCACTGCGTCTCTCTCTGGAGACCTTTTCTCAGTGCACTGCGTCTCTCTGCAGACCTTTTCTCAGTGCACTGCGTCTCACTGGAGACCTTTTCTCAGTGCACTGCGTCTCTCTGCAGACCTTTTCTCAGAGCACTGCGTCTCACTGGAGACCTTTTCTCAGAGCACTGCGTCTCACTGGAGACCTTTTCTCAGAGCACTGCGTCTCACTGGAGACCTTTTCTCAGAGCACTGCGTCTCACTGGAGACCTTTTCTCAGAGCACTGCGTCTCACTGGAGACCTTTTCTCAGAGCACTGCGTCTCACTGGAGACCTTTTCTCAGTGCACTGCGTCTCTCTCTGGAGACCTTTTCTCAGTGCACTGCGTCTCTCTGCAGACCTTTTCTCAGTGCACTGCGTCTCACTGGAGACCTTTTCTCAGAGCACTGCGTCTCACTGGAGACCTTTTCTCAGAGCACTGCGTCTCACTGGAGACCTTTTCTCAGTGCACTGCGTCTCTCTGCAGACCTTTTCTCAGTGCACTGCGTCTCACTGGAGACCTTTTCTCAGTGCACTGCGTCTCTCTGCAGACCTTTTCTCAGAGCACTGCGTCTCACTGGAGACCTTTTCTCAGAGCACTGCGTCTCTCTGCAGACCTTTTCTCAGTGCACTGCGTCTCACTGGAGACCTTTTCTCAGTGCACTGCGTCTCTCTGCAGACCTTTTCTCAGAGCACTGCGTCTCACTGGAGACCTTTTCTCAGAGCACTGCGTCTCACTGGAGACCTTTTCTCAGAGCACTGCGTCTCTCTCTGGAGACCTTTTCTCAGAGCACTGCGTCTCTCTGCAGACCTTTTCTCAGTGCACTGCGTCTCACTGGAGACCTTTTCTCAGAGCACTGCGTCTCACTGGAGACCTTTTCTCAGAGCACTGCGTCTCACTGGAGACCTTTTCTCAGTGCACTGCGTCTCTCTGCAGACCTTTTCTCAGCGCACTGCGTCTCACTGGAGACCTTTTCTCAGAGCACTGCGTCTCACTGGAGACCTTTTCTCAGAGCACTGCGTCTCACTGGAGACCTTTTCTCAGCGCACTGCGTCTCACTGCAGACCTTTTCTCAGTGCACTGCGTCTCACTGGAGACCTTTTCTCAGAGCACTGCGTCTCACTGGAGACCTTTTCTCAGAGCACTGCGTCTCACTGGAGACCTTTTCTCAGAGCACTGCGTCTCACTGGAGACCTTTTCTCAGTGCACTGCGTCTCTCTCTGGAGACCTTTTCTCAGTGCACTGCGTCTCTCTGCAGACCTTTTCTCAGAGCACTGCGTCTCTCTCTGGAGACCTTTTCTCAGTGCACTGCGTCTCACTGGAGACCTTTTCTCAGAGCACTGCGTCTCACTGGAGACCTTTTCTCAGAGCACTGCGTCTCTCTCTGGAGACCTTTTCTCAGAGCACTGCGTCTCACTGGAGACCTTTTCTCAGAGCACTGCGTCTCACTGGAGACCTTTTCTCAGAGCACTGCGTCTCACTGGAGACCTTTTCTCAGTGCACTGCGTCTCACTGGAGACCTTTTCTCAGAGCACTGCGTCTCACTGGAGACCTTTTCTCAGAGCACTGCGTCTCACTGGAGACCTCCTCTCAGTGGACTGCGTCTCTCTCTGGAGACCTTTTCTCAGTGCACTGCGTCTCTCTGCAGACCTTTTCTCAGTGCACTGCGTCTCACTGGAGACCTTTTCTCAGAGCACTGCGTCTCACTGGAGACCTTTTCTCAGAGCACTGCGTCTCACTGGAGACCTCCTCTCAGTGGACTGCATTTCACTGGAGACCTCCTCTCAGACACTATCATTTGCTTGTTCTTGACATTAATTTTCACCTCAGCCATTAAGCTTTTAGACAATTAAACCCAATGAAAGGTTTTGTCTGGACACACAAAGCATTGGCTACTTCACATACGATTGGTTTGTCAAAGCAAACACAGCCTATGGAGGAGGTTGTTCAGACAACCAACCTCACACACTTCAAGAACACACAGTCCTCTGTGAATTTATGGGGAGCTTTTTTTCCTGGACATGATTTCACTGACTGGAAGGTGGCACTGCCCTTATGAATCACTGTTTGGCACTATGTTACATGCTTTTCAATGCATCTTGTTTTTGCAGCTTGATGTCTACTCAAATGATACCACCTCATCTCTCCTATGAATTGTATTCAATGCATGCTAACATCATTAGCCTTGTAATTAGCAAAGACCTCCTGCAAAATGAATACATATGCAATATGCAGAGTCCAGCATTCAAAACAGCCACTTATCTGTCAGTGAGTGCCGCCTGTAGCCTCACCTGTAGCCCTCTGAGGACCCTCCGCGGTCGTACAGGGGGCCCTCCAGCTCCAGGGGCCCGGGGAAGATGTCCTGGTGGTGGATGATGATGGTCTTGATGAGCTCATTGACATGTGCCTGGCAGGACACCTGGTCCTGCCCTTCGGGGGCGCACATGAGTGTGGGGCCGAAGCAGATGGCCAGGTTATAGGGGTCCATCATGTTGTCCTCGCTGTACTGGGACAGGCTGCAGACACACAGGGCAGCCAATCAATAACCGATACACAGGCCGACCAATGAGCCAATCCAAACCCATCAATACACCAGTCCACCAACCAATCAAATCCACCAATGCAACAATCAAAATCAATCAATCAATCAAACAATCAAATAAAACCATCAATGCATCTATCCATCCATCAACTACTTGCACAATGAAATTCATCAACCAATTAATCATTCAATCCATTTATCACCTAGCAAACCAACCAATTCAGCTTTATTTTGTACAGAGCCATTTTCATTCAAATTTTCACTCAGTGCCTCTCAGTTGGTATTCTCCATTAGTCAGAGAACTAACACTTCTCAAGATAAAAATAAATCAGTCACCAGGCAGACACAAATGTGCACTATATTAACACAACCTTACTACATACATAACTAACATATACATACACGCACACACACACACAAACACACACACACACACACAATGTTAACACAGACACTTCATTATTCTGGATGTGTTCTCACTCAGATTACACTAAAACAGAAGGAGTTCTGGACTCCAATGCAGTGATCCAACACAAATGAAACCCACATGCAGCTCTCTGGCTCGGGACTCTGCTGAAAAGGCCTGCTTAGATCCAGCCTCCTGGCTGCAGTGTAAAACTATGCTAAGCTTCTGAAGTAACAGTCCATCCAACACAAACTTTCAGTGACCTGGAAACCTCAAAAGCAGCTGGCTGCCTAATTCTAGCCCTCCTCTCTGCCTCACACCCCACCAAACTATCCTCCCCCTTAGCCCTCGCCCCCAAACCCCCCACGGGTGGGAATTCGAGCCTGAACATAATATTTGTAGGCCCCCCTAACAGTCGACAGATTGTTCATTTGATACGAACCTTCGTTATTTCTGAGCTGAAGACTGTATTTCATTGTGAGCTAAAGCTTTAGTATTGTCAGAATGCTGATTCGTAAAGACAAGGTGGAGTGTATTGTATTTTGGGTGAACTGTTTCAGATAGGGAACTCAGCTGTACTCAGAGCTTAAGTGGTTAAGGTTAAGGTAGTCAGTGGTTAAGTGGGGGGTTAAAATGTGGTAGCAAGTGCTTAAGCGGGAGGTTATGTTACTCACTGGCTGAGGAAAGCAAACAGGTATCTCATGATGACCAGGGTGTTGCTGGGCAGAGACAGCAGGACTTTGCGGATGTGGGCTGCTCTTTCGTGCAGGTTGTCCATAGCTAACACAGTGGGACAGAGAGAAGGACAGAACCACAGCAGCAAGGTGAAACAACACACCTAGACCTGCCTAACTAACCCAACCAAGAGCAGGAAACACAACCAAAACAGGAACAGGAAACACAACCAAAACAGGAACAGGAAACACAACCAAAACAGGAACAGGAAACACAACTAAAACAGGAACAGGAAACACAACTAAAACAGGAACAGGAAACACACAGGAAAAACTACTAAAACAGGAACAGGAAACACAACCAAAACAGGAACAGGAAATGGAAGAGGAACAGGAGATGGATCAGGAGATGGATCTGCTTCTTGTTTTTATTCCATTCCATACTTGAAGTCATAACTAACCATTACTAAAAAAGAGAGCTATTCTGGAGCTCAGCATCAGGTTAACAGTTGCTGGTGTGAAAAGATGTACACATGGGCTGAGAGAATACTACAGTAACAGGAGTCCTTCAGACACTCACCAACACAGGAAATGAGGTCATGGAAGACTTCCTTTGGGAAGAGGGCGTGGTCCAGGCCCCGGAAGTAGAGCTTGAGGACCCCTGCAATGGAGTCTATCTCATGGTCATTAGGATCACCAGACAAGGGGTCTTCACCTGTGGGCAGAGCAGCCAGGGTAACAGGAACACACTTCAGTTTCAGACAGGTGAGTGTTACAACAGCAATTTGAGTGACGAGATCCCCCATGCTTCAAAAGTGAGATATTCAACTGCTACATTGGTAAAAGACTGAACATAAACCCCATTGTGTTTGTATAAAATAAAAACTCCCTTACGGTTCAAAGATCGAGACTGCAAACCAAAAACATGACAAAGCCTCTTTTTACGCCAAAGACAATGTGCTTTAACTATAGCTTACATCCATTCCCTTACCACACAGCCTTCACACAGGCCCTCAGAGAGACATACAGTACCCACCCCTCTCAAAGGCGTTTTTGATGTCATTGACTTCCACCTGCGATCCAGACACTCTGAAGATGCCCTCATGATGCAGCCCTGGAGAACCCGACAAACACACATGACCACTGCCCTTTAAACATAACAATCACGCAGAACAGACATAGGCGACTCCTGTCATGCAAACCCATAGCCTTACCACAGATTCACATCTACACTCATTAGTTAGTTCCTAATTAGTTCACGAATTGCTGTCAGAAAAGGAGCTGGTCATTGTTTCGTACCATATGACTGAAATGAAACAGACAAAAGTGCACACACATGCGCACACACGCACACGCACACGCGCAGTCCTGCCTCACCGTGCCGGCTGATGAAGCGAATGCAGCTCTCCACCACCAGCGGGATGGGCCGGCCGCCGTCCTGCAGGGAACAGGAGCAGATTAAACTGCTGCACCCCTTCAGGAAGAGGGAACACTCTCCACGCTAACCCTGACGGAGCTCTATTCAGGCCCTCTATTCAAACTCCACGTTCAGATCATAACAGAAACAATTATAATAATATTTGCAATGGGATATGCATGTCTACCCGTGCATGTCAGAAACCCTGTCAGGGTAACCGTATCACAGCAAGATTCTCTGAGGGGAGGAAGCGAGCGGAAAGGGCTGTTGCTAGGAGACTTCTGGCTTCTGTCAGTTTACCCTTTATTTATCCGAACGTCGGCCAGAGCTGCCGTTTCTCGCTGTTGTTTTTTTTGTTTTTTAAACTGAGAGGGGCGCATGTCACACAGTCGGTCAGATGTGAAGCGTGGAGCCACTGAAGCAGCAGCAACACAGACCTCTGCACAGGCCTCCCTTTCACTGCTGCTGTGACTGTAGCTGAAACAAAAAGGAGCACAGTGGAACTGGGGCAGTGTCAGCCTGCTCCTGTGCGCCGGAGCATCAGCCTCCTGTCCTCTTTTACTGTGCCCGAGTTTCAAAATCAGCACATGGCATAAATTTCACTCTATGAATTTAGCACACAAGTAAAAAAAAAAAAAAAGGACCCTTTGTCTTCAAAGGACGCCAGCCTTGAATGGCTCGACTGAACATTTTGCACAACAGACCTTAAACATAGTATGTCCTTCATATATTTAAAGGACTGCAGAAACCATGAAATGACAAATGATGCTGAAGCAATTAATGCATGTACCAGGTCCAGTATAGAGATATAAGTTTCACTAGTTCCCCACTAGAGGGCAGTATACGTATATGGACACTCAGTGGGACAGCAGTGGGACGGATGTAAATCCATCATCTTAGGTTTATGAACAACCTAAAAGTGACTGTGGGCAAAGGCCAAGCAAAATAAAATAAAAATGAAATAAGGAATAACCCAGACAAATAGGCCTGTTAAAAAAGCGCAGCCCTTTCCAGCCCTGAAATAAAGCACAAATTACCTGCTTCCGAGCTGTGGAGTTCTTCCTGGAGCTGACGGGCAGAAAACAGAAGGCTGCCGTTATGAGACTGGCACAGTTTTCCACCCCACAGTCACGGTGGTGCCCAGACTGATCTACAAACCACACACTGTGCAAGCTAGCAGCTGCTTGCGTTAGCTACAAATGACGCTCCATAAAGAGCCTACTTTACACCAACATGCCCCCAGGTTTACACAAATGAGAGTGGGTTTAAAAGAAGTGTTCTGCTTCTTCAAGTGTCACCCTATAGCTGATGGTCTAGCAGGAAATTAGTTTAGCCGAGATCAGTTCAGTTTTGTGACTGAAATAATTCCTGATAAAAACATGCTAGAGAAAAACACCCTGCAGTCATTCCATTACAGCAGAATATCAGCACAATTGTGTGGAAAGAGTACACAGAGGACCAGCGGCTAGTGCTGCAAATGCGTTTTTTAAACATTATCACTGGATGCAGTGTGCCTGTAGATAGCTGTGTGTATGCCAACAGTGCGTGGCTGTGTGTATTTGTTGGTGTGTGCGTATGGACGCTCTCGGGAACTGCATTTTCTTTCTTTTCCATGCTTACCTGGCTATGCAGGACTCAGTCTTCTGGCCTAAAGAAGGAGAGAGGGAGAGGAAGAAGGAGAGAGGGAAAGAGAGAGAAGGAGATGGTGAGAGAGAGAAAGAGAAGGAAAGAGGGAACAGTTTGCAGTACACAGACACAGAAAGCCGCAGAGGGAATGGAGTTTGGCAAAAATGACCAACTTTTCAGAACAAACCCCACTCCCTGAGATCTCAAACTCCACCCCATTGTCCTCTCAAACTCTAACCCCATGACTTCTAAAATCCCAACCCCATGGCTTTTCAAACCCTACACCCATGACCTCTCCTTGCGTGCACCCGTCCACTGTAGCTCTTAGCCCTCCACTCTTAGAGCTGTACCCAAAATCATCTCACAGCCCCACTGGTCCCATCATCCCCAGCATCCCCTGGTGGACTCACTCTCTCCCAGAGACTTCTGGATCAGGTCGTGTTTGGCCTGCAGTTTGGTGATCAGGTTGCGGCCCTCCAGGAACTCCTTCAGTTTCTGCAGTGGAAAAAGGGCCGTGAGACACCTCATCACAGGAAACAAAGCCACAGCATGGCACAGAGCTCAGAGATCAGGGCAAGTCACCAGAAGGGTGTGGGTTCTAACTCCGGGCGAGGCACTGCCAGCCCACACCTGAGTAAGACCCGTGATCAGACTGCCTTCAGTAAAAACATGTTTGTGTAAATGTATACTCTGCGAACATCAAAGCATGTCACCTTGGAGTGTCTGTTAAGTACTGTAATATGATGCAGGTAATGGGACATGGACACAATTTGAAAGATCTGTTTTCTCATTCCAGAGATTCCCAAAGGACTGAAGAGGGCCCTGAAGGGGGTGCGGGTGGGGGTGGGGGGGCAGGGGTGCACACAGGGGACAGCTGCTCTGGATGAATCTGTGTGTGCACTGAGATCCTCCCCTCCTGACCTGCGTTGTCATGGCTGCCCCCTCTCTCAATTCCTCACTCTCAAATCATGTGACCTCATGTGCATTCCAGAACCCCAACAGTCTTGCTCTCTCAACAACCAAAAAGCCAAAAAAGCAAAAATTAATTAAAGTCCTGTGAAGTCATGTGGATGTGAACACGAGCAGCCCTGTCAGTGTGTAAGAGGAGACCAGAGGCACCATCCGAACAGCACGTCCAAGCCAGCCGGCCCACGTCGCTGCGGCAATAAACATAGCCGCTTTGATCGATAACGCACCGTGCTGTTTGCACGGTGACCTCTGACCCCTGGCTCATACCGTGAAGTAGAACTGCTCCGTCTCGTGCTGATTGGCCCTCCTCTTGGCCAGGCTGGGCTTGCTCATGAAGGACTCGGAGGCAATGGACTTGACTGACTCCATGGAGCCGCTGAGGTGGAAGCAGTCGGTCACGTCATGGTCCTCCACGGTCACCATGTCCTGGATGGTCTGCAGGGTGGCCTCCATGGTCTTCTTCACCTAGGGAGGTGGAGGAGAGGTGGAGAAAGCATCGTTCACAGCGCTCAGAAATCTGCTGCCATCGGTATCAGCGCAAGCCTGAGGCTCATGACTCATTCCTAATCGCTCAGTAATTACCATGGCCTGCTCCACCAGCACTCTCTCTGTGCTTTAACAAAGACAGTCTTCCTCAGCAGTGAGATGGGTGATAATGAAAGAAAGAAAGAAGGCTAATGGCTTGCCTGATAGGTGCCAAGGATGATTATCCCTGAGCACCGCTTTCCACTGAGCTTTGAAATGCGTTTGGGTGAGTCACAGGTGTGTTTTTATTAGTAAAAGGTTTGTTGCTGTGAGTGGCAGGGTTGTTGCACTGAGGGGTGGGCTTGTTGCCGTGAGGGGCAGGTTTGTTGCAGTGAGAGGCAGGTTTGTTGCCAGAAGTGATAGGTTTGTTGCTGTGAAGGTTGAGGTGAACTCTGACCTCCTCGTTCTCTATCCGGAGGGTGGAGAGGCGGGACTGAAGCTGCTGGCACCTCTGGAGCAGCTCCCCCTGCAGGGGAGGCTGGGGACATATCTGCCCCATCTGGAGAGAGAGGGAGAGAGGGAGAGAGGGAGAGAGAGAGACAGAGACAGAGAGAGAGAGAGAGTTTTAACCACAATTTATCTGGGATCACGTCACATAACCTTCACCGGCAAAGGAGATATAATTCATTCTGACAAAACACAACAGCAAAAACAAATAAAAAAACAAAATCAAAACTTCTGTACTAACATTCCATCAAAACAGAAATCACTATGGGAAAAAAAGAAACAAAATCAACAGAGAGAGAAAACAGAGAGAGGGGAGAGAATGAGAAACAGGGATATAGGGAGGGAGGGAGGGAGGGAGGGAGACAGAGAAAGACAGATGTGGGGAAAAAGGGGGTGAGAGAGAGGGATACAGGGAGGGAAAGAAGGAGACACAGATGTAGGGAGGGGGAGGGGTATAGAGAAAAAGAGAAGTTACAGTACAGTGCGAGAGGCAGTGAGATGGAGGAGTGAGCGTGACTGCTTCCGTCTCCCTGAGTGTCTCCCCTCCAGCCAGGAAGCCGGTTTCCTTTCACCCGCCGATCATTACTACTCTCTCAGCAGTGAAACAGCCTGGGAGTGTCACATCCACTTTACCCACACGCAGGAAACACAGTCCAGCTGGGCCGCTTACGACCAGCACTAACAGCCAGCAAGCATGCGCTAGCCATCATACTACAGTACATTACAGTGAAAACAGAATCATGCTGCATTACTTTACATTACATTACGGTAAAAACAGAATCACGCTGCATTACATTACATAACCCCCCCCCCCTCCCCAAAAAAAAAAAAAAAAAAAACAGAATCACACTACAGTGGAAAGGGAGCTGACACAGGAACCTCACCTGGGAGACTGGGAATATCCAAATTTAAAGGCCCACTCTGAGAGCAGGTTTTAGGCTGTTTTGATCGGTTTTGAACAGTTACTCTCACATTTGGTCCAGGACCTGCATACAGGCCTTCGATCCGGCCTCCCAGAAGTTGCAGAAGATGAACTCTGCAGATTCCCTTCCTACCAATGTGACCTCTGACCTCTGATCAGCGTCCCCTCTCCCATGTTTTCTCCACTCCCTGATCCAACGAGCAGGTCTCTCCTTGACCCTCATGCAACGATGGCTGCGTGCCGTCTCAACATGCACGACCCCACTCTGGGCACGCTTTTGCACAGAGTCAGGCACATTAGATGTGTTAAGCAGGTAGATGTGAGCGAAAGCTAAAAGAATTCTCAACCTGCTCAAACACATTCTTTGGGCCGCGTGCTTGCTAACAGGATCGTTCCGGTTGCTACCCGGTTTGGTCTTGGCTGATAATTTGTTGACTCATATCCTGAGTGTGATTATGTAGTGCTGCTATGGCCATTAGTCTTGGCCTGTACAGGCATGTATAAGATAAAAACAAAATAAAAAGCACATCCACATAATTTTGATGTGCAATCAAAGACATTCAAACCTGATCTCAATCCTACCCAGAATGCTTACACTAAACCAATCTACAACCCCCTAGCCCCTATGTCAAAGCCCAGCGTCATTTGTAGCTAATGCAAGCAGTCGCTAGCTTGCGCAGTGTGTGGTTTGTAGATCAGTCTGGGCACCACCGTGACTGTGGTGTGGAAAACTGTGCCAGTCTCATAACGGCAGCCTTCCGTTTTCTGCCCGTCAGCTCCAGGAAGAACTCCACAGCTCGGAAGCAGGTAATTTGTGCTTTATTTCAGGGCTGGAAAGGGCTGCGCTTTTTTTAACAGGCCTATTTGTCTGGCTGGAGAAGTGAAGTGCAGTGTCTCTCTGTTACAAATGGAATCTGCGAACCCTCCGCCGATCCTGAACCCCTCCCCTACCCACAATCCCCCTCTCCCCCCCCCGGGGGGCAGACTGACCGTGTCTCCCATGTGGGGCTGGAAGTCGAAGCGGATCGGGGGGCAGAAGACGCTGTTGTAGGCCTCCATCAGACGCTGCTTGTCGGCGTTGGCCTCCAGGTTCTCCGCCGCGTTCTCGATCATCTCCAGGCCGCCGTGCTTGGACGTTTCGGCATTGAACTCTGCTGAAAGGTACGTCCGCAGTGCCCGGTTCAAGCTGGCGTGGTAGCCCAGGTTGCAGCACTGAGGGAGGGAGGGAGACGGAGGCCTTAGAGGGGCCTTCTCTGTGACCACAGAAACGCAAGCGTCCAGACGGCAATGGTTGGCAGTGTGTGCAAACAGCTTTGACACCGCCAGTTTTCCCTGCAACTTTGCAGTAAACAGTGTGAAGAAAGGAAAGAAAAAAATCCTGCAGACGGGGCTTTTTATTCACAGAACACACATGATCTCACCGATTGGCTCAGCAGCCTCAAGCAGAGGGTCTTTGGCTGCCTGTATTTTAACATATAGATGAATACAGCATTGCGGGGATATTATCTGCATGATGTGCATTGACAGCATTGCTCCTCTGAAAAAGCATCTGAGAAACTCATCCTCTATTCACGCTGCAGCTTCAGCAGGGGGAGGAACACTGCCCTGCCGCTAACACAATACCGATTCACCGTGCCAAACTGCGCCGGCCGCACCATGACGGGCGCAGCAGAGCATACTCACATCGATGAGGTCAGACAGGTCGTGGATGTAGTACTTGAAGACACAGCAGTTGGTGGCCTCCAGGGCCAGCAGATACTCGTTCCTGGCCTTGATGGCTTTGAGTTTGTTCTCAGTGTATTTGGCCTGACGCTGAGAGAGGCAGGGCAGAGAGAGCAACACAGGATATTTTTACCTCAAAATGTTATTTACAATAACATTCTTTCATACTTCCGTGAAAATGCACAAACAACGTCCTTGACAACACATGACTTAAGACTTAAGCTAAATATTTTGAATCACACAAGAGCAGGGGAAGTATGAGAGAGCCCCCATCTAAGCAGGGATGGCAGAAAGGCGAGGGTATGAATGGTGCTCCTCCTCTTCCTTACCTTCTCCTTCATCTTCTCGATCTTCTTGACGGAGCTGCGGCGGACGTGCTTCTCCTCGATGCGGACGCTGGCGAGGGAGTCGGGCGAGCGGGGCATCTGCCGGTCGTCCGTTTTGCCGGCGCGGCCCATCTGCTTCTCCTCCTGCCTCTCGGCCTCCTTCAGCTTGCTCTCCGCGTTGATGCTGTCCGTGTTGTACATGTGGTAGGTCTTCATCACCTGGGGAAATGAGAATTTCATTAAGGAATCCCCCTTAATTTTAGCAACAAACCACTAACAACAGAAGGTCTTAATGGAAAAAAAGTGTATAAACCACACCCAGTCAGTCAGTGAGCCAGGGAAGGCAAGCTCGTAAAATAATTTCAACTATCACATTTCCAGATACATTCAGCTTTAAAAGCAAAGACGTTATGGAACCATGGCTGGTCTATTTCTGTCTCTACAAACCATTAAATTAGGCGGATTAGGAGCCAATTGTACAGTTTCAGTCTTTGAGCAGAGAAAATCTTTTTTTTTCTGCGGTTTTTACGTAAAACAGAAGCACAGTGATTGCTCTCTCCTCCATCACCCTCTCTTTCCTTCTAGAACATTCTCGAACTCAGGCTCACAGTGTTTAACCCCAGGCTTCAGTGTGCCAGTTGTCTGTAGTGGTGTTTGCGCCCTTTGACCTCTTGCATGCAGGCAGAAATCTTTCCCCCCTCTCTCTGTGTTCAGCAGGGGTAGAGAGAGATTGGACGAGGTCTGCTCACCGTGTATAGCTCATTCATGACCTTCATCAAATCTTCCTGGAGCTGCAGGCCCACCTCTTTACTCTGAGGGGAGAGAGAGAGAGAGAGAGAGAGAGAGAGAGAGAGAGAGAGAGAGAGAGAGAGAGAAGGAGAAGAGAGAGACAGGGAGAAAGAAAAGGAAAAAAAATTATGCTAATGGGGTTGGGGGCTGTCATTCTCCGATTTAATTAAACCTTATTCATTTACTTCACAGCGTGAACATGTCTACCACTGCCATATTTTATGCTTAAACAACTGTCTGCAGGAAGGGAAGGAGGAATGATGAGCGCGCCACCTAGCTGTGGGACAATAAAAAATGCACCATCTTCAAAGAAATATTCAGCATAAGGCTAGGAGTATCAGCGACCGCCACATCACCTCACACAGAGCTCTCACAGCAGCCATGACACCCACATGCTTACAAAACTGGTGGGCCAGTGTGAGCGTTTGAACATCACTCAGCATTTTCATTTGAACAGGTCTCCTCCGGCAATCTCACAGCAGGGGGGTCACTGCGGGACTGAGTGAAGTCTCTGCGAGACCAAGTCTCTGCATCACTCCCACAGCTCTGCCTTTCTTGCCCAACACGACGAGGGGGCAGATCAGAGGATGCGAATGAACCGGTGACACAAACGCCTCTCTGGCCTGCTGAGTGCATGCAGAGACAACCCCCGAGGTCAGTGCCACTTTACAAGCTGTGAAATCCACCACAGCAAATGAACATCACTGAAACTCAGCTTCTGAGAGTTTCTGAGTAAAAATAATTTCACCTGCATTCCATTTAAACGAATTTCCCTCTGACCACCAGGTGCCATCCATGTGAACGAACAGATTCCACAGATACTAAAACCCTCTGTGAACTCCCCTACAGGCTGAAGGATAATGCAATCAGTTTTCAACCCTTTGAAGGGACAGAGTCACATGAGACCAAGCCACTGGGATTCTGTGTGCGTGTACACACGCACATGCACATGCATGCGCGCGCGCACACACACACACACACACACACACACACACACACACACACACACACACACACACACACACACACACACACACACACAGACAGTGAAGGCTTGTTTGATCATGTTGCTTAGCAGATGTCCTAACTTAAGGATGCCACAACCCCTCCCTGACAGCTGGATGCTTACACTGGAGAAGATCAGATGAAGGTTCAGTGCTGCTAGCAGCTCAAAGGTTTAACATGCTGGGCTGCACAGCAAATGAACATAACAGTCTAAAGCCAAGGGTGTATGTAATAGGAGGACACAGCTGTGTCTCACTTGGGATTCAAGCTGGCAACCTGGCAGGTAGCTATCCTGATCCCTACCGGCTGAGACATGCTGCTCAGTGTAGCGCTCTACCAGAGGCCTGGTGTAGAGAGAGCAATGAGCCCCCACAGAGATCAGAGCCAGGGCTGGTGACTGCTCCCTCCCACTCAGAAAAACAGAGCACCAGCAGGACAGCTAAGAGATAAGGCTGTCAGCACGGTCTCAAGGCCACCTGCTCCACATGGGGGGGGGGGGCAGTTCTACTCGCATAAAAAAGGAGAGATTTGTATTCTTAGTGTACAACACAGAACACATAAGTGGTATGCTAAGCACAAACCAGTAGAAGGGCAGCTGGCAGCACACTGCAAATGCATTGCAAACCTGGCAGAAACAGATTTATATAAGCTAAAACTAGGTCTGCACTCAGGTCAGGAGACCGGACACAAAAAGAACCTTTCGGATGTTCATCTTCTCATGAAATAGATTTGGGGCCCAGCAGACGCCCTAAGTCTGAAAAGCTCACTGGAGTCCTGCTTTAGAATTCCTTCTAGACTCACATTAGACAGGTATACTGAACATAATTCAAGAAATAATGAACAAATTAAGAATAACGATAAACTTAATTTGCTTCATTTTTCAATCTGTACTCCTTCTGATTTAATCGCACCATGATACTGTACTTGAAACAGCCCCTATGGATGCAAATGGGACAACAAAGGGAGTCAGACTCATGACCTTTAACCTCTATTAAAGCTCCTCCTCCCTTTTACTGGCGATGGGAAATCATTTTTGACAGTTCACTTTGAGAGTCCTCACAAGGCCGTGCATGGTGTTTGTATGTGAAATGAAAGACGTCACAGACAGTTTTGAGCAGGGTCAGCGGGGCGGTACCTTCTTGAAGAGGCGTCCCGAGTCCTCGCTGACCTGAGAGAAGCGAGGGATGATGTTGTTGAGGTAGAGGTCGCTCAGGGTGGCGTGGTCTCGGCTCTCTCTCTTCACCTGGTTCAGCAGCAGGTGCCAGCAGGTGACCGGGGATGGAAGGTTCTGCTCCTTCCTGAGGCGTGTGATGGGCGTGTGTCAGAGTATTGCTCACTGCGCTAACAGCGTACACACACACACACACACACACACACACACACACTCCAAGCCCAGTGAGGGCTGAGTGAAACAGAGCCGTCTGTCTGGCCCTGCTGTGAGACATGGTTACACAGGGAGCCAGCCTGCATCAAGACAGACGCCATTCATATTTAATCACAAGCTCTGCTCGTCAATCTAAGAGCTATCAGATAATGAGTCAAAGGGGGACAGCCAGCCGCACACAGGCGCCCGCACACACACGCATACACTCACCCTGACAGACAGGAAGATGACCAAGCATCCGCACTGAGCACTGGGTGCCTGCCCACCCCAGCTGCCCAGCACTCCCGACAGAGAAGCTGAGGGCACGGCGGCAGGCAGAGTCTGCCACTCTGAGCGCCAGCAGACCAGTGTGTGTGTGTGTGTGTCTGTATTACTGCATGTGGATGTAAGTGTGTCAGTTTGTGACTCTGTGTGAGCATGTAGGTAAGCATGCATTTGTGTGTCAAATGCGCCAGTTGCCGCACGGTTACTTTGGCAACGGCCCATAATGCAAAGAGTGACAGAGCTGTCCACCACAGACGAGGCGCTGCAACCTGAGATAAAATGCCCCTACCACTCCCTGCGAGAGATAATCTGGAGGTTTGGAGATCTCATGCACCACAACACATTTTTATGCACTGTGAAAAAGCGATACAAGACCTGCCTTTCCAACTCCTTCCTTTAGATAAAGGTTATTATTTCCCTGCTGCTACATGGCCTCATTACCCCCTCAAACCAGTGTTAAGTGCACTCAGACACAGCCTTCTGTGGCTCACCTAACCTCTCAGAATGATATCCTTTACTGTAATTACTTTGTGATAAAAGTCATCTGAGAGACACAGCGATATCAGTGACTGTTCATTTCTCTTTACGCTCTTTCCGTAATATTTAACTGTCCTACAATGGAAATGGAGGGCTATTACCATGGTGCTATTTAAGACCCACCTAATCCACAAGCCCAGAGAAATGGCCTTCACTTCATACCCATGTGAGCAGAAGGGAAGACACTTTGTCAGGCCAATTAACCTTTAAAAAGGGGGCGACCAGTCCAGGATTCAGAGGGCAAAAGGCAGACACATTTACCTTACATTACATTAAATTCATTTAGCAGATGCTCTTATCCAGCACAACTTCAAGCACAATACAATGTAAGTGCATCCATTCAAGTTGAATGAACAGTGTCAGGCATGGCTAACTACACTCCCACACCAGTGAGTGTGAGCAAAACACCATTCAAGCCCTACCATAAGTTAACTTGTGCAACCTGACTAGACAAGGGAAACCAGGTACTCTACCATATATCAGTCACTAGATCAGAAAATCAATTGTCATGCTATCTTTGAAAACACTAACAGTAAAAACAATTAAAAAAAAAAAAAAATCACACTCCCCCAGCCGTGGTTACCTGAGCTGGTGGTCCTTGGTGCTGCGGGTCTTGGCCAGGAATCTTTCCGCCAGCTTCTCCAGGTTGCGGGAGTAGTCCATCTCGATCTCGGCCTTCTTGCGGAAGAAGTCCTGCAGGTCCTGGAGCAGCTGGACCCGGAGCTCGCACTGCTGATCCAGGCATTTGAGCTGCTCCAGCAGCTGGGCGCGGATCTCTGCCGGGGGGGGGGACCCAAACACAGGGATAAGTCACCGTTTTGTATCATTACCGATACGATCACAATCTTAAATACTACTAATAATAAACTCCAAAAACTGTGTTTTAAGAGAGAACAGGTGCAGATTTGTGATTCAAAGGAGAGCCCTGCAGGTTGTTACAGGCCAATTTAAAAGGGATTTGCTTCACTTAGCGGAACAGTAGCAATAATAATGACAGAGGCTGGGCTGATGACCACAGCGATTTACAGGGATATTGTAAAAGGATATCCTTCTTTGTAAGGACTAACAGAGTCATCTGAAGCAAGTTTACGATACGTACAGTACATATATACTGTAAATGTATATGTTTATATTGCAAACTCCTGTATGTAAAGGCAGACCACCCTTGAGTGGATTTATAAAACAGCCCTCTCTGCATTTCTCCATCCCTCTCTCTCTTTCTCCCTCCATCCTTCTCTCTCTCTCCTTGTCTCCCTTTATTATCCCTCTCTCTCATTTTCCCTAATCCCTCTCTTCTCTCTCTCTCTTTCTCAGTCTCATTCCTCCTTCATCCCTTTCTCCCTCTTTCTCTTTCTCCCTTCATCCTAATCTGCTTCTCATTTTCCCTCCATGCCTCCATCTCCTCCTCTCTCTAAAATAATTTACTCCGCTCAAAACATTACAGCCGTATAAAATTAGATTATGACATTCACATAACCTGAGGATCAGCCTGGCTTTATGGGTTTTACGACATGATCAGAACAGTGTAGGGGGAAACTGTAATAAATCACATCTGCGATGGCTGGACTCTGTCAGCAAACTGCACACTCTCCACAGCCCATCTCTGCCTGTGTGAGGCCGAGCCGTAGCACACATCCTCTGAACACGCTCTATTCAAACAACCCTATTCAAAAAGACAGAAAGACACAGGGCAATATTAAAGAGTCCCTGGTGTAACATCACAACGGGGAGCTTCAAAGCAGGCTTGTGTCTGCATAGTACAATGGGGGTTTATGATTATCAATTTATACCTCATATAGCGTTCACTGAATTACACACACACACACACACACACACACACACACACACACACACACACACACACACCATCCCAAATCAAAGCACACTCTTCAGTGTTTGGTCTTTGTAGTCTGGGAGGTTAAGACGCGCTTTTTCACTAAAGACAGTAAGTTTCAAGCCTTCATGGCTTAGACTGATCTAACAAGGCCAGAAATCATTGTGACATCATAAGAAGCTGCTAGTAATTAAACAATCAGACTACTGTCTCTTGGGTTCAGCTAAGGGTCTGTAGTGATTTTAGCGAGGAGCCATCACCAGAAACCAATATCTATACCACAATCTGTGGAGCGAGAGCAGTTAGCTACAGCATACCCATGAGAAATGTCCCTGCTATTACAGTGTAGGAAATGCTGGAATGAGTTTAGATTACTGATGCAGTGATATGATAATGTTCATTATGCCTAGCAGCATATCGTAAACACCATCACAGCACGCAAAATTATGCTGCAGTAGTTAATTACGAATTAATCAGTAGTCTCTCACACACGCGCACACAACCAGAGGCAGACAGAGGCAGACAGAGAAAGCTTCACTGAATTTATTATTAAGTAAATGGTGAATTTTGCTCATTTTTGCAGACTTCCCTGTGTCTTCTCTGGTATAAGTGGATCATTAGCCACAGGGTAGCAAGAGTGGTGGGATTGAGATGAATCAGCTGTACATGGAACCCGATTTCTGTCTGAATGCATTTAGTTCACATGAAACCAGTGTGCTGCTCTTGTAGTTGGACTAGCACATCAGGGGAAAATTCAGACCATCACTTCATAATCCAGCGGCTAAACTTTTCCACATAAAACCTTCTACATGAAGCTGCTTTGTGAGACAAAATGAGACATAAAAGTGAAAGTAAAAAGTGCCCCAAACCCTCCAAGGCTCAGATGGAACGAACATCGTTGCAGAATCCAACGGAACCTGAAACTGCCTCAGGAAACGAGCGCTCCCAGAGCAGCTGCCGCCCGTGTTTAAGGCCTCCATCCACAGGGAGGCGACACACTGGAGCTCTGTTAGCTCAGAGCCGAGACAGCAAGCGGAGGCCCCTGAATCCCTGTGTCCCCCCCCACCCCACCCCCCCAATGCTGCTGTATGGGGGATGTTAACAGGAAGGGTGATTTTAAGGACACCTAGCAAGCAGCTCTCAGTTTGTCACTCCTGCTGATCTTCAGTAGGTCACTGATCTTTAATGACCATCCCTCTCCCATCTCTGTAGAGGAAAATGGAGCCCCTACACGACCAGAATTCCCGAGAAGGCCGCCCTGATCAAATATTCCGCATCTGCTGCCTATGCAGCTCCTTCGTTTCCACAGAGACACATGGACAGGTTTGGGTCACAGCTGACAGTCACCAGGCCAAAAGTCTGCAGCTGCCTTAGGGGTCCAACACACAGGGACCTGCACCTGCTCAGTCCACTGCCGTAATACGCAAGCCCTGCTAAAACACCTGCCTTTTCTGTGCTGACCTCAATATGGGAAATAAACCAAAAATCTAGATTTTTGTCATGAACAGAAAATGAAACCGACGTTTGGCTGCTACTCTGAACATACCCTGTCAAATGTGTCCTTGACAAAACAAAACAGAGTAATCTTCAGTGAATTCACAAAAAAAAATCTCTCGCAACTGGGGCATATTGATCTATTCTCTGGAAAAAAAAGATCAATAAAGCAACCGTTGGCAGAGCTGAGTCTGACAGAAAACATTCAGATTATTCTCAGATGAGTGAGGGAGTCTGGCTGGTTTTCTTTCCCTTCAGAAAACACTGTAAAACATCCAGACTTCTCCAGCCAGACTCTGCCTGTTAGACCAGACTGTAATGATGAGGCATTTAGCTGTTGGATAAGGGAGACTGTAGCAGAGTATTCCCACAGAAACAGATGAGAGGGAATAGTCTCTACAGATCACTGCATCCAGCCAGGAGGGGGAGGAGGGGGGGGGGTTCTGCCCATCTGTCAGTCAATCAAAGCCTCAGGGAGGACAGACACAGAACACTCGTCAATCATGCACCGTCTGCAACTTTGCAGGGACACACTTTCACAAAAATCTGTGTTTTCTACACCATTAGGCAGCTTTTTATAGTATTTTCTATCCTCCCCCTAGCTGAGTATAGTTGAAGAGTTAGTGATTATGAAATCATTAAATGGCTGCATCTGTGCTCAAAGGCTTGCAGAGCCCTTCTCCTTCCTTCCTCTTCATCCAGGAAGAGAGCCTGAGAACCATGCATAAAATATTGGATGATTCATCAATTTTCCTGCCTGAAGATGTGAATGAATGGACACAGTCATCATTCACACAGAAGGAAATTAGAGTTCCATACAGTTTTTTTGAACATTTGAACATCAAACGAAATGAAAAGTTCTTCCACGGTGTGCACTACAAAGGTGGGGGTGGTTGCATAAATCATTGTGTGGCTCTGAAAGTCTGCCACTGACCTTCTGAAAAAACAAGAGAGAAAACAACTAAAACGGCAGGCCACTGTATGTTTTCCAGGCCACTGTATGTGTTGCTGATGGGAGTGAGGAACAGGAAGTAAGAGGAACAGAAAGTGAGAGCAATAGCAAATTAGAGCAAAGAGTTCTTAAATGTTGGTTACCAAACGGGGAATGGCCAACAGAGAGGATTCTGTATTTCCACACAACCAGAGACACATCCGCTGGAGATGGACAGAGAGCATCAAAGGCGACTGGAGGGACATTTTGGATGTTACATTTACATTTAATCATGTGGCAACTGCTCTTACCCAGAAGAACTTGAAGGGCATTCAACAGGGTGACAGACTGAGTGATGTGGATGGACGTAACAGATGTTACAGGCTGTAAGTGCTGCGGATGGATGTTACAGACTGAGAGTGCTGTAGAAAGATATGAGGGGTGTTGCAGATTATGTGTGCTGTGGAGGGATGTGATGGATCCATCTCCAAACGTATGTCCTACAGACATGAGGTCACACCGAAGAAGCAGCCACACTTACACAGTTTAGAGTCAGTGACGAGGAATGGAACTCAGATCAGACTGCTCGTAGTATGGCCTAAAACAGAGCTGAAACGGAGCTGAAATGCAGCGGAAACGGATCTGAAATGCAGCTGAAACGGAGCTGAAACAGAGCTGAAATGCAGCTGAAACAGAGCTGAAAATGCAGCTGAAACAGAGCTGAAAATGCAGCTGAAACAAATGCATCTGAAACTGCAGCTGAAATGCATCTGAAACACAGCTGAAATGCAGCTGAAACGGAGCTGAAACAGAGCTGAAACAGAGCTGAAACAGAGCTGAAACAGAGCTGAAACAGAGCTGAAACAGAATTGAAATGCAGCCTCCCTGCTCTGGCACCTGTGAGGGGAACTCGCATTACCAGCTGCATCCACAGCACCTGCAGGCTCTGCAGCACTAATGTCCCTTGCTGCAGCTCACAGCGTGTCGAGCGTGGAGATGCAGGCTTTTCAAAGAAGCACTGCAGCGTAATCACCCTGCACTGCTGCTGTAAACCTCTCTGCGGTACAAGCCCAGATTACCCAGCACAGACCCATAAGTTGGCTGAACGGAGCGTGTGAGACAAATCAAAATAACTTCACAGAAACAGAGAGACCCAAAATAAATACGATGGAAATATACATTTCCAGAGAGGAACAAGGGAAGGGAAACTAGCAACACTTCAAATGAATGAGAACAGGCTGAGAACTCATCAAACCCCCCCCCCACACGCACGCGCACACACGCACAGACCCCTCCACTTTCCAATTTCCATGAGCCATATAGGTTGCCATGGGAATTTGTTTTCTCCAGACCTGGGTACAAAAGCAGACGGAAAACCTGAGAGAGTCACGCATGTGAAAACGCTGAGCTGTTGTTTTCTGTTGTCGTTTCCTCCTCCACGCCAGACTGGTGCAGCTGGAGGAAACTCGCAGGGCTTTCCCTCATGTTTCCAGTGACAGACCGATGGAGCAGGAAAGGCACTGTGATGGGAAAGCTGTCACGGCACAGAGGCCACTGCTGTCACCTGCTACTGAGCCATTAATCACCAAAACTGCCCTGCAAACACCATAAACACCATACTGCAGCCCTGGACACGCTGTAGACACCGTGACACCCCAGTGCTGCCCTGAACACACAGCACACACTATAACACAACTATCCTACAGTCTGTACACAGTGCGGACACCATAACACACCACCACAGCCAGAACACTATGACACTGCTTTCGCCTGAACACAGTAAAGATAAAATACTCCTCTGCAGCCCTGAACACACCGCAGACAATATGCCACACCAATGCAGCCTGACCACACTACGGCCCACTGCTGCCCGGAACAGAGCCAAAGCAACTAGTGAGGAGGGCGGGTCCTGCACCTCTTAATTCTTCTCTGACTCCGCCCCTGACTCAGCCACACCCCCCAGCACAAGGGGAGCTCTTTATGAGTTGTTTTCCTAACAGGACTGGGAGAGGACATTGATTTGGGGGGTGGGTGGGGGAGGGTGTACCCAGCAGGGAAGAACTACTCCCAGCATGTCCCTGTTTCATAATCTGGAGTTAGAGGTCATTAAACCCTGGAGAAACCAATCACCAGGCCTGTCTTCCATTCCCACGTTTTCACAGCTGAGAGATGCTGAAAGATTCTCTCTCTTTCTGCAGCAGCCACACCCCCCCTCTTCCCTTCATCTACCAGGCCTTCACACAGACCCCTTACAACAACAACAAGACAGGAAGCCATTAGCACCAATTAAGAACAAGAATCGGCAACACGCCGCAGAGCCACGGAGCCGGGACCACAGCAGCTGTTCCAATAACCTTCACGGTGACGCCAAGGTTACAATCTCCGCCGGCCACCGGCGAGTGTCACGGTCCCATTATCGACACCAGCTCGCTGTTCTGGCCTCTGAACAGCATTCGCATCACGCCAGCTAGCAATTAGCGCACGGTTCAGCTGCCCGCTGTACAAACACATTACAGAGAGGGAATCAGCGGGAAATCACGCAGGGCATTTAACAGCTGCTGGTGGGTCGATGGCCCTGGGAATGGTTACTCTTAGGACAGAGGCTCTTGTTCCGACTGACCACTGGGGGAGCTGTGATTTACGAGAGCCACACGGTCCAAATTATGTAATCATTTTAATGCACGTTAGTGAAGTTATTGTACTTTTATTGCTATTTATTGGTATTTATTGTTATTTATTGATATTGGGCTGAGAGAGCACCAGGGCACATTTTATTTCATTGCTTATGGTACTCTGTACTTGTATGCACATGACAAATAAACTTGAACTTGAAGTTCCTCTGACAGGACCCCCTCAAAACTGAAGTATGAAGCCTGGGACTTTACAGGAATTTTTCCTTTATGTGAGGTACAGAACCTCACATGAATTGTGTAGCCAACATATCAACGTTATTTTAAAAATGTTTGAACAATTAAGCAAATAAACAACATGATCAAGATCAAATTGATGTAACGTAATGAGTTCGTATGGTGCAAAAGCAGTTCAGATGTACACAACACAGGGGACAGCGCAGAGCCACCGCACTCTCCCATTCTGCAGAGAGGAAATGGCCTTCTGGTGGCCCCGCACAGCTCGGGTCGCCTGTGTCACTTCCTACCCCGAGGTCACTTCCTGCTCCGGGTCGGCCACATGTGGCGAGATTGGCGGTGCCATCTGTGTGGCGGTCTGGCTCGCGTTACGGCGCCCTCGCCGACGCGCATCACAGTGCCATCTGTTGCCGCGGTTTCAAGACGGCGGAATGAGCGAGCCACACGGAGGGAGCGGACACGGCGTCCAGGAGCCGGCTGGTCACCTCGTGGGGCCACGAGGGCGATTAAAGTGAAAAACAGGAACAAACGGAGAAGCAACAGATGCCGTGTCCGCGCCTCGAGAAACCCATCTACAGCCGCCCCGAGACACCCTCGTTTGAAGAAGAGCTGGCCTGTGACTCCTCAAAGTGAAGGAAAGGCAAGTCAGTGACACAGATCATGCATTACATTACATTCATTTACCAGGTGCTCTTATCCAGAGTGACTTCCAGCACAATAGAACAGAAGTGTATCTAGCCAGGCTAAATGAGCATCAGCGTCAGAGCAGGTTAACAGCACTCCCAGACCAGTGAGCATAACAGTATTCAAATCTTAACATATACAAACATAAGATTCTAATACCTTGGTCAGTAATTCACTTTATCATCACTTAACATGGGCTTCTAACTTGGAAGCTGACATGAAGTTTGCAATGCCTGTCAGGGCTATTTGGAATCAAACGTCTAGGAAAGCAGCTTGGCATACTGTACCACACAAAGCAACGCAAATACCGCCAGGGAGGTGGGCTTATGAATGCCTGGCACATGTCCACCCAGACACTTTCCCTGGGTCTCATATGCTCTGAGAGGTGCCTTCATTTATCTTTTAACAAGAGGAACATTCCCGGCAGAGCTCACGGCTGTGTGTGTGTGCATGTGTGCGTGTGTGTGTGTGTGTGCGCATGTGTGTGTGTGAGAGAAAGACCTTGTGAGGAAATGTGTGTCACTGCTGGGGTTCAGGATAAATGTGCCAAAGAGAGGACCTCAGGTCTCTGAAGGCCAGGCCATATCTGTGCACTTACAGAGATAATTACATGAGTCAGTGAAGCTTTTTCATAACATCTGTTATCACTAAAAACATCACTCAACTCAGCCATTGAAAGGTGCGGAAATAAGCCACAGTGGTTAGAGAACAGGGCTTGTAAACAAAAGCTGTTAGGTTTAAATAAGCAAGCTGCTTAACTGCTTCAGTAAATATCCAGCTGTATAAATGGATAGCTGTAAGAATGTAAGCTAAGTGAGTCTCTGTGGATGAGGGTGATATATGTTTATTGCATTAAGGAAATTTTAAAAATGATTCATAACTAATGCCTAATGAAATGTTTCCAGCGGAGAGTTAGTGCTGTTGTGACAGCGTTTGAGTGAGAATTCTCCGAACAGCAGCTGATCAGTTCCGCTGCATTTGTGAGGGAATGACCCTACAGGGGGTACCCCTCAGAGCGCCATGGACCTAATCTGCCCCAAACTGCCTTATTTACCCTGCATCATGGAGATGGCTGTGCTGCTGCCTCCCAGAGTGCTTGTGCTGTCCCAGCGCAGGCTGAGGGCTGAGAGCTGATCCAGGATCTGCTCACAGTGCCCTGGGGCGTCTTACTCTGTAAATAATGGCAGTGACTCCCCGCTGCTGTCTGGCTGGGGGGCCGTGACAGAGCTGACAGAACCCGCAGGCCCGATTCAGTGGTAACAGCTGTGAGAGGAGAGACCGTTTCAGCTGGAGCCATTCACTGCAGAGAGCGTGGGCAATGGGGATGGGGGGGTGGTTTAGGGTGCACTCAACGCTCCCCACCCTGTACCATGTGAGCACCTGCTCATTAATCTTCAGAAACATCACCAAAAAGCCCCCAGGACACCTCGAATCCAGAGCTTGCTTGCCATGTGTGAGGAGTGTGTGAGTGTGTCACATGCAAATGTTAAAAATATGAATGTTTGTTTTTGTGTGTGTGTGTGTGTGTGTGTGTGTGTGTGTGTGTGTTCAGGCACAGTGAATGAGCAGACGTTGGAAGACAGGCATGATCTGGTCTCGACTGGTCCCCTGCAGCTGTGCAGCTCTCCCTCTTTATACAGTCTAACTTTTACATTCCCCTGTGTGAGTCTGTGTGTGTGTGACTGAGCGCATAAGAGAGAGAGTTGAAAGAGGAGAGAATAAAAGAGAAGATAGACAGAAGGAAAAAGACTAAATACCTGCCAAGAGAATAGGGTGAGAGTGGAGAATCAGACAGAGGAGAGGAGAGAAGCATAGCACTCAACTTTCCACAGCTCACACGTCGTCTGTGACACGAGCATCAAAACAGACTTTAAAAATGGCTAAAGCCAGATAATCTACTTTCCCATCCTTCCAGGATTTAAGGACACACTAAGCCCTGACCCTCTGGCAGGACACTCAGCTGGTCATAAACATGACCATGGCCTCACTTACAGCCGTTTGGGGTCAAGTCTCTCCTGCTGAAATGGTCAAAGGTCAAAGGTCAAGGTCAAGTGTTACATAGCACCCCCTCACAAGGTCACAGCTTAAGAGCGAGAGATGATGAGCAAGCGCTCTTAAACCAGGATCCGCACTACTCTGCTACACTCCCCCATGAGGGGTCAAAGAGAGCTGCCATTCACAGACTCCTCCATGACATGTGCGGCGCCCAGAATTGAGTGGGTCGAGCTTTGGGCGGACGTCTACAGCTAGCCTTTCCCCACAAGGCCATCAGGTTTCTGTTAAATACTGAGCCATAAAAATGAAAAACACGAAACACAACAGAAAGGTTATGGCCCTTTCACTGAAATACCACACCACATCTGCTGCCTGCGGACGCTGGCCAGAGGTCTGAAACCTTACCAAATCGCTCTCACTCGGTTTCACTGTTCGCTTTCTTATTTCAAGGTTTAAACAGAGCCTGAAAATATCAGAGCGACAGGGTGTTTCTCACTGACTTGCATTAACACAAGATGGAGGGTTTGTGCACAGGCTGAACCTATTCTAAGAAGCAGTTGGGTGAGCTCTCTCCTCACAGGGTTTGACAGGAAAGCTCACCCAGCTGCTACCTGGAGCAGTAGGTTTAACCTGTGCACTGATGGGAACCCCTTTGAGAACCATCTCATATGTACAGTACACCTATATCTATACATCATTCACTGATCAACCCACTGATTTCTCCCACTATCAGTTCAATTTCAGTCCAACCTTTCGATGCACGCACACACAGACAAGCAAACACACACGTAAACCAAACCAAGCTCAACCTGCTAAGACCATCAAAGTGCTTTTACAAGATCAGCTTCTTAGATGACTCCTGTTATCCATGTGCTTAACAGGGATTCTTCCGCACAGTAAATTACAGGGCGAGTCGCCCACACAGCTCACACCGCTCACAGACACTCCGCCCCCCGCGCAAACAGCTGGCATTTCACTGGAGCCAATCAGGTGAGGCCCCATCGGGGGCACAGGAGGACAGCAGGGACGCCCCTCCTGGGATTTACAGAGGAAAAGTCGACCCTGATGTCCTGTCAGGCACCTGATCCCTCGGCTGTCTCTCCACAGATCACTGATCTTGTTAAGCGATCAGGGAGTCACCTTGTGCTCTCAGAGGGACCGAAGCTCTCTCAGCAGGGCTGAGGAAGGAGAAACGCAAGAGGGCTTCTGCCCTTCCAACAGAGCGTTTGCAGAAAGAGACGGTTCTGCACAGTCTCACCTTTTAAAGCCCTGCAGCGACATCACAGTATCTCCAGCTCACAGCTCCTGAATTCACACACTTGCCACACACACACACACACACACACACACACACACACACACACGGGACATATGTATGACAGCTCTGTTCTAGCACCGCGGCGTATCATGGCGCACACGCACGGTAAATATTTCCATTTGCAACATGCTGGTCAGGCATTCTTCCCCACGGTTTACATTACACAGCTGTATGCTTTTACAGGTGAAGTGCTTTGCTCAAAGGTGAAACGGCAATTCATCACCTGGGAACTGAGCCTAAAAGAATCTGAAATGTTCTGATCCAGAGAGCGAACCGCTGCGCAACTCAGCAACTGCCCCCTGCAGGCCTGTCTCTCACTGCTTCCTCTGCTGCTCAGAAGTCAGTAAAACACCACTGGCAGTAAATACCGGATTACACATTAATTCCTCCTGTAGTCACTCGCTATATAAAACCCACTGGTTGAACTTCATAAATCTGACTGTGCAAAAGGCTCTCTGGGCCCAGTCTAGTTGAGTTTTAGTTTTTTTTTTTTTCCCCCTCATTTACTGTGTGCTATGCTTGGCTGTCTGTTACAGAAGTACTTTGGTCTCAGAACAGAAATAAACATCAGCTTTTTGTGTGTGTGTGTGTGTGTGTGTGTGTGTGTGTGTGTGTGTGGTGTGTATGTGTATGTCTATGTGACTGTAATGTTTCACTCAAAGCTGTGGCAGACTCAGCATTTCATTCCAAAGCCATCCCTGGATGACAGGTCTGCTGCAGTTCATCCCTCTGCAAAGCACCTTTAGGGTTTACACTAAACGGCCAAACGGCACCATGTGTCCTTCCAATCTCTGAGCCAAATGGACCCGAAATGGGTAATTAGAATGTCCCTCTCGCATGGGAAGCCAGGGTAGGAGAAAGTGCTGGCTCAGCATATTAAACTCAGAAATGATTCACAGTCACCACTTCATCCCTTCTGCCTCCAGGACAGACCACTTCCCTTCTGGGGATCAAGGGCTTTAAAACTTAACCATGGATACACTGGCAATGACTTCACACCCTGAAAAAAGGGAATCTACACTGCAAAAAATCCAAATCTCACCAAGCATATTTGTCTCTTTTCAAGTCAACATATCTCTTTACACTTAATATAAGACACAGTCACCAAACAAGCAAAATTTCCTTGAGCTACAAGGACTTGTTTTTAGACGGTGCATCTTGAATATCTGTGTATTTCCACTAGTTCCATTGGCAGATTTTTTCACTTATTACTAGCAAAAAACACCTTGTATTAATTATTTTATTTCTTATTTTTGAAGGGCTATTTTTTGCAGTGTAAGAGTGGAAAAAAAGGTATGCGGCCATGTCAAAACACAGCAAAATTACAGAGATATATACCTGGACAGTTATTAAAATCCCTTGCTCCTCTGAGGCCACACTTGGCTACACTTCTGTCACTAAAACTATTATCAGTGAAAAACAAATAAAATACATCTGCCCCAAAACCAAACAGTCCCATTCTGGTTGAAACAGGAACGTGTGTGTGTGTGTGTGTGTGTGTTTTTTTTTTTTTTAATTTCTTTTACTGTGTTAGTAAAAGTCTGATTGGCTGAGGGCAGATGTGGGGTGAGAATGATTACAGGGTGAATTAATTGAATGTGGAACAAACCATAAAATTGAGATTCTTTCTATTAGACACTCCCCGCTCCTGAAAGCAGCGGAACCTGGGGCAGTGTGACTCTTCCTCTAAAACCCAAGCTGCAATGCAGTAGCAGTAGAGCCTGTTTTTGCCTCCCTCCAGAGAGGACTGTATTTCTGGCTGTGTTAAGGAGAAGAGGAACCTTTTCCACTCATTACAGGGAGCCTTATCCAGGGGGACATACACCCCTCACACTCCACCTTATGCTTTACACAGCTGGGCATTTACTGAGGCAGCTCAAGGTGAAACGCCTTCCTCAAGGGCATGACAGCAGCACAAACAACTGGGAAGAGAACATGAAACCTCTGGGTTACCAGCCAAGCTTAACCACTCAGCCACCCTGCGCGTGTGTGAGACAATATGAGCGTGTGTGTGTGTGAGAGAGAGAATGAGTGTGTGCGTGAGAGAGTACGAGTGTGTGTGTGTGTGTGTGTGTGTGTGTGTGAGAGAAAGAGAGAGAGAGAGAGAGAGAGAGAGAGAGAGAGGAAGGAAGAAAGAGTGTGTGTGTGTGTGTGTGTGTGTGTGTATGTGCATACATCTTCATGTGGAGCTAAGACAGGGAGCCATGAAGAGGCATACATCCGTGGAATCTGAACAGATCACAGTCACTGTTAGAACCCACACCTACACGGGCCCTCTGCACCAAGCAGAGGAAGGACCACAATGCAGTCTTTGTTGAACAAAACTGCCCTTTCACACACACTAAAATCCAATGAGACTGGACACCTTCTGCAGGTGGAGGAAGTAACCCTTTACTTCAAATTACAGTGAGATATTCAACACAGCTCAACCACAAACTCATGTGTGTGCGGTGTGCGAGAGCATGTGTGTGACCAGGTGTCCATAACCATGTGTGTGTACAGTACAAATAGGAATGTGAATATTTGCATCTGTGTATGGTTTTGTGTTGAGTGTCAGAACCGGCTCTACACTTCCATGTCCCTCCACCTCTGACAGCCCTATTTGCCCTTCACTGTCACGTGCAGACCTCAGGATCAGGCGGGACGAGGCCAGCTCGCACCCCCCTCCAGAAGGAGGACAGCTGAATTCCATTAGAAACTTCGCCATCTTCCCCCGTGGAAGAGGGAGGGGCGTGGGCCGCCGAAACAGGAAACGGGATCAGAGAAGGGTGTCTTTCCTGCCTTTATCTGGCATCTTATCTATGTCTTTATTGCATTTCTCTCGGATTTAAAGCCGCCTTTAGACAGATTTATAAGGGCTGCAAATAGTACATTTCGTAAATTTGTAAAGGGAGCTTGTTCAGGGGAAAAAAAAAATACTGTCTGGGTCAAATTGCAGAAGGCAAATGAATTGATATGCGGAGCTAAAAGCTACATCTACAAAGTGTTTCCTTTAATAAATCAAGTGATGGAGCTAGCAGTGGGCACTGAGTTAGCGTCCCGTTAATTACTTCCTTTATATACTTGACTCGGGTACTCCAAGGAACTAACATTTCACTTGTGGACGGCAGTGGCTGCAGTCTGAATACAGATTGCCCGCTGGAGTCCTGAGTCATTCCTTGGCAGCTGTTTGACAGCTGAACTCGTGACCTCAGACGGGTAAGAGGGATATCCCTGCTCTGGCTTTGGGCTGCCAAGCTATGAGTAAAGACACACTCCAGTTCAACTCTAGTCCACCTCCATCTTCATATTAAATCCTGAAAGATTTTCATTCCCATCAGTTCCAATCCTGGGTTTAGGCCAGGGCACCATCTTACCAATGATACACGACACTGGGCAGTGCTCACAATTTGGTTTGAGTGCAAGAATGTGATTGGCTATCCCTGGTGTACAGCAGAAATGCTACTGGATAACTCTGGTGTTGAGAGTTCTCAAGAGAGGAACAGTAAGGTAACTAGCTACCTGAGGTGTGGAGCAGCAATGTGATTGGACAGAACGGGAGCAGCATTTTTTTCCAGTGAAAACAGGAAGGTGCTGACAGATGCAGTGCACTGTAATCTGAGCAGGCACAGAAACCTGCTGTTATAGGATTTTTCCCCCCGCTCTGTCGTGAGGTTCAAAGTGGATTTCTCAAGTTTCCCTGTAAAAATCCCGGGTCGTTTGGTGTAAACGAAGCAGAAATGTTCACAGGACTCTCTGATGCTCTGCCTCAGCTCCTCCTCGAAATGTTGAGTGAGGAGCAGCCACACGAGTCAGCACATCTGGTTATTACACAATCACTCCGCATGCCTTCAGAGCCAGGCATGGAGAATTTCAGCAAAGCACCTCGCAGAGACAGTTTACAGTACGGCAACGCTCCGAGGTTTGAGAGGGAACTGGGGAGCCTAAACTTCAATGCTCACCTTTTAAACCATCAGAGAGAGGTGCACTCTTCAGCATAGAGGCTTATTAACACTTACCTGTACAATTCCAGTCAACATGAACTGAGTCTGCCACAGCACCTACATCCCTGTGGTGGAGTTCAGAGACTGGGGTTATCCCAGTCTGATTACTCTGATTATTCTAAAGGGTGCTGATTACTGTAAAAATAGCTAAATTATTTCATTGGTGGAATGGTGTAACTATTTTTAAGGCAGAACAATGTGACTATTACACTAGTGGAACACTGATTATTCTATGAGTGGAACACTGAGATGGTTCCATAAAGCAGAACAGTGGGATTACTCTGTTCTTGGAACAGCGTGATAACTCTATAGGACAGATCAGATCTAACCTGTACCAAACAGTGAAAACATCCATTAGAAACAGAGAATTCCAATGTCTTACATAATTATTACACACTCCCTATGGAGAAACGGTCAAGGGGCCAATCACTTGGGACACAGAAATGAATGTATACACACGTGTGTTCCTGCACACGTGCATGTGTGTGGACATCTGCCTGCATGTGCCACCTCCATTACACAGTCCACACACACACACACACACACACACACACACACACACACACACACACACACACACACACATCTGGGAAACACATCAGAGCTCTGCATGGTGCAGGATGCCTTTGATACCATGGCCCTGCTGAAGTGCAGGAAGAAAAGAAGAGCAGAGCTGAGAGCCTGCCAGCGAGATCTCCAGCGTCACTCAAACACAACGAGTACCATCAGAGCCACAGCCCACAGAGCCTCCTGACAACCCCCAGAGTCTCCCGAGAGTCCCCAGATCTCAGCATCCTAGGGCAAAAAATTACCCCAGAGGGAGCAGAGCAGAGGAGGTGTTATGAGAGAATGAGAGGGCCATGATAGCCCACAAGGTCTCATACCAACCTCAAACCCGCTCTGAGTGAGTGGCACAAGCAGGGATGCAAGGGGGGGGGTGACTGGAATTTTGGAAACTGTCCAAAGAAACATTCCAGAATTTTCAAAGGGTCTGGATTCATTTTGCGGCTTGTGCTTGCTCTCTCCCTTCCTCCCTCCCTCCCTCTCTCCCACCATATCCCCCATCCTGTTTTACTGGGATACGGCAGTTCTGCACTCAGTTTCTACCACATTTTTAATTACTTTTCTCCCTGCTTCCTGTTCTGAACAACGGAGACCAGGCGATTCTCCACAGGAGAAAAACAGTTCACAGAGACAAACTCTGCACAGTCTTCTGTGCCAGACTACAGCAGCAGTGAAAAAAAGCAGGAGAGGTTTATCTTAGCTTCTCCCCTAGACTGCTATCACTCATCCAGCACAGAAGCCTGCTTCCTCCAGATGGACAAAGCAGTCATTATTAGACCTTCAGACTCCCCACACAAGCCCCTCAAACATGCAGCCCTGCTCTGAGAGTGAGCCTGGCTGAAGCAGACTTACCCTGCAGTTGAATCGCCATTGTGTCTGAGTGACTAACACACCTCAGCACACCAGACGCACCGCGTTTCAGACCCACCCAGCACACACGTGTGGTAATGCCAGTGAAAATTGATTTTTTTTTTTCCCCTCCTTAAATAATTACAACGTCGCATAAAGACGACAGCCGGTAATTTGATGCAGGCTTTCAGGGACATGAAAGAGAGATCTCTGCATTACGCTCCAGGCATTGCAATAAAACATTTTCCACCACACACGGCTTATTGTGTTTTGCTTTTGGAAGATTACTGACTCGTGTGGAATGCAGGGGATGCTTTAGAGACGTGAGTCCTGTTATAAATTTCGACAGGGAACACATTGCTTCCTGAGATGGCCGTCATGAATCACAAAGCCACAGTGGCATGAAAACTATGATAACCATAACAAAAAAACCTGCTTATTCAAGTGTCTGCAATCAGGTCAGCAGGAACGGCCAGGGTGATGAGGTTTATCCATAAACACTGCCCACGTCTTCAGAGAACTTGGAATCAAAACGAAAAGCTGCTGAATCAGGGCAAACCAGAATAACGTCTGCTATTCCATCGCCAGCCAACACCCCTCTCATATGGTACAACCCTCAGAGATTGCAGTGTAAATGATCTGGCACTCCCCCCCCAGGGGAAGATGTGGCTTCTTCCAGTGACAACTTAAACAGAGATTTAGAGGTCTTGCTTCTCTGAGCTCGGCCTGGGACAGGAGCACATCTCTCATACCCGGGTGACATACAGCTCCACCTTACAGAGATGAGGAGAGATACCTTGTTATTTCTGGAGTTATCAGCACAGCAGTGGCCTGGCAGGCAATCAGAAGGATGGGCAGAATGAAGTACTTAAGAATGGAAATATTTGCCCAGAGAAGGTACACACAATGACTGTGCACATCTCCAACCTGTTATGTACCTTTCAGTTTACAGCCACCTGCCACTCCAGAAGAGAGATTTTGGATGATAACTTCTTGCTTCCTACTTCCTCCCAATGGCTTAGAACAGCAGCTCTGAGCTGCCTCAATTCCAGTGACATCATCGGCTGTGGGGCCACCTGAGGTAAAGCCCATGATTAATGCTCAGACAGAGGTAAACATCAGTCACGTGAACAGCCAAAGCAAAACTAAGTAAAGAAGAGAAGGATCCAAACTGTGACCCTCAAACTGCAGCATGTCAAGGCCTCTATGGGAAAATGTTTCGGTGAATGATACTGTGATGGAGTATCCCACAGGACAGTACAGCACAAGCCCTTGCAATATCACCTTTTATTTTGAGGATTTGGGTCAGCCTAAAATGAGCTATTGCCTGCAACTCAGAGGTGAAGTTCTCTCACACAATGATTTATTGCACCATCCATTTGCTAAAGATAAAAAAAAAACACCACCACTCTATAATCTTTTTTTTTCCCCAAAAGATGTCCCTGAACAGGAAAGAACTGCAGTATGGCATGTTTTCAAAGCAAACCTGCATCTGCACGAAGTTTCTTTACATACAGCAACTGCTTAGCCAACACCCTTATCCAGGGCAACTTAGACAGTTAGCATTTTTAACATTATGCAAAACAGCTGGATGCTTTGGTGTTGGTAGACATTCATTTTAAGCAACTTGCTCACTTCACCAAGGATCTGACCCTCAGGTTATGAGAAGCTCCAGTCCCCCAGCTGTAGGCAGCTGTTTGCTGGCCTTCTGCTGTGCTTGCGGTTTGAGTCTGCACACCGCACCCTGAGCCTGCGCCAGGACTCCGAGCCCTCCATCACCAACCCATTCATCTCGCGTTGTGCGGATGCTCCTGATTGGCTGGGTCAATAGGAAAGCGGCTTTACGGCATATGCCGAACGTAAACGCGCAGTGATTGATGCGCAGCGATTCCGGTGCGGTCCGGGATCGCTCAATCCCGCGCTGGCAGCCGGCGCCCGCAGAACCGGCTGCGTAAATCACGGCGGTACAAGGTCAGGTGGCACCTTGCACAAAGTAAACTCCCCCCCCGAAATCTGCGTTACGCTCCCCCCCTTCTGCTGCAAATACAGAGGAACGAGGCCAGCTGGTTCTGTGCGAGAGTGCTGAATGATCGATTACAACATGCCTCAGCAGAATGTGTTTGCACATTAAAACAGGGGAAAAAAAAATGCCTGATGCTGGTGTACAAAAACAAAGCCTGTCTGAAGAAAAACTGCCTCTCAGCTGTGCCCTTTCTGGATTGAGTTCAGCTCCGTGACTCACTGTGGCGAGAACACCGCCGTAAACCACTGATTTCGGGTGCAGAAGCTCAGCTGGTTTACATGACAGCATTTCGATTAAGCCATTTCTCCTGTCCTGAAGTTGGAGAAGTACCACTGCAGTGCTGATAAAAATCAGCTTCACTGAACGAGAATATTTACTCCAGGGAAACACTATGTGGGTAGTTTGAAAATGCATTTCCCCCCCAAACACACTCAAAGAGCACTCTGGCAAGAGTCAATTTTGAAAACCGTTTAACAGCACTAGACATATTTATCCTGTCAGTTGAGAGGTGAGGGGTCTACAGCATTTAACAGATTCACCCAGCACATTTGCCAGTAAATAAGCACCAAGTACTACCTCCAGTATGCAGAATAACTGACAGTGATCCCGTAAATCAGATTGCAGCTTTCAACAAATAGACCTCTCAACAACTTGGATAGAAATGGTGTGTGAATTCAGAGAGGCGGCACTGAGAATTGAGAATTTCAGTTTCATAAAGCTTGCATACAGTGTGCGAAATACCCAGTGGCAATTGGGGGGTCCCCCCCCTACCTATACCTGCCAACATTTAGGTTTCAAAATACGCGAGGTTTTTTCGGGGGTGGTAGTAAATAAATAAGTAAATAAATAATGCAGAAATTACTGGATTACTCGACAACACTTTGTCGCACAGAGAAACAACTAGTATCATCGGAAAGGGTGAGTTCTGCTATTTTGATACGTGGTACGTTGTGAAGCGATAGGGACTTCTTGACTTATTCAACCGAGAAACAGGAGTGTGAAAATGGGTGAAGAAATTAGTAAAGATATTACTCTGCAAAAGTTTGATCTGTCTTCATAACGTGATTATTTCGGTCTGTAAAAATATGTGACTAGTATCATTACAAAGTTCCGGTTCCGCTCTTTCTATGCAATGACGAGTTCATGAGTAATTCAAACAAGAGTAATGGGTGTGGAGATGGACGCAGAGCTGTATGCAGATTGTAACTATGATTAAGGGATGTGAATTTGGACACAGTCTGCATCTGTCAGGCAAGTGACAAATAGTTTTTTTCCAGTTTTTTTCCAGAGAACCCCCAAAATTTTGCTGTTGAGGCTCATGTGTCAATCGAGGGGTCTTGGACCCTCCGAGACCCCTCGTATTTCACACCCTGCTTGCATACCTAACTCTGACTTAACATTAACAAAATACAT
This sequence comes from Megalops cyprinoides, assembly GCF_013368585.1. Classification (NCBI taxonomy): domain Eukaryota; kingdom Metazoa; phylum Chordata; class Actinopteri; order Elopiformes; family Megalopidae; genus Megalops; species Megalops cyprinoides. Next base: position 11,459,145 of record NC_050589.1, read on the forward strand.
AATCACAGCTTCACTAAGCTGGAATACAGGATTTCAACTTCAACTTCAATTTCAAAGCACTGGAATACATAAACTGACCTGGAAGACAGAGAGAAGCTTGACTTAACAGATCAGGAAGACAGAATTAAGAGGCACAGAGGGGGGCCATTCTACTTGCAATATCAGTGGGAAATGACCCTAACACTTCCAGTCAGAGTTGTGAAAAAACAAAGTTGCCCAACTTCAATGCAACTTAACCTGACAGGTAGTTGCAGATCCAATTTCACTAGCTGGCTAGCCTGGCTGGCTTACCACTTAAGAAGGTAGCTAGGTTGTTTGGCCAAAAAATTACCCTGAAATGTGACTATGTATTTATCAAAGACTGGAGACACAGCTACCTACCGATGTATGTCAGCTGTAGTTAGTTAGTTTGGCTTAGCTGGCTAGCTACCAAAGGGACAGGCTTCCTATTCCTTATATATAAAACAAACATGTAATAAAATTTACCTAAAACAGATATACAGAAAATAGTATTTCAGCTAGCTAATAAAATTATTTTTATTGTTAAAGTATTTTCCAAGTGTCAAATAAACATATTGACTTGACAGTTCTTTAAAAAGCAGTCTGAGCACTAAATGCACTGCTTTTAATACTGTTAGCCATGTTATCGTCTTGTGTATGAGTCAGCAAATAGTTAACAAGCCTCACTGGCCCAATCAGCCTTAAATACAGGTGTGTGACTGCTTAGTAGGAGGCTAGCTTTCTTTTTTTTTTTTTTAGCAGTTTGCCTCTCTGCTCAAGGCTAGTCTTTCTATATTGCTTTCAAAATAAACGATTTGTTAAGACAGTTCCTTCTGTTCTTTTTTCATGAGAAGCCTCGGCCAGCTCCTCTACAAGCCCACCGGACCCACAGGGTGAGACAGAACACTGAAGGTTGACTTCACACCGCAGAGAGAGGGGGCCAATCTCACAGGGCTGGAACACAGAAAAATCACCTTCAGAGAGGTGGAGCGCAGAATCCTCTCCACACAGAGAGCTGGAACAGACTCGCAGGGCAGCAGGGGGGACTGCTGCAGGGTTGGTGCCCGTGTGCCGCGCTATTTCAGGAGAAATTAATCCCCCCTGCAGGAGCAATCGCAGGCATTGTGTTCCACCTTCCTGTAGACACGTGCCATCCTGGTCCCCAGCAGCAGGCCTGAACTCAGTCCTGGTGCAGCGCAGAGCCATTTTCCCCTTACGGAGCAGCGTGCTGCAGGGCAGGACACTGGCAGAAGGGCCCAGGAGAGCCTGCATGATGACTGGCCCTCAATGGCCCGTTCGACAAAGCCTGGCACCAAAGACCGCATTTCCCAGGATCCCTCAATGTTTTATGAAGCGTCACTGCATTGATCGGCTGACTTGCAATTGACAAATGGCTGATGTTAAGGTATGCGATGCCGCAATAAAATGTTAGCCGAGCAAGGTAAGCAGGTTCCCATGATATGACTGCAATCTAACTGAGAGCAGTGTAGAGAAGTGTGTGTTAGATGTAGAAATTACTCTACATCAGAAAACATTAGCCCTCAGTAACAAGGCTGGTCCCCTGATATTGAAGTGCCATTTCTCTGCTGAGGAAGGATCTGGATTGACAGGGGTACTTCAGTGGAATTCCACCGCCATCGTAAACCAAATCACACCAGCTCCATTTTGCTTTCATTTAGACACGTTTGTTCTCTGGGATAAACCCCAGAGACATTTCAAAGCTGTCCAACTTTATTTCAATACATGATAGATGAATGTGCACCTAACTCAACCCTGTGTCTCCTCAACACATTTAATGTTACGCCTTTTCATGAGCTGATGACTGTCCCATATTATCCTGCGCAGCCTTGTGCTTGAATTATGTGCTTCTACCATGATCGCTATACTGCCTGTGTTTACCGAGAGGCCTGGGTGAGTGCGTGTGCTGTGTTTGTGTGTTTTTGCTGGTGTGCTCCGGCCGAGCTTAGCGACGCGCCTCGGCCACCTGCAGGGTTCCCGCCGCGGCGTGGCGCCAGGGCCAGGCAGAGGGACGACCTTTTCACGGTCTGCTGCTCGGACTCGGGGCGTCCGGCTGGGGATCAGCATATGGCATATCTGTGCAGTTTTTAAGGGGGACACCCCCTGTCGCTCCTCTGTCTCTCTGCCCCGACCTCCGCTACCATGGCAGGATAACTGATGAGGTCATAGATAAAGGATGAGGCGCGATTTATCAGTGCTATGGAGACATCCCGGTTGCCACGGCAATGCCTCATCCCGGTCAACCTCGTTGGCAGACAAGCGTCTGGGCAACAAGTGAGGAGTTATAGGCGCCTGGCCTCCAACAGAGAGAGGATGACGTCGCACATCAAGTGATGTCACTGGCGAGGGTGGCCACATGGGACAGCGGTCAGGGAGCCATAATTGTCAGCAGAAGGTTGCAGGTTCAAGTCCAAGGTGATTCACTGCCTGTGAACTCCTGAGCCAGGTGTTTAAGCCTGTGCTGCTATAGCCAGTAATACCACAGCAGTCACAGCTCAAAGCCGCTTCCTCCCTGTGACGGAGGTAAAAGCCGCAACTACTGAAACCTCCACAGTGAGCTTCTTAGACTTCCTTTCTTTTGTTTGACATCTGAACATTTTCGATTCCCCTTTCTTCAGGTCAAGTGCTAATACTTAGAAGGCATACACAACAGCAAATGCAAAACCATGAATCGAGTTCGAAATGTCTGAATACAACCAATTCTGACAGGATGCACATTGGAAAACAGAAATTAATTCAATGCTTGCCCTGAACAGGACTAACTAGTGAGTTCTAACTGTGTGTGTATGTGTGTGTGTGTCTGTGAGTACGTGTGTGGGAGATCCACGTCAGAAGCAACAGTTGTATTCAGCACCATATAAATCTGTCTGACCTGATCTCATAACACACTAAGGACTCATGAGTATTCCAGAAAAGCCAGCCGTCTCCAAGCAAAACATCTTATCTGCCACTGAAGCAGTCAGTCATTTATGTCTTAACTACTGTGTGTAGGGAGTTTTAGTTCAGGAACATCCCAAATCACACTGTAGGTCACTTCTAAGCCCCCCTCCTTCCAAACACACACACACACACACACACACACACACACACACACAGCACTTAGAGGGGAAAAACGTTTCAGCGTATTAAATTATGAGTCACTCATCTGCGGTGAAGCACAGGGTTGCACATTAAGTTGTGCTTTCATCTGCAGAGGCACAGTGGGAGATCTCCTTCCATCCTGCATTCCAGGCCGCAGTCCTCCACAGGTCAGGGGACCTGACCCCCGAGATCCACAGAAACAACCTCCCACACCAATAGCGCCTTTGTGTGGTTTTCCTGAGTGAGGGAAAGGGAGTGTGTGTGTGTGGTTGCGTGTGCATGTGTGTGTGTGTGTGTGTGTGCGTGTGCGTGCGTGCGTACGTGCGTGCGTGTATAGGAAGTTATTCAAGTACCAGACCGGGGCGATCTCACTGCTTTGATTATAAATGCCATTTGTTCTTCTTTTTTTTTATTTTCTAAGATTCTGAGACATAAACCCAGACTGGTTGAAAGACTGAACTGTAGGTATGATAAAAAAAAAGCCAAACAGTTTTAAAAGCTCTGTTCGGCAATAGGAGGCACTGCTTCATGTGAGGAAGCTCACATTGTGGAATGCATGGACTCCTATTCACAGGTCCTACCTACGCTGGAAAATAAAAACCATGCAGATACATAGTCAGAAGATCCAGTCTTCAAAAATAGGCCCTTTTCTATGTCATTTTTCAGAGCAGGCTCAACATTTGTGTGTGTTTGTGCGCATGTGAAAGAACACTGCCGAGGAGGGAAACGGCGTGTGTGAGCATGCATAAGCGCACAACAGCAGCCACAGAAAGCATGGGCCCAGGTTCATGACCGTTTGAGACTGAAACTGAATTTAAACCTTTGCGCTCTCGCTGTTGCCAGTGGATCTCACTCGCGCTCCTGTCTATGGCCTGTATTCTAACCACTCCTCTGTTCCCAGGCTGATTCTGTTTTATAAGCAGGTGGAAGCAGACCACAGATGTTTATCCAGATGTTGCCATCACATTTAAATTCACCTCATTTTTAGTGCAATATTCTGTTCTATTCAAATACATGTTGTTTTCTTCTAACTTATGAAATCGAGCAATTTGCAAACACATTGCATCTTTCCGAAGCAGACAGATTGGTGGAATTTCTCACAGCAATAGTCCAGATTTATTTTAGCCTTCCTGAAATGAGCCATGGGAAGAAACTGTTGAAAAAAGCAGTGCTATACTCATTTCTTCCCTATTGTAGTTCTGAATTTGATGTCCCACATTCTATGGTAGCGAGGTCAGCAGAAGCCAGAGAGTCACGTCTCTCTCTGAATCCTCCTCTTTGTGTTCACACAAAGCGGAAGTGCACTGCAGGGACCCAGCCAGGGTCAAGGGTCAAAGGTTAAGGGGTGGAGCAAGGGGGGTTTAGGGGCTCTATCCTGGGTTTAGAGGGTTCCCATGGAACTGCCCCGTGCAAACAGAAGCAGGACGCAAAGAGGCGTGCTGACCTCAGCTCCGCTGCAATGCAGGGGCAAACCGCAGCCCACTGAGCGCGGGCACCACGCTGGCATCCAGCACACGCAGGCCCGTGTGTGCAAAGCCATGCTGCCGCATAACACCACTGCAGGAGCATGCTGGGAAAAATCTGTGATGTCATAATGGCTGAGGGATTGTGGGAACCGAGCCACACAGGAGTCTGACTGCCCCGGTGGAGCAGTCAAGTGTGAAGCGCTTAATGCAATCCCATTTCATAATACTCCATACCATACTGTCAGACAAATAAAAAAAAATAATGAAACGTAAACATCCCATAAACATCCTGTACAGGGAATCACGATAATTCCATTTCTGTAACAGAATTAAATGCTGAAATGAAGCGCTCACCACAGAGGCAAATCAAATAAACCAAATGTATCACCGTGGCTCAGAGCATTTGCCCATATATGTATGTTAGGATTGCACTAACTTGAAATGAAAACCTGTGAGTTTTTTTTTTTTGTTTTTGTTTTTGAGCTCGAGTTCACCCTCGAGGCATTTGAGTAAAGCCAGCGCTGTGTTGTGAGTGAACAAGAAAAGCATGCATGTTTAGACAGCATGAGCCGGCTGGCAGGAAGGGAACAGGCTCATTTGCAGAGGCTCAGGAGTTGTAAATCCTATAGAATATTGGTTTCTACTTACAACAACACTGCATGGACATCAATAATGGGAATCTGACCAAGAAGCTTAGCCTGTTAAAGGCTTGGAAATACTCTTTGGTGCATCTTAGAGCCTAGTTCCTTCAGTGCTGAAGACCACAGTTATGTAACTGTTAGCTGCTGAAAAAATGTAGATTTAGATAGATGCTACAGAAACTGTTTAGGCTGGAGGCATGTTTGTCTGCAGCCAGGCACACAGAAACTAAACCTCAACCACACCCACCAGCCAGTGTTAGAGGGAACTTTTCCTCCAATACTCTTGCATTTTTGATAACAGGTCAGCAGTGTGGACGGGAACGCCTGATTGATTTCCATGCAGGCATTCTGAAATAATCATGACTCATAATCTCAGCACTTAGTGCAGATGAAAGCTGTTTGTGCCTCTGTGCTTTGCTGACTGTATCATCACAGCTATTAGACCATCAACATTACAGAGACACCCCCTCTAAAGTCAAAGCCTGTCTCTCACCATCAAACTACAGACACACCCACAGGCCAAAGCCTGTGAGAGTGACACCACCAAGCAATTTAAGTATAACTCACTCATAGCCATTGATGCAGAGACAGACCGCTACTGAGCCATTTCGTATTGGTGATATGATTATGACATCATAAAGCAGGGCCCAGAGCAAACATGTCCACATGTTTCTCTTCTCAGATTCACTCTGGAACATACAAGCAGGTGATTTGCAAAAAAGAGTCCTAAAATGTGATCAAGTTTCTGCCCTCAGAAAACCTTCGGCTTCTCAGACACACCCACATGGGAGTGACAGTGCTTTTTTGGGGTGGTTGCCAGAAATGTGAGGTGACACAGATGACACACTCATCACCACACCCTGGCAGACGAAGAATGACAGTAGTTTGCTGTGGACAGGAGAGTCTTCTGATTGGTCCATACGAGTCAGTGATTGACAGCACATTGTAGATGCTTTCCTTATGAGATTTCTGGTGCTAAAACATAGCACATGCCACCTGACAACCCAGAGCAGTGGAATGTGTGGACAAAGGCCAGATACAGATACAGATATCCCCCCCCCAAAAAAAAAAACTGTGTCTGATGTACACAGCCCCAAGAGGGGGCGACACAGCCCTGAGAGACAGGGGGGGTACAGATGGGGGAAGGGGGTACAAGAAAGGGGAACAGGATGTTCCTTGAGCTCAGTAGGAACAGATGGCAAAGAATGGCAGCCACTCTGCTGCTTCCTATTGGCTCATGTGAAAGAGTGGCACTTTTTACAGTACTTCAGGCTGGGAGCAAGCAGCGGTGCGTGAGGAGATGCTACAGAACCTCAGATGTAGTGCGTGTGCTCGTGTGCGTGTCTGTGGTTAGTGTGTATGTGTGTACTTACAGAGAATGTATGTGTAGCATGTGTGTGGCTGCATGTGTGTGTGAAGTGTATCGGAAGGGTGTGTGTGTGTGAGTGTGTGTGCGTGGGTGGAGTGTGTGGGGAGCGTGTATGTGCAGAGTTGGTGTGTGTGTGTGTGTGTGTGTGTTGAGGCAGAGCGGGACTGAGAGAGAACAGAAGCTGTCAGCAGGGTCTGTTCTGTCTCATGTGTGGAATGGTGCAACACTTATCTGGACCAATTAAGCCTAATAAAGATGTAATTAGGACTGGACAGGAGGAACAGCAAGGGCCTGCACGGCTATCCAGTACTCAGCGTTAGAGGAAAAGACCAGCTTTCCGCAGTTATTCAAATCCAAAAGATTTCTGCAACCATTTAAACTGAAGGAAAATCCAAGTTTAACCATTTGACCCTAAGCCAGCCCCTAAAAATTCTGCCCTCCACGCAAATCGTTCCCTCTTGCAACAGCGTTTTACTCAGTGGGTGAAATCCTTCCTTTAAATCACATCTTTCATGTAGGAAAATCCATTTGTACTCTTGTGGTAAAAGAAGTCCATTAAGAAGTGGTTTCCACATTGATCTACTCTACAGTCGTTTCCATAAACGTGGATAAAACTAGGAAGGCTACGATTTAAAAATCGCACTCAGCAGGCCATCCTTTCGTGACGTTTTAATTTGGAATTTCCACATCAGACAAGAAACAGCTGCTTCTGACGTGTTGCATGAACTGAGACGGACGTCTGCAGAATGCGACGGTGAGAGGCCAGGTGAGCAAGCATTTTAACTATTCTAAACATTCACATATCTTTACAGTACTAAAGAGTCAGAACCAGCCGGCTCAGTGAATCCCTTCACCCAAAGTGACAATTGTCTGCAGTCTCAGTCCACACTGCCCCAGTTATTGAAGCCTATTAACAATGTGTGTGAAATATGGAATGGAAATTCTGTCTTACTCTGTGATTCCTCCCCCCCAGGCAGACCCCCAGCTGAGGTTTTCTTCAATTAAAAAGACATCACCACGGCAACCAAACAATACCTGCATTTCAGGAGCTTTCATCACTCCTCGGGACCGGAGCATTCCGGAATGTGGAATGTGGTTATGATCATCACACTACAGTATAATCCCGATTCTGTCGGCTGCTCTTCAGGAGAAGAAAGCACTTGCAGGGCCCAGCGCCACCAGGAAGAGTCCCTTCTTTTCACAAGCGCAGACTCCAAGCCAAGTCAGAAAGAGTCAGAACCATCGCCTCCATGGTCAGTGCTCACCGCCTCACTCAAATGGAAACTAATCCTAATACATAAAGTTTGGAGGCTTCCTCAATATGAACCCTGTGCAATCAACAGGGGAGGTCTTCTCTTTGGGACAGCCTCCATTTAAATGATCTCACCCTGCAGGGGGTCCACATCTCTGTACTGACAGCAACCATAGCGATGACCTGCATTATAGGCCAGGGGCTCCTCTAAAATCAGACCTAGCAGCTTCCTTTTTGGATCGAACCCTCATCCTATGAATACAGGCTGTGCTTCTCCCTGGGTGTTTAAAGATGAGCTGTGTTAGCACTCTGAAGGATAAGCACAAGCTCCTCCTGCCTGCTTCTCAGGTTCAGAATACATCTGGAGAAAGCAGGTTCTGCTGGAGTCCTGATAGCAACAAGCCACAAACATCACTGGAACAAGCATCAACTCCCAAAAGAAAAATGACAGACAGCTTGCAGATAATTATACCGGCATCAGATTTATGGTGACTTTTTTCCTTCACTAGAACTATTCAAAACATCACGTAGATCAACTTCCTCCATCTATGAATATTTTGTTTGTGAATTTCTTATGCATGCTTTTGAAATTGTGTGTAACACAGTGGGTGGTAGATTTACACATTTTTGCTTGCAAAGCCTGTTATAGGGGGGCTTTACCAGCAGTTATGTCAAAGTGTCATGATAATGGATTGAGCCATCATGTGGTAACTGACTCAGTAATTTGACCCAATCACATTGCTTTGTGTTAGACAGCGTGGTCTCTGAACTCAAAGATATGAGTGGCAGCACATGACAGCTTCAGGACTCCAGGACTTCTGGGGTTAGCAAAGCCTCAGTCTCATTATTTTCCATAATGAAGGCAAGCTAAAAAGCGTTTAAGGACACAGTGTTCTCTGGAGAATCAGACTTGGTGGCCTTGCCTTCAAGATCCTTAAATCTCATCCCCCAACTGACAAGACACTGTGTCGCTCCTCAGCGTCTTCACTTGGAATGAACAGAAACGAATGAATGAGCCCATTTGAGAAAACAAAACTGTGAAAGAGGATAGTATCCACTGTCATACTTGTCAGAGAGCCAACAAAATTACAGCAGTCCTAGAAACAAATTAGCGTGTCTCTCTTTCGGGGTGAATAGGTATTTAATAAGATGGGGCTTGCGTATTCTGGCGTGTGCCAACAGGAAGGAGATATCGTTACAATTGCTACCTCGCGCCCATGAGAAGTTACTCCATACGCCTTCCTGCAGTTGAGGAAGGGGATTTCCATTTCAAAATTAAGTTATTAATTAGTCACCATCTTCATTCCACCACACCCCCTTTCAGCACGATAGGGAACCTAATGTACACGTTCCAAACAAACTAAACAACTTGCCCAACCCATGTACAGTATTCATGCCAAATTCTCGCGGTTTACGATGAAACTTTCGGTCACATTTCTCTTTGGCCGGAAAAAAATCGAATTTAAAAACGCAGGTACCATCCTTTATCAAATCCCACCTTAATCTCACTTTAAACACAACATCATTGTCTCATTGAGACTTAGCAGGTATCGCGCATATTTGTTGATGTGCACTGTTGCAGGAGAAGTAGCCTTCGCATTGATCATGTTATCTGAGACTTTTAACATGTGGGATCATTTAAAAGTGGAAATGGGGGAGGTGGTTTCACTAACTGAAAAGGAACAAGGAGGCACAATGTCGGGATTTAAGTAATGAAAAATGAAATCATTAAGGTAAACCATACTATTGGCAGAGATACATTAACACTAATCGGACAAGGCTCATGACCCATTGCGGGACTATTCGGAGGGTACTGCAGCCAGACCTCCCTGCTGTCGTCGGAACGAGATTAGTAGCTCCACATACAAAGCCACAAACACACCCTCCCTCGCTGAGATCACAATTACGATTCAGTCTCCAACAGTGCACAGGATATAGACTCTTCGGTGTTTATTCAGACCAATATGCTGGCTCTCTTTAACGCATTGCCAATATTGTTCGTGGCAGCAGACACGCACGTGATGACACGCAGAAAATCAATAGCTCTACAACAGAACACCGTACGATCACGAGCATTAATGCGGCCGTGAATGGGGAGAAAACGCCCAGCTCGCTCTGCATGCGGTGTCTGACGAAAAATGAAAATTCATAGCGGTCAGATCCAGCTGGCACTATCAATGAAGCGTGAAACGCTGCTAAAAGTCAGCACCCCAAATTCAAGTCGAATAAAACATGACAACTCACATGCATTAGCGTTCTGCGATATACAGAGCGACATGACTTCTAACCGATCGGATAATCTAAGCGGTATAATGAATGATCAAATGTTCCATACAAATATCGCAAGGGTGTGTTCGGTTCATTATAGCAGGACATACGCAGGACGTGGGAAAAGCCTCACACAATAGCAACATCCCCAATAATTCCGATTGCGTGATGCGGAACGTCGATGATCAATTTGGGGTTACACGAACGTTACAATGTCCTGTAAATCCATGTAGGCTAAGCAAAGTTGAGATCATACAGTAATTGACCTAGCTACCAACTGACCAAATTAAAACACACACATCTGTAAAACCACAGGGAGCGATATGATAGCAACTTGAGATAGGACTCACCTTTGACTTGAGTTTCATATTCCGCGATAATCTCCTTGTCCTTTCGTAGTTTCGCAGGTGAAGTCATGTTTGCACGTTGCCTACTGTTTTGGGATTAGAACCCAGCAACTAACACCGCTGTTGATGAGATACAGCAAATTAAGTGTGAACTATAACGTTAAAAGTGACAAATCCGATGGGAATTATTCAGAGGGACACTGTGGCTAAACGCAGCCGGGTTGCTATTGTTCCAGTCGACGTTCAGTCCGTCCGCATTACGAGCAGAGGCTGCGGTCTCCTTCTTGGTATGTGTGGTACACGCGTCCCCGCACCCCGTCGCTGAATAAAGAGCAAAGAGTTTCATTCCCTCGTACCAAAAACAATCCAAGAATAACAGCCGGATCCAGCGGTTACTGAAGCTGTTTCCTCATTGCGAGCATTCACGGAACGGGCTGTGGCGTGCAATGCAGGGGGTGTCTTCCCTCTGAAACGCAGACAAGGATGGGGTTGTGTCATGGTGCACCCGGCTGGACGCAAGATGCAAAAATGTCAGTGGCGCACGGTTAACATCTAAGTCATAACACGTGGAGCCGTCTAAACCTTTATTTGCTATAGCATAATAAATTGCGTCTGCGGGGCACACAAGTCACTTTTCAGTTGTGATCAAACATCTGGCAATTTGCAGCTAAAATGCAGCATCCTGTAAACTGAATCTGGCACAAACTTAACAATATATTTTACTTTACTGTAAATTTCCTAATTATTTAAATATCGTTTGGTTGCCTGCTTGGTGCAATTCGTACTGCTTCAGAGGGGAATAAAAATAGTTGTCTTCAGCTAGTTCTGTTAATGTCGTTGGAAAATTCAAAGCCCTAAGCGGTATGTTTGAATAACAGGGTGTGAGGCTTGGTAGCGGGATGCAGAAAAGTTAACGTTAAGCAGTTTTCTGCCTGCGTCAGTCCTTGAAATTGGATTTCGTCGTGTTGTTAAACCGGCCAAAACATCAAAGGGATTTCGGCACCGGACAGGAAACGCGAATGACAACATGTGTGATCGGCTTCCCGTTTCGAAAAAGAGTACTGCATAATACGACTTTAGTTCATTCAAACCCATAGGATCGTAACAAACGCAATCTAGTTTGACTGTCCTACAAACAAGAGCTCACTTCGCAGCAGTACCGGCAGCAGTTTTCCTCAACATACCACACTGATTTGCATGTATCGCAGCTACTTGAGTTAGCTACCGATGTTATCTACGAAGTCATTTAAGACATTAATGAATTAGCTAACCCCGTAATTACTTTTCGTTTAAAGTATATGCCATTTTGCAATCTAAAAGACAGATCTACTTGTGTAACTAAAACGTATATGTTTAGCGTATGCGTGTCGTGGCCACTTAGATGGTAACAGTGACAGTTATTGTAGTAGTTAATACTTGCACCAGGTAACTTTACCGTGTAGCTACAGTATACATGTGTAACACTATCGAAACGTTAGCAATGAATATTCAGTTATCTTGCAATTAACAGCAAATATCTAAAGCCTAATGTCACTACTCACCTTATTGAATGCACTCCCTATTTAGCTAATCTAGCTAGCCTAAACGTTTCCTTTGCCAAAACTGAGGCTTTGGCTAACTAGCTCTGCTACTGGTACGACCGACCACTTACGTATGTGTATTTAAAGCATACACAAAAAAGAGATGGAGAGATTGGCATACCTACAGTTCTGCTTCCCATGCCTTTATGTCAATATAAATGAGACAACTACATAGTTTGCACCCGGTTCAAGCGACACCATTGCAACTTTTCCTCCTCCTTAGAGTAACTAGCTGCCCGACTTCCAGCATCTATCACAAATCTTGGAAGAAAAGTAGGATAGTCAACCATGCCTCTTTACATATAAAATATCTTGCACTTATTCATTGGCTACAACACTTAAGAATGGCACCCCGGTGGACCAATCGAAAGGCTCAAACAGGTTATTGAAAATCACTAAAGAATTCAACCACCCAGTCATATTGGGCAGGCCTATACCAGGCCCATACGTATGAGGCGGGACGTAGCCCACTGAAATTTGAACGGAGTCTGGTGAGATGTGAAGTTTTGAGAGACAAAAAGATTCTTTGGAACAGAGAACAGAGCACCAAGCTGCCAAAGTAACTGCACTGGACTTATGACAGTCAGCCAATGATCTCTCAAGTCGGCAAGCCAGTATAAATACGCGCTAAGCAGAGCTAACAGGTGATAAATAGCTCGTCTGATACTGTTAAAAGTACTGTTTTAATCAGTCTTCACTTGCCGTGAGTCTGAAGCACAATATGGATAGTAAGGAACGGGGTTTTGTAATCATAAGGTGGCTGGTTTGATTTCCAGGTGGGACACTGCTGTGGAACCCTTGAGCAAGGTACTTAACGCAAATTGTAACATGTTCAACTTAATGAAAGGTTGATTTGCGAGCTGGCATTATGTTACTGTCCTCTAAGGGAGTCCGTATGATTGTTTTCCCTTAGGTCACCCGTATTCATTATAGCTGACAGAATAAACCGTATTCCACTGCTGTACCAAAGAAACGGCTGAGAGTGGTCATAAAGGTGTTTCGCCCCACAGGTGGCCTGGACAGGTGGCTATTTATCCAGCTATTTGTTGTTGCTTTTATGACAATTCTTCCATTTTCTTCCGTTTGTAACTACTATGATAAACTCAAGCAGAAATCAGAGAGCCTATGGTCTAGCAGCCACCAGACTGCAGAATAGCGCAGTAACTGGGAATGGTGACGATAACCAACAGTTAAATCACTCATTCATTCATCAATTCATTCATTCAACTACTTTTATATTGCAAGCCATTAAACGATCCCATCGCCTGTAGAGTGAAGTATGCAACTGACCACATTTCATATTCACACCAGCAAATTCAATCAAGCTAAACGGGATGGCTACAGAAATGGATACCATCCAAATCAAGCACCCTAAAGTGTACAGCACATATTTAGGAGCATGCATTTTGCTACCCGGGAATGCAGCTCAGAGCTGTGTACGATTTTAGTGCTTTTCTATAACAGAATGTGATTATGCTAGTTTATCTGTAATTTTAAAAACTCAACCCCGTGGTGAGATAGTTCTCCACTTTGTACTTTGTGTGGAGTTATCTTGTCTGCATAACAAAGTCAACTGTTGTGCATTTTTATCCACTTTTAATTGTTGAAATTAGTTGAGATAGAACTTGCACCAGCTACTTCTACTTATCGGAATGTTTAATCTAAAATGCTGTGAAGAAAATAAGATGCTAAGGCAGACTGTATGCATTGTTCCCTGGAGGTGACGCAAGGCAGTGGCTGGACAAAATGGTGTGACATCTGTGTTTCTTACTTTAGGTAACAAAGAACCTCAAAGGCAGCACGAAACCTAGAAATTAATTAATTTACAGAATCCTGTTGATGCAGCTGGATTGTCCCCATTCATGTCGATGGAGTACTAATTCTGCTAATCATTTTCGAAGTCACTAGATGCAAAAACAAACAAGCAATTACACCACCATTCTGGTTTGACTGAGTAATTTGAACAACTGCACAGTGAGTAGAAAAGGATGGCTCATGTTCAGTGGCAGTGTGATGCATTCACCGCCAGCGCTGGTGAATGCACAAGGCGTCTCAGAGCTGAAAGTAGCACTTCAGGGCAGAAAATAATGAATAGAAAATGATCAGAAACTCTGTTTCAGCCTGCAAATCTGCCCATAAGCAAAGTTCCAAAATATATAGTTCCACAGAGTACTCTTGAAATTCCAATGCTCTTGCATGCTGTCATTTTAAAGCAGAAAGAAGCAGAGAAGCAGCCTAGCATCTGTATGCTTTGTAAAGATGCAGCTGTCACACACGTGTTTGGGTGGACACATGGGCACTCCTACAGAGTATGGTGTTGGGTAAGTGGTATTGCGCTGTTAGGAGTGGCTGCATAGCTGTCACTCACAATGTTAATTGATTGGCTAAAGTGCATAGTTTGCAGCATCAAGGGGCACTGGAATACAGATGCTGAAAGTATTGGCTTTACCATTTTGTGATGGCAGGTGATTCAATGTTTTTGATCGGATAGTGTGCCTAAGTGTCCCTGTGGCCACCACAGAACATAACTGATGTGCTCACTGTGAGATGGGCCTACTGCAGAAAGCTGGAGAAAGATTGGAGGTGTGGTATGTGAGGTGGTGGTGATGGATCGTGGGAGGTGTAGAAGTGGGGGTTGACCTGACCTTTGACCCGTCAGGAACGAGACAAGGAGAGGGCCGCCAGGGGAATGGGGGCGTGGGGGGCACTGGAAGTGTGAAAATAAATCAGCCTGTTTCTGTCAGAGCTGTGCGGACAGGGACACAAACACAGAGTGATAAAGTGCACAGGTCCACAGCCACGGTGTGTGTTTATTACTCCTCTCACAGGGAAAGAAAAATCCCATCAATGCCTGACCTGTCTAATTTGCATAAACTGCCAAGCAGGGTTATGTCAGTTATGTAAATTGTGGGGAAGGAGGGAGGGGTTCAAAGTCAACAATGGAAAAAAAAGTTTTTTGTCATGGTTGACTGACTGTAAGATTTTCTGTGAATAATACAGATTGTTTGTTGGTAGTTCAATTGTTTAAATGGTGGTTTGAAGTGTGTGGTGGTTTAAATGTGTGAGGCAGTTATATAATGTATCGCAATATATTATTGTGGACTGAGATTTCTCGCCTATGTGAACACACATGACTGATGTAGGGGACTGTTATCTTCTCCCACAGAGAGATGTGCAGGTAGATGTGTGGTTGCTTTTGATGTTCAATTTAATATGGATGAAAGAAACCCAGAATACTCCACAGAAAAGATACTAAGACATTTCAGAAACACCCTGAGACCTGAGGATGATCAGCTGTGTTTTTTGGTATGGCTTTGACACAGGCCAGGCCAGTCCAAAACCACAGCATACTGTATGGAGCCTGTAAACCCGACACAGCAGAGAGGCCCAGAGATCCAGTTTGGAGGATAAGTTTGAAGCCTCACATGTCTCTGATTAGTAATACCATCCTGCACATAAAATTCTTTCTGTACTGGCGTTTACATTTAATTTGTGTTGCCCAGGTATGGGGCGGAACCCCAGTTCTTGCACAAACGCCAAGAAGAGGCAAGAGATTTGACAATCCAGCTAACAATTAAGCTCTGATGTTAAAAAAAAAGCTCGTTGGAATGGATCAGACCCCTGATTGGGTTGTATAGTAGTGAAGATGGGCCCTTTGGGTCATTTCTCTACATCCGAGGGGACTCCTCTGGCTCCTCTTGTCTTGGACGGGATCTACATCTGTGTCTCACATTTTTATGTTGGATAATGTTACTCAATGTTACGTGACACCAGCTCATTACAACATCTGTAAAATTATTATACCTCTTCTGTTTTTGAGAAAGCACTATCATTACCGAAAGGGGAAAAACCTCTTGTGTCTGTTAATTTAGTGGAGAATTGAATTTTGAGCCCTAGACACAAAGCCAGAGAGTGGTATGGCAGAATCATGGTCCGGACACTGTTCTCGTATCTGCAGAAGCCAAGTCAATAAAGACGGATTACTTCATTCAGCTATGTGACACAGCAACTGAATTTGTTGCAGACAAAGTTCAGAGTGATTGCTGTAAGCATCTGAAATGATGCCGTGGGGGAAATTACAGGTAATCAATGGATGTTTCAGAAGAGACTCCTACGCGCTCTGCTTTTGTCGTTACCAAGCCGACCGAGAGCTGGAACCAGCGGGAAGTTAAGATCAGGGAGGGGGGGGAGGGGGAGTGAGGGAACAATCAAGTTAAGTGCAGATTCGGAACACGACCAGATGTTTCTGCACCGTTTCCAGGCTGTACCTTGAAAGGAAAAGAGCAGCTTTCACTTCCAGCAGCACAGAATGTCCTCTGACAGATTGTTGGCCAACTCTCCTGATGCGCGCTGCTTGTTCTCTCAGGCTCCGGAATATCTGGAGCGCTCAGAAACATGGGCACGTGTTTGGTTTACTCCTGGTCAGCTGGTTATAGGTGCGTACACAAGAAAATGTTGCCCTCACACCAAAACAGCAACAACAAAAAAATCAGACTCCAAGGTCATCAAAAATATTTTATTTTCTAAAAATGCATGAAAGAGCAAAAAGTGGCAGCAGGAAGCTTCTAGAGTCACTGTCTGAGTGCTGTGCTTTCCACTCTCCTGATTGGTCGGCCAGATGCATCTGCAGAAACTTCACATGTTTCTCTTACTGAGGGCAAATACTTTTCTTTCAAGGATGGTTGTAGGTGACATTGTCCCTCGGGAGGTCGGTGCTGG
Source organism: Megalops cyprinoides (assembly GCF_013368585.1). NCBI lineage: Eukaryota > Metazoa > Chordata > Actinopteri > Elopiformes > Megalopidae > Megalops > Megalops cyprinoides. The sequence continues at coordinate 11,475,886 of NC_050589.1, forward strand.
GTTAGGGTGAGGGTGGGGGCGGGTGGGGGGTGGTGAGAGGTCAATGCAGAGGCATTGGTGAGAGATTTGGGGCCTCAGAAATAGGCCCGCTCTGAGTCAGCCTGCTGTGGATTCTCTAAACTCTTACAAAGCGACTGCTTTTTTCCTCCTTCCCTCTCTGCTAAATGCGTATTTGCATTCAGTGTGAGAACATGCTAATTACACAGCGGTTTTTGGTAAGCCGCTGTTTTTCCAGGGATCAACCCTGATTGCTTATGAAGTGGTCAGGGAATTCAAATAATAAATGAATACGCAGATAAATCAGTAATCCTCAGGAAAATGCCCACTTTGTTGTGTGACAATTTGGTAGTAGTGTGTCATATTAAATATAAACCAATTCATTTATTGATAACTAAGATTCACTCTCAGAGAAGTACGCCATTTTAATGCATAGAATGGATTAATTATCAACCTCTTTCAAAGCTTGACTTAATTATTTAGTTGACTGTGTGGTTTAGAGTCAAATAGGTTTTGAGGCTGACACATCCTAAATCTGTTTGAGCTGAGTGATTTTTATTAGGCCATCGCAGCTGGGAGACACAGCAGAGTCACTCTGCTGGCCCGTCAGCTAAATTCGGTCGCATTTGCAAAGGCTGCCAAATAGGATTTCACCTTGGGGTGCGTGAAATGTTCCGCTCACTGTCCCCTTAAATCGGAGTGTTCCTCCAGGGGGGAAGGTTTAACAGGGACACTTTAGTAGGACACCTTTGCCGTTCCTCCTCCTTCTGCCTTTCCAGGTCATGTCTGAGCTTGAGCCTCTCTTATAATTACAGATCTGTGTCAATGCATGAAAGTGAGAGCTCAGCTAGTTCCTGATTAACTGCCTTAACTATTGAATCCACTGTCAGAATTGATGTAAAGCAATCATTAGGACAAAGAATGCAACTCTCTTCTAAACGCACGTTGTAGCAGTTACCCTACTATGATATCCACTTACCGTAACACAATTTTGTCTGGAAAATGGTGCTTTAAATAACAATTTAGAAATACACTGTGTACTTCTGTAAAAACTACACTAAGAACATTAATTGACTCCTCTGTTAAGTCAACAGAAATATAGAATCATATCATACTATCATTATGTTCATTATTAAAACAAAAATTATCATTAAAACAACAACAAAGAATATTAGTTAACAATAGTGTGTAATTTATAAGAGCAATTCCATAGATAGTTCTATATATGGGTATTGACACGGCTGCGCTGTTTCTCAGGCCAATTGCCACATTCTCTGTGTGGTGACAAGCTTTTTAACTATCTTAGTTAAATGTGAAGACAGTTTTACACAAAAAGACTGAACTAAAAAAACAAATAAAAAACAGCAACAACAACAAGACATGGCTGTCCACATATAAAGCATTAATGCATTTTAAAAGATATTCCACAAGGGATGAAAATATTCAATTACTTTCTTACATACAGTACATAGGTGGTAAGAGTAAACGACCTGAACTGAAAAAGAGGTCTGATGCCCCTCTGAACTGGCAGATCGAAGCCTTAGCCTCTGGGCTGAAAAATGTATAGAATCAAACCTCCGTGGTATGATTTCCTGAATATTATTTCAGTTGCTTCCATATCCTTATGAAAATAGTCGGTACTGTGTGCACTAACATGACAAGGCTGCCCTCTTGTGGCTAATCTGGGACATTCCACCATTGTTCTGCCAGTTTACGAACACCTCGCACTCGTTTATCACGTTGAATCTCATCACAGTTCACCGTGAAGCGTATTGCCCCTATGATTCACTCAGTAACTACATCAGTGAATAATTATATCACTTAAAGCACTGAGTGAAAATATTAATCAACAACACAATGTAAAAGTCTATTTAATTCCATATCTGAGATGGTATGATTATCATTTATGATGATGATATGTTACATTACACATCCCACCAATGAGTGACAACATTTAGAAACCCTTGATTACAAAGAGACTAATTTGCATTGTGACCTATAAAAAGATTGCATGTAATGTGATTTCTGAAAATTGAGAAATTATCTGATACAATAAACTGCAACACTTACTGAACAGCATGTTTATGTTTAAGTAATCTGACTGATAACACCTTGTTATAGTCATGAATACTGCAGCCACCTAATCACGTGATTACATAGACAAACACAGATGTGATGTGTGACTGTGGTTATCCTCATTATGGAGTCCAAGGTTACCACCATCCAAGACACCACATTTTCCCCACCAGTGCACAAAGTATGTGTCCCTTTTCTTTGCACAGTCTTTGAGCCAAACTTTGATCCAAAGAACTTGACTTTTTTTGTTTGAAGTGAACCACTGGGTACTTTGAAGTTGACTGTTTAACCACGAGGTGGTCTAATCTCTTCTAAACCCTAAATCCAGCCTGAAACGCCTGGTGGAGTGTAAGGCAAAGTGCTTTGAGTTACAACATTATGTGTGTTAACTGCTTAATCTGAGCGCATTTCACTTCTGTAAGGTACTGACAATGCTGGCTCTGTGCACTTGTGTGCTCATTTATCCACATTAGGAACATCAATGTACAAGCCAGGAGTTTGCTGTGAAATATCCTGCGTTCAGATCAGTACTGCCTAATTCAATAAAGTGTAGCACGGGCAAAAAGAGTTATTGATGAGGAAGCTGTAGATGTGGGCACCACCATCTGGAATCACTGTGTGGCACACAGGAACTCAGGAGGATCGGCAGGCTGTACTTTCCACTTAGCACCACAAGATGGCGCTCAGCATGCAGCAATGGCTGGAAAATCATTGCTGACTGGTTAATGCGACACAACCCACTCTGTGGTTAGCCTTCAAATACCCTGAAAACGTCAAAATCAACACACATATTGACTCTTGTGGTGCCTTTTAAAATATAAATTGCCAATACTGAATTTGAACTTCATGTTAAACTATAAGTTTGTTTTTGTTGTTCTTATTAAGATTCCTGGGTACTATGTGCTGTAATTCATGAGAATACTTACGCTTGCCTTTTGCTTGTGTGGTGATCTGTGACGTTGACAGAGTCTCCTGACCTTCCTGGCAGGGCGTGCCCCCCAGCCCAGCCCTGTGTAAGGGGCCCAGGCTGGGGCAGAGAGAGGGGCCGTCTGTATAGCTACACATCAACAGGACATCAAGCAGAGCTTAGGCCCACCAGACCAGCTCCTTATAACCCTCCTCCCCTCCCTCCAGCCCTACACACTCCAGAGCTACACTGGGAGAAACACAATCTTAACTCTCCGGGTATTAAAAGGAAATTCGATCGTTTGGGTTTAGCAAGGCAGCAACAGTTAACAATGAGCCAGTGCTTTTAAAGGCTGGAACAATGAGTGAAGAAATGCTTTTAAGGTTTCGGTGCCAACAAACAGTTTTTATTTTGACGGCTATGAATATCACATTCCAGTTTTGGGACAAAGCCGTACTCCTTTCAGATAGCTTTGATCTTTTTTTCCAAATGACTAACAGGGCAGAGGATTCAATTTTTCTGTTTTAAAGTGGAAAAAATATCTTGTTAACACCACACTTCTGGCCAATGCTTTCAGAAGTGTGGTGATTTAATGTACTTAAATGTTTTTTTGATTATTTCTGAGTTGGAGGAATCCTTGTTCTGTCACTGATGGAAGACAGATCAGGGGTGAATAAGTGTGTTTTAGTGTGGGAATAAGCATAGGATTTTAAACGGCACAGTTTAGGGTTGGAAAGATTGCCGCTGCCCTGTGTGTAAATAGATTAAGGAAATGGGCCATGCTTTGTATTAGCTGAAATATCATAAAACATTTATGAAGAATGCATAGCATGCCATTACTACATTATAAAGTGTTCATAAACAGCTGCAGATTTACACTGTACAGAGCATGTGACTCAGGAAATAGAACACTGCACATGAAACGTGGTATATCATGAAGTCAACCATCATTATGTGTGAACAGGTGAAGATGCTAAGACCAGGCTAAGACGGTAAAGTCCGATGATTTAACACCTTAAGCTATGCAATACTGATATTAAGTGCAACTGAAATGCCGTGTGTGTATTAGTGATGTGTGGATGAGGGGGATAACAGTTTGCCTGTGGGGGGGGGGGGGGGGGGTGTCCAACAGGTTAGGAGAGTACAGGCAGCATGTAAGAAACACAAGACAGCAAACAATGCTCACTTCTATTACCCAGGAAGTGTCAGAATTCTGGGAGGATGGTTGTGTTTGCATGGTGAAGTGAATGTGAAATATTGTTCCAGGAGGAACTTACTTTAACTCTCTGAGGTCAAGGAGAAGGCCCCTTGCAGTCAGAGTCATGGTCTCCGCAAGTCATTTTCCATTTCATGCCACCTCGTGACTTGCACTCTCAGGCATTGCATGACCACACCTCACTCTGCCACAGGAAGTCCAGGGTCAGGCCAACAGGAAACTGTGAGAGCCAGGTGACCCAGTAGCTTGTCCTTCCCATCGTTAGCTCAAACGAGTGCAGAATTACCAGGCTCTTACCCATGGTCCTGCTGTTTATTTCCCTCTCTGTAAAAAACTGCTTACTTTAACTGAGAGTGATTTTATCTCCCTCAGCAGAGTAAAACTGTTTATTTATCACTCTGAGTGAGGCTTTCGTGCCCTTCAGATCCTGTGTATAGGGACTGTAAACTCATACCTCTCCCCTGCCTGCAGACACAGTGGAGTTCAACATACAGTGGCAGCTTTGAAGTCATAGAGGGGATTTCACCTGCACCTGTGTGCTGTTGAGCACCGGGTCTGCCTGTTTCACAGGTCCTGAGAAAGCAGAGCCCCTCTCACAGTTCCCCCCTTCTTGTAATGTAGCAGCACACAGATGCGTTGGGGTTTGTTTAGGGGAGTTCCTGAAGCTGCACTCAGCCTGCCGAAAAGCCCTGCGCCCCTGTCCCAGTGTAAACAGGGCAGACCTCATGGCCCTGTCCTCCTGCGCGGAATAAAAACCATTTGTCTGTAATCTGTTAAGCCGGATATTTTAAACAGCGCGGCCTCATATTTATAAACATGGCACTGTCTGCGTAATGCGTTTATTTTAATGTCATTTCTCAGAGCCACTTCTAACGTTTTGTTTTGGCGTGCGCGCCGGGGAGAGGCTACAGACCGTTGCATTCCTGGCCGATAGACCATCTCTGCAGCAGCCCAGAGTCAACAAAACAGCAGAAATTCAGGCGCGGTGTAACTGCTCCAAATCAGGTTTGTAAAGACTGCATGCTGGGAACATCTTCCCAAATAAACAATCCTGACTGTTTCATCTGAGAGCCAACCAATCACACAGCCCCTGGACAGATATGAGGTATGAGAACTCAGGCACTGCAATAAGGATATAGGAAGTGAACTGGAAGTGGCTCAGCCATGATGACGATGATGATGATGATTGTTATTATTGTTATTATTATTATTATTATTATTAATATTAGTAGTAGTAGTAGTAGTAGTAGTAGTACTCGTATTAGTAGTATTTGGTTTTATTTAGTATAATATTCCTATAGTGTAACAGTGTCCCTCTGGAAATTGCATTTGCTCAATTTACTCAGTCATCATTTTTGTCTCTGGATTTGTGTCTCTGCACATACACTGAACACTGGTAGCTGAAGGAATGCCGGTCTGGAATGTGGCTTTCATTAGCCACACACAGGCAGACCCGCCCCTCCGATCAGTCTTTGAGGAATCGCTCGCTGTCAGCAAGCCTCTGAGAAAAATCTCACTAAAAACAAACAAAATATCGTCTTGCCTCGCCGGCCAGCACTGCCCAGCAGACTGGGGATGTTTGGAAGGCGCTGTTTGTTGTTTAAATCTAGCCTGTGCTGTTTGTCATAGCTGCCTTCTCTAATTAGGATGGATGTTTGGGAAAAATCTCTGCTTCATGGGATTACCATTTCAGATTACTGCAGGCTTGCACTGTTGAACTCTTTGATATGAGAGAGCTGGTCAATGAGGTAGTCCTCTGCTGAGAAAGGTCCTCAGGAGAAAGATGTCCTGTTGTTTTGTCTTAGATTTCTTTAAGCATATCTCTTACATAGTTACAAGTCAGAGTTATATCACTGTTTGCAGATTTTGTATGTCTGCATATCATCATTGATTATCTTCGGAAGGCGACCAGCATATCGAGTGCTGTCTGGCCACCTTAACTCAGGTATGGCTGACCTTCAGCTAACTGGAAACACCTCAGGTGCAGCTGAGATGGTGCAGCTAAGACAGGTCAGTGGAAAGACCACAGTTAGTCTACAGCTGTTCATTATGAGCGCTGCAATTGAGCAGCCCCACCAGAACCTGTGTAAGTCACTCAGCACAGATGGCATTGTGGTGGGCATCTGCATGGAGAGGGTAAAGTCACGTGGCAAAGGAAGGGAGTTCTGTAGAGGGCCCCACTGACAGCACTGTGATACTGTGCTTCCTAAGACCTGAAAATCACCCCTTTGCTGTGGAAAACATGCTGAAAGATTGAACTCCGCTTAATGCCCAGTCATGCTGGTATTGCACAACACAGTACCACTTTTATAGTTCTGTGGTATGGCCACGTAAACTGGGCCCAAAACGTTATAGCGGAAAAAGAGAGAAAAAAAGACCAGCCCCCTGTTCTTGTTCCTGTCTTTCTTGCTCCCTTTAATCTCTCTCTCTCTCTTTCTCTCTCTCTCTCTCTCTCTCTCTCTGGTGTTGCCAAAGCAAAGTGATAATGTAAACAATGTAAGTACATCTATACAGATTCAAAGAAAACATACATATATATGTTTTAACCAGTGGATATATATATATATATAGCAAAGGTAACTGCAGCACAGGGTACTCTCAGTATTCTCTCTGTCTCTCTTCCCCACTCTCTCTGTCCAGAGGCAGTAGGTGATCAGAGGCCTGGCTGGATGTGTGTTTTCTTTGCTCATCGCTTTCCTGCAAGCTCCCGCTCCCTGTCAGCCTGCCCTCTGATCGGAGTCCGGTTACCCACTGTGCACCTGTGAGTCAGACAGCACACCTGTGCAGCAGGGGGCTGCACGGCATTCTGGGAGAAGTTTTTCCATCTGTTACTCTGGCCTTTGTGTGATGAACTCCTTAAGCAGGCTGACCCAGGTTTCTGACTGATTCTCCGAAAATCTTGTTAAAATGTGTATTTTGGCTCCGTTTTTAAGTTAGCATGATGCTCAGCCACTGTGCTCTTGTCCTATTTGCTCCTGTGATGAACACTCAGTTTATCTAGCCATGACAGCCTTGTACTCAGCGCTGGATAAGAGCCAAAAAATGAATGAACAAACCAGTAAGTAAATAAATAAGTAAATAACTGTGAGAACTCGGTCTTCCTCTCTACTTACTTGCCTCTAATGTGGTATCGCATTGCCTTTGTAGGCTTCACTTGAAATTATTTTAATTATAGCAAAGCGATCAGTTTCAATTTAAATCTTTTTTTTTTTCATATGAAAGAGTAAGGAGATCAGTTTTTAACCAAAAAAAAAAAAAACAATGTTTTGTTAGACCGGAATGATTTCAGATACTCCTTTGTTTGCGGGGACTGGGTGAGGTCATGCTATTTCTATCTGGGGGCTGTGAATGGTGGTGCCATGTGCCCCAGATAAGTTGGAAACCCATCATCCCAGCTCAGCAAGGTCAGAACGGAATGACTTCATCTTGTTACATTATTGTAATGTAATAAATCTTACAGTATATGGACAGGCTCCTCTCTCTCTGGCTTCCAGTCTCGTACAAAGTGTCTGTTACATTCACTGTATACAAGCAGGACCACCTGAGTTCTGAACAGGGTGGGGAGGAATATTCAGTGTCTTTTCAGTTTATGGCCTGTTTTCCATTTTATTATGTTACGTTTCCTTAGGTTCATCTGGTCTCATGTTCTGCTCTTGTGTGTACATGGTAATCGTAAGTGATATTTATCCTTAATGAACCAGGACTGAACCAGTGTGCCAAGGGTTAAAAACCATGTTATGCAGAATCAAAGAAAATCTACGTCTACCAGGACAATAAATAGCATTTCATGTCCTGCACTTCAATGCCGCCGCCCCCCCCCCCCCCCCCCCCCCCCACACACACACACACACACACGCACACGCACACGCACACGCGCACACACACACACACACACACACACACACACTCTAATCATATTCATATGTAACAATGTTAATGCAATAGAGGAGTATTAGACTGCTGATCATTTCCAATGCTTGCTAACCTTAACTGTTCTGTCTCAAATTTTGTAATGTTATTGTGTGTGAGGTGCATACAGTTCTTCTCTCACATGGGCTCCTACTAAAGCTGAGGACCCTGATGCTCTCATCATTCAAACTGGATTTGCATTATGGAAGAAAGCACATTAAACTTGGAGTGTTTTTTTGTTCACCTATAATGATGTCAGGGCTGCAGTCTCTCTTTTACCCACATATTTACATCAGAACTGTTGTTTGTTTCCTTTCTGTCTTTATATCTTGACGAGAAAGGAAGTAGGTGGAATCTTGTTGTTTCAGCACTAGTTAAGGGCAGGAAGAGGTCACAGCAACTTGGCCTCACCAGCTAGAGAAACTTGCTCTTGCAACAGGCTCCTGGATTGTGAGTGAGAACCCCTATAGAAGCTGGTGACACCCCCTAGAGTCAGAACAAGAGAATGATGAGTTTTCTTAGCTCAGCACCTTGGTCTTTAGCCCCACTGTGTTCATTCTTTGTCATGTGCTGTTGGCGCAGCGAGGGTCACAATTTGAAACCCATAGCAGATCGCTGCCCATGGACGCCTGTTTACTTCAGTGTCAGCCAGTCCATTGTGATGTCATAATGTGAAAGTAACAGGATGAGAACATGCTAACTGTGACTCATCTCACTCTATTAGCTTCCAGAGAGTCAGTTTAGTTCCACAATTTGATTTGTGCGGGTAAAATGACAGGGTCTGGAACTCTGTTTTTGTTAGCATTGCAGTGTCTGATTCTGTTTGCTCTCCTGAACCCCTTATTTTTGGATTGCACCTTAGGCAGACACGAATGAAATGTGATATTATAATCCAATAATAACAGCAAAAACCTAAATAAAAGATAAGAAATGCTTCAGTCTATCAATATTAGAGAAATGAGTATGTTCAAGTAAAGAAATAAATGCATGATTCTACAAATAAAAGAATGTTCTGTGTGATAGAAGTTGTGACAACAATGAAGGTGAAATTGACAAAACTGATACATTATGCCAATACCTCATTGAATATGATGCCCAAATGAAACTTTCATTTGATTGAAAACTTATTTCTGAATTAGTTCTTCTTGTTGATTTGCCTCAATTCAATGCAATGCTTCAATTGTAGTTGCTTTTTACAGTACAGTCAGATTAAAAATCAGCATTTGAAAAGATTAATAAAGTTCTGTGTACATTCGTATCCCCATGAAATATGTTGCTCCATATATGGCTCTAATTATGCTTCCTCTTACTTGTTTTAAACAGTAAAATCCAACCATTCCTTGAATCTTAACAGATCCATATGGTTCTTTTTTTAACAGCAATAACTCAAGTATTACAGAAAATCCATCCAAATTATTGCAACATATGCAGAAACTGCTTGACTGATTCTTTATAAGTGTACAAAAAGCCATCTACAGTATAGTGCCTTTTAGGGGAGAAGAGCACAAATGCTTTGGTCAGGGACAGTTTAATACCACGCCATTCTCAGCAGGTTTTCGTGCATCCACACTGGAAGACGTTAACGGCAAATATTGTTTTTATGACCTTTCTTCAAAGAGATGGAGCTGAAATGAGTCATTCAGACCTCGTATGTGATAATTAACAACACCCCCACCTCCTACACTCTGAACAAAATGGCTGCCAGCAGAGTTAAAGTGATGGCAATTGGACTTCTTAGTAGCTGTTATAACGGGTGATAGTAGAATGGCCGTTTAGTAATAGTTATAATGGATGATATTCAGCAAAATGACTTTTTTTTCGCAGATGTTATGATGGGTGATAGTCAGTAGAATGGCTTTTAGTCACTGTTAAACTGAATAATATTCAGTAGAATTACCTCTTAGAAGCTGTTAAACTGGGTGACAGTGAGTAGAATGATTTCTTAGCATCTGTTTTGCTCCTAGCTGTTTATTAAAGTGCTTTTGTATGAATGTATGAATGACAGACGTGAAGCTCAGAAACATTAAAGCTTCACTGTTTCCACAGCGGCTCATTTTCTCCAGTCTGTTAACAGCAGCAGGCATATGGAGCTGATTTGCACGGGGTTTGTGCTGAGCCCTCTTGTGGCTACTGCAACACGCCCATGGATTAGCACTCCCTCTTAACTGAGAGGTAATGGGTGTGTGTAAGTCTGGGGGTGGAGGTGAATGGGACGGATGGGCCTGGGGGGGGGGGATGTCTGCTGAGGGTGTAGACCATCTGCATCTTGTCTTGAAACAGTACATTTCCCCCCCTCCAACAACTTCTCCTCAGTTCTCCCCATTTTTCATCTTTTTCTCCATTTCTGTCATTCTTTCTTCCTGTCTCTTTTAAGATGTCATCAAATTTGCTTCAAACGCTCTCTCTCTGACTCACACACACACACACACACACACACACACACACACACACACACACACACACACACACACACACACACACCTCAACCATTCCAGAGTCTACCAGTTATTACACACTCCCTGCGGAGGAATGGTCAATCGATCAATTACTGAGGACATAGAAATGAATGTATACACGTGTGTGTGAGTACATCTACTTGCATGTGTGGCCTCCACTACACACACACACGCGCATGCACGCATGCACACACGCACATATTTTTCAGCCAGCTGTGAAACCCATCTTTCAACAGGTGTTGTTTTGCAAGTTTGGCCTGGCGTCTATGTGTTGGGTATAACACATGGCACATGTTACAGCCAAAACAGCCCTAAGCAAAGAATTCATTTCCAAAGCAGATTTCTCTAAATTCATATTCAAAAGCTTCCTCTAAATTCATATTCCAATCTGCTTCCTCTAAATTCTTCCTCAAAACTGGCAGGTAGGTGCATTGACTTTTCTACCTGTGCTACTCTGTCTGATCTGATCTCTGTTACAGAATCATGGTTTTCATATTCAGGGTCAAGTGATGATAGGTGCAGTGATTTTGTATTTGAGATTGCTTTGCCCACAAAAATCTAGCAGAAAACATTCCACATTTCTGTGAGGTTTGTGTTTTGCTTGACAGAGGAGAATTTAGTTTTGACACTGTACAACATACAGTATCTGTAAAATTAGGGACATTGGTGTCCCCTAGTAGCATGAGTGTCGGGTGTCACTCATGTAGAAAACATACAGAGATACAGCAGAACAAGAGAATCTGAACTACAGTTTTGATTGTAGAGGGGATTTTTAATTGACATATTAGTGGGTTTGGTAACAATAAATGAAAACAAAGTAAATACCCCACTTTTTCCTGTCTGATTTTGCATGTTAGGCTTCTATTTGACACTCAGTGGTGACTGGGGTCTGGAAATCCCCCTTCCATCTAGCACATCACCACTACCCTGATCTGCACAGGTCACAATGCTGAATACATGTTTTTGTTTAAAAAACGTGAAACCAGAAGAGTTAAAAACCTGGGAAGAATGCATTCAAATAGTAATAAAAAACAGGCAATAGTGCCAAGGTTCAGAGAGGCAAGGAAGACTCAGAGACTGAAGGAAAAGTGAGTGAGAGAGAAGAGTCGGAGAGAGAGAGGTTAGAGAGGTGAGAAGGATCTTCTTTTTGTTGGAGGCCATTATCGAATGGTGATTAAAAAGATCTTTGGGATGCTGCACAACTCCCTGTGGTTCTGGCCCAGTGTTTTTAAATGTGCTTGAAGAATAAAGGAAGGCTCCAGAACGTGGAGGCATGCTTGCTTGTTGTGTGTGTATATGTGTGTGTGTGTGTGTGTGTGTGTGTGTGTGAGAGAGAGAGAGAGAGGCTTATACAGGTACATAAGCATTCTCCAGCTGATTAGCAGAGTTTGTTGCTAACAGTGGCAGCTCCACTCCCACAGCCACTGCAGTGGGACCATCCTGCATGAAGCCCATGAATTTAGGAGCTGTGCTAAAGAGTCCCAGAAGGAACATCCTGCAAACACAGAAGAACTGCAGTCACATTATCAACCCCAGGGCCTTCAAACAGAGCTTCTTCAAGGACTCCCGGAAGGCCAGATACACGAGGGCTATGAATATCAAACAGGGTTTAACAGAATCCCAGCCTATAATGTGTGCCAGCTTTGGGCCAAATGTAAACCTGGGAAGAATATTGTGAGGATGTCGTCTTATTTCACATTGTTTTTAACATTGCATTGAAGTCAAGCTCACACACATACATTCACATGCACACTCACGCATACAGTCATGAAAACAGTCGCTGTAGTCTAAACATTACACTTTGCCATACCCCATTTAAGGACTCACCTGAAGGTGCTCATGTACTCATGTCAGATGTAGCTCATGTCTGTAAATAGGGCAGCAGTGCACACACACAGACTCTCTCTCTCTCTCTCTCTCACACACACACACATACACACGCACACACACACACACACACACACACACACACACACACACACACACACACACACACACAGTCCCTCATTAATGATCACAATTGATCCCCTTGCACAATACAGGCCGACATTTTGATGGATGGATTCCAGCATTTAGTGTGTGTTTTTGTGTGTTTTTGAAATCCAGCTGTGTTTGGAGCAGCCTGCTTGGACAAAAGCAGTATCAGGAAGCTGGTTTGCTGAATGAAAGCACTGTCTCTGAATGTGAAAGATTGCAGACCTACTCCTTTCAGGATGGAGCTGAGGCACTGATTTAGAGTGATGAATCACAGATATTGGTTCTCACCTCTTCCTCTTCCTCCAGGGCCCATCCGCAGACTGATTGCCTTTAGTTTTTATTATTATTATTATTATTATTCTGCCCCCAAATATGAATACCTCTCTACATTGGAACAGGCCCATCCAAACCTTAAAAATGACCTGTTTTGTCACAATGCTTTTACCCAAGGGCCAGGTTTTTCTGAGCTATGTTGGCTCATTGGCTAGGATGTCCACAGTGGCCAATCTTATTATCATAATAACATTTCATTTTATTCATTTTCACATCATCTTATCATCACCACCACCTTCTTCACCAGAATCATTATCTTATCAACATCATCAGTACTAAGATGCTCAGTTATGCTGGTTTATGAGCTCTCAGTTCATTTGCCTTGATTGAGATGTAAACTGAATGAGCCATTTAATTATTTTATTAATTAATCTTCCTAATTAATGCTACTTGTTGTGGATGTAGGTGTGCTTGTGCTATTATAGGTAAGGATAAAGTTATCTATCTAAGTACTCTACATAAATGCTGGGCAGTAGTCTTAATGAAGCTTAATTATTTGTTCAGTTAATTTTTCTTTTAAATAAAATGGGGCAGTAGTGTTAATTAATCATGATTATTTGTTCACTTAATTGTTCATGGAACAATTAAAAAAATGAATTATGCTTTATCAATAAAGCATCTTGCTGTATTATTAATTTATTAATAATAAATTAAGGGCTCACATGACTAGATACAACTTACTGGAAAAAGAAACTTTTACTTCACTCATATCAGTTAACAAACACCTACAGGAATCTGTATTTGTCACAGATAATGAGAAGCGGTTTCTTTTTGAGGGAAATCAAAATTCAGACAAATATTCAATTAATTTATAGAATAGAATTAAATTAAACAGCAGGAAAGGAAACCAATAAAGGTATGTTCCACAATTTGCAGTCAAAATGGTTACAGCTTTGAAGAAATTTAAAAAAACATGACTTGCATTCTCTCTTAAATTAAATCCTAAATACACTCCATTGAAATTTGACTGACAGCATGGATGAGTATTCAAAAACAGACACACGGTCATATTCCCTCTCATATTAATACACATTTTTTGACATCCTCCACAGATGCAGGGCTGTTATCGCCTTTGTCTGCCTTAATTGAAAATTAATTATTGTTTGCAGTGTAGCCTTGGTGACCAAGAGAGTGGTTGTTAGGCATGCTCACAATTAAAGTGAGCACTAGTGATGCTGTCTGGCCTGTCTGGCCTTGGAGAGCACCAGTGGAAATACAGTCTGCATATTTAATTTCAGCAAGGTGGCATATCAGACAGCAAACGTGATTGTCCCTGGAGGCAAAAAAGGAAAACATTCAAGAACGCAATTGCTGAAAACCAACTTTCAGGAAAAAAAAACATAATAGCCTGTATAATTCTTCCATTAACTTTGTGGTGCTATCGTGATGTTGTTACAGTTACAAATATCTGAGATCTGCAATGAAAACGGGACAGCTCATGACAGAGTTTAATATGAAGTGTGCTAGGTACTCTAGAGCTTGAGTGGACTGAATCCCGGTCTATCCAACTACAATGCCACTTCATGCAGCTGCAACTATCAGATCTTTTAAGTTTAGCCTTCATAATGGGGTTGATGGTTAGTAAAATCAACAGAGAACAATTTTTGAAAGGTTTCTTAAATATTTGCCCAAAGATGAGATTGAAGCATCACAGTGGTTCTGATGAATACTTCTAATCTACTTTTATTTCTGTTCAGGTGTACTGTGTGTACACAGGTTCACCTCTGTATAAAAATTGTGTGTCGATGGCATTTCAAGGTTTGGGATTCTTCAGCTGACCGTGCAGGGCCTTGGGAGTGCTTCAGTAGCAAACCCTGTAACACTTCCTAACAGTCTAATACACTGATTCACACAAATACCACAATAATATAATGTTAAAAAGGAGACTGATGATACAGTCGTACAGCTGGATATTTACTGAGGCAATTATGGGTTAAGCACATTGTCCAAGGGTTCAGCAGCAGTGCCACAGCAGGGATGTGAACTGACAACCTTTCGGTTACAAGCCCTGCTCCTTACTAGTATGCTACACTGCCACCCTGGGTATTCTGCTTGAGTATTCTGGAGTCAGACCCGGGGGGGGGGGGAATTGTCTTACCTGCCCTTCGGCCCTTGTGTGGTATGAGGGGGGTGGTTAAGATGGGTGGGGGGTACAGGGTCCCCTCCTATACAAACACTGAGTGAAAAGGAGGATTCTGGTCTCTATGCCATCATTCATCACCCTTTACTCAGCCATGGCTGTGTTATTACTGTCTGATGATGCTTTAATGAGAGCATGCTGCTGCTCCTGGTGAATCCCCTCAGTCAGAAAGCAGTATCTGAACTGTTTGCTCCATCGCTGTCTTGTATATCACTCACAGTAGCTTGGAGATTTAGTGCCCCACCGTTACCCCCCTGGCTCCACTGCTTCATGTTTTAAACAGGCCTTTTGCATGGCCAGCTCTAATTCCTTCTGAGTGCCTGCTGGCATTTCTTTTTAATAACATCGATTGAGGCAATTAACCACAACTTTACGAAAACATTTTAGCAGGAAATAGGTTCAAATCAACGCAGAATGTTTTCTTTGTGTGAAAAGATGCTAAAGCCGCCAGCAGTGGCCTGTGTTCTCCTTCCCGGTGCATAAAAACGCAGATTTAATGGAAGTGCTGTCTGTTTACTGCCACTCAGGGTTTTATAAATAACACAGCAGCAACAACAACAACAACATCAACAGCATCGCCTGAGCGGGGCTCTCCCTCCCAGAATTCCTCTCCGCTGAGATAACCACAACAACAAACAAACACGTAAACAGACAAACAAACAGACAAACAAAAACAAGAACAGGCGGTGCTCAGCGTTTCCCTGGGCTCTGCTCCGGCTCCTGTGTGTGTGTGTGTGTGTGTGTGTGTGTGAGAGAGAGAGAGAGAGAGAGAGAGAGAGAGAGAGAGAGTATGTGTCATGTAAAGTGAGGTAGACAGACAACAGAGGGTAGCATGCTATTCTCAGATCACAGAAGAAAGAGATGTTTATGACCAGAGAAATAAGACAAAGAGGCTCCTGAGTGGTTTAGGCAGTGGTTCAGGCAGAAGGGCTTATGGCCTGGGTTTGGATTTTGAGGTGTCATCTGCTGACAGTAACTGAGAGCCCACAGCAACAGAGTAAATTCACTCTGTTTCCTCTGGACTGCGGGTATGTAGCTGGAGCTCCCTTTCCATACCAATTCTGGCATTCTGTGACTAAGTCAGGCACCCATTTGCTCATATGATGTCAAAGAGATGCATCTGTCCTTCATAAGGCATGTTTCCTGATGCACTGTGGGACTTGTAGTGCGAAAAGTAGTCCTGTTGATGTGTGACTGCATCAGAGCATTACATTCAGCTCCCACATGAGTGCAAAGGACGTTGCAGTGAGTTGAAATAAGGAGATAAGGAAACAAAAGAGAACTTTTTTGAAGGAAAGAAAAACGCTTTGTCCACTTTGAATGAACTTGTGAGTTCTGAGTCTGAAGATTCTGAAAGGACATTTCCCAGGACTCAGTGATCACTGGCCTCTCAAAAACAAAACAGGTCACCTGTAATTGCTGGTGACAGAACAGCGAGGTGGAACAGGGTGTCCTTGCTTTGTGAAAGAGAATAATGACTGCAAGGTGGTAAACAGGTCTCTTCTGAATGCACATGCGTTGGGGCACATGCACTTCAAAGGAGAGGTCATGCCATCAACCATTATTTCTATTGTCCACATGTCTTGTGTGGTCTGCATGCTTCAGAACTTGCTTATTTTAATTGTTAATTAGCAACTTTGCCTTTCAGTGTGTCACACTGTTCAGTGATCATGGAGATCCCAGTTCTGGCTGGTAAGCTTTCTCTTGACAGGTTTGGATGTTATAGAGGATTATTCACGTTCAGCAAGAACAAACTTATTTTCTTCCATTTGTCAGCTTTTTTGGCTACGACCTCTAATAGTTCACAGGCTATCTCGCTAACCTGAAGATATCGGTAGTCAAGTTCCATCCTTCCTGTGTAGATCTTTAAAGCTAGGGATTCACATACCCGATGGTTGGACAAAAGCTGTTGTTAGCTGAGCATCACCTGTAGTCACCATGGTGTGTCCCACACAGAGTCTGTAGTCACCGTAGTGCCGTTTGGTAGCTGTCATTCACAATTGGACAAGCAGAATCAGTGTCAGCCATCAGTGAGAGTGTCTATCAAAGGCTGTTGGCAGACTCTGACCAACTGTACCATCAGAGCACCTCAACTGACCATCAGATATGTGTATCCCCAGCTTTAAGGGCACCAGAGGTGACCTGATGACGTGTCATCCTCTCACCCGTTTCTGAAACTCCTTTGAAGTTTCTGAATCCTTCACACTCCAGGATGAGTCCTTCCAGCACACTAACAGAGATAGTAGTGTGATAACTCTTCCTAACAACGTGTCTGCAGACTGCTGGAGACTAGTCTTTGAGACAGCAGGCTCCTGTTCGCGAGAGCTCTCTCCCAACATCAACCAGAGAGGCAGATTCCACAGGCATCTTTAATAAGCAGACTGATGAGCGCCCTCTGCTGGCTGCTCTTCAGCTGCCACCAGGTCTGAAGGTGTGATGTACTCATAGCTGCAATGTGGTGTATCCTTTCCTCCGTAAGTGACTTAATTTTTTTTGACCAACTGCAATCATGCAGACATTGTTTCTCAGATATAAACTTAGATGGCACTCATTCGTCCCCCTCCTTTTGCCTGGTGAATTACTTTGCAGACAATGAAGGGTAAAGCAGTCAGCACAGTGCCTGCCAGACACGTACGCAGCACTTTGAGCGCGCATTGTTTCATGCCTTGCATTGTGCAGTGTGTCTGTCACTCACCCGTCACTTTTCCCATCTGAGGGTAAAACTATCTGGCACAAGAGCCAAATATCTGTCTCGTGTCATTAGAACATTTTATTTATAATGTGTTGGGACATTTTGTGACTTTGGTATCTTGAATGTGGGTCCCTTCAATTCCACCTGACTCAGGAGTGGTGTCCAAAGTGCCCCGTGGTTCTGGTTCATTGTCAAATGCCATTGGGGCAGCTGGGATCCTCACTTAAGAAAGAGAGATGAAAGAAGACACTTCATGGCACCGGATCACTATAGACCACTTAAAGAGTTGGGCTTTTGCCAGGTCCACACAACTTACTATGATCTAAATTTGACTTTACATATTTTATACATACTTAAACATATTTTATGTTTTAAAATGATGTTGGACAGATTTAAATCTGTTAAAACCTTCAAGAGAAGCAACTATGCACAAGGTCTGGGACACAGCAGCAGTGAAAAGACTAAAAGGAGTTCATGTATGATATACGTTCAAAAATGTATTGTATTATCTTATTTTATTTTATTCGTTTTCAGAATTTCACACAGTAACAAAAATGGCTGGCATTAAACACACAAGATAGCTTTTCATTTTATTTATGTACTTATAACTTTTTGTTTGTGTATTTATAAGTACTGTCATATTTAGACAAAAAAGCTGTAACCTCTTTTTTGTAAGACAGAAAAAGTATATATATACTTTTTGCTGACCTTGGCCCTCATTTTTAAGACCCAAAAAAAAAGCATTGGGTATTTGTTGTTGTTATTTCCTGAACAATTGGGGTAGTTAACGGTTTCCAAGGTTCCTCTGTCTTTTCAACAACATCTGCTGCTCTTCTGCTGACACAATGGCAAAATTCAGCGCTGGATGCAAAGAGAGGTTAAAGATCACCGCTGAGCGCACACATGGCGCGCCTCTAATCCGCAGCACACTGCGTTACAACGAGCGGCCAACAGGGGGAAATGTCAGCGCGCACCTGTTTTACATGAGTTACGGTAGACAGCACGGTGCCTGAAACAGCGCTGCGGCTAAACATTGATTTCTCTCTGAAAGCGTGATCGGCTACACAGATGCCAATCACTCGCGCAAGAATTACCGGGGTTACTGGAAGACGCGTGTGCTGATTGTAATACAAAAAATAAGGGAAACGTAAGCCGGAGAAAACAATGGATCAGTTTTAAACAACTACGCGCTTCTCTACTCCAACTTCCAAGAACGGTGTAACCATGCAGCGATTGCGCTAGCGCACGACAATTGTTTCGTCTTATCGCAAACTGAAGGATCACTCAAAGAGAGGGAACATCGAGAGAATGAAACCACTCACAGGCGATTGTCTGTGAAAGTAATGGTCGTGCGATATCAATCAAGATTTTGCGAGATTTATTATTATTTTCTTTTCTGTCACGTTTCTTCTTCGTTATTTTTGGGATTCGCTGGGACGTTTCTCTCAAGCTGGAAGTGAAGGATCCTCATGCTCTGGGAAGCTCGTGAAAGTTGAGTTCTGCAGGACTTCCTAACAGGTTGATTTCCTTCTCAATCTTCAAATCCCTCTTTACGCTCATACACTGAATACGGTTACAGACGCGCACCTTCTTTCCTGCGCAAATTGGTTTCGTTAAAGGCACAAGGATTCCGAGGTTTGGAATAAAAATGGATAGTTCCATGTGCTGTGACCTATTGTAATGAACCGCTTTCGGCGTTGTGTTTTGTACTCAATTCGACATGATGACCATTGTCCTTTGAAAAGCCATTGTTTTATCGTAATGGACAACTATCAATATCACTATTCTTTGAAATTGCAGTGGAGCGCTACGTTAAGGTGGGACCTGCTGTTTTCCCCCGCAGTTTGAAAGTTATTAAACGGTCACTCCACTATTTCCCCGTGTAGCCCGAGGATGAAACTTTGTGTTCTCAATAACCGCAATTTCAAAATGGTTGTAGCTGGGTTATTCATTGTCAGAGAATATCGGGGTGGCCATGCCGCAGGGGATACACCGAAATGGTGGCTATTGTGTATTTACTCGGGACATTTAGCATATTTAAACAATTTTAAACCATTTGAAACATTCATTACTTAATTAGTGGTTCTAAAATATATAATCAACCGTTCCCACGAATGTGACGAAAGTCTGTGCCTTCGGTACGGTCCGTGATCGTTTCTCGCGTGAGAGGTGCCAGTTTCAGTATTAGATAATTTAAAACAAAACCAACATTTTGGAGCTGGTAACCAGGTTGACTAAGACATTAAAAACAAGGTAGAAGATGAACAGCCTTTAGTGTATACTGAAGCTCTTGCTAAGTTAAATGTATATTTTCCATCGTCTTAAGAAAGTAACCTTTTTTCCAAGCTTCTTTTAACAATTTTCAGCCTTAAGTCACATACGTTTCGTGAGCCTCATTTTAGATAGACGTATAATTACTTCACAAAGTTTCCTTTTATTTTGCGTGCAAAACAAAGGTGATCGACTGGTTTTCATGAATGGGACGTGACAAGTGCATAACCCTTGTAATATGTCTTTTCAACTAAATTCATTTACTGTAAAACGGAATGTAGCCGCATTAAAGTAAATCAGAGTCAAAACAGTTGTATTCGGCTGTTAATATTAGATGACAAACACGTGTACGATAACCGATACTAAGCCTACTGTAATTCATTTTAGAGCAGCGGAACTGGCACTAGAACTTTTATATTTTCATGGATAAAATATTTTGTTGCAAAAAAAAATCTGGGATTGTACCTCTGACCTTCCAAAGAATAGGTTGATGAAATATGTTATGAAAACTTTAGCATTCTATTCAAAGAACGACCAAGCAGTCGTTAATATTGTTATTGGTGTAAATCTCGTCTTGGATGAAATGGTATACGGTTGCGGTATGCGCGTTACTCTTTCAGACTAGTTTTGATGTTGCGTCTCGGAACAGTGTTCAGTGCGATACTATTATTATTATTATTTATTATTATTATTATTATTATTATTATTATCGTTGTTGTTTTTAAAATGAAGATTCTTTTGAAAAGCACAAAAATAATTTGTGGATGTCAGTAGTGTAAATGCATGTAAATTGTCTTTACCCGAAAACTTCAAATGACCATTAATTTGAACGAGTTGCTTCACTAGCAGAACAAAGACGGGCAGAAAACTTTAAATTAACAGGACTCTGTGTAAAAATACCTTGTTCACAACCGTTACTGTTAAGTATTGAAGACTGTACCATGCTTTCGCTGATAATGGACGGCTGATCGGGACGTACACATTGGCTTGACTCTGTAGTTTCTCGTTTGTTTTTTTCTGTATGAGCCGTGTCATTGATTGAAGTAAAATGGGATTTACATGTGGATATTGGGGCAATAGTGACTTTTTTATAGCGAACCCTCTTTTAAATTACACAATTACACAATCGAAATTGCCCATAGTTCTAGAAGCACACTGAGTGTGAATGAAATTATATAATTAAATTGCTGACCGATCATAGAAAACGAGCGAGGCAGGTTAGTTTGTTGGGGTTTCAGACTGAAAAGTGAAACGTGTGAGGGTGGTCTTCGTAGTTTTATAAGAGTTCTCTTAACCCGTCTCCTTCTGAGAAACCTGATAAGACTGAAGCAATTCGTCTCCACCCACGCGTCACAACTACTTATTTCATCAGAATTGCTTAGCAGATGCTCTTATGCCCAACTATCCAGCGACCGGTATAGTTACTTACATTACGTCCATATATACAGCTGGAAATTTACCGAGGCAATTCAGGTGAAGCCCTTTGCCCAAGTGTACAACAGCAGAGTCCCACCTGTGAATGGACCCAGCAACCTTTTTATCATGTGCCCCGCTCATCTCCTGATTACACATCCTGACACATATCTGTAGAGTTCAAAGAATACGATATTAATTGCTTTGTTTGGTCGCTGCTTCAGATAGCTGTATTTCAGTTGTATTGTTTTGAGCTTTTGCCAAAGCTGAGGAAGATAAATTTTCCAGCTCTAATTGGCGAGGCAGCGTGCTCAGATTCCTCTGTTATAATTCAGTCTGACATCACTCTGCCCTTCTTCAGTTAAAAACATTCATTTTTGGGTTTATCTTTTAGGAGAAATCTGTGTATGTATCATTAGGCCACACTAAGTGTGAAACCTGGTGAAGAGTTCTAAAGAAATGGAATGTGTTGAGCAGAGATGAAGGAGAAGGCATGGATGTGACACTCTGCTGTAATTTTTTGTTTTATTTTTATAAACGGGCAGTGTGAGACCGCTCAGAATTTGACCTGGAATAGGTCTTGTAAAGCTCAGTGAAGTGTGCGTGTGCGTGTGTGTGTGTGCGTGTGCGTGTGCGTGTGTGTTTGTGTGTGTGTGTGTGTGTGTGTGTGTGCGTGCACGTGCTTTCGTGCGTGCCGGCATGATGGGTAGGTGGGTGTGTGTGCGTGTGTTGGGTGTCGGTGTGTGTGCGTGTGTCTGTGCATGTTGGGTGGGGTGTGTGTGTGCATGCATACGTTGGTGCCTGCATTTGCGGGTGTGTGTTGCATGGGGTGTGCAGAGACGCTGGAGTTTTGTCATGCGGTAAGTTGCTCAGATTTTGATGACATCAGATGCAGGTTCCCTGCCTCAGTGTGGTTAGATCACCGACTGAGTTTCTGTTTCAGTCTGATAAAAGCACACCTAATCCCTCACCAGGGAAATGGTTCATTTAGTGTGTAACTGTAGGTAAATGTGCTCGTGTGCGAGCTGCAGTTCAGATGCAGTGGGCTCCAGAGTTGAATTTAGGGGATGTTGGTGCTTTGTGTGCAGTGTGAAAGGGCTGTGTTCTTTTAGGGTGTACAACTACACATTACAGTACAACTAAACCCTTTTCTCTGCCACTCCAAAAAGATGACACTAAAAATCAGTGGTGACTTAGTAAAAGAGTTTGAGGAATGCTGTAATTCTAGCAATGAGTAGGTTTCATGTAGTTCCTAGACTGTTCCATTCGAGGTAAGGGATGTTCTTGATTGTAGTACATACACATGAATAAAGAACAGTTATCAACTGATTTCATTCACTAAAAAGTTATAAAAAAGTTTCTATTTTCATATCATTGTACATTTAGGAATGGTTAAGCAGCTAAATAGTATGTTGCAATATGATTCTGACTGTACAGTTCATCCTATTATGACTTTCTCTTGCGATTGGAATTGCAAATGTCTGCATTTTAAAAGTGTGATTCATGGTTTACAGACACTAGACGTTTAAACAAGTTTAAGATGTTTGAATTCAGTTCTCCAGCCACAGGGAGATGGTTTTGGGGGGTGGGGGGTGGTGGGTGGTGGTGGGGGAGTGTGAAGTATTCTTTGTGTTTGTTTTATAGGGGTGCAGGCCAAGCTCCCCCGCTCTTTTCCCACCACTCAGCTTTATCGGAAGGTCATGTGACTGAACATGTTGAGGACAGCGAATCCAGGAAGGAAAACCAGGTCACTTCCAGCTGGCTGGGGGAAACCCACGGGCTGAAAGTCAGGGTGTCCATGGGGTGGGATGGCACTGTGTAACAGTGAAGGGTGTTCATCATGCCTTCACATCCATTAGCTAAATGTCCCTTGGGAGACTATCTGGCAGATAAGGCTACAATTTATGACTCATTGTTGGATGGAGCTGGAGTTGCTGTTGCCTCTCGGGCGTAAGTGATCCTGGGCTGTTTTCAGGGGCGATGTGAGGCTGGGGGTGATACTATCTCCAGATAAAGCAAAGCTAGCGTTGAATTTACAGAGCGGTGTGTGGGACAGCGTGAATCTACTGCTGGGTGGATGGTCTGCAGGGTGGTAGCCTCAGAACAGGGTGAAGCTGTATGTTTCCAGTCTGCTACATCAATCAGAATGTTGTACTTGTTCCTGTCCAAGCCAGGTGGCTCGTAAGGTCACAGCCTGCCCCAAAAGTTTCAGTGCTAAGCGGCTTGATGTGTAATTACACCCCCTTTGGTGGGATGCCAGTCTCTTGCAGGGCCATTGTGCCCGGTGCATCTCTTACTGTGTAGTTCCAGGCTCACAGGCTACAGCTGTCGTTTTTACAGTATTTGCTGTGAGACAGAGCTCACCACCCAGTGAGTGGACACTTTGACCACATGTCTGCGACCTGGTTTGCCATATTTCAGTGATGTTGAAATCCTCCCACAGGTCTCTTGTCTGTGAGGCAGCCGCTCTCCGTGAAGGACATGAAGGTCTCAGTGGTTCTGCCATGACTCACTTGGGTTGCTCTGACTCGGTGGGTCTGCTGTGACTCGGGCCGCTGGTGTGAAGGGCTGTTTATCGTAAAATGATAAAATGATCCCAGAAATCCTGGAGGCTCCCGTTCCCTTTGACTTCCATTTTTATTAAGGCTATTTTAATTCTTCCGATCATCCCCTCCATAACATCCCTGCAGTTTAGCTTGTAGCAAACTGTAAGAGCCTGGAAAAAAACAACCTCAAAAGTGCAGAAATCCAGTAAACGCAAAGCACGCAGTCTGAAAAAGGCCTCTTCAGGTTCCAGTGCTGCCGTAAAACACTGAAATGCATGAAGGCTCAAAAGGAAAAGCAGCGCTGTTTCAAACCTGACTGAGTGCACAGTGACATCCTAACCGAGAGGAAAAACTCTTATGACACCATTCCCCACGTGTCAGAAGTTAAAAGGTCTTCATTTACACAGTTTGACGGAGGCATTTTAGTGTGACGTTGAGATGACTGCGCACCCTTTGCTCCTGGTCTGATAAGCAGTCAATGTCCGATCCACCAAAACAGAAGGTCCTTTTTTCCCTTTACTTTCTGTAAAAAAGTGTTGCTGTTCCTCAGGAAGGAGGAACAGTGTGATGTGGCCTTCCGCCTTGTATTTCTGTGCGATGTTTTTTTTTTTTGGGGGGGGGGGGGGGGTTGTTGCCCACTGAATTCCAGTCAGTGAAGCTAATGGCGGTAAATCTTGCATAAACCCAGCCCCCCCAGCTGTCTTGAGGTGAAAGGAATTCTTTCCAGCAAGGCATATTTTAATATTGTGTTCATTATTTATTTAGACTTTATTAAACCAGGAAAGGGGGAGGATTATGACATCAGCAAGGATGACAGAGCCAGTTTGGGAATTTGACCTTAACACCCCTACTCTTTGAAAGAGTGTTATGGGATCTTTGCTATCTACAGGGATGTTTGTCATAGTTTGTCTTGTGGCCTCTGAATCTTGACTTCATCTTTATATATCCTCATCCTGTAAGATGAACATCATGCCTATGAATGCATCTTGTCCTCATTTAGGAGTCTGGGAGGCTACAGAGGAGTGTGGTGTGTGGTTTTCTGCCATGGTCTTAGTCATTGCTAATCAGGGATGCATGCTTTATGGTGTTTGCTTTTGAAACAGGCAGGTGTTTTGTGTTTTCTGATGCAAATTTATTCTGCTTTTGAAAAAACAGAATCTTGATTTGTGAAATGTCAGTATTTTTTAAACGTATTTGGTTTACGATAAATGTCCTGTACTTCCAAGTATTTTTTAAATGTATGTTAAATCATAATGCTCTCAGTTGAAGTAATACACTAAAGCACAGTGCAGTTCACTTGCAGAGCTACTGTGATATTATCACTGGATTGTTTTGTATTCATCGAAGCAAACATTTTTTTGGCAATGGATTAAGCATCCACTTTGAGTGACTTGCACAGAAAAGCCCTCCTCCCATAATAAGATGGGTTTCACTTTACTATACCACACAGGGAAGATTGTTCCAAGAAATGGCTGAACATTTAACATTTTTTTTTGGAATGGGCACCTGCTAATATTTCCTCTAATCCAAACTGCATGACTTTGCTCTACATTATTGCCACACACAGCTGCGCTCCTGCAGCGTTAGTCCTGAAATGACATGTTATGTCAGTCAGAGCCTGTAACCTGTGCAAGTTGCCCTGGAGGAGGATATCTGCCGAGCAGAATAGCTTAATTGTCTTTTACTGTGACGCAGTGTTAAAGGAGCTAGTTTGGAACCAGAGGTTGCCGGTTTAGTTCCTGCTGTAGGTGTGGCGTTTGCTTCAGTAAATCTAAAGTGTGGTTATGATCTGTATGATGGAACATATGCACATTGTAAATACATGGACGTATGTGGGTGATGAGCGCTGAAATAATGGCAGTCTGTCTCCCTTCAATGCCGGTTCATTTGCTGTTACACTTACACAATAGGGTACAGCTTTAATGTGTGGCACTGTTTTAATATGAAAATATTGACAAGTGGACTTTTGTGGAATTTTGAACAAGTGGAATTTTGAATAAATTCTAAAATTCAGCTTTAAGTCAATTATAATGTCAGTTTCAAAACAATTTAGAAGTATTTTTAGCTATCTTTCTTACTTATTTGTCAAAAGAAGTTAGTAATGATTGGTATACATGGTTTCCTTATCAGGTGTCCTCATTCAGGGTGACTTACACTGTCATCCATTTGTACTGCTGCATAAGATCCTGGGCCAGTGTACTGTATGTCAGCAGTGCCCTGCATGGGAATTGAACCCGCAGCCGTTACCAGCCTCACTCCACACCGCTGTGCCTGCATATGATAAACCTCACCGAGGCCCATCTCTGCTCGGCCGGGTTTATGATCTCTGGCCACGGAGGTGCCCCTCTGTCTGTGTGCTGGAAAGCTGGTGTTCTCAGCGCAGCAAGACAGATGTCTCGTTATCTTTTTTCTAGGGTTTTTTTTACTGCCTGCCTTAAACATTCCAAAAGCCTTGGCCTGACCAACATCTCCTGCACTCTGCAGTAAAACCATCACAGACAGCAGCTTCGTGTTTACCGTAAGTATGCTGTCACATTACCCAGTGAAGTTTGCAGCCTGGAAAGGATCGGTTTTCGTGTCTCGCCGGGCGGCAGACAGGTGGTAGATGCACCGTGCCTAATGTCAAAAACACGGCCCCCGCTGCTCTCCTTAAGGGTGCTTCCTCACCTCCAGAAGTAACCATCCTGTGGAGAGGAGGACCTGGGCTCTCTTAGGCCACACAAATACAAAACCTAAGAAGTCGATGCCAAAACGCACGTCAGGTCAGCGGCCGATGCTCTCTGTGCTTGTTTACACCGGTTTGCAGTGCCGGGGGTATCCTGGTAACAGAGTTATTTACAACTTTGACATGCCCAGCAGGTCCACCTTCCATAGTATTTAGGCTGGTAATGGATGAAAAACTGCATCACTGCCCCCTGCTGGAGTGGACCTATGATTTCCCTCTTGCTTTTGTCAGTGTTTTGTTAAAAAGAGCATTCACACCACTGCTTCTAAACGCTGTGAAATCAGCGTGAGTTTGCCTCTTGGAGCACCCTGCAACACATGGAGTGTCAGGACCACTCCCTCTTGAAAGGGTTGTGCTGTTATCTTTTGGCCTTTTACCCTCTGTGCTTGTTTTTGCACCTGATGTGTGGTGATTGGTTATTGACCTGTCAGTCAAATACACTTCTGAGCAAGTGCCCCTTGTCTGAACTATGAATGTCTAATTCATGGACTAGTTGGCTCAACCAAAAAAGACCAGCCTTTCCAAACAGAGAAGTAAAGATCCAATGCGTTACTACATATCTATGTGCTAGGCAAGTAGGAGTGAGATTGCTTCCTCTTGTGGAACTGGATGTTGTGGGCTGTTGTAGGAATGACATTTACATTTACATTTAGGTCATTTGGCAGATGCTTTTATCCAAAGTGACTTACAAGTGAGGAACAGCAAGCAAGCTATGGTAGTGTAGGAGACCTTGGAGTAAGCTTTAAGTTCACCCTAAACAGCTAAACTCAGCTAAATGAGAATGAGAGTGTTTCCCTCATGTGGAGCTGGGTCCTGTGGTGTGATTTGGGCTGTAACACTGTTGAGTTGGAGGGATTGGGAGTGTTGAAGCTGGTGCCTGATGGTAGCGTACCAGGGAGGCATGGAAATCGATGTTAAAAAGTGCCACAATCTGAGGAGGCAGCGTGGTTCTCTCCATAGGTGAGCACAGACACGGTTGGCTGTCTTTGACCAAACAGTTGTCCTTATGTGACCAAACGGTCAACCCAGAAAACATGTCTAGTCTGCCAGGAAATGTAGCTCCGAGCTGTCTCCCCGACTCTGCATCCGTTAACCACTGAGCCAATCAGTCAAAAATCCAACTACACTGCAATTTCAACAACAAAAACGGTCATCACTTAGCTTTGCTGTACTATTTTAGCTTGTTCAGTTTCTCGGAATCTTTGAAGTTCGGAATCTGTCATGCTCTATTGTGCTGTGTTATCATATGCTGTGCAAGTTGCTTTTTTGCCTACAATTTCCGAGGCATTTTCTGATTTAAAATCCTGTCTTTTGTTATGACTGTTCCAGCCTCCAGCAGCAGTATCATGGAGCATGACTCACGTGGACCATTGTGTTTGAGTTCCCCACTGTCTTATTTGAACTGCCAGACCATCTCGATCATTATCTTTGGCTGTGTGTTTTTTATGGTGGGGGAATAAAAACTGCTCTTAAAAAGGCATCCTTCAGATAGTCTCTGACAGGACAGTTCTGTGGGTGCTTAAAAGGAGGCATCACGTGCACTTAAACACTTATGACTTTGAAGCCTTTTGGATGAACCGTTCAACAGCAAGCAGCAGGAAAGGGCGTGACTCCTAATAGATATGTCTGTTTAATGTCCCTGCTTGCAAAATTGTGAAATAGTTAAGAAAAACAAACATACCGAGCCCTTTGCTTTTCCTTGCTCTGCTTCCACTCTTTGAGTGTTGCTCTGTTCCTGATGTGACAGATTGGTGCTGAGCTGGAAATGTTGAGATGCAGGCCCACCTTCTAAAATACGCCACTGTAGACCATTCAGAAACGTTGTTTACTTATGTACAGGTTTATTTATGAAAACAGCAAAGCTAAATATTGACATCCTGTTTGAGGGAGGTCTTCTCCTGGATGTTTCTTTGATGTGGTGTTGAGGCAGTCACTTTCGAAAGAAGTATTTACATTCTGTTGTCAAGAAATTCAAATGAAAATTATGTCTAACAGAAAAAAGCAGTGGCTTTGTTTTTTCCCCATTGAATGTCACATATAGAGGTGGTAATATAGCTTTTAAGTGGCACACACAGGCATATTCGATTCAGCAGGCCCATTAGCAAAACTTTGTCTTCTTGTTTTTTTTTTTGTCTCCCTTTGTTTCCTGGCGCAGAACCCTTGGCTTTGATATGCTAATTAGAGAGTAATAAAATTTCAAAAGGCCACAATTAACAGCACTGTTTAGGACGTGATGAAGTTAAGCAGCATAATCTAATTTGCATTAGTAACGAGCAGAGAGTAATTAGGGGATTCATTAGGCACTTCAGACTGCACTTGTGTTTGCCCTCTTAATGGAGCAGGGTTTTTTTTGCAAGCGAGCTCAGTGTTCCTGGCATCACCGTGGCGACAGGGAAGCTGTCACTGGACCAAAGTGACATATGGCTGACGGGCTGACTCTAATTGCACAGCTGGTACCAGGGCCATGTGCCATTGGTACTTGAGAGTAGATAGCAGGCCAATCAGAAGTGTCCTTTTCAGCTGAGCAGATCAAAGGGCAATCAGACCTTGGCTTGCATTTTAAAGGCTGGCCACTTACAGGCCACCAACAGCAAACTTTGCTGCACAATCATATAAACATGAGCAGTTCTCTGGTTGCTAAATAATTAATTTCTGTTGCCTTGTCCTGTGTTTTTCTTTTCATGATTCTCATGTTTTTCCACCAATGATTCAAATTTGAGCAGTTTCAGTGGTCTGACCTAAATTGTGACTTTGTAACTTGGTTGAACTGTTAACATGCATCTTTCCCGCAAGTGGCATGTGTTCATGTGCCAGAGATATTTGAATAGAGAATGACATCACCATGCAACCTGTAGTCAGGATTAAATGTGGCAGTAGATATACAGTGTGGCTGTGTTATTGTGGAGTCTGTAATTGAAGGTATGCTGGTTTGTTTGTGTGTTTGATGAAAACTCAGGCCTTCTGAACTGTCTAACAAAAGTATTCTGAATCTGCATTCTGCCAAAGTGCCAGTTTTAAACCCGATTGTTTTGTTTTAGCTTTGAACTGAAACGCATCCATTTTCTGCTGTTTGACACAGAAGGATTAGAGCCATTGTGTCACTTTTTTTGTACTGAGCTCAGCTAGGGAGGTGTTTTGGGTAAAAGAAGGGGCAGCTGAGCGGGGCTTAATTTTGGAGAGGTAAAGGCCTTTTGCTGTTTTCGGAAGTTGAACAGTGATATCTGTCTAAGTAAACTCCCAGAAAAAAAGATTATCAGCAGAGCAGGGGCTATGAAGGCGCTGAAGGGGCTTGTGGAAGTCAGTCAACAGTGCTACAGAAATCCAGTAAAGTTTTAAGATCGCATAGAGGATTGATATAAAATGAGATAGTGGAGCCGGTGTCGAAAACATCTCTGAATGTTGTGAAATAGGAAGTTATTAAAAACGAAAATAACATGGTACAAATCGCTTGTTGCTTTGGAAGATGTGGTTCTGGGACAGGTGATCCATTGCACCCCTGTTGTCTTATTAAGGCTCTATACAGGGGCTCACCTTCCATGCTAGCTAGATTTTATGTACGCTCTTTAAAATAATCACTGCAAGGAAATGGCACAATCCATTCAAAGACAGTGACAGGAGAACCTCATGTTGTTTTAAGGATCTGAGCACACACTTTACAGTAGCTAATGGATGAGACTCCCATGGATGTGATGAATTTATGTACTGGGGCAGTTGAAAGCTCTCACAAAAGTGCAAAATTTTTTACTCTTAACACATGCATGCACATAATGCATGCACACCCACACACGTTTCCACACTTACACATTTGCACTCTTTGCTTTTCTCTCTCTCAGGCTCGCTCTCTGTCATTGTACACTTACTCTCTCACACATTATGTCTCCATATGCAAATGCAATGACCTTTACCTCTCAGTGACAGGTGTGCAGTAGGGATTATCTACCTGAAAGGGAGTGAATATTTGTTTCTGTCAGAACAAGTGCCACAGGTGTCAGACCCTTGAGTGTCATCACTTTAAGGATCTCTGCATGATCTCTGTCCAACTGAGAGTAGAGCTTTTATATGTGTGTGGAGACTGATTGCACCGTTCCTGGACAGAGCAAATGGTCTTTAACTAAACAATGAACGGAGAAAAAAGTTCAGCTCTTTTTGTTCCTGTTTCAATGTTATGTTTCAGGTTTTGGAGAACCCAGTGTCAGAATTTTGTTTTTATGTGTGTGTGTGGTGGGGACATTTAAAATGAAGGCATTTAGTTATATGTAATGACGTATGTTCTATGTGCTAAGATCCTATTCTATGCTACATATTTACTGCATTGCCTTCACCTGTGTCCACTGTCTGCGATGTGACATGTCTGAGCAGTGTCCTGGAGCTGCAGGGATTTATAAACTGCTCATTAAAACAAGGCTTTCTGAGCTGTTTCACTGAAGACGTGCATAAAAAGAGGCGTTCTACTGATTATGATTGTTCTTGTGAGATGGCCTTAATTTGACTCTTCCCCCATGTCTTCTGTTGTTGCCACAAGTGTGTTAATTTATCCGTTTATTGATGGATGTTGTGTTTCAGTTCAAGAAAGAAAATAATTTAATGAAAAAAAGAATAAAAAAAAATTAAAAATAGAAGCAGGAACTTATTGAATTATTGACTTAATTTAATTTTCCTGAATTATGATTCATTTGAAAACTTGTGTCCTAACTCTTAACCGTTAGCTATTTTGATGACCAGTGAGTGAGTGGGAGGGTGTTGATTGGCATTTTTGTTGAGAAAAGAGAGAATAAAGTGAGAATGAGTGTTTGAAGAGAGTGAGCGGTGAGGAGCAGATGAAGTTTCTGGAGTCATTTTGCCCCTGTTTTGTGTGTGCGTGTGTGTGCGTGTGTGTGTGTGTGTGTGTGTTCTGTGCATTGCAGAGTTTGTGAGTGACCTGTGCCAAACCAGAAGCACAGTTCATTACCAAAATAACCACGACACCATGCATTAATTGGATCAGAACGGATAACTACATATAATAATGTAGCACTGCAAACAGAGCTGTAATGGGATGTGGATAATTACTGCTTACTCCCCATGTCTCATTGACTCTTTTAATGTGCGTTTTGGGAATATTTACAGTAGCTGACATGACTTCCACCTCCTCAGTGTGCTGGTTTTACATTTACGCACATGGAGTGGGGTGAATGGAGTGTGTAAATATTAGGGTAAGTAGCACAGACCCCTGGGCGTGCTCTCTCTGCTTCTGTCTCTGCATCACCCGATCGCTGTCTGTGTCTGAGATTTCGAGTTATCCAGCCAGTGTGTTCTTGCCTGGTATCACAGAGGTGTGGCCAGGTGTGCACCACCTGACTCTGGAGCCTTGCAGAACCCAGAATCCTGGGTTTGTCTTGGTGATGTTGCCCGCACCTGGACTGCTCAGGTTTTGAACGCATGGTGCCTTCTTTTTCCTCTTTCTGGCTGAATTCTCTCAGCAGTCTTCAGGGAGAGGCAGGAGAAGGCCGGGCCGCCGCGGTGCTGTGCCTGGCGTTTGGTAGCATGCCTGTCAGCGCATTCACAGCCGCTGGTGAAAATGTGAGGGGAGTTTCACACTCTGGTCCTTGCTGGTGATTGGTTACGGTTGAAAGAGCTCCTCTGTGTTGTCACAGCTGTGTTTGCTCCTGTTTCACCGGCCCCTGCTCGGCTGACGAGGGGTAAGGTGGTTCGGGGGATTTGGCGCTGGGGTTGGTGTGAGCTTGGCAGTCAAATCAAATGGAGGGAAATACCGCAGGATCAATTAGCAGTCTGTCGGGTTCCCAGACGTATCGTTAGCCACACCACCTCAGGTCAGCTGGCATAAACAATCTCTTTTTTCAGTTAGATGCAAATATTCAACAAAATCATTTTATTGAAGTTGCAGACAGCGCAGGCATTTGACGTAATATGGGATTAAGGCTATTCTGCATCTCTGCACAGTAATATGCTGAACTTCTTCACTTTCTGGTCCCTCTGTGTGCTCCGTACTCATAAAGACTGCCCCTTCCTTTTAATCACCTTCTGTTCAGTTGCAATAACAGACAAGATGACCCGTCTGAAATCAGGCTCATGATCTCACACTGACCCCATCTGAAATCAGGCTCATGATCTCACACTGACCCCATCTGAAATCAGGCTCATGATTTTACACTGACACCGTCTGAAATCAGAAGTCTGTTAGACGAGTGCCATCACTGCAATTCATTTCGTGCTTATTTCTGATTGCTGGTCTTCATTTTGCTTCATTAATGTTACCATCACACAATCAATTGTTCTAAATGTCTAAATGGTGTCAAATGTTTTGTGGCTCTACCAAAAAAAAAGATGTGATAGTTTTATGAATTTGTGGTCATTTCAGCTGGAGAAATGATGATGTAATTGCCATCATCTTTGCATGTGTTTTGTGATGGAAA
Source organism: Megalops cyprinoides (assembly GCF_013368585.1). NCBI lineage: Eukaryota > Metazoa > Chordata > Actinopteri > Elopiformes > Megalopidae > Megalops > Megalops cyprinoides. The sequence continues at coordinate 11,508,957 of NC_050589.1, forward strand.
TGAATAGGCTTGTAACATCCAATAATCTGCTTACTAAGAGTAGTAAAGTGTTTATACCATAGTAACAAATTGCTGAACAGGTCCCCAGTTGTGATTGTTTCCCAGGAGACCTCACTACAGATTGCAGTCCTGTGACTTCCCAAGAAATCTTAGGGGGAGGAATGGCGGGTCAAAAATGGTTCATTTTTAATTAGGCGCTGTTTGTTGCCCACCTGTATCATTGTGTGCACTCATTCTTCAGAAGGAATATGTTACACAATAGTTTTTTCCATTTTACAGAAGAGCAAGGACATAAGTCCAATATGCAAGCATGTATCACAGAAAAGATTACTGGTGCAAAGTTCAAAGCTGATTGGCTTCTCGGAATGTGTGCATGCCTGCTCCCTCTCCCTCCCAAGCGTTTGAAGTGTTTCCTCTGAATGTGCTCCTATTGACTGGCGCTGTATCGGTTTACCCTGCTAAATTACGCTCAATCACTGTAATTGCATCGTACACAGCGTGCGTCTTTGTGTGTCTAATTCAAAACCGGGCATTTTCTGCCCAGCAGTGGAAAGGGTTGAAATGATGTCAGCATTTAGAACCATTCCGAGTCTGTTTCGATTAGCCAGAACAAAACCCAAGCACTTTTTGTTTTCTTCATTTGAGACGGGAAAAAATGAATCAGCGTTGCTCCATCTTTGTGCATCGGGGTTTGCGTAACTCGTGGAGCTGCTTTTTGTAACTTGGAGGATTGTTTAAACACTAATTGTGATAAGCCCAGTTGGAGCAGTTTGTCGCACGCCTTCTGAGCCGTCAACCCGTCATCTTCATTTTGAATTTCCCTGCAATGCCAATACCTCCAAAAAGAAACTTAGATCTCCTCCATGGCTTCTTGGAAAAAGTTTGCAACAAGTTACTGGGACTTTTACGGGAAGTGCATTGCAACTAAATAAGGCAAATATTTTTGTTTCAAAGTACAGTCATTTGTCTTTGCAAACACGCTGTTTGTGGACTCCTAAAATGAGCCAATAATCACGCCTCATTTACAGCGAACAGCCAATCATCACTCCAGCTGGAAAGCGCTCACGACCAGTCATTACTGTCCAAGTAAAACTTGAGCACAGTACATGGAAGAAGATGTAAGCCGAGAAGGGACCGGGGAAGATACCCAAAGGCACTTTTTATCATTATTATTGGTTGAGGTCGGGCCTTTATGTAAATCTGTCCTCACAGTTTTGTGTTAAATTAAGCATGCTAGGCTTGTGTGGTCAGCGCTCCGTTTGAAGACGGCTGAAAAGTACATGTTATGATCCCTCATGGAATGTAGCAGTAATCCCCTTCCACAGGAGCTATTAAGAGAGAGCGCCCATTTCACGGGAACAACAGTATCACTCAGTCTGGAGTACAAACCTGCAACCTCCTCAGCATGTTCAGCTGACTAACCCCAACTTCACACTGACCCCCTCACCACAAAGTGGGCAGTCGTTGGTGAATATAAAATATATCACTCAAATGTCTTTTCTCCACATCTCCATATTTGAGTTTTCCTTGCGTTCTAACTGCAGCGTGCTTCTTGGAGCAGTGCACAGTCAGTGCCAGGTGATTGTGGCACAGCCAGCTCCACAGGCACAGAGGTCTGTTAGGATGAGACTCCTCACAGGAATGGTGTTAATGAATGAGAACCCTTACAGTTCCTTTCTCTGTGTCCCTCATCCTCAGTAAAAAAGCATTCCTTTCTCTGTGTCTCTCATCTTCACAGTTTAAGCTCTTCCTTTCTCTGTGTCTCTCATCTTCACAGTTTAAGCTCTTCCTTTCTCTGTGTCCCACTTCTGGCACCTGCACAGTTTTTCTGCCTTTTTGGGAATGTAATGGGAGCTAAAAAGCTTCCAGATGTTTCCAGCTCCACACATTGCCACTGTAAACCACAGAGAGAGGGAGAGTGTGTGTGTGCACGCGTGTGCGTGCATGTGTGTGCGTGTGTGTGTTTGTGTGTGTGTGTGTGTGTGTGTGTGTGTGCGTGCTGGTGAGTGTGTGTTTATGTGTACATGTGTATGCGTGTCTATGGAGTTGTGAGATGCCTTCTTGCTCACAGACCACATTCAGGGTCAGAGCACCAAACTTCACTAATATGCAGCCGCTCCTGGTCCCCTTGGCTGTACCAATCGGGCTTTTCAGACCCACCAAGGTTTGTTTGGTGAAGGAGTTTTCTTTTCCATGCCATTTTCTTTGAAATCTCTCTTTATTCTCTTTATCCCTTACAGAAATATGTGTGAGTTTGCAGAAAACCAGGACCTACATATTTATATTGCAATAATTAGCTACCAAGCACCCAGACCAAAAGACTTTCTTATATAATGGGTTTGAAAATAAGGCTTGCAGCTCATGTTGTAGTAGCAGTAACAGGAACAGTGAACAGAGGTGAGGACTAGGGACTGTATGGATGTTATTTAGCAGTGATGCTGTCGATTATACTCATGGCAGTGAGAAGGGCCAGTGATATGCTAATGGTTCAGATGATTGCTGCCATTTTTAATCGTGCGGATATGAAGTCACGTTTGACTGGAACCTGTAAAATCCATTCACAGAATGCTTGATTGTGTTATTAAGGGAACAATCTTTGAGGTGGGTGCCAGAGAGTCTTCAGCCAATACCTAGTCATTGTTCAACAAGAACACACTTTTGTGTGGCTGTGGTCCTGTTTGTGTGTGTGAGTGCATGCATGCGTGTAAGTATGTGTGTCTGTGTGTGAGTTGTGCGTGTGCCTTTGTTTGTGTGTGGTCCGGTTATTTTTGGCTGGTTGGGGTGTACCTCACCAGGCAGATGCTGTTCCGGGCAAAACATTCTGTTTTCACAACAAAGTAAAACGAATAAAGCGACCTGGAGCAGTGAGTCACATGACACCTGTGTGCCTCCCAGAGGTCGTATTTAAAGTCAGAGCGGGCCACCTCTGCCCGCCCCTGATACACACTGCATATTTACGACCCGCTGCCCGAAACCTGCGGAGCTAAAAAGGAGCGGGAGAAAGAGACAGGGGTGCAGGCACAAAAGCAGCATTGTGTTGCCTGAATGACTTTTCGGCTAGAAAGTTTTAAAAGTTCTCCGGAGAGCCAGATCTGAAAAGCCGGGAGACGGGTTTGGCGGCCTCACCTCAGACTCTTCCAGGAAAGGGAGGCCTAAAAACCAATTCGCCGTGAAAAAGGTAAACAATTGGAAATGACAGATATGCGGGCTTTTCCATTGCTTTATGGAGATATTAAGCTGGAGTGGTGATGGTGAACGCTTCAAGAGGTCAGGGTGTCTTCATGAAACACACCGGGGTAGTGCACAAAGAGCCGTTTTCACTGCAGCTTACAGGTTTTTTTAGTTCTCATTGGAGGTACATAATTAATATGCTGTCCACCATTCTCCAAGTAAAGCTTTTTCCCCTGCATTTCTCATACTTTCATATTGTGACATTTTTACGGTCTCTCTGCAGTTATAATTAATATTTTAAAAACTGGTAAAAGTGTATCCAGTTCCATGGAGCAGCAGAGGAAAGTTCAGCAGACTGCGTTGCATAAATCTTACTTTACGCGGAGGGCCCTGTGATGAATAGAATAATAACTAATTGCCACTAGTTTAATAATGAACAAAAAGTCAGTGGCGTGGGTGACCGCCTCTGAGTCGTTACCACGGTGCTCTTGCAGTGTTACCCATTCAGATACTGATTGCTTCTGCAGGAATTCTCATTTTCCTAAACCTCTCAAGTGTCATTTGTTTCAGCAGTTTAGAAAGATGAGGTAAATAACTCAAAAACCTCAAATAAAAATGTGTTTTGGAAACGTGCTGAATAAATATTCCATGATGACCATGTGTGGAAATAAAGTCGTTTTCAGATGAATGCTTTCCTTTATGCCTTTTTACAAATGTTCTGAAAGGTATTTTATCTCTCATATCTTTTTCAAATTATTTTGCATTTTTAAGACCTCTGGTGACAGAACATGGAAAAGCAAACAGTAGAAAAACTGTGGCAAAAAGAAAATCACTTCATTCTGAAACTCAGATTGGCCAGGTTTAGTGCTCCCAGAAACATCTTTTAGCTCTGTATCTCTTGAAATACCTTTCAACTAACCCCACTTCGTGAGTGTGTTCAGATGTGTCTGAGAGGTGCAGGAAGAGAGGATCCTTGTGAAGATCAGAGTACACCAGGTTATTTGCGCTCTGCAGTGATTGGCTGAGAGAAGGAATGTCTGTATGCAAGTGTATGCACGTGTGTGCGCACATGCATGTGCTTGTATATATGCGTGTGCATGTGCGTATATGTATGTATATGCAAATCACCCCATCAGCTTCAAGTGCACACACTGATCCCTTAATAGCTCCTTTGTGTATCTGTTCCCTTCTCTGTTCCAGTGTTGCATTTTCACAGGAGTTTCCCTGCTGTGATCTGCCATGAAGCACGATCACCTGTGCAGCACAGCTCTAAGAGGCCATTTTGGCTCATCTTCACTTTCACCTGTGATGGACACCTAGACCGGGCCCACATGTCCCCAGCAAAGACCAGCACTTTGCGTTAGCTGCAGCCTCATGGAGCATATATGACCCGTTCATAACCACTGCCTAAGAAAGACACAGCAACCTCAGAAACTGTTAGGCACATGTTAGTGCATGTCTCATAAAGCGTGTGTAGACAAAGATCCCCAAGCATCCAAACATTGGTTTTATGGTGATGTTTAAATTGGACCATTTGGGGTCATTTGGGGTGGTGTGTGCACTTGACTAATGTGCAGTCATGTGTATTTGTATGTTTCATATTCAATATACATGAGTATTTCATTTACTGCATCTCTGTCATAAATGTCCTTTCATTTGCCGTAGTTATTTAGTTTCACTTGATTAAAACACACTTCAGAATGAATGAAGACATGGCAGGGGGCTGTGAGCATTGTGGGATGGTGTTTTGTCAGTTTATTGCTCTGTTGAGCAATCTCTGTGAGACTGCTAGGCTCTGATGCAAGATTCAGCCACTGAGGAATTCCACCTGATCCTCACCGAACACAGAGATCCAGAGTGCTTTCGCATTCAGATGTGATTACACTCTGAAATAACATCTGCCTGGTTTAGGCACGTAATTTAGTTCATCAAGCACTCCGTTTTCAAGCAGATCGGATTGTTCTGTCAATATTTGCCTCAGGGTACACAGTGGCCTCTTGGGCCGAGGGGGAAATTGTCAGTGAAGTGTGGAGGAGCTCGGGCCAGGTTCTGGGCATCTGTGTGTCTCACAATTGCCTCATTCATGGGCTGAACACATGGTTTTCTGGGCACGAAAGGCATCCTCTCCCTGAAGAGCGGTAATGGTGGCCTGAGACACAGAGATCGGTGCAAATATTCATGGAAAAGGTCAGCATAAGCGGCACACTGCATCAGTGAATTCTTGCTAAAAAATGTTGAGTGTATCGGGGCTTATAGTGGAGTGCAGTTTTGGCATAAATTTGACACTGAGGAAGTACCTTTTGTGAATATAAGAAGTTGCCATGCATCGTGGACCTTCTCATTGTTTTTGTTAGAAGGTGCCCTTCTCCAGAGCAACTCCCAGAACATCCATTACATCCATTTATACAGTGGGGTTTGTTACTGAAGAAATACTAGCACACTGCTCAAAAGCAGCGTCAAATCAGCAAGGTTTTGGTTTTACTCACCACTACACCACATTGCTAACCTGCTCTTTACCACTACACCACACTTCTGCCCTGCTCCTAGGTGCTACACCACTTCTACCCTGCTCCTTACCACTACCCCACACTGCTGTTCCTTACCACTATACCACATTGCTGCCTGCTCCTTGCTGCCACACCATACCGCTGCCCTGCTCCTTACTGCTACACCAAACTGCTATCCTGCTTCTTATGCCCACACCGCACTGCTGTCGTGCTCCTTACTGCTACACCAAACTGCTATCCTGCTTCTTATGCCCACACCGCACTGCTGTCGTGCTCCTTACCGCTACACCACCCTTCTTGATCTGGGAAATGGAGTGAAAAAGATCATCTTCTCAGTTGTCACACTGCACAGAATTCACTGATGTCACAATCACCAGCTCAGCCAATCAAGAACAATAAATCTCTGTTGAATTGTGGTTAGCATGACCACAGAGAGCAGCTGCACTCATTTTAAGATGGGAAGTGCTCATTGAGGCCCACTCACACTCACACTCATACTCCTGTTCAGGAGAGGTAGGGGGTTGGGGCAGAACCCCTACCTGCAGCCTCTGAGGAACACCTTTGTTCTAGCTGTGTTGAAACCTTGACCTGAAGTGAGGAGCTCAGCCTGTTGGTACCTGCATGTGTTTGAAGGTGGATTGCTGTCGTCATTCAAACAGCGCTCCCTCTGGCCAGTGAATCACGCTATGAACAAACACAGCAGTTACAATCACAACCCCCGCGCACCAGGAACGGCCTCGGATGTTTGCTTGAGGAACGTCTCCTGGCTGTGTGCTTTACTGTGGGTGTGCTGCCTGGTGCCTGGAAATATGTATATTTTTTCTTTTTATGGGAATGGTCACGGTGGATCTGCGTGCTGTATTTATGACTAATGTCTGCCTGAGTACTCTGTAACGGGACTTTCCTTCAGTTTCTTCAGTGGAAACAACTGCATGCGTCTCCTGCACCCCATTAAATTGCTTTTTTGTGGCTTAATTGGTGATGCATTTCACTTTTTACAATTACATTGTACCAGGCTATTCGTTCGCTCACCAGAGTGATGTACATTTTCTATGTACCGTAGTTGGATATTTTTCACAAGCAATCGAGGTTAAGTACCTTGCTGAAAGGTATAATGGCACTGCAAAACTTGGGATTTGACCTTGCAATCCTAGCTCCTTAACCTCTGTGCAACACCAGCGCTGCATTACCACTGTTGGAATCATGCAGCGAGTATGAGGTAGCTGTAACATATAATCTCTCATTCTGAAAGCCCAGCTGGCGTGTCAGACCCGGCCCTGGGTTTCCTCTCTCCCTGTCCTCACCCTTGGTGTTCAGCAGTGCGGTAATCTCAGTAACTCATTCTCCAAACGCGGAGGGGTCACGCTAATGAAATCTCCCCCTCATGGTGTGGTGTTAACTGGGCCAAACCTGCCGCCTCTAGCTCCCTAACATCCTTATGGATCCACGTCTGTTCCAGCATATTAAATATCACTTTAGGCCTGAGTGCTTTAGCATAGTGTTTAGTCATAGAAGAGCCCCCAATGCCAGAGTCATCCTCTTCAAGCAATTTCAGGATGTCAAAAATGGGATTGTCTGTTATCTTGGTCACTGGGTATCCTCATCCAGAGGTCACATAACATGACACAGAATGCTCCTCCCCTTCCCTCGCAACCTGTCAATCTTCAGGCCATGTGGCGGGATGAAGCCTGTTTCCCCGCACTCATCCCTGTACTCATCCCTTCTCTCCACTAATCCCCTGCGCTCATCCTTTCACTCACCCCCACTCCAGACATCTCCACACTCATCTCTCCACTCATCCCATTCTTCCACTCATCTCCTGCGCTCCCCTATCCCTCTACTCACCCCTCTACTCACCCCTCCATTCATCCCTCCACTCATCCCCTCCTTTAAGTCATCCTTTTGTCATCCCTGTATGAGGCGTAGGGGAGGGGAGCAAGCCTGTGAGAGTGGCCTGGCACATCGGGGAACTGGAGGGAAGCCGGTGCCTCCGTTTGCCTCATTCTCCATCCTCCAGGTGGATTCCGGCCTCAAAAACAGAGGACCCATGAATGAGGGCATTGTCTGTGCTGAAAGGGGGGTGCAGGGCTTGTGCTGATGTTACCCAGAACCTCTGCGTATTCAGCGGGGACGTGCCACTCATGCAGGTATCTGCTGTGCCTAAAATCACGCTAATTTCAAAGCCGGCTGCAGAACTGCTTAGGCAGAAAGAAAAGATGCGCTGAATGTTTTCCATCGGTGCGCGGAGCTGTTACAGAGAGATCATTGTTCGGGAATTCCCACAGGGCTTTACCAGTGGCTGCGTTTTACCCGATTGAATGATGGAAAGATTGACTGATCTTAATGTGGTCAGCAGACGTGTCTCTGACCTCTCCGTCAGACGGCAGCAGCTGGGCTCAGGGATCCTGCGCTCGGAGAGGACATCTGATCCAAGCTTTTTACTGTCTGCCTCAAGGTCAATCCACGCTCTGCTTTCATGCCCAGTCATGACTGGAAATTTCCTTTTCCCTGCTTCTCACTAATTCAGTCTCATAATTTAATTGTTCTTCGTCTACTTCTGAGAGGTAATGACTAATCGTTACGGTATAAGAGTGCATTCTCCAGGGTTTCTCAGAACATACATTTTTCATCAGAAGTAAATTGATAAATAGTGTGAATGAGGTTGGTGCTGTGTTGTTGTTAGCGACAGTTTGTCTGGAGAGATAAAAACTCATGCTCTGCTTGGGCTGGTGATTGCTTTATACACAGCCATATCCATATTTCATTGCTCTTGCCATGCAGTCAAGCTGGCTCCATTGAAACACGGAGTCAGCCATTGGCTCTGAACTGCTGGGGGTTTATAGTGGCCGAACGGACAGATGCACAATCTTGGTGTTCAAAAGGTGTATTCCTGATGAACTGAACTCCCACCTGACCCTGTGTGTGTGCCCCTACCAGTCCACAGAAGTACCCACAAAGCCCTCTGGGTAAAAAAAAAAAACATGGAGCAGCAGCCAAGTAGCGTAATGTGGTCATGTTGATGCTGGTTCCCTTTGAACAGAAGAAGTGAGAGGAAGTTATTATTTCTCAAGTTACCTACAGTAGCAGGTCATAAATCTCACCTGCTTTGGCTGGAGGGTGTCCAGGTGTGTCGGGAAAGGGGAGGCTTTGCATTATTAACCCTTTCTGTGCCTGCGAAGAGTGCCAGGCCCCTGAGAAGAAGTTGCAGGATAGAGAGACAGCTTTGATGAAGGGTTTCCCTTTTGTAATGAATGTGGAAGAATGTGTGCGTATGAAGAAAAGTACAAAATGTCTTTGTGAGGAATGGAGCCAAACGCGGAATTGCCCAAACAGGGAGCAAGTGTTCCCGGACTCATTATCTCTGACCCTCCCTGCTCACAATAAAGACTCCCAGAGCTCCTCAGTGTGTCCATCCAGCATGCGCAGATCTCTGTTTTTGTTGGAGCTGACGTGCGGCTAGTTTTTGTTTGGGCCACTGCGGTCCGTAAGAGCCCAGTTTGCGTCAGCCCTTGGAGAGGCGGGAAAGCCCTGAGGGAGGGGGTCTGAGATGAGAGGGGAGCCGAGGGGCTCTGCATTCACTCCGGACACAGAGAGGAAAAGCTTTTGTTGCAAGGGGCTCTCAGCAGCCCATAGAAAAGGAGCAGGAGTGCTGTCTGCAGAGCTCAAAGGAGAGCCTCCTGAGTTTACTGACTGCTGGAAGATTGGGAGAGGGCAGGGGGGTGATGTGGGTGTTCGGGGTACGGGGGCGAGGGTTTTAAAGTGGCCCAGGACAGGGCTGGGAGGGAAACAGAGGAGTGAAGGGGGTAAGTCCAGCCTAAACTAGCTGTTCACGTCAAGGGTTCATAATCTTATCGCTGTGGGATATTACACAATGTTGTCTGTGTGTGGTGATTGCATGACTCCTTTGGGGTGAAAATATGCAAGTTGACTTCAAGAAAAGAAAAAAAAAACTTATCTGTCCTGGTGAATGTTATTTTGAAAAAGACATCTGGGGAATACACACACGCATACACACACTTTCACACACACTCGCACGTACTGCAGTGAGAAACACACACACACACATACACACAGAGTTTTCTTCTTTCTTCTCTCCATGCAGTACACTCAGAGATTATTAATATCCTGCTGTCAAGATGATCTGCAGAGATTTTCTCTGTAGGAGAGTTGTGTCACCTGGGCAGATGTCATCATTGCTGAAAATTCAGGGCTGCCACTGGCTTTGAGGTAACCTGCAGGGTGGTGCTCAAGACGGCTGAGCCAGCTTCTTCACACAGATGTGGACCAGTTTTCATGCACCAAACCAGTCAAAGACTTCTCTTCCCACTGTATTGTGGTCTTGAGCAGTGTCCTTGAATGTTTATTTCATCATGCAAAACAAAACAACTGCAGCAGAAAGAATAAAAGCACCCGATTCCCTTTTCTTATTTACCTTTTACACCCATTTCCATCTCAAAGCAGAGCAGGAGTATTCAAGACTCAGGGGAAAAAAAAAGCCCAGCGAGTGTGTCTGAGCTAATATCTCCACCGTATGTGTGTGTGTCCCAGAGCTGATATCTCCACATTGTGTCAGTGTCTCGGAGCGGATATTTCCACAGTGTGTCTGTGTCTCAGAGCAGGCATCTTCACAGGGTGTGTGTGTGTGTGTGTGTGTTGCTTCTGTGGGTACCACTGACAACAGTTACATTCTTCCTTTTAAAACAAGTCAGCCATGGCATAATATTGTGTAACACTGTATAACACTGAGAAAGAAAGACCCCAGTTTTGGCAAACAAAATCTCCTGTGGTGTTGCGGTCCCTTGTGTGTCCTTCCTGTTGTTTAGTATTGTTGTGACGGAGTGCCATCACTATGGTTGAGTATGCGCTCTGACTGCCATACCAAAGAGCCTGACTCTTTGGCGTCGCAGTCAAAGTCGTATGGTTGGTTCCCTGTAGACCCGGGTTCGAAGCCAGGTGGGGTGACTGCTCTCGCCCTTCGCTACAAATGGTGTTAGCAGTGGGATGGCTTGCCGTGAAGCCATCGGAGGCATGCCCGGTGTGTGAGCCGTATGAGGGACCCCCAGATTTGGTTGACCCCAGTGTGAGGGACCCCAGAGATGGGTGAAGCGCGGTGTGAGGGACCCCAGAGATGGGTGAAGCACTAGTGAGTGGGGCACCCTGGGTTGGGAGAAGTACGGCATGAGAATGCGTGAGGGACGCCATGGTGCGTGAAACGCATGGGCGCATTTCCCGAAGGGGAGGGCAGTGTGACAGAGTGCCGTCACTACAGTTGAGTATGCGCTCTGACTGCCATACCAAAAACCCTGGCTCTTTGGCGTCGCAGTCAAAGTCGCATGGTTGGTACCCTGTAGACCCAGGCTGGAAGCCGGGTGGGGTGACTGCTCTCGCCCTTTGCTACAATTGTATTAGTAGTATTAGCTGTTGTCTGACCCCCCCCCCCCCCCCCCCCCAACCTAAAAAAAGCCCTGTTTTCAATATGGTGCTGGATCAGTAGTACCAGAAGTCTGGATGTGTTTGTATGGGCCAGAGTTGTCAGCTTGTACAATAATACCATAAAAAAAAAAACTCCACTAGACCTGGACCAAGGAACACTGGCCCATACTATCTAAGGAACAGACACCAGATACCTGAAAAATAGTGTCATGGGTAACCTGGAGAAAATGAGCTGTGTTTCATGTCTTCTGTGAACCTTATTAGTAATAACTTGACTGGGCTCCAGCACAGGTTTTCCACATCAGGAGAAAAGCAGTAAATGATTTCCATGTTAGAACTTATTTTTACACTGGTGTGGATTGGAGCCCAAATATCAGTTAAGAAGCAGGTATCAGAACCCAGACTAGGTTCAGAGAGGTTGCGTGCCTTTGAGAATGGATGGTGGTAGTGCTGTGATCCTGTCTCAGACCTGCCCTGGTCCTGGAGGGCGCAGTGGGTGCTGAGTCAGGCCTTCAGCTCCTGAAGCGAGGGCATGTTCATTCAGATTTTAATCCCCACCTATTACAGGGCAGGAAATAAAAATTCCATATTACACCTAACATTTATCTCTCATCTGAAAGTGCGTGTTTTACCTCTTCGATCCCTAAAGACACTCCATCTTAGGCCTGCATGGAATGTGTGCCTCTTTTTACTGTTTGAGGTCAAAGTTCAGGCGGAGCAGTGACGGGGGGAGGATCAGCATGAGGGGAGTCTGGAAGCGGCAGCGTTGCAGTCCGCCAGGACCAATTAGAACACTGCTGCAGCAGCTGCTGTTCTGGGGTCATAATTGAGGGTTCCGTCTGGATTTATTGGCCGACTCCTTTTATGACCTCATATCTTGGCTGCAGCGTTAGCCCATTACTGGGAATAACACCCACGTTAAGCGCTCTTACACCTAATGGCATTACTTCTCTAGGAGACCGGGAAGTGTGACACCGGCTTGTTTGGTTTCCTATGAAAGTCCATCTATTTAGCTTCCTACAAAGAGAATAAAAGCACCCTCTGGGCTTTCTGCTAGCTGTGGGAATAGGCTGTGTATTTTTTGTTTGGGATGACTGAGAATAGGAAAGGGAAAATATCTTTGAGTCAGAAGGCAGTTGAAATGGAAGAGGATGTATTGTTCCAAGCAGTTGAGTTCAATGATGAATCACGAGCTCATTGGAGTAAATATTGAACTCAAAGTTAATGCTCCGGTAATTGTTGAAGTTGAGAAGGGAGAGTGACTGTAGATGATTGAACTGCCGTCACGTCATGGCTTGGTCTCGTCAGATGTTCAGAACACCCTGAACAATTATTGTTTAAAAAAAAAAAAAAAAAACCCTGCGGCATTAGAGGTGAACACAGGTGATATTTAAAGAAACTGCTGTGCTGTTTAAGTTGCTGTGAGGATGAATGTTGTCAGGACTGAGCCCCATAAAGGAAAAAAAAAACAACTCATTCTTCAGAGGCGAGTGGAATAGCTTAAACAGCTTAACAGCGGCAGTGAATCAGCTCCACCGCAAGTACAATACCACAGCCCTTTCAGGACTTGCACTCACGACAGCAACAGTAAGTTATTCAAATCTCATATACCACCCGCCATCTGTGAAAAAGAGCTGCCCAAACATCAGGCACGCCGGCATCTCTGCAGAGGCCCCAGGAGCTCAAAGGCAGTTGTGTGTCTCGTAGCTCTCAGCTGTTGCTGTGGTTTAGGTCCTGAGCTCGAAAAGTCCGCCCTTCCACCCAGGACAAATAATGGAAGACCGCTTGTGAAACGGAAGAATGGAGGCCTGTGCTGAAATATGCGCCTGGTCACATTCCATTAGCCAAACAGGCCTTCTCCGCGTTTCATCTGCCGTCCACTTTGTTTTTTCAAGGGATGTTTTCCTTGTTACCCAGAAGGCAACTGGGGCTGGAATGCCTTCACTTGCCCAGCCCAGGGTTGCTGAAACAACATGTAATATTTATTTTTGTAACTGTAAAAACCCAGAGTGATGTAGCTGTGTTATACTGAAGTCATTGTTAGGAGCTAAGAATTTTGTTTATTTGAAACCTGTCTCGTTTATTATCTGGCTGTTTCTTCAGCTTTTAAACAAATAAGGGACGTTCCGCTCCAGCTGTATTTTCTGAAAGACACTGAGGAAAATTTCTGCTTCGTCACCATCACACACAAAGTGATCATTTTATGGCAAAAGGTGCAGCAATGTGGCACAGGTTGATTTGTAACTGGAAGGTTGCAGGTTTGACTCTGCTGTGGGGCACTACTGGAGTGTCCTTGCTGTATAATTGGATTGTATGTAAGCTAACATATCTCCCTGTAAAATAGGGTCCATTATTCAGGTAACCTTTTATTACTCATTTTACCTGATAAGGCGTCAGCTATGCCAGTCTGGTGTCAGTGTGTCTGTCCTTACGCCTTTTATCTGAGGTCAGCTGCTTGATTTCCAGGAAGCCAGTGTGTGAGGTGTTCTGAGGTGACAGTTGCCGCTGCGGGCAGGTTTAACGAGTGCTTTCAGGTGGCCGAGGCACGCCTATAAATGCGCCCGTTTTTAGGCATCGCATTTACTGCGCATTTGCGTCACTCAGTCCCCAGGGGCTGACGCAGTGAGGAAAGAACGCAGCCTGTGCATCTGCGCCGTTACGGCGAGAGGCAGATCCGCTGCTCACTGTTCCCGCTCCCGCTGGGCGGCGGCCAATGGAAACAAACATGTTTTATAGATCAGCCATTCAATATGTTTGCTTAGTTACCGAGCGTGTGCACGAGCGCGGGAGCCTGTTCTGCCCTCGCTAACGGCCGCCTGCCATCCCGCCCCTCACAGGTGATACGTGATGATGGTGGAATCGGCTGCCGAGACCATCCGGACGACCTCTTCCAATCAGAACGGGGTGAGCAGCCTGAGCGGCCAATCGGACAGCGCGGGGGGAGAGGGCGGGTCTAAGAGCGAGGCCAACGGGGAGGCCAGCCCCCTGGATCTGCTCCACCTTCAGCAGCAGCAGGTGAGTGAGAAACGTGAGAGCCGCAGGTGTGGCCGTGCCTCCTGTGTGTTTGCTTTCACCCCTGACCTTTGGAGAGGAGTTACTAAAGGGCTGTGCTATGCAATCAGATTATGCAATTTATGACACTTGTGAAATATTGACCAATTCCTCTAAGTTTCAGGCAGTTTGACAGTGCTGCACAGAAACCCTATCTGCTTTGCGGGCGGAGAGGAATTAATGGAAGGAGCTAATGCTGTCTGTGACAGCCAGCTCAGGAGACTGGGGCCTGCAGTAAGAGCCTGTTCTTTTTAGTTATAATTCAGTTTGATTATTAGTATCACACCAAAACTTCACAGTAAGGCATCACATGGAAGTTGCTCTGGATAAGAGCACCTGCTAAATGAATGTAATGTAATGTAACATGGTGTAACAGTCTGTCGGATATATTTTAGAGAGAAAAAGTGCTTCCTTATTGAGATTTCAAGATGACGCAACAGCTGAATATGGGAGTTAACTCTGTGCTCTCTCATACGCAGTCATGGTTTTTATGAACGGTGACCTTTCCCCTCTGTGGGGCTCTTTGTGACGGGGCAGTGAAAAGACGCCCTTGTGTTTTCCTGTTTGTGTGGCTCAGTGTCTGCGTGTCAGCGTGTTTCTCCCTCGTCCTGCGTGTCAGATGGAATTTCCTCATTTCCTGCACTCGTTTCGTTCCTCGTTCTGATGTCACCTCCTCAGATTGGGAGCAGACCTCCGCTCTTTTATTTGTCTGGGGTTCAGAGGGTGACTCGTCACCCTGTTTCATCAGCATGGAAAGACTGCTCTGTCAGAGCCCCCCCCCCCCCCCCCGCCTCTCACACATAATCCACTCTCACCACTTTTTTGGCTTGGGATCCTCTGAATGTTAGCTGTTTCTCTCTCTATCAGCTCATTGTTTAAACAAAGCTAATCTTTTTTGGACTGGAGACTGCCATACTGCCTGGATACTGTCTGTTTTATTCTAATTTATCTGAGCCAGCTCAGAAATGTTATCTTATCGTTTCTTAGCAGAAATGACCAGCTCTATGCGAGTGCAATCTGTCTTCTTTTTCTTCCTGTTTGAGGTCACATCACTGAAACACACCCCTGAACATGAGTATTCCGAACAGAGAGGTTTAAAGAAAGAGTGATCGCCACTCGCACTTCCTTTACAGTAAGAGATGGAAATTAGGGGCCGTGATTCTAAAAAAAGGCTCAACTTCAGTCAAACCTCAACAGGCTTTGTCCCAGCTGTTGGGTAATGAATTTAAGGAATCGTTGCTTTTTTTCCTTTTTCTTTTTCCATTCAGATGCAATGTTATGAGTTGGCCAATTGCTGAAATTAATGAAAAATGATGTGTTAGCAACGAATGAAATACTTGGGTTACTGAGAAAGCTTAAGTGTGTTGTGTTTAGGTTGAATAGAGGCCAAAGTGATCTATTTCCAGCCTTTTTGCACTCACATTACCAAATATATATGACCTCTCCCTCCACTTCCTCCTCTCAGGCTGTGGAATCTGTGCCCTGTGGGGATGGGGTGTGGATTTGGGGGGGGGGGGCATGAACACTCCAGCGAATCCCACCCCTCACTCCCGATGCTTGCCCTCGGAATGCGTGTTTGTGCACCTGCGAGCCATCACATGGCTGAAAGTCTCTAATTTCATTAAAAATGGGCGACCCCCACACACCCCTCGTTCCCAGTGCTGAAACACAGCGGCCCTTGTTGCCTCTCAGGCTCCTCATGCCTCCACAGACGGGGGGAATTACCAGCCTTAACCGAATATCCAGAATCTACAGGACGTCCCATAGTTGGCCTCAGGGGTCAGTTTCCTCCCAATTGTAACCCACCTGCTAAACACAAGCGACTGTTCGGCTACTTGCAGTGAATCTTCCCCAAACTTTGCCTGCCTCTAAGAGACCTCTTTCCCAAACTCAGTCCCTCTGGTGCCTCCTCTGCTGTCTGGGTAGGAGAGGATATTCGATCTGACAGCCATGGCACTTTGTCTGTAATGTTAAGTAACATTAGTAAAAAGTATTTTTATGTTCTTACAAAATATTTATTGTTGTCAGTGACCAATGAGCCCTTAGTGATATTTAAGAATAGGGGAAAAAATGTTATATAAGTGAATGCGTTCCTAATGTCATATGAACATCGCATTCAGACCATATTGGCTTGTGTCTTCATCTAGGATAATAATAGACTATATCTTGCTCACTATGCATTAAAAACTATTAAAGCAGCGAGTGGCCTTCTCCAGTCTCAAGCCCTCAGTCTTGGGGCACTGAAGAGGAAGTGGCTGGCCGACCATTCAAATCGTAAATTTGATACCACCCTCAGGAGAGGCTTTGATTTCAGACAGCGTGGGTCCGTGCCATAAAACACTGGAAAGAGCTCAGAGATACCGCTCTTTAAAAGTGTTTATTTTAAAAGTTCACTTTCAATTGTTTGAGAGTCGGATTTCAGCTGGGAAGATTAAAGCAGTCAGAGCTGCTTATTACCCACATTCACTGTGGGCTTAACAGGTCAAGTCTCCCCTTGAAAGCAGATGCATAGATAAGTGAAGCTTTTATTTGGGAAGGCAGGCTGCAATGTGTTATTGAGAAATATTAGTAGGTGTAATTTAGTAAGTGTAATCCTCACGGCTTGAAGGACCGTCTGCACTTGTTGTTTCGGGCATACCTCAGAGATTCGTCAGGGACGTTGCACTCTGCAGTGTGTTAATGGGCTCTGTGTTTCAGCTGGTCCCTGCAGAGTTCATCAACAGTCTTATATTTGACGGTCCTTCGAGGTTTTTTTTTTTTTTTTTTACATGAATTCGTGCATCTGTTTAGCAGATGCTCTCACTCAGAGGGCATCTCAAGGAATGCACGCTTTACCCGCAGCCCACATTTTTACTAAAGCAACACAGTGGCAATACACACATCTTTACGGCGTCGTAACAGTTCCCAAATCTGGGATTCGACCCTGTACCCTTCTGGTTTTGAAGCAGTGTAATTAAAAAAATGATGAATAATTTCTCCAGCACCAGCATAGTAGTGATAGAGCTTGTGTCCTCAGCTGCACATTACCCACCTGTCCCGCCTCCCCTGTGTCCTTCACATGGAGACCGCTTCTTCTGCTGCACACCTGCTGAGGTGAAACGGCCTGCCAGGCAGAAGCCATTAAGCCTTAAACACCCAGCTCCCTCCTAAATACAGCCCCTCTCTGAGAGAGGGGGAGAGACAGGTAGAGGGAGAGGGAGGGAGAGAGGGAGGCAGAGTTGTGGTAGGAAGCGGGAGAGAGAGAGGGATGGGGGGGGAGTTGTGGTGTGAAGTGACGGAGAGTGGGACAGAAGGAGACTGAGAGAGGGGCAGAGTTGTGCGGAGTGAGAGAGAGAGCGTAACTCTAAGCCCTGTCAGGCAGGGGCAGTGGGGGCCTCTCGCTGGAATGTTCTTGTTTGTTTCACACCCCAGCAGACAGAGGTGGGAGAGGACCTGGCTCACACTGGCGGACCATGTGCGCAGTCTTTATCCTGTTCTTATACACTTAAAATGAGCTCATACAGTCTGCTGGTCCACTCCATCTCTCTCCTCTTTCTGTCTCCTCTCTGACTCTCTGTCTCTCTCCTCTCTGTCTCCCTCCTCTCTCTCTCCTCGTGTTTCTTCTCTTCTCTCTCCGTCGGTGCGGGAGACAGCCACGGCAGCGCTGCCTTCAAAGCGGGCGTTCCGCGGGGTGTGTTTAAAGTCTGGCGTAGCAGGAAGCAGAGACGTCACCGGGCACATCCTGTAGAGCCTCTGAGTTTACCTGTGCGCCGCTGAGCGAGCCTGACGAGACACAGACAGGGTTTCGTTTCTTTCCTTTGGAAATGGAGCTGTGTCTCGTCTGCTCAGAACCTCTGTGTTTCCTGTGTATCCCTCTTTCTGCTGGAGTTTTTCGGAAGTTCCCCTCCCCAGAGGTTTGGTCAGGTACCATTCCTTACAAAGTAAAACAATTACCATGGCTTCTCTTCTACAGTAAGAGTAGTAGATGGTTGTTCTGGCTAATTTCTCACACTTTGGGACAGATGAGAAACTGATCTGGGAAGGATTGGAGGGTAGCAGAAAAGCCCAAATCTGGCTTGGTGAATGTTTAAACGTGCTGATTTATCTGTTTGACAGGGAGGCCAGATAAATGAATTGGACCTCCCTGGAAGTATGACAAATCCTGTATTACTCAGTCAAGCAGGTGTGTGTGTGTGTGTGTGTGTGTGTGTGTGTGTGTGTGTGTGTGTGCATGACTGTGTAAGAGAGAGAGGGTGTGTGTGTGTGTGTGTGTGTGTGTGTGTGTATGTACAGTGCTGGCCAAAAGTATTGGCACCCCTGCAATTCTGTCAGATAATGCTCAATTTCTCCCAGAAAATGATTGCAATTACAAATGTTTTGGTAGTAATATCTTCATTTATTTTGCTTGCAATAAAAAAACACAAAAGAGAAAGAAAAAAAAGTCAAATCAAGTATCAATTTACACAAAACTCCAAAAATGGGCCGGACAAAAGTATTGGCACCCTTTGAAAAATCATGTGATGCTTCTCTAATTTGTGTAATTAACAGCACCTGTTACTTACCTGTGACACATAACAGGTGGTGGCAATCACTAAATCACACTTGCAGCCAGTTAAAATGGATTAAAGTTGACTCAACCTCTGTCCTGTGTCCTTGTGTGTACCACATTGAGTATGGAGAAAAGAAAGAAGACCAAAGAACTGTCTGAGGACTTGAGAAGCAAAATTGTGAGGAAGCATGGGCAATCTCAAGGCTACAAGTCCATCTCCAAAGACCTGAATGTTCCTGTGTCTACCGTGCGCAGTGTCATCAATAGGTTTTAAAGCCCATGGCACTGTGGCTAACCTCCCTAGATGTGGACGGAAAAGAAAAATTGACGAGAGATTTCAACGAAAGATTGTGCGGATGGTGGATAAAGAACCTCGACTAACATCCAGACAAGTTCAAGCTGTCCTGCAGTCCGAGGGTACAACAGTGTCAACCCGTACTATCCGTCGGTGTCTGAATGAAAAGGGACTCTATGGTAGGATACCCAGGAAGACTCCACTTCTGACCCAGAGACATAAAAAAGCCAGGCTGGAGTTTGCTAAAACTTACCTGAGAAAGCCAAAAACATTTTGGAAGAATGTTCTCTGGCCAGATGAGACAAAAGTAGAGCTTTTTGGGAAAAGGCATCAACATAGAGTTTACAGGAAAAAAAACGAGGCCTTCAAAGAAAAGAACACGGTCCCCACAGTCAAACATGGCGGAGGTTCCCTGATGTTTTGGGGTTGCTTTGCTGCCTCTGGCACTGGACTGCTTGACCGTGTGCATGGCATTATGAAGTCTGAAGACTACCAACAAATTTTGCAGCGTAATGTAGGGCCCAGTGTGAGAAAGCTGGGTCTCCCTCAGAGGTCATGGGTCTTCCAGCAGGACAATGACCCAAAGCACACTTCAAAAAGCACTAGAAAATGGTTTGAGGGAAAGCACTGGAGACTTCTAAAGTGGCCAGCAATGAGTCCAGACCTGAATCCCATAACACTTGTGGAGAGATCTGAAAATGGCAGTTTGGAGAAGGCACCCTTCAAATCTCAGGGAGCTGGAGCAGTTTGCCAAAGAAGAATGGTCTAAAATTCCAGCAGAGCATTGTAAGAAACTCATTGATGGATACCGGAAGCGGTTGTTCGCAGTTATTTTGTCCAAAGGTTGTGCTACCAAGTATTAGGCTGAGGGTGCCAATACTTTTGTCCGGTCCATTTTTGGAGTTTTGTGTAAAATGATAATTGATTTAATTTTTTTTTTCATTGTCTTTTGTGTTTTTTCATTGCAAGCAAAATAAATGAAGATATTACTACCAAAACATTTGTAATTGCAATCATTTTCTGGGAGAAATTGAGCATTATCTGACAGAATTGC
The DNA here is from genome assembly GCF_013368585.1 of Megalops cyprinoides. Classification (NCBI taxonomy): domain Eukaryota; kingdom Metazoa; phylum Chordata; class Actinopteri; order Elopiformes; family Megalopidae; genus Megalops; species Megalops cyprinoides. The sequence continues at coordinate 11,528,996 of NC_050589.1, forward strand.
AGGGGTGCCAATACTTTTGGCCAGCACTGTATGTGTGTGCATGAGTGTGAGAGAGAGAGAGGCAGTATGCGTGTGAGTGCCTGTGTGCGTGTGTGTATGTATGTCTGTGTGGGAGGGTTGGTGGTGGTGGTGGCTGTACTGGTCGAGGGCAGCAGTGGGGAGCGTGCAGAGAGGGGGAGAAAGGACCAGAGGGATGTGCTGGCTCCCCTAATCACTGGGAAAGCTGCTAGATTATCCCTGTCGGAGTATCATGGGGGTTATAAACGCTCTGATGACCTCTGTCTTCCTGCTCTGTAGCCTGCAGTGCAGCTGAGTGCTCAGTGACATAAATAATGTCATAAATAATGGAAATATTAATGCAGAATTTCCTCTTCATTTCCCTGCTCGTACCTCAATTCAGACAAGAGCTTCTGTTTGTTCGTAGCTCTGTCTGCAGTGTGACTGGATTACACTTGTTGTGTGTGTGTGCGTTTGTGTGTGTATGTGAGATTGTTAGTGTGTGTGAGTATATACTGTATAAGTGTACATATATAAGCAACATGTGGATGTGTGTGTATGTGTGGGTGTGAGATGCTCAGTAGGATTATTAGCAGAAGGCACTCTGCAGTTTGTGGTGGATGGGGATGTGTAGCTGGTCACTGCCCTGCCTCAGTAAGTGTGTGAAAAAGTTTTGCCTGAATCAAGTGCTGTCAACCGCTGATGTGGAAATAGCATGGCCTGAAGTGAAGTTGATTGGCCAGTTGTTGGTGACTGGCCTCTGGATTGGGCAGTTGCTGGTGGCTACTGTTTGGTTGGGGGGGGGGGGGGGGGGGAAGCGGTCTCCAGCAGGTATAAAATGCGCTTTAGCATGCAGTAAATGTTGCGCAGCGAGCCCTGCTAGAGGCTGCCGCAGCTTAAAAGCATTCCGCCGTTTATGCGCTCCCAGCTGCACGGTGCCCGCGGTCATCGGAGGGAAAAGGTCAAGCAGGGTCACTCAGGGGTTGCCAGGCGTCTCGGAACTCCCACAGAAGTTGCCGTGGTGATGGAAACGCACCTCCAGTGCACCTTCCTTGAAGGAATTCATTTGTACACCTCCAGCTCCACTGACCTAAAACGCCGCTCGTACGTGAAAGCAAGAGAAGAGAGCGTAGTGTTGCTTACAGCTGCACGCCCAAGGAGCTGAAAAATACTGATTTGGTTTTCGTGAACAAAATTTTGTTAGACACTTTTGGAGGGTGTTACCCGTGCTGATGAAGCTGAAACCTATTTTTCTGTATGCAACAGGTTTTTTTCCTCCACAGAAGATATAAATAGATTTATGCTATAATAAAGCATATTAAGGATCACGCAATGTGCTCCATGAATTAAATGCACATGTACAGTATTTTTGTTTGGGTAAAGTACAATGCATTTCACATGTGTTCTAGGGTGTTCCATATTTTTCATTTAGGAGATTTTTTTTTTCCACGCACTCAGTCACGATTCTGGGGCTGGTATCTTGGAATGTCATATTCATGAGGGTGATTATAAAAATAATTTATGGCTTTGTCTACAGGGGAACCCTCGGAGAAGTCTGGGGGGCTCTGTGCGTATTGTGTCTTTCCCCGGGTATTGAATTCACTGCTGTTTTGCATATAGTAATTTTAGATCCAAATGGGCCTGCTAATTGTCACATTTACAAAAGTCACATTTACGGTGCCTGTCCTCCGCAGTCTCTCCCAGCTGGATGGCTACCTCCACTTTCTAGAGCACAGCTATGGGCTGAACATATTGCTTTTGTCGCTGTGAGGTCAGGTGGGGAGTGTGGGTGCTCAGTCTAACCACTCTAAAATTCTGAGCGTTGTCTGTTTTTTCATGCTTGCGCAATATTGGAAGTGTGGCACACAACTGAAATCAACAAATACTTTTGCGTAACAGTTAACAAAAAGTGAAGCGCATACAAATTGAGTGATCAATCTAGACAAATCACCAAGGATTCATTCTCCTGCAGTGTGGATATCATGACAACTAAAAAAATGGACTAAAAAAAAAAAAAAGCTAAAAAGGAACAAAAAGTTAAACACACTTCTGATGACTGCAATCAATGTTAATGTACCTGTGAGCAGAAAATAATATATACAGATAAAATAAACAGAGGAAGTGTAGTGTGTGTGGGTATGTGCAAGGATGTCTGCATGTGTATATGTGTGCGTTTGTGTGCATGCATCCGTCCATGTGTTTGTGTGTGCGCGTGCATGGCTGTGAGTGTGTGTGTGTGTGTGTGTGTACACGTCTGTGTGTTGTTCTCCTAAGCAGAGACAGATTGTTTTTCTGGAATCTGCCTCTCTGAGTTTACACAGCTGGTCCTCCACACACTGGTGTGTTTGCAGTGAGGCCCGCGGTGGACGCTCTTCCTGCTCCACAGAGGAGCGTCTGTCTGGCAGCTACTGTGGCAGACCTACACGCTCCCTTTGGGCTGCGGGTGAAAACGTCTGCTGCGTTCTCTCTCGGTCGCCCCCGGAAACCCGTTTGTGACCCCTGTCGAGGTTTAAGGCCCCGTCGCTTAGAAACAGGCCACCCGCACTCTGATTGGCTGCAGGAAAAAAGGAATTTGAAAGTTTATACTGGCACATGCACGCTGAGACGGAGAGGCCTCTCCGTCTCGCTCAGGTGAGATGTGAGTGAGGAGCATAAACACCTCTCTGTGTGGGAGAGAAAAGGAGGGAAAACAGCTGCTTCCAAACCAGGATTTAGGCTGGCTGTACCAGCACTCAGACAGCGAAGAAAAGTGTCCCGTCACTGTTTATTTTAGGGATGAAAAAAGTTCACAAAGGGTGTTAATCTGGGCAGAGCAGGGGGACGTGATACTAATGAACAGGGAGGAGAGAGAATGAGAGAGGAAAAAGAATGAGGAGAGAAAGAGGGAGGGAAGAGCAGGGGAGAGAGAGAGAGAATGCGAGAGCAGAGAGGGGGAGGTAGAAAAGAGCAGGATGATCCTCTGGCGGCAGTTTCATGGGCCCTCATTCTGATTGGACGCTGTTAAAGAAGGAAGCCGGGAAAGAGAGCAGCACACGAGCGCTGAACCCAGGGTGCTCCTGGCAGCACATGAAAGCGAGGGACCTGTCACCCCTCTGTCGGCAGCCTGGGGCTCCCTCCAGCCTGTCCTCCTGCCACTCTGCTCTGCGCGTGAAAAGCGATGACGAGGCACTCTCTCTGTTGCCCCTGGAAACCATCAAGGACAGGACACTTCAAAGAACAGCTCCCCTCTGTTTTTTAAGTGTTGCTCGTTAGTGAGCCAGTGAGGGATCTCGGGGCTAGCTGTCTTTAGTGAACATTGGAGCCCATGGTGGGGAGGGTATCCCCCACATTTTATGCTTGATAAAAAGTGTATAATTAGGAGGGAGACAGGGAATGGGCCAGAGTAGAAGACGCTATTAAACTCGAATGTGATGTGACTGTTTATTCTCCAGCCCAGTGAAAATGACCTATAACAGGTGAAGGTACTTCAGGTGCTGAAGTGTTCACAAGGCTATTGTGTAACATTGCGGGAGGTGCCGCACAGGTAAAACAATTTCTCTCACTGGTTTCAGTGGAAGTGAACCACAGTGCGATACTCATACTTGTATTGACGCACATTGCAGCACGAACTTCACATTTACGCCACAGAACACCTGAGTATATCCCTGTGTTTACTGACCAAACAACCCCAGTCTCAACCCCGCCCATCTCTTCACCTTCCAGGGGAGAGTGCTCCAGAGACATGGCGTTCAGCATAACTCACACCATCAGGGCATTGCCTGGGAGTTCATTTTCAACAAATCTTTCCCTGCTATTAACAAGTATGAGTAAAAACGTATAGTTTTACAACCCGAACTGTGTTCTGAAAAAATAAACTGCCCAAGAAGAAAAAACTTAATGAAAACCAAGTGTGTGTGTGACAGTTTTTCTTCACTGAGGGAGGAAGAAAAACACACATTTGGAAAGAGGAGAGGATTGTGGGAAGTTTGAAAGGGTTTGCTTTTTTTCAAAAGGGGATGTGAAAGAAATAGGCAGGGTTTTCAAACATTGTGGCATACATTTAATATTTTTCTCTGTTATTATTTTTTATTGCTTTGGGTCTGGTTGTTCAGTTTTTCTATTTGAATAGCCAAAAGACAGTCCAAAGAGAACTGCTTCAGAATTTTAAAATGTAGAATCAGCTTTTTATATCATATATTTCTATGGCGGAAACATTTCATTTAATCAGGAAAAATGTTATTCAGTTTGAACAACAACAAAACGTGAAAGGAAAAGGGAAGGGGGCTAAAGGATGGGGTATAAAAAAATGCCAGTGAAAAACTGCTGAGAAGGACAGAGAGAGAGGTGGTCAAAAGCCAGAGTTCATTGGTAATCCACTGTAAAACTGCTAATATTCCAGGCGCTGATGCTATGGACACACTGGGATGGAGTTTTTATCTGTACCCCTGAATCCTTTCCAAATGCTGGCTATAGGTCGCCAGTGAGTGAGCACTCTGACCTGGAAGTAGATTTAAAGGTGCTTCCTGTTTTACCTGACACACATTTTTAGCTGAAAGAGACAGAGCTTCTTTTTTGCCCGCATCTCCGTTTGCACTAAAGCTTCCTGGTTTGTGTTTGGAACGTCACAATGATGTGCAGGCTGAGACCCCTGGGTGTCTCTGAAGTGCTGCCGTTAGCCACCGCGATGCTGAAAATGAGCATCCCCGTTCAGCGGGGCCGAGTTACAGCACAGCCTCTGGGTGCAGATGCACTGAGTTAAGACTGAGGAGTGAGTGCGATGCTGATACAGCTCGTACATCACCTGTGACAGTCACTTGAACCCATGGCCTCGCTTCAGCATGACATCCAGATTTAAAAGCAGGCTCCCTGGGTTTCAGTTTGGCTGGTAATGAACTCTGCTAGCATAAGCTGAGTTCATCAAGCACCTCACGTTGCAGAGAGCAGCTGTCCCTGTAAAGCAAGGTGCAGCTTATGACAGATGTTCTGGTTTCTGCTTTTCTTGTCCCCCCACCACCACCCAACCATCACCTCTGCCACCTTTATCTCAGACAGAAAGGATTCTCTGATTTGCTCATTGGCAGGGCAGGAATGACTGAGTCTGAAGGTGCAAGCTGTGGAGCACATTCACTGGAACAGAAATGGCTTTGTGTGAAACACCCTCAGATTCTTCCCAATGTGTGTTGCTGTATGTTGTTTGTATTGTCCCTCCTGCACCCAGAGCAACTGCCTCATTTTGGGTTCAAACCCACAATTTGCCATACTCGCCTCTATTTTCTCACTCAACATACTTCGTCTTTTAAACATCAGCATACCTCTTTTTCTTATTTGTGGAGAAGTTAGGGATTGGCTCGGTTACTGCACTGATTGGTACTGCTGATTGGTTCTCCTATGCCTCACTGATGCTTGGTCCTCCTGATTGGTTCTCCTCTGCCTCATTGATGTTCGTTGCCCTTCATTAATTCTCTGTTCATCACCATGGTTATTATTGCTGGCAGGCATTAGAGGAGCCCAAGGCACAAGCAGGCCTGCAGGGAGAGATGAGAGATGATGACTCAGGAGAAGTTGTGTGGTGGAGGGCAATTACAATAGTCAGTAATATTTATATTAAATAATGTACATATAATTTTTTAAAATACTGGTAATCAGTGTGGTGATTTTATCCAGAATCGTTCCTGTATTCCTGCCAGCCTGGGCTGTAGCAGTGGCGCTTGGAGTGTGAGAGATAATCAGCTCCACATGTGCTGCGCGTCTCGCTGTGTGGCGTGGCCAACGCTGGGCCAACGTTTAACCGCTGTTTAGCCAACGCTGGCGTGGGTAAGCTCTGCCACCCACAGCCGGGTGAGGCAGAGGGGCAGAGGGAGAGAGGGAAAGAGAGAGATAGAGAGAGGGAGAGGGAGAGGGAGGGAGAGAGGGGGGAGAGGGAGAGAGACATTGATGGTTTGTGTGCAAGTTGACTGGGCTTTTATTTTTATTTTTGTTAATATTTCATTGCACACTATCCAGGAGCAGCCAGCGATTCCGCTGCAGCTGGTTGTCATTATGTTGGTATTGCTTGCGTTTCGCCATAGTCCTCTCTCAGTCTGCCTTGAAACGACCACTGTGAGGGGGTAAACTAATCTCTGGTTCCTCTGTGCCCCACCCTGCACACGTTTATACTTCAGTCATTCTGTGGCTAAATATAACCAAGGTAAAAAATTGGTTATGTATGGAGCCCCAAGTTTAGACAGAGAGGTGAGTTATCAATCCTTACGCTTGTAACTGTTGTGGATTTTTTTATCATCTGAAACAGAGATTGTGTGGCATTTAGGGTTCACTGGTAGGGGGCTGGGTTTTCTACCTGCAGGCAAACACAGCTCGGCCTGGCTGAGTTATTGTTTGTGTCCGTTATTTTCGAGGGGCCTGGTTTTTTTTTCTTCCCCCATAAATCAATATTTATGCTGTAATCTGGTAACCTTCCGCCGCTCCCCAGTTCAGGAAACAAATGTGTATCCTGATGCCGTTTGTTTTGTTTTGGCTTTTTCCCCCCCAATCCGCCTCGCCTGTTTTGTGTCTGATTTTTAGGGGGCTGCTGTTTCTGCTTTTGAAAGTGAAGCTTTGCGGTCAGATGCTAATGCACTCAGACAGGGCCAACACTTCTGTCAACAAACTCTGAGAACGCATTTCGCTTCGTTCAGATCTGTGGCGTCCCTTTTATGGAGGGAAAAATGCACGGCCCACTCGTTCATAGGAGGCTGGGCCCTTCCTCACTAATGCTCAGAGCTCTTACACTCTGTGGCTGTGGGTCTGAATGTCCTGGCTCAAGGGTCTCTATCAGAGAGGATGGACCTGGAGTCTGTTGTGGTTGAGACAGAGGGTGGTGCCGTGTGCTCTGTTTTTGAAAGCCGCTTGATGTTGTGGAGACCGCTGGCCACACCGCGGGACTGGCATACCAAAGGAGGGATGGTTCGGCTGGTTCCACACAGACACAAGGGAGGAGTCGATTAAGGAGCGACCTCTGAACTCTGTACTCTGTCTGTGTGTAAGGAAGCGTTGAGACTAGACAGCTTAGAAAGAGCTGCCATTTCCCAGACTGCCATAGAAGTAAAAAAGATGACCAAATTGTGCTCACAGCGGCTCCATTTTCTGTCTTCTAGGCCCTACAGGCTGCACGTCATTTCCTCCTTCAGCAGGCCACTGGACTCAACTCCAGCAGCAGCAACGAGGGCAAGGTGAGCCATCTCTTTTACTAACAAGCACACACACACATACACACGCGCATGCACACACAAGCCTCCAGCACCCCCATAGCTTGTCAGCTCTGCAGGCCTACACACACCTGCAGCTCCCCCTGCCTTTAAACCGGGAAATGCAGGCCGCAGACAGCAGGTGTGAGATTTCACAAGCCTCCACTCTAGACACAGCCCACACACAGGGTCAGGACAGAGTGCGTAATTAAAGGCGGAGTGCGTAGTCTGGGCAAGGGGTTGTAGAGTGCACAGAGCATGTAGTCAGGTTAAAGTGCGTAGTGTGGGCAGGGAGTGCAGTTGATGTAGAGCCCATAAACAGATTGAAGTGTGTAGTTTCAGTAGTTGGAGCAGATATAGTGCGTAGTCAGGGCAGAGTGTGTGGTCAGGGCAAACTCGCTTGCCTTTTAAATAAATCTGGCTTCTCCTTGCTTAAGATCCCGCCCCCGTATGAAAACTCACCTGGTCAAAGGGCCGGGTTTTCCTGAGTGTTAGAAAGGAGCTCCTCACTGCCTCCTCCGAGGTCCCGTACAGATTGCACGGCTCTCCCACATCTCTGCAGAGACTGGGCTCTTTGCCGAGTCTCTCTGAGAGTCTGGGTCTGGGAGATTGACAGGACTGAAATCCCGAGCCGCGCTCATGGTCCGTGAAGGGTTTCAGCAGAGAGTGCCGATGACTGTGCCTGGCCGGCTTTCTCGCCTGCTCATATTACTGTTGCATTGCTTCATGCTTTACGGTAATGGTGCTGAAAGTGAGTAATGTGTGTATTCATCAGTGTGTCACCTTCCTGTTGGTTTCCTGTCTGCTGCCTCCTTTTTGTGTCCGGCTCTGCCTCCCCGCTCTCCCAGCATTAAGCAGATGTTACGACTCCCGTGGAGCAGTCTTTGTTTCTGGCTTCTGAAAACATTGTGGACTGCAGTGTATGTATAAAACCTGAGAAAGAGTGCTGAAAGAGTACAATAAGCTAACACATAAGGACTTAATTGTCTTTGATGATGGCAGATGAGGTGATACATGGGTAAAAGCATTCATCACGTCAAATTCTCAGCCTTTATGTTGCACTCTGGTGTATATCAGCCAGTAGCCATACCACCCTATAACCTTCTGGTAGCTGAAGCTAAATAGGGCCTCTTTTTGGTAGTATGGGATGGGGTGCAGGTTGCTGCTGGATGTGGTGGCTGTTGGCCAGCAGGAGGCAGCCTTGTCAGTCTACCAAGCAGAAAAGCCAATGGCCTGATACCATGATGGGGACACTGTGCTGTGGGAGGCACTGCAGTCTGAACTCTCTCCGTGGTCATTAAAGACTTCATGCCACTTGTTTAAAAGAGTAGGGGCATTGCCACCTTTTCCCTGGTCAAATTCTGAACCTGGCTCTCTTAATCTGGCCACCTAATCACACACAGATACAGACACACACACACACACACACACACACACACACACAACCACACACACACACACACACACAATTGGCTGAATTCCCCACCCTCCCTGTCTCCGAGGGTCCTCATTGTGAATGAGAAATGAGTTCTCCGTTTCCCTTCCTGCTGAAATAAAGGCTAATGAATGAGAATTGCAGGGGTTTCATGACTCACTGTACGCTGGCGTCTGTGGCTGGAGCAGGCCACAGCGTGTCCCAGCTGTAGAACACAGGCAAGCAGTTAGAGAGAGGGAGGGGGCCAGAGAGAGATGCTGGCTTTTATGTGTGGTAATCCTCATTAATAAACGGGCAGTGTGGACTGACCATTTAAGAGCTGGTGCTGAGAGGTTTTCATTGCATCATGTAACCTCATTACTGACTCATGTGTTTAACAAGCAAACCACTGTTAGATATTGGAATTAGTATTAGATGAAATTCCCCTGGACAGCAGTGGGAGTAATTGGCAAGACCGCAAACTTTCGCCGAAATCGGTGTGAGACTCTTTCACACATACAGGCAGCAGGAAGGGGTGCAGGCTTCATATTGTGGTTGAACCTCTTGGACTGTTAGATGATTTTGTTTGGAGGAACTGTTCCAGCTGAGATTGTGCTTGGTAAATGATGGATAAAGACTGTGAAACCACTGCTAGAAAATGTTTCCAAAGTTAACAGCATATTGCTTTCATGTAGATTGCTTACACACAAAACCCATACCTCTCTGGACAATGGGTGTTAAAATCTCACTAAATGTTCATTGGCTTCTGTCCTTTCCTGTTATGCAGATGGGAATGTCCCATTTGTAGACACATTTTAGTTTGCCCAGTTCTTTTCTTTCTCATTTCTTTGCTTGGTGCAGTTCTGGGTTTGACGGGACCCACTGAGTGTTTGAAATGACAGGACAGAGAGTCAGAAAGGCAACACAAGCCCAAGGGAGAGGGACGTTGGACCTGCCTGTCAGTTTCGGCTCTAGCAATGAAGCGTAAAAAACTTCCATTTTTATTTGATTTTATTTTGGTGAGTGAAATGTATAAGGAATTGGCTTTGATGACAGCCTTTCCCAGCTCTCCCCTGCAGTAATCTCTGCTGCGTTTTCGGCAGGAGCACATTGGCATTTTCGCTCTCGGGACAGGGGCGCGTCGGACAGAACGCCGTTTTTTTTTCGAGCGGGGGATTTTCCACTTGAGCTCACCCTTCCGAGGGCGTCCTCGTGGCACGGCTTTTCTGTTGGTGTCAGGAAGTGGGCCTTTGTCAGGGTTTTGGACGAGCCTCAGCGAAAATCCGCCCGAGGCAGCGGAACGTAGGCTGTCTGGTCCTGCCCTATGTCTTTCAGCGCCACCCCAGAGCTCAGAGTAACACAGAGCAGAGCCCCCAGCACCCGAGCTACAGCCAGGCCCCGTATGGGCTGTGTGTTTCCCAGTGTGAAGCACAGCCGTTTACTGTAGGATTGGACACTAAGCCCTGAAGTTTCCACATGCTCCTCTGGCCGCAGTCTCCTCTACTGAGTGACATTGACCCTTGACCCTTGACCCTTGGTGTCACTTGGTAACTGTTTCGACATTCTGTGCATGTGTGCAGCTCAAGTGCTCTGAAACAAGATGACTGGCCGGAGCAGATGTGGCGCGATAAAGCCACTCCATTCACTGTTCCCATGAGGTCTGAGGGACACAGACCTCACATAGGACTCCAGGCTTGTGCTGGGGGGGTCGGAGAGGACTGTCCATCTGTGGCTGTGGGGCTGAGGGCACAGTGCACTGTGTGTCCCTGATCCGACTTTACACATGGCCCTAATACATTTGTATTTACGCTGTTATTACTCAGTAACTACACATTATTGTGTAGATCTTACAGTTGCTAAACCTGTTCATGGCTTGTGTAACTATGCTTGTGTAACAACAATTCTGAGTATGCACACATTAGTTACACAGCAGTTACCGTGTAGATACAGTGTAATGCGCTGGTATTAGTACCACCAAACTGGTACTGAAGCCTTTATCTAGGGCTGAGTACACTCCTCTCATTCTACCTGCTGTCACATTTCTACAAGAGGCTCAGCATTCAAGGCTGCTGTGGCACTGTTCCACTTAGAATTTGAACCCACAACCCTCAGGCCACAAGTTGGGATTCCTAACCATTACTTGACTTGAACCTCACCAGGCCCAGCTCACAGGCTCTAAAAATGTTTTTTTTTTGTCAGATCTAATTGTCATTTGTTCCTGTGCATTGTGTTTGATAGAGAGTACAAAGTAATACCTACAGTAGGAGCTTTCAGAGTCAGCGATGCATCTCCTCACAACCGAGGCCATGTCTTATTTTAAGCTTGAAGTACCAAAAATAATTTAATCATCAGTGCCTTTCAGGTCCCCGCAGTGGGGGAAAAGCAGTTGCCTCTTCCGCACTAATCTGGAAGCCAGAGGCGTGTATCTTTTTTTTTTAATTAAGTAAAACTGACAGGGACAGACACAAACATTAACCCGTTTAATACGTGCCAAACTTCAAATCGCTCCTCTCTCACCCGGTCTATTCACATCCCAACAAAAGGTGAAAAATAATTTATGCCAGCAGACAAAGCAGGATGAAAATGCGACTTAAGGTGGGGTGCTTTTTTTGGCGGTCGTCACACTGCTGACGGCGACGCCTTTGTTTGGGTGTGCGGTCCTGCGAGCGCAGCCCAGAGTCCCGAGCCCCGCCCCGGCGTGCTTAATCGCCTGCCCTTTGTGCTGTTAGATTACGGGGGCAATTAATGACACCCAACCTCCTCAGCCGGGGATTCAACACGCTCCCCGTCCCAGAAGCCACGGGGGAAAAAAAAGTTGTTGTTGCTGCGGTAATTATAACGCCTACAGTGTGTAAATGTCAGTGGATGTGTGTGTGTGTGTGTGTGTGTATAAATAATATGTGTGACTTGACACACTGAAGAATGGGATTCACGGGAGCGGGTAATTATAGGGTCTCATTTCAGATTTCTCAGATGACAAATGACAACGCAGACAATCGAGCGGGACACCAGGATTTCCCCGTGCCACCATATGGTCCGACAGATGTAGTTTCTTATTTCTTTTGCTAATCTATGGTGAATACTGTATAGCTTTTATCTTGTAGTCCCTGAAGCATTTTTACAGTTTTAATACCACAACATGACAATGGTAATGGTACAGATAAAAGCAAGCTATAATATTGTTGGGAATGTATGTATCAATTATCTGAATAACAGAAGAAGAATGTGATTGGTTGCCTTGGCCCTGGACCTGGGTCTTTAGCTTGGTGATACCTCTTGGTGTGTAGACCACTCCCCAGTTGCAGTTAGAAACCCACAGGAGTCCATTGTAGTTCCCATTGGTGCATGAGGCTTTGATACTGAACATGGATGCCCATTCGTCAGCTCGGGTACCTGCAGGAGTGTATACAGACAGAGCATGAAAGAGCATGTGACGCCATATGTACTGTGAAATCACTCCCTATGGTAAGAACAAAAGCATGAACAGTTTCCCTGGGTCTTCTTCACATCCTACAGACCAGACCTCTTTGTGGAGCTTTGAAACAAACTGCAAACCTACCTCAGTTACACATCTAAATGTACCAGTCTTTCAAGCCCCCTACGTTCCTCTTTATGTGTTGTTATACGTGCTTGTCTCTCACGTCTCTGTACCGGTGTGTGTGTGTGTGTGTGTGTGTGTGTGGGTGTGTGTGTGTGTGTGTGTGTGTGTGTGTGTGTGTGGGTGTGTGTGTGTGTGTTGGCATATGTAACCCTCTCTCACCCTGCAGCGGTTTGTGTTTGCGGGTGTAAATGTCAGTGTGCTCCACCCCATGCAGGTCCCTGTGTCCATGGCGATGCTGACCCCCCAGATGATCATGCCTCAGCTACAGCAGATGCTGACCCCCCCTCAGATTCAGGCCCTCATGCTCCAACAGGTAACACCCCCCCCCCCTCCTCCTCACTGCCAGCCTGACCCCAGGTCAGTGTCATGCCTCAGTCACCACAAACGGCTCTATTGGTCAAGCAGGTGCTATTATCCAGCCACATGCATACAGTAACTCACAATTTCCTGACTGTTTATACAGGTGCATATTTACTGAAGGTGTTCATGTTGAGGACTTTTCTCATAAGTACAATGGCAGTGCCTGCTCAGGCCAGGATTGGAACCTGCAACCTCTGGCTCAGAGACAAAATTCATAACCACAACACTACCCTGCTGTTAGAACAGCTGTACACTGTTAGACATTTTATCAGAGTGACCTCATTAATATACAGTCAGATTAGCTAAAGATATGTCCATGTTTCAATTATTCAGGGACTCACTGACAGAAAAATAACAACTGTACGTGTTATTTTGACTACTGTGAGGTTGTTTGAATAGGGGGAAAATGAGCTTTGATCACAGGGCTGTGTGATAGTGTTGTTTGGGGAGGGACTGGTGTTATGTGATGTAATTCTGCAAAAGGAACAGACTGTCTGGCACATCCTTCACACGTCTCTCAACTATTTCACACTGCACTGATGGTAGGTCTGGGCCCACCCTGTGACCTCTGACCCCTATATCTACAGAAATACTTATTTTGTTGTTCCCACATTCTGCTGCAGACAAGTGAACATTATTTCGGATAGATGTTTGTTTTTTCTTTACCATGTCTGAAATTCTGTATAGTTTCACATAGTATATGTGTATGTGTCTACTTTCACTAGCTTTAATAGCCTTTTAGCTTCTCCTAAAAGGTGTGAGACATAGAACATGTGTGCGTGACTCTGTGAGTGCGCCTGTGTGTGCGTGAGTGTGTGAATGTTCCTGTGTGTGTGCGTGAGTTTGTGAATGTTCCTGTGTGTGTGCATGAGTGTGTGAATGTGCCTGTGTGTGCGTGAGTGTGTGAATGTGCCTGTGTGTGTGTTCCCTGCGTGCGTGCATGCGTGTGCGTGCACGTGCGTGTGTGTACGCGTGCGTGCGCGCGCACGCGTGCAGCCGCTCTCTCTGACAGGCGTGGCTGCAGCTGAACAGCTGTCAGGGCTCAGGGTCGGGTTTGAGCTCGGCCGCAGCATCACAGGAAAGATTGACTGTGCCCCCTGCAGTTACATAACCCCTGAAGACTGATATTTTGTGCTCTTATCAAAGGCAGGGCGCCCTGGGTGTGAGCGGCATTATACGCACGATAACAATGACTCATTTTTATTGTGCTGGCTGTCCCCGGCTGCGCAGCTCCTTTGTCTGCCCGTCCGTGTGATATTATGTTTTTATCAACATGAACTTCCTTCTTGGAGCGGTCACACACGAAAGGGGAGATTGCAATCTTAATGGGACTTCCTGTTTAAATGAACGGTTTGAAAGTAAAACAAACAAGCCCGACCTGTCCGTGATCTTGTGGTTTGCCAGATGTACATTGTGCAGTGTGCTGAGAACAGTCAGACTGATCTCAGGTCAGTCCAGTCCAAAATGATACGAAGCTTGTAAAGTTGGCCAAAAAATGATACTGTACTATTCTAAAAATAATAAAAAACAAGGTTCTGTTCAGACATTTCAATGTTTTATGCTGATGCCAGTTTATGCTAATACATCATTTAAATGACAGAATTCATAAAAATGTACAACACATTAAAAAAAATAATTTTAAAGTCATACCCTGAGGATTCTGCTATTTCTGTACTTTGTTGCATACATTACTATATAGAACTCCTTGGATTTAGGTGCCGCATCTAGTGACTGGGTGTAAGATTGAGATCTGTTTAGGAAGAGAGGACTGTATTGTCTTTTCAGCTTCCAAACATCCACTGGTCCACTGCAGTTTCCCACACGCATACATACACATAATCACCTTTGCTAAGCTACATGGTTAACATTTTGTTCCATGCTACAATGTGCATGTGGCCGCTTGCACAAAATCATGTCTGTTACTGTCCATTTTCCCCCTTCCAGAGATCACATGGTCATCACTGAATCACAAAAGCAAAGAAAAGCAAATCGTTGCTATTGGTTCAAAGAATAGTCCAGTCAGTGATTGACAGGTCAGAGCAGCTCTACCCAATAAGAGTTTCGCAATTGGTTGAGCTTTAACAGTCTTTCAAAGAAACGGTAAACATTCTTTTAAATTATTATTTTTACATCCCCCAAAGGGGGAACAACTCGTTTAGTCATGTCCTGATTTTTTCTCTCTTCCATCCAAAGCCAGTTTTAGAGAGGATGTTTTCTTCTGGTGAGTTGTTGTTTTAGGCCTAACATGTCAGCATTTTTTGCACTTCAGTGCTTGTTGTTTATCACCCGGAGTACAACTGTAAGATAACACCCTTATTTTTTGGCAATCCGCCTGACAGCACAGCGAATCAAACTCTTCAAAGGTACCCCAGCCTGTTCAGCTCTGCAGATCCATTACTTGCAGCTCTCAGAAGAGAAATCTGGGACAGAGACCGATTTGCTCTGGCTGTCAGTAAGAAAAGAAGGGCCATCTGTTGAACAGGAAGTTGGCCTCTGTGCCATCTGCTGAACAGGAAGTTGGCCTCTGTTCCATCTGTATAACAGGGGGTTGGCCTCTGTGCTGAACTGTAATAAGGTGAAATGAAATGCAGCACTGATGGTAGCAAAAAAACACACAAACATGTGTACGCACACATACACACACATGGTGTCAGGCCAGATGTCCACGCCCAGGTAGTTGATCGGCAGGGGAAGGGCCAGGGCAGGCTCTCCCATCTATACAAGTTCTTTTACTTTTGAAAGGTGGTGGTGTTTCATTCTGAGTAATTGTGGCCTGTATCCCTCTCCCTCTCTCCTCCCTCTCCCTCTCCCTCTCCTTCTCTTTCTCCCTCTCCCTCTCTCCTCTGTACCTCTTGCCTCTCCTCTCTCCTCTAGCTGCAGGAGTTTTATAAGAAGCAGCAGGAGCAGCTGCATGTGCAGCTCCTATCTCAGCAGCAGCAGCGAGCAGCAGGGAAGCAGAGTAAAGAGGTGTGTTTTACATGCACACACACACACATATACGCACACATACAAACACTCTCTCTCACTCACTCACTCACTCTCACACACACACACACTCACTCACTCAGTCAGTCACTCACTCACTCTCTCTCTCTCTCTCTTTCTCTCTCTCTCTCTCTCACACACACACACACACACACACACACACACACACGCATAAACACACACTCACTCTCTCTCATACACACACACACACACACACACATACACTCACACTCTCTCTCTCTCTCACTCACTCACTCACTCACTCACTCACACACACACACACACACACACACACACACACACACACACACTCACTCTCTCTCATACACACACACATACACTCACACTCTCTCTCTCTCTCTCTCTCTCACACACACACACACACACACACTCACTCTCTCTCATACACACACACACACACATACACACACACACACACACACACACACACATACACACACACACACACACACACACACACACACACACACATACACACACACACACACACACACACACACATTTCTGTAATGCGCTGGTGTTTGCTAGGTTCATTTTTTTCATCAGTCAGTGTTGGCAGTCTCATTGCAGTTCTGCTGTTATGAATTCATTCTGTTGTCTGATAGAATCCCCTCCCTCCTAAACAGCACTAACAAGGGACAGTAAAAGTCTGAATCCCAGCCTGTCTGAATCCCAACCTAAGGGCCAAACCTCTGAGAAAGGTGTGAAGAACAGATCCCCACTCCTCAGAAGTGCTGGAGGATTAGAGGTCTCATGACTAATAGAGCAAAAATAAATACATAAAACAATAATGGCAAAAAACACAAGCTGACCTCACTCTGGGCTTAAGGAGTTTTAGTGACTGCTTTCCCCCTCATACCTGCACCAGCAGCAGAATTTAAAGGGGAAGATGACAGATGCAATGAGCAGTGGAGGAGCAGTCGCTGAAAGGAGACCAGCCATTGTATTTTCAGCAGTGAAGCATTCATGCACTAACTGCGTGAGGTGTATCCTGGCTGTGTCCAGGGAAAAGCCAAGAATAGACGATGCAGTCTCATCCTCAGTGTAGCCCTAATAATAGCTGATACAGGCTTCCTGTGAGTTTGCTGTAATTAATGGTCAAAGTCGGTGTTTGCATGAATGCATCTGGGCATTGTAGATCTCCCCTCAGACACTTACAAGCCTCTATAAGTGAGTTCGGGATGGCCTATGACCTGTGACCTGTGAGTCAGTTACAGACAGGTCAGAAGATTATTGCCAGAATTGTATTCGGTGTGGAGTTTCTCACCGAGTCTAGCTGACGACGACGGCCGCCAACAACCAACGAAAAATGAGAAAGACTGACAGTGTTCCAGCAGCTGTGTCAGACGAGGGGTAGAGAGGCAGCTGTGGGAGAAGACACAATGACAAGCAGACATGAGCACCAAGTAAACATCACACTGGACCAAAGCCAGGAACGAGGCGCTCGTGGAGCTGTGGGGAGAATATGCCTGTTTTACATGACTTATGTGTTTTATTTGACTATCTGCTGGGATGGAGCCACCATGACAAACAACGCAAGTGCAAAAAGTAGAAGGAAGTGCCTATGTGGCTTCATAGAAATGGGAGCTGATTTTGCTTACGGTCTTTACTTTAAAACCCCCGAGCAAGCTGACAAAACAATAGCGGGCCTGATAGTTGTGTATGAATTACCATAGCAGGATTCTGAGGTAGTGACACACACTGCCAGCTTCCTGATTTCAAAACCCATGTCATGATTCAGCTCTGACTCCTCCTCCAACTCATGCAGCTTTAAGGGTACAGTCACGGTATGCTTGCTTAGGTTTGAAAAAAAAAAAGAAATTATGGCATCATGTTCTCCAGACTCAAAATCAGGTTGTGGTGTATAGCATCCCAGATAATGCTTGTTTTTCCACATACTTTGGTGCATTTCTCTGTGATAATTAGATTGGAAGTAGAAACCCAGACACATGCGTGATTTTAATGTTTTTTTTTTTTTAAGTTTTTTTAAGGAGATTTGACATGTTTAGTGCCTCAGGCCACATATTTATGCTTAAATAATTTAGCATAACGACAAAAACATTCGTGGTCAAATGTTGGAGTGGGAGTGTTGCTGATGGCTCTTGGCTCCTCAGTGTACGTGTTATAGACTGACTCCAACTGCCGTCTGCCGCTAAAGATGTGTGTTCCAGACAGCACCCTCACTGCTGTAATAGGCAGTAACACTGAGATGAGGAATTTAACAACAGAAAATAAATGGTTTCTGTGGGATGGGGGTCTGTGATAGAGACAGGAGGGGGGAGCTTTAATACATCTGCAGCTATCACACTTCACACTCACCTCTAAATGGAGCCAGAGCTACGACTTTGTGTGTGTGTGTGTGTGTGTGTGTACGTGCATAACCATATATTCATGAATGTGTCAGTTTATTACTTTTACATATGGATCAGGTGTGAATGAGATATAGTGAGGGGAGCCTGTTGTCCTATATGCACAACATCCCGTTCCCCCCCCCCCCCCCCCCCCAAATTCCCTCATTTATGCCCCACTGTGTGGGACTTATCTCCCTCCTGATAAAAGCTGTAATTCACCGGAGAAAACATCAAAAGTGCAACACTGGAAAAGCCGTCACGTAAAACTAACGAGAAAAATCGTTCATCAAACAGACACTCCCCGGCTCTATCTCCAGATGTCTCACGGCCGGTACCAGTCATCTCATAGCGCTCTCTCTAAAGAAGGAAGGAGGGTGTGATATCGGGCTGCTGAACTCTCTCTCTCTCTTCACCTCCTTTTTTACGTTTTCCAGACATATCCCGACAGTCGACTGAAACGGCGCCACATTTCGCTCAGTCTTATCATCAGAATTATGTCCATAATAAAGCAGCTGGACCGTTTCATAGTGTTCACGAGACAGCGTGGGGGGGGGGTCATCAGTTATCTGTTCTTTATTTCGTCAGACTACATCGCAGTTAACCATAAAACAAAAACAATGCAATATTCCATGAATTAATCATCATTTAATACGTTAATAACTTGCGTTGTTGTGCCTGTCCTGAAGGTGACATGACTCCCCCTTTACAGATGACTCTCCTGGAGCAGATTTTACGAATTTAAGTTCGTCATTGTTCGATGAGCAGGTAATTTCGGAGCTAAATAATTGGCGAAAATTAAATTGTTTAGGACAATCACTGCAAGACATTAAACTGGTATTATAATTCACACATCGCTTTTTAGGTTAATGATCAATTAACGAGATCTTAATATAAACTGTTGCCAAAGAAACTCAACTTTTGTCACTGGTGAGATCACTCCGGGCTTCTGCAGAACATGAGTTAGAATTAGCTCCGGGTTGTTTGTGACTTCCCGTGTTGTTGCCTGGTTACGATAGCCTAATTTTGGGGTATCCGGAGAACGTTTCTTGGAGGACCCGAACAAGCTGTCCCCCCCCACCCCAAGACATTCTGGAAGATTCCCTCGGGCTTCTTCTTGCATACGGTGTTTGTCCGATGACTGCGTGGAGGACATGACAGAATATTAACAGAATATTGTATAAACTGCCAGCTGCCAGACGTGGAGATTTTTTTTGAAGTTGAGAACAAACGGCGGAGGAGTCGCTGCGCTCCCCGTTTCTCCTGCAGACTGGGGGGAGCGCAGGCGGGGTCATACAGAGTTCATTCGTTAGCGAGGGAGAAAAGAGCGCTTTGCTTTGCCGCACAACCCTGCGCAAATATCCGCTGCAAAAAAACAAACAACGCGTGTTGTAGATATGCATGGAGGTAAGTAAATTCTGTTTCAAAGGCAAGACTGACAGCGTGCGCTGAAATAAAGATAAGAGCGCAGACATCTCTGGGTACAGGTTGTTCCCAGGGCGTAGATGTTTTTCTGTTGACCATAATTAGAGGGGGCACCTGTGTGTTTCAAAGGCTTGGGATTTAACTTCTATAAGGGTGTGTATGGCGGGTTGGCATGGCAATGCAGAAAAAATAAACATGCTGCGAGTTTCCCAGCGCAGCGATGTTTACATCACCGCGGCTTTACGGAAAGACAGCATTGTTTCTTACAATAGGTGGCGTCCAGTTGGACGTATGTACATTAATGAGCTGACATCACTCGGTGACCTTCCTCTGTGCGAGTGTTTGCACTGAGGCAGGGCGCAGGTGCTGGGGAAACGGGGGCTGTAGCCTGGACAATGACAGACAGTTAAAAATGATTCTCCTGCTTTATTGTATATATTCACCTTGGGCAAACTCATCTGAGTTTAAAATGAACATATTTCTCTCTCTGTACCCTCCCTCCCTCTATTTTTCTCTCTCCTCTTCTATGTCTCTCTCTGTCCCTCCCTCATTCTTTTTCTCACTCCTTCCCTCTCTCACTCCCTACTCTCTCTCCCTATCCCACCCTCTTCCTTCTCCTCTTTCTTCCTCCCTTTCTCTCACATCTTTCCTCCCTCTTTCTCCCCCTGCCTCTCTCCCTCCCTCCCTCTCTCCTCTCTTCCCTCTCCCTCTCTCTTTCTCTCTCTCTCCCCACTCTTTCTCCCCCCCTCTCTCTCTCTCTCTCCCTCCCTCTCTCTCTCTCCTCTCTTCCCTCTCCCTCTCCCTCTCTCTTTCTCTCTCTCTCCCCACTCTTTCTCCCCCCCCTCTCTCTCTGTCTCTCCCTCTCTCTCTCTCTCCCACTCTCTGTCTCTCCCTCTCTCTCTCTCTCTCTGTCTCTCCCTCTCCCCCCCCCCCCCCCCCTCTCTCTCTCTCTCTCTCTCTCTCTCACCCCCCCCCCAGCAGTTGGCGTTCCAGCAGCAGTTGATGCAGATGCAGCAGCAGCACTTCCTGAACCTGCAACGGCAGGGCCTGGCGGGGCTTTCATCCGGCCCAGGGGCGGGGCCTATCCCCAACCTGCAGCAAGGTGAGCATTTGCAGGGACGACCCATTCATTAATTTGTAATGTTCATCTATCCACCTATTCACTTAATCAGTTCGCTCGCTCTTTTTTTATCCATTCACCCGTCCATCGCTCTAGCCACCCAGTCAGTGATGAATCATCTCGTTCATGCTCTTCATCTCTCTGCACAGCTGTTGGTTCGGTTTGTGTTTGTTTGTCCGTTCTGCCGGTCTGTTTTCTCCCAGCTGAGCCTCCATGTGACACACACGAGCAGCATGCCGGTTCCCCTGAGCGCCACCCCTGATGGAATAACAGGCTGGGTTGTGAGCTGCTTTGAAAGGGTCTGCTGCAGGTGAACTGGGCGAGCAGGCCTGCAGCAGGTGCGGGAGGGTGATCTCCCATGCGTGACGTGACTGATGTCTATCAGGCTCCGCTTCCTCTCCGCTGTATCACTACAGCCTTCAGCCTGAGTCATTACTCCAGGTTGCATCACAGGCACCCCTGCTTATTCCAGCCCCCGACTCCCCCTGGTGGGCAGGGGTGCTACTGCAGCTAACTGTGATTCTCTGAGACTAATCCACTCCAAGCCTTTCTTTGTAAAGGCCTGTGGGCTGTTGGAATGAGGCTTCGGCCATGCACTTGAGCCGGTGCGGCAGGTTACATAAATGTAAGGGCAGTGATCCTGACACAGCACGGCTCGGCCCTTCTCGGCACCAGACTGCTGCTAAATGCGGCAGCATCCCCCCCTCCTCCCCGGCCTGGCCTTGCAGGGGTCTGACCGCCTCACTAATTGACCCTCGCAATTGGTGTGAGGGCATGGCGCTTTTAATATGTGTAATTCCAGTCCCGTGGCTCTCCTCCAAATCCAGCAATCAAGCCCTCAGCCGTCTGCCTAATCTAATAGTCAGGGATGAGACGCCCCCCAACCCCCCCTCCCAGCTCCCCAGCCCCCCCAACCCCTCGAGAGAAAACCCCAGGCTCGTGCACTTGGCCACATGTGAAGCTTGTTAACGTAATCAGGCCGTAAAAAGATAAAAGGGGGCGGCTGATTGGTGGGTTTGTGGAAGGCAGTAAGCGGGGTAATGGGTAAAATATGCCACACATGCTCGGAGCTCCAGGGAGGGAGGGGAGCTGAGGGTGGGGTGTGGCAGGGAGGGCCGGGACAGCGCAGGATGGGCATGGAGGATTTCAGTGTTTATTTCAGAAATGCGACTCGCCGTTAGACATAACAGCTAAATATAAACTCTGCTATTTTTATGAACCTGCCTAGATTACCACTCTAAAATGTGAGATCCTCTGACCCAAATGATTTAATGATGGTGCAGTGGCAGATTCTTCTATTGCTTTTCCATATTTGAAAAAATAATAAATAAAATAATCAAAGGATAGGTCACTTTTACACAGCATTTCCTTTTAAGGGAATAAACTCCAGTTAGTGCGTCATTTTATGAAAACAACGGAGTGGTTTGTAATCAGATCTTCAGAGTCCTGTTAAGGAAAAATCAGGAGTGGCTTGCTTTGACTGGCTGAAATATGCGTGGAAATCCTAAAAACCTCAACACAGGATATAGTTATGTGTTCACCGGTTGTTTATGCTACTTTGTGTATCCTTTGTTTTATATGACCTCCTGTGTCAGAAATAGCACCAGATTGTAACCTGGCTGGTTCGTGCAAGTCACAAGCAGAGAGATCAGGTTTGGGGGAGTGAGAGAGTGTAGTGGACAGGGATCTGGCCTTAAAACCAGAGGGTTATGGGTTTAAATCCTATGGGGATAACTGGTGTTGTATCTTACTGTATATAAAAAGTAGGAATGATAATAGTAACCAGGTGAGTTTCAGAATGACCACACCAGAACATGAAAGCTAACGCTATCAGGAAATTCCAAGGCTAAAGCTGTGCTGCTTGGCAGGGTTGATTTGCAGGTGCTGCTCTTGATCTGTCATGTATCTCAGTCTAAAGAAAGGAAAGGCCTCCTTCTGTTTAATAGCCCAGATTTTTGTTCCTTTTTCTGCGGTATTTTTCTAGGTTATAAAGATGCCCGTGTGCTGGAAATCTCAGAGGCCTGTTAGAAAGACAGCCCTAGAGAGAGCTGGGACAGCTGCACAGTCGGGGAATGTGATTTTTCTGACAGCTGTAAACCTCTGTCGTTGGCCTCTCGCTGGCAGGCCGCGCTCCGGCTGTGTTGTTGTCAGACGGGCCTGAGGGACAATAGCCTGCGGTCTCTGAGAGTCGCCCCGTATGTCCCGTGGCATGGAGCTAGGAATTCCCCGGCATTCTCTCTGAGGAGTGTGCCATTGTGGCGGGCCAGCCGACCGTACACATTCTTCAGGGCAGTCAGGCTTGCTAGACTCAACTCCACCAGTTTACAATTTATATTTTGTCAGAATTTTGTGATTTTTTTTTTTTTTTTTTTTTTTTAAATGATGACTTGTTCCAGGGTTGGAGGGGTGTCCAATAAAGATCTTCATTGCAGCTGCTAGAAGATCAAACTCAAATCTGAATTGTTTCCCACGCTCTTCCTTGTGAGATGAAAACAGACCTTCCCAAACGCCAGTTTTTTCGTTTTTTTTTTTTTTCTGAGAGCTGGTGCAGGTGACCTTAGAGGCCGAAGTGATTTTGTCCAACTTTGCGCAATTTCTGGAATGATTCTCGCACATTTAATTATTTAAAAACAGACAGGCGTGTTAGAGAGACTATATACTGAGCTTTCTTTATTATACTTAATACATACAGTTTCTGTATCATGAAAAATTCCCCAGCCAATACTATGTTGTGAAACTTTTGTCCTGATTAGTTTAATGTTAGTGGGTCATGAAGTGGCCCTACACTGAATCACAGGCAGGTGTTGGAGAAGGGCGTGGCCATGCTGCCGGCAGTAGATGTCGTGTAAACATCTCCAGCCACACCATTAGGGTGTTTAAGCTCCTCCT
Organism: Megalops cyprinoides; assembly: GCF_013368585.1. NCBI lineage: Eukaryota > Metazoa > Chordata > Actinopteri > Elopiformes > Megalopidae > Megalops > Megalops cyprinoides. Next base: position 11,552,358 of record NC_050589.1, read on the forward strand.
CCAGGGCGTCGTGGGGACAGCAGGAGGCATACTGCATGTGCATCTGTAATCTGTGGGTAAGAAAGTCATGTGACCTACCATTCACTGCCGTGTTGTCATGGTGACCAGGGCGGGCCCCTAAACCCGCGTACAGAGGGGCCCCCGTCCCTGTGAAGTGACTGGCTCTGTTTTGACAGGGTCGGGACCTGGAATGCGGACACGCCAGACGCAATATTTGGATAGCCATTAATTCACAGACGGGTGATGGCAGTGTAGCCGGCCCCACCTCTCAGGGGAAAGGCTCTTTCCAGACACTGGGCGCCCCCCTCCCCTCAATTAATGAAGTTACGAAGAGTGATTGCAAATGCGTGGGTTTGGTTGAAGAGGTTTCAGGATAAATATGAGCTGTAAGGAATCGTTAGCTGTGAGGGATCATTAGCTTCCTCTCATTGCAGACTCTTGCACTCTTGTCTCCTGAGTGATGGATGTGTTTCACCCCTAGCTGTCACAACGGCAGTGTCAGTGCTGGGAGAAATATCTCCTCACAGTATAGGACGTGTGCTCTCATGTAGCATGGGTTCGAAGCAGGAGTTTGGAGGGCGAAGATTTCCTCTGACTCATCGAACTGTCCCAGCAGACAATCATAACACACATTTCCAAGGAACCATACAGGTCAGACGTCAAAACTGTTAGTCAGAAAAGAGTAGTAGACTGATAAATTAGAGGAAATGTGCTTTTTTCCTGTTTCTTGACAGCAACCCTGAGACTTCTAGCTAATACTTATAGCGTGTGTAGAATAGACTGACTCAACTCAATTCCTAGAAGGCCGCCATGTGTGAAAAACTACTTAACCTTTGTCCTGGAGAGGCAGACTAACTATAGGATAGCATAGTTTTTTGCAAGTGGCTAGTTGTCTTTGACTTCACCAAAATGCACGCAGGGATGAAGACACTAATTAAAACACTGAAAACTCCCAACAAGCCCTTGTGGTCCATCAGAATTCCTCACAGATCAAGCACTCACAATGCGTGTGCCTGGGCACAGAATGGCAGTGAGTAACAGTACAGTGAGAAACAGTAATGCATCTCTCTGCCATGTAAGGATGTGCACATTCATCACTCCCAATTCAAGAGCAAAACACCACATTACATTACATTACATTACTGTCATTTAGCAGGCGCTCTTAACCAGAGCAACTTGCAGAAGTTACAGTTCTGACATGTTATCCATTTATAGAGCTGATTATTTACTGAGGCAAATGTGGGTTAAGTACCTCGCCCAAGGGTACAACAGCACTGCCCCCCTTACCGCTATGCTGCCCTCACATCCTCACTGTGCTACCCACAATATCCGTCAGTGTGGGGGCCTCACGTCCCTGGTTTCATTGGCTTGTGTGTGTTCCCACCACACTCACAGACACCGTCCTTGTGACTCTGTCCGTGTGTCTGTCCGCAGCCGTGGGTCCGGCTGAGCTGCAGAGGCTGTGGAAAGAGGCAGCCAGCGTGCAGACCGCCACCGAGGATTCTGGCAACCCAGAAGGCCTGGACCTGAGCACCAGCAGCTCCAACACTACCTCATACTTGACGCCCAAAGCCTCCCCGAAGGTGTCCCATCATGCCCTTCTGAACGGACAGAGCTCCACTCACACTCCAAAGAGAGACAGGTCAGTGAAGAAAGAGGGAAAGCTCTCCCTGTTTGTTTTCCATATCTGTGTGTACTGGCCTGACAGAGTGGGATGGCTTGGAAACAACTGGAAAAATTAGGATTTGTGTTTTTTTTTTAAACTGTCACTTTTTATATTCGGACTGTTGGTTCTCTTGCTTTATGGCCCTCCCGAGTGCAATTAGTCATACATAAAGTATCATGATGGCACTGCGTGGAATTTTAGTCTGTGTGTGTGCGCCCCTTTCATGCATCATTTTTATTGACAATTTAAGTTTCAGAGAGATTGAGTTTCATTGTCTCCGTTTCATGAGGCCGTGGATGGAAACCATTAAGTCTCCTTTTCTACTCTATAAAGACTGGAGTAAGTGGTGCGTGTAGTTATCATAAAAATTACCATGGGATCTGTGAATGCTTAGTGGCGATATGTCTTCAGCATGTCTGGAGCGGATTAGGCTGGTCTGCCGATGTTGAGGACCGGGGTGGGTGCATATTTACGAGGGAGTCAGAGGAAGGCGTTCCTCTCCGAAGCAGGACTTCCCCAGATCTTCAGAGATGTTTGTGGAACACAATCCTCATTCCTGATTGGCTGCATCTTTAAGAGCATGACTCTTTGATTGGGTGTGGCGCTGCACCAAGACTGAAGCTGCGGATGAATTGCTCATGTCTCTTGTAAAACAACGGTCCGCACAGAACAGACCAGGCAGAACCACGGATCCAGTGATGACTCTTTTCTGTGTCCAATGCTGTAATGCTGTGGATTAGGGGTTGCCCTGGAGTTCAGCGCTCTGCCTTTTATATTTGTATTTTGAGTTTCCATAAGCTCTTGCAACATCTCAATTAGACTCAGCAGTGTGGTGCATGGTCACTGTTGCCTGTGCAGTTCCTCAGGGTGGTGAGGTACACATTAGAACAGTGTTTCTCAATCCTACTCCTGGAGCCCCCCTGTCCTGCATATCTTCTATCTATCTTTGCTCCAAACACACCTGATTGAAATGACTAACATGCTCTTGATTAAATCAGGTGTGCTCAGCTAATCAAAAGTGCCACTGATGAGTTCAGTCAGGTAGGTAGAGCAGGGAAAGATGGAAAACGTGCAGAGCAGGTGGGCCCCAGGAGCAGGATTGAGAATCAGTGCTTTAGAGGATGTCTGAGGGGTCAGAAGTTAGTGGAACTCACTCTGTGTTTCACCCCCCCACCCCCCTCCCAGCCCTTCCCATGAGGAGCAGGTGGGCTCGAACCCGCTGTACGGACACGGAGAGTGCAAGTGGCCCGGGTGTGAGGCGCTCTGCGAGGACATGGGACAGTTCATCAAGTGAGTGAGCAACACAATCACCGTTACTCTCATTTCCTGTTTCTGCCCATATCAGCTTTCCCACTTCCTGTTTGAGCCCCTATCAGCCCCTCACTTCCTGTTTCACCCAGTGCCTCATGTATACATGGAGATGACAGCTATTGGTTCAGCCCTGACTGCTGCCATGGCAATAAGGGTTTCTGGGCCCTAAGTGTGCTCTTATCATGGGAAACTTCAGGATTTTATAACCTGAGTGTCTATTGATAATTTTGTAGATGGCCTGTCATATATTATGAGGAAAAAACATTCCTTGGTTTAACATAATAATAACAATAATAGCATGTGGATGAGCCAGCATAGCCAGGGATCGGGGATCCCAGTCCGGTCAACGTACACATCACTGATGCCAGATCCTTCTGGTTCAGCCCATATCAGCATCACTATTCCTTCTACTTCCTGGTTCAGCCCATATCGACATCATTATTCCCTCTACTTCCTGGTTCTGCCCATATTAGCATTAATCCCTATTACATGTTATAAATTGCCACATGTTTTTAAGGTTTTAAAACTGGATGTGGTCATGTGTAGTATGTGATAGCAGTTGAGGATCTGTTGATCTCAAGATAAGTTTTATTTTATGTTATGAGGAAGCAGCAAAGGCCATTTCTTTCTGTCAGTGCTGAGAGTAAAGTGAACTGTTCTTCACTACAGCAGAAGTTACATTTGTACAACAAAACTGGACTACACAACAGACTTATTGGATATGTTCTTGATGTAGACATTTAGTTACATTACATTAGTTATAGTTTAGTCATTGGTTAATTAGTTGACAGAGCACAGACAAAACAACGGAAGGTACTCTAGCACAACACAGTGGATGTCAAAGGTGTAAAGGGAGGCTATTTCAAAGTTTTTGAAATTTGATTTTAAAGTTTTGAAGGGCTTCGAAGTTGTAGAAAAACAGAAAGCTTTTGGGGGAGTCAACCTCCTGCATCAGTCAGGCGGTCTGTGCATTCAGCTCCTGTAGGCTCTCTGGCTCCTCCTGCAGGTGCCTGTCTGACACTGCCTCTGTCAGTGTCTGATGACCTCTCCTCCTCTGCGGGTGAATGTCTGTGTTCTCTCTTTGTTGTTACTTTTCTCCATTAGTTAATGCTCAGTTACATCACTCCCTTTCTCAGATGGCGGCACAGACACCAGAGAGAGCCAAGCCCACCGCTATCTGTGTGGATTTTTCTTGTTTTCTGTTTCAGTGTTGAGGTTGTGGAGACTGTGGGAATGGGGACAGGCTGGCACAGATAACAGGGAGGAGACCTAAGCAGGGCAGAGTTATACACACGCCCTTGTCTCTCTGCAGTCATTTGATTGGCTCTCGGAGCGGAAGGGCCATCACGCCGGGCGGTCACGTGGGCATGACTCCCAGGATCCTGGCCCCCAGAGGTCACAGAGGGCATCCCAGTGTGGGCTGTCCTGCTGCAAGCTTTGTTCTGATGTTTACTTTGCCGTCGTTTCTCCCTCACGCCCTTCCCCATAGCCCGGCTCATATCCACCCCTTCCTGCCCAGGCATTCATACAGAGTTCCAGCTGCCACAGCAACATCCCCCGCCTCCCCCAGTCCCCCCTCGACTCTCCCCCCTCCCCCTCCTTTCCTCCACTGCACATAAACCCCCCACCCCTCCTCCTCCTCTCCTCTACCCACAAACCTCACCCCTCACCCCTCACCCCTCACTCCCCACCCCCTTCCTGTTCCCTTTGTGGTGTTCTGTTCTTTAGCAGGTTGAGCACTGTGTGTGTGTGTGTGTGAGTGTGTCTGTGTGTGTGTGTGTGTGTGTGTGTGTGTGTGTGTGTGTCTGTGTGAGTGTGTCTGTGTGAGTGTGTCTGTGTGAGTCTGTGTCTGTGTGTGTGTGCGTGTGTGTGTGTGTGTGTGTGTGTGTGTGTGTGTGTGAGTGTGTCTGTGTGAGTGTGTGTGTGTGAGTGTGTCTGTGTCTGTGTGTGTGTGTGTGTGTGTGTGTGTGTGTGTGTGTGTGGCTGTGGTTCACGGAGCTGTGGTTTTCACTCTTGTATCTGCAGCTAATCTCTGCCATCCTGGAGTAAACAGAGTCTTAGTTTCAGATCTCAGAAAGAAAACAACCCTGCTACTGTTTCTGAAGGCCTGCTAAAAGACTGTGGTTCATGCTTAGGCTTAATGTTACTAGTAAATTAAACTAAGCAAAAGACTGGGTGAGGTCATTTTTTGATCCTGCTTTTGGCTGTATCTTTGGTAGTATCTGTTATTTGGGTGACATCATCATATTAAATTTGTTTTGGATGAGTGCACTTCACTCCCAGCTCTGAGGGTAACGGGAGGGGTCTGTCCTGCTGTCTGTGAGGCATCGGAGCGAGACGCTGGGTGAGGTCATCGCTGTGAGGTCACCAGGGTGGGAGATTGGCCAGTCAGGAAGGAACAGTGCTCTGTTTCCCAGCAGTCTGCTGTAACAGGCATGTTATCCTCTCAGTGCGGACCAGTGGGAAAGACCAGGGCGGACTGTGTCCCTCCGAATATCACAGGAAACAACAGCGTGACTCATTACATCACATCGGATGACATCATTACATTACATCACTCATTTCGTGTCACTCACACTTTTTAAGGAGTCATTCATTTGCTTTTATGGGAGTTGGATGCAGTAATCTTTGCCTGGAATCACAGCCACGCCTGTATCTGTAATATTAATGTAGCACTGCTGTGACCCTCATACAGTATCAGATTTGTGAAAATGGCAGCATTGATATTCCAGCAGTAAAATCTGGGATTCCAGTCTGAATTAGTGTTTGCCAGCTAGTTTAAGCTTTAGTTACCCATATAGGTGTGGCTTCATCAGTGTAACAGGCTGTGCAAAAGATGAGTTGACACAGGATCCCCTTCAGTTACTGTGAGCAGTTCCGTTGTGCATGGGCCATGTTAAGTGGATGTTATATTGTTATTATGGACTCTCTCCCTGTAAGAATGCAGCAGTCCCCATTGGCTGTGATGATCCAGTCTCTTCCGGTCAGGTCTGGATTTCTCAGAATGCTGGCTCAGCCCGGTCCTTCCCACTTCTCTGCTGTATAGAGCGTGTCAGGGGTTTGACACGAGCACCTGCTGCATGTGACAGCGTGAGCTTATGCTTCCTGCATCATGTGACCTGACCCCTCCTCTCTGCAGGCACCTGAACAGCGACCACGCCCTGGATGACCGCAGCACAGCCCAGTGCAGAGTGCAGATGCAGGTGGTCCAGCAGCTGGAGATTCAGGTGGGCATCTGCCCCTGTCCTCACAGACAGGCACACAAAAATGATGACGATATCACAGGTTTCTTATGGTGCCACATTGCCGCCGTGCCACGAAGTCACAGATGTCTTAGTGTTGCCAGAAAGTAATTGTGATGTCACATACATTGTAGTTATGTCATGCACAATGTGATGTCACAGGCTCATTATGATGTCACAGTTCTTGTGCTGTTGTCACAGGCTCATTATGGTGTTACAGTCTGTTTGCTGTTGTCACATACATTGTGCTGATGTCATACTCATTGTGATGTCACAGGCTCATTATGAGGTCACAGTCCCTGTGCTGTTGTCACATACTTTGTGCTGAAGTCACACTTATTTTGATGTCACTGACTCTGGTTCCCCCTCTCTCCCCACAGCTGGCTAAGGAGAGTGAGCGCCTGCAGGCCATGATGGCTCACCTGCACATGCGACCGTCAGAACCAAAGCCTTTCAGACACGCTGTGAGTGTCTGCTATAGAAGCTCTGACAAGCTGCACTGCAGCAAAGACAATCAATGGCAGCGACAGTGTAGCAGCAAATGCATCATTTTCCATACAGGACTGCATAACAGAGATTGCACAAAGATGTGCAGTTTCCATAAGACCACAGTGAATGGGGGAATGTTTAGTGGTGCATCTGTAAGGTTGGAGGGGGAGTATGCCTGTAAGGGTGGAGGGGGAATAGTAAGTGTGTAGGATAGGTGTGATTGCCTTTGTGATGTCATGGCTGACCTGTCCTTGGTATTCCCCGCCCCCAGCAAAATATGGCCTCTAGTGCCCCCCTGATGAAGCGGGACAGAGAGACATTCCCAGAGGGATTACCTCACCCCCCCACCTCTGCCACCGCCCCCATCACACCCCAGCGCCAGGGCCCCTCCGTCATCAGCTCCACCAGCCTGCACGGGGCGGGGCCTGTCCGCCGCCGCAACGCCGAAAAGCTGTGCACCCCCATTGCCTCAGGTGGGCTGTCCCACACGCCCACACATGTACACACACGGAGCAGTCCACCCCCATCTCTGCAGGGGAGTATAGCTGCAGACAGTGCCTAATGATATCACTGAAATTGACTTGAAAGTAAGGTTTGATAATGTACGATATGATTTTCCATTTTCTTGAGATTATGTTGAAATTCACCTCCTTAGTAACTTCTAATAATGCATAGTTTTTGATTTTGTTAGCATTGTGTGGAAGTAACTCTAAGTGGAATGAGAAATCAGAAAGCCTCTGTTCTTACCTGAGGAATGGAATTTTCCACTCCAGATGCACCTTTTCCAGCATGCATGTGTAAATGATATTTACATACAATATCAGTATGTACAATACGAGTGTGATACAGAACAGCAATGGCAGCTGTGCTTACACTGATACACGGACGTGCACACACACACACAGATGCATACCGCCAGTGTGTTAGGGAATGAGTGTGCAGTAGTCTAATGAGTGTACACAGTATAATCATTCCCTGCCTCTGCTTTCCCTCTACAGAACTGGCCCAGAACTGCGAATTCTACAGGAATGCTGATGTCAGACCCCCCTTCACTTACGCCTCCCTCATTCGCCACGTAAGCCCTACTCACAGTCTCTGCTGATTGGTGTGCCATGCCAGTGTGGATTGATTGGCTCTTTGCATTAATCTGGGAGGAGTCAGGGGCTTCAGAGCCACAGAGCAGTGACTCCCAGCTTCAGAGAAACATTAGAGCACTTAAGGGCACTTAATTTCTGCCTTTACTTCATTATGAAAGAACTCCTTGAAAACACTGTTTTTGTCATCTAATTTTATTTTATTCAGAGGCCCTCCCTCTCTCTCTCTCAGTATAGCCACTGCTGTCATTTGCCACACAGATTATTTGTGAACAGCTGCAGGATTAGTTGTGTCTTGTATAAGCGTTTGATACGGCCACCTCCTCCACATTGCATTACAGCTCTGTCTCTAGTGTTGAGTTATTTTTCTGTAACTTCTGATCTGTAAAGCCTGTAAATTGCTGCTGTCTACATTTCTTATTTGGAATCCATAATGGGGTGGAACAACTTTTTATGTGAACAAAAAACTCAAATGCTCCTTCTTTCCTTTAGTTTGCAGTTTATGAGTACTGCTCTGAAGCTCATATATTTGTGTTCATCAGTGCTGTCACTGCAGTTACTGTGGTAGAAACACCATCTGATCATTTGTAAGATGGATGGATGTTCTCCGCAGTAGTGGCAGGGATGCTGGCAGCTTCAGGGCAAAAGCATCAGGTGGAAACACAAGCTTCAGGGTGATGCTTCAGTCCTGGTTTGTTAAAATTCATTGTTGACCTGCTGACTTACTGTACAGTATTGAACAACTTTCCCTCCAGTTTATACAATCTGACCTGATTTCCTTTGCAGCCTGATGCTGTCGTGTTAAAATTATTACTTTACATCTTCCACCAGCAGCAAATCACAGATCATAAATTCTAACCTCCAGCGATGTTTTCCAAAGCACAGCTCCTGCTCCAGCAGCAGCAAGCAGGGTGAAGAGCTGTAGATTAGCAAGCTTAACTCTGCTTCTATGGAGCTAAAGTAACCTGGACAACATAGCTACCCTGGAAACCCAGAGTCATAAATAATGTATTACCTTAATGTGAATGGTAGCTTTGATATTGTCATTGTTTGTAGACCTGTTCTAATGTCCAGGTCAAACAGTCAGCTGCTGTCTGTGTGCTCTTACTTTCCCTAGACAGAAAGCCTACAGTAGCACACAGCCTCCATCATGTACATGTTTCTTACTGCCCCCTACAGGCCATACTGGAATCGCCAGAGAGGCAGCTGACTCTCAACGAGATCTACATCTGGTTCACCAGGATGTTCGCCTACTTCAGGAGGAACACTGCCACCTGGAAGGTAGGACTGCTGTCTGCCCTGCCCAAACAGAGGGGGAGGGGCGTCCCTTACACAATCCCCAGCCTGTGCTCGGCCCCGCCCCTGTCTGTGGCTCTGCAGAACAGCAGGATCAGTGGGACTCGGATTAGTAGGGCTGGGATCAGTGGCATTGGGATTGATGGGGCTGGGATCAGTGGGGCAGTGGTTAGATTCCTTGCTCAAGGTTATGGTGGCCTGCCTGGGTGTTGAACCTGCAACCCTCTGAAGTCCACCTCCCTAATTGCTACAACACAGCTTCCCTTCATATTCTAATGTGTAGGTACACACATCACTAAGTACCTCAGTAAAGGTAAATGATGGACAACAGATGACTAGAGATCACATACCACCGATCCGGTCCTCTGGTTGTTGTTTTTATTTAGTTATGTGGTCGAACTGCATTTTCAAATCAGATATCCCTGTACCTCCTCAGCCACATCCTGTTACAGCTGAGGCTTCCTGTTTATGTCGGCTTTCTGAGCCCCCATAAATTATTGCTTGTGTTTTAGCCAAGAGACTCAGTCGTGCTTCACAAACAGGAATGCCCAGAAAAAATCGCGAGGTGCCAGCGTAAAAGCGGGGTCATGCCAATTAGCCAAACAAAGCTGTGTAACTGTCTGGTGGGGAAACGAGGGAGGGAGGGAAGGAGAAGGGAGTCCCAGCTCGGTAATTACAGAGGGCAGGGACTCTGGAATTAGTGTGTCTGTCTCCTGTATTACGGAAAAAAAAACCTGCATCAGTGCAATATGCAGGGTTTAATTATACACAAATTATAACAGCTAATGAAATCGGCTATGAACAGATTACAGACGGCTGATTAAAAAGCAGTTTTGTGACTCCCATGAGTGGCTGGTCTAGGCCGTATCTGATTAGCTCAAATATAAAAGGAGATGTGACCATGGAGTCTGTTTTTACTACTGAGGAGAAAGAGCGGTATTGCTCCAACTCAAACTGTGTTGCCATGGCAAAGAGCAGCTTGCATGTTAGCATGTTGTATGGGTTGCCACTGGCACAGGAATTCCTCAAACAGCCCACATTAAAACTTCTGATGACTTGATTGTTTGGAGAAAAAAAATGAATATTACACTCTAACCAGTTTTAATCGAAGTATCATGGTAATTTACAACATGTTGTTAGGGCCGCAAAAAAATCTTGTCGTTGTCTGATTTCGAGAAGATTTTTATTTATTTCATGCCCAAAGGTGAGTGATTTTTCACTGGTGGATGGAGTTACTGCTTGACGTGGATGCTAAATGTGTTCACATCTTATACATCTTTCTGGATAAGAGCATCTGCCAAGTGGCAAGATGTAAATGTCGATGTTTGGGCCGAGGGGTGTGGTGCTGGTAGATGTGGTTTTGTGTGTCAGTCCCTTTATTGTGAATATGCTGCATTGTCTCCCTTTTCGTCTTCAGGAGGCACTTAAATGTACAGCTCCTGCATGGTTTGGCTGGACAGACTGTGAAGTGTCTGTGATTTCTCTGCAGAACGCTGTTCGCCATAACCTAAGCCTTCATAAGTGCTTTGTGCGGGTGGAGAACGTGAAGGGGGCGGTGTGGACCGTGGATGAGGCCGAGTACCAGAAGAGGAGGCCACCAAAGATGACCGGGTCAGTGCCAACTGCTCACAGTCTGCGGGGAGAGGGGGGGGGGGGTGCTCACAGTCCCACCACCTCCTGAATGTCTTTTTATGTCATTAAATCCTGCATTCGCACAGAAATGAGCTGTCTGGGACATGGGGCCGACAGAAAATGTACCACCTGCCACTGGGATGGCTGCAATATGCGCTGCTCTTCAGTACATATTAACTGATACAGTCCTCACGCTGTCAGTTAACTACTACAGCAGGGTGACATCATGGTGAAGCAGCTGGCCTTTTAACCTGGAGGTTGCCGGTTTGAATCTCAGAAGGGGCACTGCCATGGTTCCGTTGTGTAGTGCGATTAATCTGAAGTGCCTCAGTAAATATCCAGCTGTGTAAATGTATTACATGTAAGCATGTAAGCTGTGCTGCTCTCGATAAGGGGTGATTGATGGTACATTTCTGTCAGCTTCGAACAGGAAGGGGTCCTTTGTGTGTCTTCTTGTGTGCTGCTGTTTGCTCCGCTGCCTGCTTGTGAGGCTCGGATGCGCACGTGTCCGCCAGAAACCGCAGCTGTGCTCTCATTTGTAGCGGCAGATGTGGTTTTAGCAGGCGCTGTTTAAAGTCCTGCCAGAGCAGGCGGGAGAGTGAGCACACCACTGCGGTCTGCCTGCCAGATCTCAGCGCTGCTCCCACAGCTCACCGGCACGTGCTCACTCCGCCCTCTCTGTCTGTCTCTCCCCCGCGGGATTTCCCAGAAGCCCCACACTGGTGAAGAATGTGATGACAGGGCTGAGTCCCGGATCTCTCAGTGCCAGCTACAAGGTGAGCGTTGATGTCACATGGCATCATGGACTGGGACGAACGCACAGGGACACTCATGTCAATCACCATTTTTAGATGTGCTGATTCACCAGAACCCCCCTCCCCCCCAACAAATACACATGCATACACACACATAGAAACCTTTTGCTTTTGTTGGGAAAATGCAACATAACCAGCACTGAAAACAGAAAGAACATCATCATCTAGTGGTTAATAAGAAAAGCGTTCCTGTCCAAAGCTTATAGAAACACACAGAACCTCAAGTTTTACACGCCCCCTACAGGTGACTGAGGGAAGTACAGGCACACCTCCTGTGCATAGGTGCGTGTGCGTGTGTGTGTGCACTCTAAGCTCTGCCTCTGTGTGTTCCTCAGGCGGCCCTGGCGGAGAGCAGCCTGCCACTGCTGAACAGCCACGCCCTGGTGAAGGCCCTGCCCCACCCTGCCCTGAGCACCCAGCTCATGGGGCAGGATGACGTGAGCAGCACAGTGGAGCAGGTCCACAGCAACAGCAGCAGCAGTCCCAGCCAATCACCACAGCCGCTTGGGTAAGGGGGCATGTCCTGATCTAAATGACCTGATAAATGACCTGATTTACTGAGCGGTACGCTCCTTTCCCCTGTCCTCGGACCTGATCATTGACCTTCTGGCTCTTCCCCCAGGCGGCAGGGCATGGTGAAGGAGGAGCTCACAGACACAGAGGAGTCTGTGATGCCTGTGTCGTTCACGACAGCTGTCACCCGGAACACTCCACCCCCCGGAGACGAAAGAGAGCTGGAGGAAGAACTTCCAGCAGAGGAGGTGGAGTAAAGACAAGGGGCTGACAGATTTCAACAGCGCACCAGATCCACCTAAACAGAGAGGAACATAGGAAATACCAAAAGAACAGGGAAAATAAAGTCTGGCCTCACCTGCTTACGGATGTTCACCTGGCACAGTTTGCTTGTATTCGAACTGCAAAGTGTCTGGCACATGAGTTTCCATTTGTTTATGCAACATGGTGAAGGCGGTTCCCAGTCTTTGTAAGGGGTGTGTTACACACACACACACACACACACACACACACACACACACACACACACACACACACACACACACGCACACCACTCTGAGGATCAACAGGAAGAAAGCTGTAGTATGTTGTATGTGTCACACTTTCAGTTGTGAAGCACCAGACATGTTTTATCCATCAATTTTCTGCAGTCATACAGGCGAGTGTGTATTATTAAGAATGAGAGTACAGTACACACCAAAATATGTGTACCTTATGTTATCATTTTGGAGTATTTCTGGGAGGTACCTTTTTATGGATACGTATTTGTTTAGAGGGTGAAGGACAGCTAAATGGAGTTATCAAGATTACCTCAAAATCTGCTCAAATCAGTAAGAATCACAGAGCAACTCTGGAACCCAAGTTACCCTGAGAAGTGTTATTCCTGATTTGTATGAGTACGTTTTTCTTACTGAGGAGAAACAGAAGCACTGGGTCCTTTGGAACAGCACCCAGAGAGACTTCAGGAGTTCCCGTTCCTGTTCTGTAAACTTTTGGTTCTTTTTTAATCCATTTGTGAAACTGGACAAAGGAGTGGACCAAGCATCCAGTGATGGTCCAAGATGGTCCTTTGAGTTCTGGACTGGGGCGATGATCGCCTCAAAAAGTCCAGCAGCCTGCACCACCTGGAAAACACAATGGAGGTGTGGGCTACTCCTGCCAGAAGCGATACACTAACTGTAATGTCCAGGATTTTTCCCCTGTCCTTCTTCCTGCATCCTCCTGATGGCTCTGCAACTTCTCTGGAGAGGGTTGCGTCTCTCAGTCCGGCCCGGTGTCCCTCAGAACCCGAGAGCATGCCAGTGAAACCAGCAAGATGGCGGATTATCACATGAAGCCACCATGATGGTGGATTATCACATGGGCTTTTTAATTTTATTTTATTTTTCTTTATTTACTTTAAAAGGGTCTGATTTTTGAGAATGTCATATTTGTTTCTTTGATAAGTAAGCGTTTTGCTTTTTTACATTTAATTTATCTAATTTGTTGTCACCATTTCAAACTGGCTTCAGTGTGTTTGGGGAAAAAAAAAGAGTCTTTACTTTTCAGTTTTCGTGTTAGTTGTAGTTGGAACTTCTTCTGGAACAGATCTTGAGAACAGCGCTTAGCACAGAGGCAGAAATATTGGAAAGCTGAGAGGATCATTTTAACACTCCCAAATGACTGGAGGAGAGAAACAGCAGTTCAAGACCACAGGTGCAGAGGCTGGAACTGTACCTGTAATGCCCTCTGTCACCTGTAGAGGGAGCACAAAGAACAGAGACCTTCTGTGTGTTGATTGTACGAGAGCTATCTCACATTCTGACAGTGATTCACCTTTTTATATTATCATTGTAATGTGTTTATTTGAATGTTTTTTTATTATTAATATTATTTAATGTTCGCTTTGGTTCAAATCATTTAAGAGCTTTAAAAAAAACATTGCTGCGGTCACAGACATCCCCATTCCAAACAGATTCAGCCTGGAACTGTATTTAATATAAAAAGTGAAGTGGATTTCTGACTGGATGAACCAATGTGTCGGTCCTTCTGCTCAGTGTCAGATGAGAGCTTTGTACCGTGTAAGAGTGATGGAGCCATTTTCCATGTGAGCAGGAAATGACTGCAACAGCATGAATGATTTAGATTCTCTTACAGAGCGTACAGGCCGCTCACCCTCTGCAGTGCCATACCAAATGGAGTTATTTTTGTATTTATGATGTATTTTCCCGCTTTCAGTCTCTTCCAGTTCACCAAAGAAACCTGGAAGACTGAAAACTCTTCCTTTTCCTCTCATTTTCTTCATAGGCTCTGACCAAAATAATCAATTTTTTTATCATGATTTTGATTATTATTTTATGTGTTATTTGTTCATTACGTACAGTGGAGGTCATTCCAAAGGAAAAGTATCGAATGTAGAGAGAAGAAATTGGGCTTGTTTTAATATTGGTTATTTAGAGGAGCGTGAACACAACAGGCGAGATGTGAGGTCATGCATGTAGCCACGCCTTAAGAGACACAGGTAGCACTTAAGTAAAGGAGTCATAGTCCTGCTCAGGTTGCAGGTTGTTTAGCAGTCCTCAGAAAGCCTCATTGAAGATGGCAGTGGTGTTTTTCAGCCTGTCAAAGCACTTGTTAATGACAGTTAAAACCTTGAATGGGACTGTAGATACTAGTGATTGGAGAGGGAGGCTATGTGAGCCCCAGAGTGGGTGGAGCTACCGTGTGCTGTCAGTGACTCACTGATGTGGACCAATCCTGGCATTTTGCTATTGCAGAGTATTTTTGGTTGGTTGACATGAGGCCATGATTGACAGATCACGATTGCTGTCCTTATTGCAGGGTTCATGGAACTCCTATCAGCACTTAAAGCCAGTGTAGCCATTGCCATGGCTACTGTGATGTCACAGCTGTTTTCTGAGACAGCCAGCCTAGCATAACCCAGAAGCAGGTGCTGGTTGTAGATTTTTTCAGGGTTAACTTTTCTTTACATTTTTAGGGCTCCTAAAACCATTAGTTCTGTAGTCTTATCAACATTATGAAATATTTGTGTTGAAAACTGATTTTTTTTATTACTACAAGTTGAGATAAGAGACGAGGTGAACGTTGATATTAAACTGTTAATATTACAGCTTTTGGAACATTTAGATCCCAGACAGTGGAGAATGAAGCAGAATAAAGCCAAATAAATACCTTTTCAGAAAACAGCTCACAGAAAGAAAAGAACCATATGTTACATATTTATACAGTGAAGTATACCAAAATACAGCTTGATGTTGCAATATAGTGATCCAAAAAAAACTGTTTATCTAAATCACAAATCCATTAGCATGAACAGACTACATACACTGCAAAAAAAAGACTACCTCTCCAAATTGCTGAGCACTGTAAAGAGTGACTCTTTAAGTGGTCAACATGTTTAAGCAAAAGGAAGTTTCCAGGGTTCAGGACAACTGTTAGCAGAAAGCTGTAAACTCTGCAGGCTAAACATACCGGCATCAGGGGCATAATGACGGCAGCTCTCTGTGTGCCAGTAAGAGAAGTAGAGGAGGCCCATCATTGGATGGATGATTGAGTGGATGAAGTGGGCGGTCACCTTGACGTGTGATTGGTGATGGCGAGAGTCATGTTTACAGATGCCCCAAAACCGAGAGAATACAAAGAATGCTGTTTCTGATAGAAGGGCAAAAAAAGTTGAATGTCATTTTAAATACTGTCACCAAATATTGTTTGGGCTTTAAATCCATACACTACTGGGGAATAGCATTGATGACTGGCTGATGCCACATCCCCGAGCCTCTCAGTAAAGCTGAGGTGGGTGGTAGTAGGTGTGGCTCAAAGATTTTCAGTTACACGGTTATGTTGCCTTGTCATTGGGATGGGGGATTTCCCATGCTGTGTGACCTGAGAGGGGGAGCTGTGTCCGTAATTTTTTAAAAAAAAGATGTCCAAAGAGTTGAGTGCCACATGTATGACTTCCATTCTCATGGTGGAAAAGATTGGCGCTCATGATATAATTTCATACAGAGGAGTGGCAGTTTCCATGGTAACCATTATCCACTGCTTGGATGTTTACCTGTAAACCAGTATGTTACACATGACATTGGCTGAGACCTATTGATTTATGTTAGGAAAACTTCTGGACTGAAGAAAGGAGCCCTTCCCTTTGCATTTCTTATGGCATACTGTTCTATTTAACGGCCTTGCCTGAATCTCTGTATTTTATGTTATTTTTTTTTAAATGTGTTTTCTGCACCATTTCAGCCATGTTAGAACGTTGAGCTGGGGATTCCATGTACCTTAGTGACTAAGCATACATGTACCATATAAAGTGCTACAGGTTCAATAGTTTTGTCTTTCTGTTTGTTTTATAAAACGTCTGGGACGATGAGGACATTTTTTTAAGTGTGTTACCTTAAAAAACTAAATAAAAGTTAGATACTTGGTTTAGCTAACAATCACAGCTATTTTGTCTATTTTCACACTGTTTTGCTTGACTCTGTACTGGATGTATGCATTTTGTAAGGAAAAGGAGCAAAGTTAAAAGGTTAAATTGGTTGTGTATAAACACATTACATTACATTGCGTGCATTCAGCAGATGCTCTTATCCAGAGTGACTTCCAGCACAGTAGGACAAAAGCATATCCATTCAAGATAAAGACATATTAAAGAGACTTCCACTGACAGTAGCAAAGCCTCTGAATGATACAAACTGGCTGATGAACATGCAAAGCTCGCTCATTTTCCGCAGAGCAACCGCAAAGAGCCATGCAGCTCTCTGTGTGTCAGCAGGCTAGT
Organism: Megalops cyprinoides; assembly: GCF_013368585.1. NCBI lineage: Eukaryota > Metazoa > Chordata > Actinopteri > Elopiformes > Megalopidae > Megalops > Megalops cyprinoides. Next base: position 11,569,193 of record NC_050589.1, read on the forward strand.
GGCGTCCGTGGAGCAACTTCACCTCATTTACTGATTATCCCCAGCTTGCTGCGGATTGATCTGCTTGCTTCGAAAGCATGGCACTTTATATGAGGATCGGTCATTTGAAGCTGATTCCTTTCCATGTGATTCTGTCCAATGTGGTGTGCCTTAGTTCCGTCACTGTTAAACTGTCAATAACAGATTTTTAACACTAGTTCTCATAAAAATGTTTAATGTAAAACTTCTTCCGCTAATGTGAAGCATGCGCAAGTAAGGTTACTACACCAGACACCATGCAGTGGAAAGGAGACTGCTGCTGGGTGATGCTCTCTCACATTGGCCAGCTTTTCAATCATGAAAAACAGGCTCCTTCTCCGTTTAAAGGGATGTGCTCTGTCTCACCTATCTGCAGTTCACTGGCTGCAACAGAAATGTGCACAGAGAACACCCGCCCTTTAAGGCAGACGATTGCAATGTGAAACATCCCATTGCCATGCTGTCATATGCCCACTGGGTGTCACTCTCACAACACGAGTAATTTTGTGTAGGCCGATAACCTCTCCGTCATCTGTTAGCAGACCAGTGTGTCTGTAACCATGCATGCAGCCCTGTCCCATTCTGTGATCACCGCTCCTACAGCTTTGGGTAAATGGTCTTAAGGTGGCCAGCAGGATAGAAGCTGACAGTTACTGTAGTTTATCAGTGTGTTCTCTTGTGAATTGCTCTAAAAGATTTTAGCAATCTTTTCCCACAAATCGTGGGCCCTAAAAAGGCCATACCATTGCCAAAGTGATGAAACACACCGTCAAACACACACACACACACATCCATACACCAACATTTGGTAATAACAGTGGAATGGAGTGCCCTTCTCTTAATTCTAGAGTGCTACAGAGACTGAATTTAAAATGGCGCTCTGACCTTCATAGCATTTATGACTGAAGGGGGCAAACAGAGACTGAAATCATGATTTTCCTCTCACTTGGGGAAATGACCACACCTGACCCCACTGAAGAGAAAGGCTTTTACTTCTCATGGCTGTGATGTTGATTTCCCATGCTCCTCTGGGATTTCCACACCAGAATACCAGATGAGTTTCGAGGCTTTCTGAAATGTTTTGTGTTGTGATACCGGCACAGGGTGCCAGAATGACGGGCTTTGTGCAATTGTCAGTTCTCTGACATGTAAAACTCTATTACTCTCTGCTTGACAGCTTTGAGGTCTTTTTTTTCCCCATTTTGTCTTCTGAGCATATAAACATTGTCAGCAGTGACTTCCTGAAACATACTTTTTTCTTTCGTTTACCTCTCGTCACTTGCTTTGTTTTCATGTGAGACCCAGGTGGGAAAGGTGAGGGGTACAAGGCAATCCAAAAGGCAAAAAGAAATCTGTCCCAACCCACTCTGCTGTTGCTGCCCAGGTATCCATTTCTATACAGGTCACTGCCGTTATCCCACATGATGTTAAACTGTTTTGTAACCCTAGCTTCATGCAAACCTGCTTCTTTAGCCTCTGAAACATGCCCTGCACTACAGCTAAACTACACCTTATTCTTGCTATATAATGCTAAGCACTATAATGAAACATAGACCGCACTGAAACTAAGTAAAAAAAAAGGGCAACGACCGAAATAGAATTGCTTCCAATTATGATATTAAATGTTTATTATTTCTCTGGCACTTTGAATAGAGCTCCTAAATGGAAACAATTTTTCTTGTGCCTTTTCTCTGTGACTCCTGGAACTGCTCTTGTTTGGCAGCAAACATGTCCTTGTGAGTGATGAACATCGCAGTTCTTTCAGTTGGCGATCTCAAACTATTCTACACCCTCCAACTCCCCAACCACTTGCTTTCAGTCTGACTCTTTGTTCTCCAGTTGTTCTGTTTGAAGGGTTTATCTTAAATATACTGGCCACTAAAACAAATTGTATTTTGAAGTAGGTTGATTGCACTGAGTTGCTTTTTTATTCCATATACATTTTTAAAAAATTTGGATTTTTCTCTTGAGATGACATGTTGCACTGGAGCAGAATGCTCTGGTAGCTGTCTCCCCCTGCAGGACAGACCTGGAAACATCCTCCTTCTGACAGCTTCATCTTATGAGCAGTCCACTGCATAAAGAGGGACACGACTGACACTGACAAATTATTAAACCTGTTTGTAATGCTCTCATTTTGGCATGGTAAAAATCCTGCGTTTCAAAGGGGGATGGTGTCAAATGACTGACATGGCATTTAAATACATATATTACAGAATTTCCAATGGAATCTACTTCAGCACGTAAGAGGTAGATTTCCATTTACAAAGAGTGACTAAAGTGGGTTCACACAATCACCATTTATTCTTTGTTGAATTTCTTTGAACATCTTTGTGGTTTAAAAATAAAATGATAAAAATACATTAAAATTTAAACTGCCATAAATGCCTAATGAGATTAAACATTCTTTATACAAAGAAAAATAAAAACATCATGACTCTTCACTGCCTAATCTAATATCAGGCAAGTGGCATAAATGTATTCCATAACTAAAAGGCACTGCATTGAAAAAGTTCACTTTTGGAATAAAGACAAAAAATATTTTTAAGTGGCTTACTGTTATGCAAACACAAATAAAACTGCATAGAAACTACTTCTCATACAATATCAATAAAATAGGTTTCCAGTGCTTTGGGACAAACAGAAATTATAATACATCATGACATCTTTCTAAACAACAATTATCTTTTTTTTATCTTTTTTCCTTTTTCTTCCTTCCACTACAGGAAACAGTATGACACACAGAATAATCAAAAATAACAAACCGAAAAAGTCGGTTTAGTTTCTAGCAGAACCAACAGTACTCCCTCAAATAAAAATAAAGTCAGATAAAATACATTCCCACAGCCTGCTTGTGTTTCCATTCCATCCCAGGTTTAGGTTTAATGAGTTCTGACCCATGTCCAGCCCGGTAATGCTATGTCTAACAGCAGGATGACAGAGACTGACTGGCCGCTCTGTAGGCAGTGTGCACCTGTAATGCTGAATAGGTACTGTATACTGTTTTATTCACAGCTACACAGGGGACACCCATATGTGCGGAGGGTGTATGGAGGGTGTTATCTGTCAAGGCCTGGTTTTCAAGACCCTTCCTGTTTAGACCAATCCCTTTTGAGGTCTTAGACCTTCTTAAATTAGAGAACTGAAATTACCACAATAAAATGGGCTCACAAGTACTTGGGGCTTATTGTTGTTAATACCCCAGTACTGTTTCCATCTTTCTGCTGGGTCAACTTGTCTTTGTATTTTACCCACAGCGCACCTGGTCAGGGAACCCCAGGGTAGTCTGGAGCACTGCACAGCTAAAAACTGTGAACTAAACCATTAAACTGTTGTTTTAGCAGTCTATCTGTAACAGAGGCAGCACCAAAACTACAATAAGGGGCCTTATGCACAATCAGCAACAGAAGGTTTGATAAAGCCACAGCTGGCAGCTTTGACTACAGTTGCTTTTGAAAGCGTTTGGATCTGAGGGGGTCACGCTGCCTTGAGCGTGCTGGGGTGGTTTCACGCTATGATGCCACGCATTCTCCCGTGCAAATCGGCACATCTGCATTCTCAGCAGTCCCTCTCAAGTCCTATCGTGCCAGAACTGTGGCACAGGTCACGTGATCTATGACACACAGCTCGGGGGACCTGACCAATCAGAGAGGGCAGTCGTTCCTTACTGGTGATGTGCCCCCTCCCACCTGCCTGGGGCTGCGGTGGGAATCAGACACGTTGATTCCTTTTATAAACGCTGTCTGGTCTCAGATCTTCACTGGCTGTGTGCATTAGCCTGCCATTTCCTCTGATGCTAAGCCATGCCCACTGACCACATACCAGCAAGCCCTTCAGTGTCCCTCATGTCACTGTTTTATATGAGTATGTTTAAGGCTGAGAGTAATATAGAGTCATGTGTCATGGGCATTAAGATCAGTGTCAGCATTACAGTCACTGCTGTGTGCTGCTGTGTATCCTGTATTATGTGCTCAACAGGGGGGGCAGACATAATCCCTTCAAAGATCAGAAGCTGTCCAATGTGTGTGTGTGTGTGTATAATGGGCCTAAAGTCACAGTCAAGCGGGGGGGGGGGGGGGGGCAAAGGTGGTTGGGGGGGGGCAGGATTGGAGTTCTCAGGTTTATGGTGTACAGGTATTCTGAGAGTGAAAGTTAAGGCACTAGGAAGCCTTACAAAGTCACCACAATGATGGAGTTTTCTGTGTGCATGTGTGGTTGTGTGTGTGAGACCGAAAGCGTGCATGTGTAACTATTTGAGTAGGTGTGTGTATGTGTGTGTGTGTGTGTTTCTGTGTGTGCATGTTGTGAGGGGAAAGTGCAGAATATGGGGGTTATATGGGTCACAGAACTTCAGAGTCCTCTATGCTGAAGCTGCTCCTTCGACTGTCCACAGAGGCGTCGGGGGACATGGCGGACAGCAGGGGGTCCCCCCCGATGGGTGACAGCGCCTCCTCCATCAGCAGGAAGCCCAGGTCCTCCTTCTTCCCGGGCCCAGAGAGAGAGGCCAGCTCAGGCAGCTCAGACAGGGAGTCAGGGTATCCCGCCACGCCCTCACACATGTCCAGAGCCTGGGCGAAGTCAAAGTGGTGGGAGCTACCCACCGCAGGGTACTGCACAGGCTGCTGCTGGGGATGGGTGTGTGGGGTGTGGGTGGTGTGTGGGGTGTGTGGAGTGAGTGGGGTGTGTGGAGTGTGAGGGGTGTGCAGGCTGTGTGGGGCCTGTGGGGTGTGTGGGGTGTGTGGTGTGAGGGGGGCATGTGGGGCGTGTGGAGCGTGCGGAGTGAGTTGTCTCTGCCCCTGGGCCGGGTCCTCCAGGTTTTGGTCTGGCTTCATGAGGGACCCCATACCCTCTGTGTTGTTCAGCCCCGAGGGGGAAGTGCAGGGGAGGCCATGCACACGCGCCTGCATCTCCAGCTCCTGCAGGCAACAAGCAGGCACACCATTGGCTGTCTACACTTCGCTTCCACCAATCAGGTGGTGTTTTGTAACCGTGTGTAGAAGTCAAAGTCAACTGGCAACGAACAGAGTTCATGATTTACTGAATACTTATATACTGTACAGACACATACAAGCACACAAAAATGTTTCAATGTGTCTGAAAAGTGTTACAAAGCCCAGTATGATACACACTGACGCATTTAACTGCTTTTGTGAAAATGGATGTAACATACTGTCCACTGCTGTCCAACATAAGGACAGCAGTGTGGTGTAGGGATACAGAGCAGGGCTCATAACTGAAAGGTTGCTGTTCAATTCCCTGGTAGGGCACTACTGTTGTACCCATAGGCAATATTTACTATATACCCATATTTACTACTACAATTGTAGTAGTAAATATCCAGCTATAGCAATGGATACAATTGTATCATCAGAGAACTCGGTGCAGAAATCAAAGTCAAATAAACGCTTTAACTTGAGCAGGACAGGTAGGAGCTTGGCGCCCCCTGTCTGCCAGGTACAGCCGCCAAACGTACCTGGATCCTCAGCCACAGCTGCCTATTGGCCATCTCCATCTTCTTGAAGTTGTTCTCCACCTCCCTGGTTCTCTCAACGTCCCTCTGCATGCGCTTGATGTAGTCGACAGAGGCCTTCAGGATGGTGCCCTTGTTCCAGCGCACGTCACTGTTGAGAATCACAAAGAGCCAGCGTCCCGTGAGCTGCCCACATGCTCACGGGTTACTGAGATGCTGCAGATGCCCCGCCCATTTCATAAAGACACCACAGAGACCCCGCCCCTTTTATAGAGACGCTGCAGATGCCCCCCCCCCCATTTCATAAAGACACCACAGAGACCCCACCCCTTTCACAGAGATGCTGCAGATGCCCCGCCCACTTCATAAAAACACCACAGAGACCCCGCCCCTTTCACAGAGATGCTGCAAATGCCCCGCCCCTTTCACACTTACAGGTCGTTGGTTTTGGGAATCATGGTGCCCAGCTCTTTAATGCGGTCGTTGATGTTGAACCTGCGTCTTCTCTCAACTGAAACAGAAACATATAGACAGATTAGCAGGAGACCTTTGTCCACTGCAACTAACAGAAATGTTTTCATTAGCGTTATTAAGCTTCTCATAGTTTTCACCGTCACACTTGCTATGCTTCCTAATGTTAAATCACTGTTTCTTCAAAGCTAATGTTAGCTAGAATTTTTCCAATTTGGGCGTCAGTACTGTGTTACTCTGCTTATATTGCAACTTATGTGAATCTGCATTGAAAAAGAAATACTCATGTTGCATTTGTGGACCGTTTTTATGTGAAAAAGCAGTGGGTTTAGAAGGAATGTTGCTTTGTTGCGTCAAATAGCCATTCTAATCTAGTGTTCTAATCACACCGGGTTGACCGTATGCTCGAAAGAGTTCAAAAACTGTTGCATTCTCCAAGAAACATGATTGAATCATTATTGAAAGTAATTATGACACCCGGCAGCCACTACTTTGCACTTTGTATGTTATCAGTGGAAAGTACTGGACATGTTTAGCAGAAGAGGGTCAGCCTTCCTGAGGGGACAGCGGCAGCACACATAAAGAATCTCTCAGCAGGGAAACAGGAGGTGTGTTAGAGATGCCCTGCTGTTCCAAACCCACACCAGCACATCACAATGACTAGGATCTGCCATCAAAAGCAAATAAACCACCAATGCCTGGGTGCTGCACTGCGGCTGCCCACCGCTTCGGATGGGTCAAATGCAGAAGACGAATTTTCTCACAGAGATCAATAAAGTGTACCATAACACCACCAATCACAGAGCAGACCCGCCACCCCAGAAAAGCAAAGCCACCAATCTCTGCCACCACTGTTGCTTATTCAACGTGAATGGATACACTTCTGTTCTCTTGTCCTGGAAATTGCTCTGGATAAGAGTGCCTGCTAAATGAATGTAATGTAACGTAAAGTAATGTAATAATACAGTGAAGTCTCGTATATCATCAGCTACATCTCCACAGAGCTGCGACTTGCATCACAAATGTTTTTATCGCTGCCAGACAGACATTCTGTGAATGTGGGGGTGTTTGTGAACACAGTGGTTCAGATTGAAGTTTTAATCAATGAGGAACCATAAAACACATTCTTTCAGGTTGTGGTTTTTGAACAAGAAAGCACGAAAGTACAGAATTAGTTTGAGTTTTTCAACAGTGAAAGACCATGAACATATTCAGTCAGGTTGTGCTTTGACACAGCAAGAGACCATGAACACACACGGCTAGGGTGTGGTTTTAAACAGCGAGAGACCGTAAACATACTCACTCAGGTTGTGGTTATCTTTCTTCTGTCTCTCTTTAGCCAGGGCCCGTGCTTCAACATCTACACAAAGACAGAACAGAGACAGTCAGCATTGTCTAAATGAACAATCTCCACCTACAGCAGCATGCTCTGTGTGACCGGAATGTGACCGTGTCTTTAAAAGCACTCAGGGTCAAATGTGGTCTGAGGAGGGAGAGTTTCTGCCAGATGTGCAGTTTGCAGTTTTGCCTAATGCTTTCTTTAAACTGGAATTCTGTTGTTGTCCAGGATTTGAGAACTGTGAGGGAGGGTGCGTCTCTGCTGGAGTAAGTAATCTGCCTCTCTGAATCTTAGTAACACATCATGTATGGCTGTGCTCCACAACCTCTGCACACTGCAGAAAAGCTCTGTTACATCTCTCTCTCTCTCTCTGTGTGTGTGTGTGTGTGTGTGTGTGTGTGTGTGTGTGTGCGCGTGTGTGCGCGTGTGTGCGCGTGTGTGCGCGTGTGTGTGTGCGTGTGTGCAAGCTGTAGCTGAGCTCCAGACCTCTCTCTGTGATGCTCAGCGAGTCCAGCAGGAGGCGCTGTTGCTGCATTACCTGACATCTCCTTCTTGATGGCCAGGTTGGGGGGGCAGGAGTTGCTGGTCATGGCGATGGTGGGGCCGGACATCCCGGGAGCGGTGTACATGTCCACATGGCTGCTGGAGAGGGGCAGCTGCAACAAGACAGGAAAACACCTTTACACACTTTTACACACCTTTACACAGCTTTAAACATCTTTACACACCATTGCATACTGTTTAACATCTCTAAATACCTCTAAACATCTTTACATAGTTTGACACGCCTCTTAACACCTCTAACCACCTTCACAAACCTTCAAACATCTTTATACACCTTTGCACACCGTTGAACACCTCTATACACCTTTAATCACTTATAAACACCATTAAACACCTCTCTCTTTCTCAGGAATCCCTCACAAACCAGCCAATCTCCCTCTCAGCGTTCAGCACTGTCCAGCCATCTTCAGGGAGCGATTAAACAATGACAGCCTCCTGCAAACTGTCCTTTCTGAAAACAGGAGCTGGTGCCTCGGCGTCCTCAGAGATAGACCTGTATCTCCGCGTAACACCAGTGAGCAGCTGCGATATGATCAGACTTCAGCTCCACACACTCCTGGAGCGTATCTTTAGTGCTGAGCTGTAAAATGGTAAGAGCTTTCAGATAACCCTTCAGTTAAAGAGACACGCTTAACTCACAGCGGCTGCACAGGGGTAGCAAAAACACCGGGCCTATCAAAGAGACAAATCATTGACTATCAGAGCATCTCTTATCTCTCCTCTTATTCCTGCTGTGTCCTGCTATCTCCTGGCGTGAATGTCAGAGAGTGCAGACCTTTCGGGTCTCTAATGAGCCTGGAGAGATAAGCCCTTATCTTAGCCCAGCAACCTCATCATGCTGACTTCTGAGCAGAGACGTACAGTGGCCCGCAGAGGAAACACACAATCCGCAAGTCAGCTTCAACGCCGTGCCCTGCACAGACAGGATCTTTACACAAATTTTAGATCTTGCCTTGTAACAAAAAGATATAAAGATTTATTTAAAGCCAAAATGACACAAAACTGCCACGGAACTGATGTCTGTGTCAAAATTTTTAGAAATGTCTTTGGAGAACTCCGCCCTGAACTCTACCTGCTCACGACCGAGCCAGCTCCCACACAAAACTGGAGGAGTTTACGGTTTTGCAATGTTTAAAAATGTGTTGTAATACTGAAATCTGACAAGCACTGTATGTACACAGTGGTGCTCACAAGTCAAAACACAATTGAAGATAACACTAAGCAGTTATAAACATGCCTGTCTGAACTTAATCCTGCCCACAGGCTAACGAGCAAGAGAGTCACTATCAGTCATGCTCTGATGGAACTGACACCCTCAAACAAGACAGCATCTCTCTTACATTTGAGCAAGGAGCTTAAATGGCTGAAATGCACAGACTGAAAAGACCGTCAGTCAACTGTCAACATCAAATGTTTGAGGCTTTTTAATATCTCAAGCTTGTGAAAATGGGTTGTCATTTCCACAGAGCAGAGCAGCAGACAGGTAGGTGGAGGTCCTGCACTGGGCAGCTCACCCCTGTCACATGACCGAGGAGCAGTGCTGTGCTGCTTCAATGCCTGGTCTCCTCCAGAGAGAGATTACTCAGATTCCAGCATTTAATGGTTAAATCCTGTATTACACACACTGAAAACACAGGGATATTCATTTTATGAGAAAAAAGTTCAGTTAAGTTCAGTTTAACTCGCATGCATTCACTGTTAAGAGTGTGGAGAAAATGACAGTGATTGTGATGTAACTATTAAAAATCTCATCCTGTCTATGAAGGCTTATCTCATGCAAGTCAAACTTTAGAAGTTTTTTTGAGCTTATCCACAACCATGACTGCCTTTCACTGCATGTAAAAGCAGACAAACATGATTAAATTACTCTCTAGAGGCTTGCTTCCTATTGACCTCCACTCTCTACTGAACCACTATCTAAATGAGCCACACAAGGCTAGAGATTTGTGGAGGCAACACAGATAACAGAAATCAATCAGAGCCTTGGATCTCCGAATAACTCACTGTTGCATAAGAAAAATTACTGGAAGGAAAGCAATCATATAACATGACCTACTGAAACCAGGGGAAACCTTCAGAGAAGAGCCGTGTACTCAGCTGACTTTGCAAAGAGAGATAAAATGCTCTGGTAAAATGTAGCATCTCTTTCAGTGCAGATAGCACGCAGTTCACTCTCAGCAGCTCAATGCCACTTCTCCAACGACATTTCGAATGAAAACCATTCTCTCATATCCCCAGGCTTTCGGTTCTGATCCTCGGACTCAAAGTTAAATCAGATTTGTTTTCCCCTTTCCCTCTGCGAAAATTCCAGACTTCTCTTACCACCTGAAACTTCTCCCCATCGATCACCTCCACAATGGCGTAGGTCTTCCCCACATCCCTCATTCTGTAGGGACACTCTGACTGCGTCTGACTGTCCCCACGCAGCTCCGGTGTCATTGCGTCGGGAGACACTGGCTCCCAGAGCTCCTGAACCTGTCCTCCCCTCTGACTCCTCAGCAACAATCTCTGAACTTTCCCCCTCCTGGACTTTCACACTGTTTTTCCCTCTAGCCACCCCCCACACCCACACCCCACCCCACCCTCTCAAAAATGTCTTGTAAACAAGTTTAACTCTAACTGGCTGTAGTTTAATTGTTAATTTCAGGCAGTTGCTTTAAATAACTCAAGCAGCAGAGAGCAGAAATTCCTCTCTCTCTCTCCCTCTCTCTGGACAGAAATGCTGGGGATAAGCCTTTTCCTCTTATTTTTTGTAATCCTTTTACATCAATATTTCAACACTGCACTAAAATGTATTTTCTCATACAGCAAGATGCTTCAGTTGCATGTATTTTTTATGAATATATCAAGTGATATGTATACTTCAATGAACTATATTATTTTGAATAAAATAGCATGGCTTCAGCTCACTCGAGTTATTTACAGAGCATGTGTCAATCACATTCTCAAAGCACTTATGCTACAGCACGTTTTGACAATCTCAACTGTAAAAATGTGCTATGACAAAGTTTGATTGATTGATTGAATGAACGTTATGAAAAGCTACAAGTACAGTGAATTGTGGGTAATAGGTACTAAAAGAGACATGGAAAACGGCAGCACTGAGGGTGCAAAGCAATGACGAATGAAACCAGATGGTTTTGGGGTCACAGCCCTCAGATTTCAACATTGAGCCCAAGGAATTGAACAACAGTTTCTGGGCCTGATTGCAAAGCCACAGCCTTTATCATAGAATTGACTGAGTGCAACATTTAGGCCACTACAGGAAAACACCAACAAACCCAGCAGATGACCAAACTCATTCATTCCTTCTGCCCACCCACATCCAACAAATTCCTACAGTACGCTAGAGGTGTGGCGCTTACCGTATTTGGCATCTGAACCACGGGGTCGATATACGCTGACACGTCATCGTAGCTAGACTGCAAGCTGATGATGTCATCGATGACCTCATCCATCTGCATGGGGAAACAAAACAGCCTTTTCAGTGGTCTGCTGTGGGGAGACAGATTTCAAGCGTACACCAAGTCTGGAGAAACGAAAAACTGTGACATCGCTAGCAATGGCAAACATCAGTGTGTTATTCACATAACATTCATCCTTTTCATAAACTAGCTCCACACTCACAGAAGCACCCTCACTTCACTATGCTTAAACACACATTCCAGACACGGATCTGAACACATTCCATTGATGCTATGCAATGCCGTACAACATGCACTCCCACACTCCTCCAAGATGTCATGGCCCAGCAAAGCTCGTCTCCGACTACCTGTGGTGTCCACAGACTGTCAGCATGAAGGCAGAGGGAGAGGGAGAGAGAGAGACAGCAGTAATTCCAAGAGGATCAAAGTCTGCAGTGTTTAAAAGGGCTCTTTAAGATGGCTGGGTGCACAGTAACTCCTGAAACCGTAATTACCTCCCAGATACAGTAATTGCACAGTTAAACTGCAATGGCAGTGAAGCTGACACTTTGGCCTTTGGGTACAAGTCAATCAGAAGGCTGCTCCCTCAAATACTGCTCTCAGGGAGAAGGGTTTGTCACTGACCAATCAGGGAGGTATCATTCAGCTTTGCCAAGGACATCTACTTTGTTTGTGTTTAGGGTCCATTCAAGCCCTTTCCCTGGGTTGAAGTTTGCAACAGAATTAACAGACATGTTCATTTAAAAACCACAAATGAAAGAATGCTGGGAGGTTTTTTACAGTCCAGCAGTTTCTAACAGTGTATGAGTGTGTGGTTTGTTGTGTGAGTGTCGTGGTTAGGAATGCATACTGAAGTAGCACAGCACATCATTTCCTCGAACAATGAATGAGCCGTTCCATGAAAATTCACTTCACTTTTGCAGTGGCGCTAACATTCATTTCATACACTGCTTTGACCAACAGTGTTTTTCAGTTTCGTAAGAATACATACAGGTTTCTCAGTTGTCTTTTTTCCCAGAAGTTTAAAGCATATATATCTCCAAAAGAGACAGACACAAACATTTCTTGTCTCAGATTTTACACAGTGTGCTGTTCCAAAGCGGCATTAAAGAATTCCACATTCCTAAAGTCCCTACTGTAGCAGGAATGGCTCCTAATACTAACTACACTAAGAGGTGCCACCAAAAAGAAGCCACCATATTTATTTATATTCATTCCTCCTCACTGCAAGCATCTCCAAAGATTCTGACCACAATTTCACACATGAATACACACAGCTTGTACCTTTTTTCATACCCTGCAAAATCAGAATCATAAATGTCCCCACAGGACAGACGCAAGCACTTCCTGTCTGGTGTTAGATGCTCAGGGGAGAAGCACGTACCTCTTGCTCCTGGCTGCAGCTGATGTTGAGGAGGGCCATGGGGCTGTTGGGAGCGCTGTTTCCACCCGAGCTGAGCAGCTGATCGGTGCGCATGCGTGGGGATGGGGCGGGGCCGGGGGCGGGCTGTAGGGGGGGCAGAGGAGGTGGGGAGGGCTGCACCCCTGTGACGGCGTGAACCGCCTGTTTGTTGCCGTAGGTGGTGGAGAGGTACTGTTTGAGCTGCTGTCGCTGTGACTGGCGGATGTGGTAGTCTGTGGGGTTCTCCAGGTGGGTCTGTACCTACGCAGACAGGAGGCGGGGCTTTAGGAGTTTAGGGGCGGGGTCAGTGTCACTGCACCATACAATAGACTGGCGATGTTAATAAAAGGGTTAGCTAAGTATTCAGCTAACCAGTTTCAAATGTTAATGACTATTTGGTTACTGGTTAAAAATAAGCTCATCTTAAGAAATAAAGAAGAAAACAGGAAATGAACCTCATCATAGGAACGCTTCTGTGAAAAGTTCTCTTCCTGACATTCTGAGGTTCATCTTCAGTACCAAAACACCCAGGTATTGTTTAACATGCACCACTTCATTCAATTTATTTCAGAGTGACAAAATCACTTGTGATTGTGTATCCTGTATGTGTACGTGTGTGTGTGTGTGTGTGTGTGTGTGTGTGTGTGTGTGTTTGTGTGTGTGTTTGTTTGTGTGTGTGTTTGTTTATGTGTGTGTGTGTATATGTGTGCTCGTGTATGTGTGCATTAGTGTGCATGTGGGATTACACAGAAGGCCCAACAGAAGAAACCCTAGTATTGTCAATGATCGCTCCTCCCCTTGCTCTTGATTAGGGAACGTTCCACGCACAGTGACCACCTCCATTCCTACACAGCCAATCAGTGCAGTAAGCAAGGGGATGTGGGTGTGTCTGAGTCTGGGGGCATGACCATGATTGGGCAGCACACAGGGTCAGAGCTGAACCCCATTTCTGTGGCATGAAGAGTGTTCTGTAAAGGTTCCCAAAAGGGACAGAACGCATTTACACTCTATCCATCTCTTTTACTGCTGAGCCCCAAGCAGATGGTCAGTGGGGGCCATTTTTAAACTGGCATGATCCAGCTTGGAAATGACCACACAGTTTTCCAGTGTCCGCACTGACATTATAACCCTCAGGTCACGAAACGCTAAACGGGCTTTCGCAGAGGGAAAAAGAAACCAGATCTAGGTCAGGGGTGAAGCTGTGTTGACCTAGATACCGGTGTGCTCTAAGGGACAGACAGCAGTTCACACCAGTCTCTGTTCCCAATATTGAACTCCATGTCCTCAACAAACTTCCACCTGCTAGCTAGGCAGCACCAAGGACATAACAAAACAGACCTTACAAACAGCAGGCTGAAGGGCTGTGTTTTTCAGCTGACTACACTGATGGCTACAGCGATGAACTCTGAACTTAAACACAGGTGCACAGGGCAGGTTATTTCCTCTGAACCCTGCAGGGGACCCAGCCAGGGGAAGCTGGGAAACGGCACAGGGGAGAGGGATAAAAGGATCAGCACTGTGCATGTGTTATGTTCTCTGTCCCTGCGGAGCCAACAGAGATGACACCTTGTCCAGTAAATGTGAAGGCACAGAAGCCAGGCTGACACAGGCCCACCTGGACTCCCTTTGAAACGGGATTTTCATCAGCAGTGTTCGATGTACGAGAGACACCCACATGTCTCTGTGGCAATCAGCACCATGGTGATCAGCAGGCCAAACAGCAACAACCCCTCGGCCTCAGTGTTACTACAGCTGCAGTTGCATTGGCCCGCAGACGGCCAATGAGAGGCCGGGGTTTATGAGGCTCCAGATCTGTATTCGGTTACCAAGTAGGGATTTGAGTTTGATCAGCATCTTGTGGTGCCATTTAGGCAGTTATACAGTAACACGCTGTTCTGTTCCCGGGAAAACATAGCACCCGACAGTGTGCATTAGCTTAACTTAGCAGATGTGCTGACCCAGGGCAGCCAGCCATGGCCTCAGATCTACCTCTAACATGCTGTTTCACTAGAACACCCTGAAGATGAGATGACTCCCCAGAGTACCTAATGGACCCCCCCACTCAATCCTACCTTCCACCCCAGCAGTTACCCTGACCACATGTGGCTCCACAAATCCTCCATGCCATTACTTGGCACAAAGACACCACTGGTTTCATTATGTTTGATTTATTTTTGTGGGGCAGCTTCAGGTATTACTCTGGAAGGTGTTCTCAGCCTTTGTTCCTTTGAATGAAGTAGTTTCTCTCCAATGAGAGTGTCTTTGTGAGGTTTTTTTTTGTGTGGTACACATTGTTTAGCCACCATTTGACCCTGAGAGGTAGTAACTCTGATTGCATCTCAAAGGTCCATAATAAAATATATTGCCTTGCTACTTCTTGATTAGCTTCATATCGTAACCTCACCTTTCAGTTTTTAACCAACTAAAACCTGTAACATTTTTACACATCCATAACCGGCATATGTAACAGTTTTTCTGTCAGATTAATGACTGTAGGATTGACTCGGACCAGTTTGTAAAGGAAACATCTCTGTCCGGGAATCACTGGACTCCTGGCACAGACTCAGGCTCACTGAGCATAAAGTGTGAACTGACAGTGTTCAGCATATAGACTCTATGTGGCCAAAGTCTCTGGCTGAGATCAGACAGGAACACAGAGACCGCTGTGAACTTGTGTGTGGAATCTTACTATGTGCGTGATGCTCAGTGCAGACATGGACATTTTCCTCTGCCATGCACATATATCATCTAACATTATCCTAATATGTTATTAATGCATGCCATATGAATTTGTGTATCTTATTAATATCTCACAGAATATTAGCCCACATTGGCAAATCTGATTGTGTTCATTTTATTTAAGAGGAAAAGATACAAAACGATCAATTAATTTTAAAAAAGGATGATGGTGTTATGATTGTCTCTATTTATTTATTTAAGTACAATGGCCAATAGTGAGCATCTATAAAAATGGAAAAAGCAACACTCTCACTGAAACATTTCTAAAATGTCAGTAAAACATTGATCATGGGCTGTATGAGAATATTACAGCAGAAGTCAAAATTCATGATTATGAATTGCATTTCTTATCTTACACCCCTTCATGGC
Source organism: Megalops cyprinoides (assembly GCF_013368585.1). NCBI lineage: Eukaryota > Metazoa > Chordata > Actinopteri > Elopiformes > Megalopidae > Megalops > Megalops cyprinoides. Next base: position 11,584,990 of record NC_050589.1, read on the forward strand.
AAAGAAGACACAGAAAATGCAAAACACTGCAGGTACACACTCCAAAAGGCTCGACCCCCTGCCTCCTCTCACGCGCCTACGCATTTTTCTGAGACGATTAACAGCAGGCCCGATGACTGACAGGAAGACTAATGTTTTCTGTGCCATTGTTCCTGTGGTGTTATTACCTGTATCTATGTACCTTTGCTGTGTGACTCGCTCTGGATACAAGAGTCTGCCAAGTGACTAAGTGTAAATGTAAAAGAGCTCCTCAACCCAAGCTCCTCCACTGAAAAAAGAACACTCAGAGTGGCTACTAAAGGCCTGTTAGCCCATGCCTCTGCCCACCTCATCTGGAGACATAATACAGGAAATATTCACTCTTTAAAATGGATAAGGGAGTGTGATAAGGAAAGAGTCATGTAATGAGCAACTGTGGAATCTGCTAAGCTGCCGAATGCTTATCTCCTGTGTTGAAATGTGTTGAGAGCAAAGCAAGCCTGCTGCACATTCTCCTCCCTTAACTCACACTGCCGTCGACACCACACCTTCCCTCCCCTCACTCCTGCAGACGGAGGCGACATGAGTTCTGCACAAACCCGGGCAGAACCACCACAGTGAAGTCCCCGCCCCCAGCTGAGGGGTGCCTCCTGCTGGATGACTACCCGAGGGTCGCAGGAGTTCACGTCAAACCCTCCTCCCCTGTCAGGGCGACCCTCCCCGCCCAACTTGTTATCAGAGGAAGTGAGCTTTCAGAAAGTGGCCTGGTCCTTAAATTTAAGATGTCCTTCCATTTCACAGACATTTTACACTAGGATTTTAGTGCAACAGCACCCCTCACATCCCTAGTGCGGTGCTCTGTCCCTCATACAGGCCTCTGCTCTCAACAACTACCTCTCTCATATTAGACACTTCTCTATTAGGGCTCACACACATCCTATACATCCCTAATCATTTCAATGTCTCTCCACAAATAGGCTACACCCCTATCAGTGGCCCCTCCTCCAAAACAGGCCCCTCCCCTAGCAATGGCTCCTCCCTATATACATGCTCTACCCACTTAAATGGCTCCTCCCCACACTGCCCCATATATATTGGTATATATAGGTGCCCCAGGTATATTTTAGTTCCATCACCTAATGAAAGGCTCCTTCTTAGACACAGGACACCCAGCCACACCTACTCCCTCCTCTGTGTTTTCCCCCTCCCTCGAGACTCACCCTCAGGACCTCCACAGGGACCTGCATGGGCTGCTGGAACTGGGCAGGGGTGTTGATGGCGGGAGTGGGCGGGACCGGCATTTGGTGCTGATGCATGTACTGGCGGGCGGCGGCCTGCTGGCGCTCCCGCTGCTCCTCCTGCTGCAGCTGGTCACGCATCAGCTGCAGACGCAAGCCAATGCGAGAGGCCATGGTGGGGGGGTGGGGGCGGAGCCTCGGGCCAGGGGTCGGGGCACAGGCGAGGTCGAGGTCACTGCAGAGACAGTGGAAAAAAACATGAATGATCAGACTGGACTGTGCTGAACAATATACCCTGTAGGGACCAGGATACATTTCAGAGCCTTTTCATAAGAATTTATATATTATTGTATATTATATATTATTATATACACCGTATACTGTTTGTTCTTTTATGTCTTTTGCAAACATGGCAGCACAACAACTTGTGTTTCCACATGAAGTGGTTTGCAACTTTCAAGGGTTTTTCCAGGGTTCTTGACCACGCCCCCTCCCCACCTCAAATAAAACACAGTTCAGTTAATCTTCAGGGGATTTTTTTGTTTGTTTGTTGCACATGTAAACAGTAACAGAGGCTCTGTTTTGGGTGACAGGCTGGGTGCACACCCAAATCTAGAGGCCACAAAATGGTCCCCTGCAGAGTTGCGTGACCAAGATTTGGGGAAGTGATGCACCGGTCATGTGGGACCTCTTATTCTGTCTGGCCGCTTGCTCTCATGTGATTACCTTTTTTTCCAGCGAAAACCCCACAGCCTCCCCCAAAGCACCCCAGACCGTCCCCATTTCCCAGCACCCCTCCTGTCCTCCTGGAGAGTCCCACAGCCAAGGTTCCCCTTTTTGGGAAGTCACGCACAACATGACAGTGCAAAAACACTTCAACAATCACACACGCTCTGACTCAAAAAAGTGTCACTGTTATCCCTCGGTTGAGTGCGGGTGGTGAACCGCGACAAAAAGGAGACCAGCCAGCCGCGACCATGGAGTGCCCAAATTGACCTCATGGTTTCAGCGATTGCTTTTGTTTATTTCTCACTCGTCTTCATCACCATGACAAAGCAGAATGCAGCAAAATCATGTACTGTAACATACAAACACCATAAAGATGACAGGAAGTCATTACTCAGATCATTCAAGCTACTCATGAACATAAATGTTTCAAAGTTGTTAAAGATCTGCACTAGTAAAGTCACAGGTTCAAATCCCTGATATCTGTGTGTGTATCAAGCTGCCAAACTTAAATTACATCAGTTCACAGATTAATAAATTAATTTTATGTATTTATGCAAACTCCACATGCTTGGATGAAAGCTTGTGCTGTGCAGAACATAATGCAATTATAATATCTATCCTCTTTGCTTTTTCACAATAATAAAAATGGAAAAAAAATATCTTAACTGTGGGTGCAGTTAATCCTGGAGGGAACCATAACAGTCAGATGGATAAAATACATAAAACGCTAGTAAAAAGTATTTCATTTATACTGTCCATCCATATTATCTCTGTCACCACCATCCTTCTGTGGTAGACCTCAGTTTTTTTTTTTCAGTGACTCAAAATGTTTGAAGTGCACGTCTGAAATTTCCCTGCGCGGGGTGGCTGGCTGGGTACTGTGCTTTATCGCTCAAAGCAGAAACTCTGGGGGTCTGTGGCATTCAGACGACCTTCGCACCAGCAGCTGGCGGCCACTGTGACAAAGACTGTCAGAAAGACCGGTGCTTCCCCCGTCGCGACCAGCGCCATCACATGATGTCTTGAAGACCATGTGACTGCGCGTAACCGTGGCGTTTAGGGGATCTTCACTTTGCAGAGATCTCTAGTGACACCGGTGCTACTCTGCTGCGCGTAGTTCACACCTATGCAGCTGCTCAGACCACAAGATGCTCTCAGCGGGTGACGGGCCACAGCTGCACCTGCGGATACAGGTACAGTGACCTGTCTGGGGCATCACCACAAACCACAAACGCATCACTCTGTGAGTCTGAGGCGGATCCTGCTCAGATGGCAGTCAGATAGCTGCATTTAAATACCGCTTCCCTCACACTGCTAGGCAAGTAATTAGTCGGCTTTTGGTGAAAAATACAATCAAACTACATTAAAAAGAGTACTGTGGGTTCCCAGTATTTATTTAACAAATAAAGAGAATTTAGGAAGTTGGCTCTCTAGCTGGACTGAAAATGTAGTCAGATGTAATTCTGGAGGTGAAGTGTGAAGGGGATTTTCCTCTTTTGGGTAGAGGGGCACAAGCTTGATATAGTGCAGAACTCAAGGCTCGTGCTGTCAAACGTAGAGGCACTGGAGAAGACAAACAGGGTAAACACAAGGCCCGGAAATGGTAGACAAAAAAGAAGGTGCCTCCCACAATTGTAAACCCTGACGAATAACCCCTGAGGCTGGGATTGTGGTCGATCTGATCTCCGAATTAAAAAGCTGAGCCAGGAATTCCTGGCACAGGGACCGGCGCCACCATGACTCCAGGCCAGAGAGGTAAAGGCTGGCTGCTTCGCTTTCCAAGAACAGATTAACAACCTTTCAACACATGCACCTGAACCACGATCACCGTCTTTTTTATTAAGGACTCTAAATCACATTCACAGTGCATGGGAGTGAACACACAGGAGCACCATGATGCAAATGTTGCACTCCCCCACTTCCCCTGATAAAATGCCTGACACAGTACTTCAGCACTGCAAACATGCATCTCAGAAAGGGATTGCCGCACAAAGGGTCCATTGAGAATCTCGCATATTATGTCATCAGCTAAAGATCAGAGACCAGTATGGAAACCGGCCAATCAGACTGAGGCTTTGGCAAAAAAAAAAACATGTATTGTAGAGGCTTCTGGAGCAGAGCAGCAAGGAGAGAGAATGAACACTGTAAGGCATACTGCAAGGCTTGCTCACGCATAATACAGAGTTTATAATTATCGTTATGATCATTATTATTATTACTGTTCACAGTAATAATGCTGTCACTGAAGACGGCTCATGTTTCATGAACTCTGTTATATCTAAAGTCATTTTAGGCCACCGAGAGTAACCCCATAATGAGGGACACCCATACACTACTGGTGCTAAATTGTGCATTGTGGGTAATCTGCATTAGAGAATGAGGGTGTGGGACTGAACCTGGGCCACCTCTCCTGGCTGGTGTCACCGTGAGACCTTCTGCTGACAGAATAACACTGACAACGTGGTGTCATATACTGTCTTTGAACTCCATCTTCACTGTGACATTACATCAGAAGCATAAAGAAGACTGGGAATTCTTAACAAGAGGTGGGTCTTATATAGCACTCATAACACCTTGACAAACTCTGCATAATGCATCATAACAGTCTTCATAAGCATGCATACATACACATATTTTATTTTTCACATACTGTACATGGATATGTGGAATGTCATTTCTGAGTCAAAACTGTCATAACACTTATGATTGTATGCTTCATATCTTTATGTCAATTGATACGAGCTGGTCCTAGTGTGTACCCATTCTTATGACAACAGTTACAGCCATCCTTTAGAACTGGTGATAATGTGTTACAGTAACACTAGTGAACACTGAGAATGAAAGCCGATATACATCCAGCTTCAATATACATCCCCTCTGACCAGGGAATACCTGACATTCCTGCACTTGTTGTAGCAAAATACAGTTATCGTGTTTCGTCCAGAGTTTCAGAGCTTCCTGAAAATATCCGGCCCCTAGAGGGCACTACTGGAGAAGATCAAGGAAAACACCTGTGTGCATCTTCAAAAAAAAATGTATTTTCTAAAACTGTGTGTGTGTACATGTGTATTTATGTGTGTGTGTGTGTGTGTATGTGTGCGCGTGTGTGTGTATACAGGTGATTTTGTATGTGTGTGTATGTCTGCGTATGCGTGCGTGTCTAAATATTTATATGTGTGTGTGTATGTCTTTGTATATGTGTGTGCATAGGTGATGGTGTATGTGTGTGCATATGTGCATTTGTGTATGCATGTACATTAGTGTATGGGGAGAGGGGATTTGGCATAGGTGTTAACTGAAGTCCATTCCCCCTGTCTTCTCTCTTTGACACACCCATAAGAGAACACCTAATGCACCCTATCCTGCCACACAAGGCACGCAGTAAGGCTGTCAACACACTGCATCGGTCTGCACTACTAGAGCTGTCCACTGCTGCCGCGTCCCACCGACTAAAATAACTCTTTCGCTTCCTGTTCCCCTTCTCAGAAACAGAAGCTGCGCATTGTGGTGGTGAAGACATCAGAAGGAGCTAGCCTTCGCAAGGCACAGAAACACCCCAAATCTGTATATAACACCCCAAATCTGGATAAAACACCCTAAATCTGCATATATAACACCCTGAGACAGGATTAACACCCCAAACCTGCATAAAACACCTTGAGATAACATGAACACCTCAAATCTATGTATGACCCCCTGAGACAGCATTAACACCCCAAATCTGCATATGACTCACTGAGACAATATATAACACCCCAAATCTGCATAACACCTCCAACATGGGTAAAACCCCAACACAGCACTAACATTATAATACAGCATTCACACCCTAACACGATGTCTGTAAGTTCAAAGCTGGAGGTGTCAGAGGGTGATTTCGTCAGACTCCTAGCACGATGTCTGTATGTTCAAAGCTGGAGGTGTCAGAGGGTGATTTCGTCAGACTCACTTGATGTTTTTAATAGGGAAGTGAATCTGTGAGAAATGTGCAAAGTCACTGGATGGAAGACATGAGCTAATCTGCACAAAATGCACAGAGACACAGAGATGGCACGATGAGGAACCCTCTAATCTGCAGCGAGAGCCGTATGCTTTATAGAATCATCATGTGCGGAAAGAAACAGCTGGGCTGCTCAACAGAGACAGTCAAGGCCTTCATCCTGGAGTCATGGGAAGTGCTTTACAACCTTACAGGCAGCATCAGTGACCAGTGGGCAGCACCGTATGGCTCTCAAACCCCTGCTGAGGTTGGAGATGGTCACTCGTGGCCCGGTCCCTCAATTTAAAAACTCCGGTTCTCTCTGTCAGCCTCAGCTTGCCCAATTCCACAGCAGCAGAGTGGAACCATGTACCAGAGTCACTGGCGGTACGCTCGCTTGCGTTTTCAACGATTTTAATATGCATACTATGCTTCAATCAGCTCTGCCCCCGATCGCTGTTCCTTCCTCTTTATGGTGGACAGCTGCTTCCTCTCTCGGCTCGCTTACATCCAGACCCAGCTCTCACTGCCAGGCAAGCGCCCCGCCCACAAACACAGCATAACAAGAGCGGCATTTCTGTGTACGTTCGTTTCAAAGAACCCCACATCCTGCACACTTTCTGCTGGCTATACTTCGGCGTAGAGAGTACTGAAACTTGCTGTAGTTACAGACTGATACTGTATGTCAGCACTGCGGTGTGGTAGTAAAAGAACCAGCCTTCAAACTACATGGTTAGACAGAATTTAACCCAGGGTACACTCCTGCCACTGTGTCCTTGACAGGCCCTTGTACATAATCTGAAAGGCCTCTGTGTACATCCAGCTGTATGAATGGTTAACATGTAATATGTAAGCTAAGTAAGTGGCCTTCCTGTAAGAAGTGGTGCTCGAGGCAAAGGTTTGCACAGATCTTTATATCATCACTGATCTTTACATGATCCACCCAGCTCATCCTGCTCACCCTGCCCATCACAGTAGCCAATCCATATTATAGCAACCTGTGAATCTGCACAGAATTATTCACAGCATGACACCCCTAAAAATGTTCTCAGGGCATCTGCCTAGAGGACAAATGGACACATCAGATTGGACCACAGAGCTGAATGATATGGCAAGCAGTGGTCATTCTGAAAGTGAATAGACATGATGCCATTTGCAGAGCGGTAAGGCCTGTTTGTACTTGGAAGAATAGCTGCATAGATAAGCATGTGTTCGGGGGAACTAGAACTGACCACTTACGGTCAGTACGATCTGAGATTACTTCAGAGGAATTGAGAGAAAGAAGTGACTCCTCTGAGCTGGGCTGTGGTAATTTCACAGCAACATCTAAAACACTGCACCACTAAGACACATCAAAAAATGTGATTCTGAGGGAGGCAGAAACGTACATTTCAAACTTCCAGGAAAATAAATGACAAGACTTTAAAATGAAGTGGAACAGAACCTAAGGTAAAGGGGAGGACTGGTTTCCTAGGAGGCCCACAGAAGGGAGCTGGATGTGTGGATGAAATGACTAGCGACTTCAGATTATAACCACTCGCACTGAAACACATCCAACGCATTTTCAGTTACCAGGAGAGGAGCCTGCATGACCAAACAGATTACTTTCATGGACAACATTAGCCTACAGTCGATATAACATGATGCTAATGGAGGGGTTTAAAGTCAACCCGACTCATGGCATATCTATGTGATTTCAAATCAGGTTTATTTCATTCAATCCTCTATATTCTCTAACAGGCAGCCCCCACACACTGAGAATCTTAAAAGGGAACTGGTGACTCAGTCAGTATAAACATGTCAAAACATGTTAGAGCATTTTAGTGCTTCTTTCACACACATACACACACACACACACACACAAAGCATAATAGACATGTAGAGACCCTGACCCCCCTACCCGACACCCACTCCCCAGCCACCACCGAGGGGGTGACACTGAAGGAGGTGTGAAGGGTGTGTGCAGAAATGTCACTGCTTCTGTCCCACAGGGGGACACCTGACTCCCCCCTGTTCCTGCGGCCCCCTTTCCCCCAGTAGGACTGCTGTATTTCAGCCACACACAGTCACGCCTCAGGTATGCCACGTATTTACAGTCCAACTCTCTCAGCAAAGCCCCTGACCGGGGCCTGCGGCTCCAGCAGCACCCATTGGCTATCTGCTGGCTATTTATACCCAATTACAGTGTTATCTAATGTATTTCAAATCTTTGCTCTCTTGTTTTGTTTCTTTTCTGTTAATGACCTCCTCTGGCTGTGCTGCCTGCGGGCCTTGCCTTATGCACAGTCACCTGGGGCGCACAGCTATACCAATACTAATGCTAATGCTAATGCTTATACTAACACTAATACTAATGCTAATAGAAATGCTAATGTTAATGCTAACACTACTGCTACTATTACTAATGCTAATACTAATACTAATACTAATCTCAATACTAATACTAATACTAATTCTCACACTAACATTTATTTACTAAATTATTATTATTGTTATTATCATTAACAACAAGAGCCGTGATAATATTAATGATAATATTAATGATAGTAATCCTAATAATCTATCTCTCTGAATAATCTTACCTGGGAACTCCACCCTAGCCTTTATCTGCAGCAGTTTTTTATTTTTACAAAGAGTTTTTTAATTGGACAGAGAGTTTGAAAGCGATGACTGTGCATGGTTCTGACTGAGCCCTGCACCAGCTTCCCTGAGCAGTGAGCCACTCTGGAAGCCCGGGCTGAGCAGGAGAGAGAGCAGGAGAGAGAGCAGGAGGGAGAGCAGGAGGGAGAGCAGGAGAGAGAGCAGGAGGGAGAGCGGGAGGGAGAGCGGGAGAGAGAGCAGGAGAGAGAGCAGGAGGGAGAGCAGGAGAGAGAGCAGGAGGGACAGCGGGAAGGAGGGCAGGAGACAGGGCAGGAGGCAGGGCCCAGGACGAGAGGCACAGCTGTGGGAACTGTCCCCTCTATAGTCCTTTCTCCAGAACCACACATCTTTATTTATTCAGCTCCCTAAGAGGCCAGGGTGGACAACAATTACCTCTTTGTCAGCGGGTTGAAAGAGATCTGTCTGGCTGCGGCAATCTGACCTCTACATCGCCAGGCGCCCAACGCGGGTGGAAAGAGCAAGCTGCAAACAAACAAACACATAGTTATCATCGTCATCATCATCATTGCCATCATCGCCGTCATCATCATCATCATCATTGCCATCATCGCAGTCATCATCATCATCATCGTCGTCATCATCGTCATCATCGTCATCATCATTGTCATCATCATCGTTGTCATCGTCACCATCATCGTCTTCATCTCCATTATCATTTTTGTCATCATCATTATCGTCATCATCATTGCCATCATCATCATCATCATCGTTGTCGTAAACATAAACTGCATATTCCACCACTGACTGTGTCAGCTGTGGTGAACAGAGATTTAGGGTTTTACAGCCAGACAATACCCAGACAATATCATTTTCCATATTCTAGCCATTTTCAAATATTAGAAACATACCCCTGAGATCATGCGCTTTATACAAATCATATAAGCATTCCTTTTGCATAAAGGCTGTCAATCATTTGCTCTAGATTTTAAAACCACTTCTTATTTAGGCTATTACTTACATTTCAAAGTTTAGAGCATACAGAACTGTTCTCGATATACACCCCCTTTTCTCATTATTAATCCCAGGTGTTTGAATGACCTGTTGTCCGGTTCAAAAAATGGTTAAACATGAAATAATACCCGGACAGCTTATTGTGAAACTTGCAGTACATCACAGCTGGCAACATGACAACATGGGAAAAGTGATTGTAACCTTCCAAAGAGTGAAGAGTATCACAGCTTTTTGTCCTTGTTGCATTTTCGCATCCCCTCCTCTGCTAACAACTCTGATTTAAAGCAAAACAACTTGCTTCAAGGCACTTCTTTCAATTTCGTAATCACAGGGTACAAGTTAACTGTCAGACACCCTGATTGTGAAAGGTCCAACTGCATGTCCTATTTTTCTAAAATGTACGCACTGCACCAGTAAACTACACTGAAATGCTGCCACAATACTACAATTCAATTTCCTCACTTCTTCTGTTGATGAAGTAAGTTGATGACATCAATATTGAGCTGAAGTACAACAAAGCAACATTAAAATTCCAGGCACTCAATAATTCTACCCAATTAATCCAATTGACAGGCATTACGTTTTAAATTTTTCCCATTAAGACAGCTAGGTATTCGTCTGGGCATTTCATGAAAATTGCCTTACCCAATGTTGCCACAGCAGTAAGAGAAGAACCTGTAACCTGCTGGTCAAAGGGTACAGCTCTTTACGCACTGTCCAACAATGCCGGATCTTCACCAAAACAGCACGATGAAAAAAGGATAAAAAAAGTTGGACCAAAAGTATTAAACAGGATATAGATGCCAAAGAGACAGCATGGAGTAGAGGAACAGTCTCCTTACCCTGCGTCCTGCGTCCTGCGTCCTGCGTCCTGCGTCCTGCCCTGAGCACCCTCTCTAAACTGTCCTCAGACCGCAGACAGCTCGGCTCTCCCTCCCTCCTGTCGGTCCCTCCCCCGCTGGACCGTGCCCCCCGCAGCGTCTGCGACTCGGCGGTGCGGGGCGCGCTGTCACCCCCACGTCCAGCACACTCACAGGGAAAGCGTGAGTCACCGCCGTTTCCCAATCGCCGTGTCGCTTCTGGGATCCAGCGCGCCCTCCCCCTCCGCTTCTGCTAAATCAAGCTAAGCGCCATCACTCAGAGCTGACAGACAAAGAGGTCACTGCGTGCCAGACCCACCCCCGTGGAGAGGACGCCCCCTGCTGTTTACTGGAAGCGGAGTGAATGGCGGCTGCTCTCAGGGTTCTGCTCACAATCAGAACTGAGAAGGAAGAAGAAAAGGTTCACTGATCCTTCCTCCGTCTCTATCCCTCTCTCTCTTCTGTTTCTCCTATTTTTCCCTCTCTATCCACCTCTATCCTCCTCCCTCTTTCTGACTCACACTAACACATGCACACATACACGTATACACACACACACACATACACACACACACACACACACAAGCAGAAGGAGGACTGTCTCTCTCTAATGCCCAAACCCCTTCTCCTTGTCTAGCTGTGTGTGCTGACAGTATCTGAATAGACGAGTCATGCATTGTATCACTGCTACTGACCTCAGAATGCGAGGAATTCACATACTCCGCAATGGCACTTATCTGCTGCTTACTGCATGCAAGCTGAAGGCAGCTGTGCAGAGAATAACTTTCCCTGTCCTTTTTCCTGCTGCGCATACACAGCCTCAAGAGTGACCTGCCCACACTCCTTCACTTTCAACGATCAAGGCCTAAAAGCAGTCGAACAGGAGAGGATGCTCCTGGACCTGGTTTAACCACACCATCCCATCTCCGGGTTACAAGATGCCTCACAGAAGAAGAAAGACGTGTACTTCAGAGAGCTGATCTGAAGAATGCCATTTCTTATATAATAATGGAACACAACTATGCTGCAGGACTTGTGAGAACATTTTTCGCACGGCAGGTACCACAAGGTGAACATTGCTTGAACGCTTTTTTGCTCGTGTAGCTGGAGGGGTTAGGGTGGACCCCACGGCAGAATGATGAATATGTTTGTGGAAAAATGACACTTACGAAGGCACACCCCTCAAAACCTTATGGTGAACTCTACGGTTACTCAACATAGGAAACTGATCATGGACCTGTCCACAAGACAGTTCATCTGAGCACTGAGTTACCTGTGACAAAGTCATCACCATCTTCAGTTGTCTGCTTCTGAAAAACACGTCAATTGTTTGAGCTAAATTATTCGTTCAGTTATTCCTGACCCTACAGTAATTAACCGAACAACTCTTCATCTGTAATCTGCATGACAAAAAGTCACCAATGAATAAAATATATTGCGAAATGTTTTAACTTCAAACCTTCTGGAGTCCAATCCAGCTCACACACTGTGTTTCCAGGGCCAGGGTGTGTGAGCAGTGGTCTAAGCAGCACTGTGCTACAGTGGTAAGGAGCAGAGCTCATAAGACAAAAGGTTTCAGATTCGATTCCCAGATGGGCACTGCTGTTGTACCCTTGAACACGGTTGGTACATTACTGAGCCAATTTGGTAATCCTAATTGATTCAGTAAATACCCAGCTGTATAAACGGATGGCATGTAAAAATGTAAGCTATGTAAGTCATTCTGGATAAGGGCGTCTAATGAGCATGTAATGTAATGTCACACAGTGCAGTAATTAACCAGAGAGAGTAAGCAGTGCTTTCCTACTGATAATGTCGTATCCCTCCCTGTGTGTGTGTGTCCCTCTACATATGACGCGGGTCCCAAACCACAGTTCTAAGTCCTTTATAACGGCTCAGGTGACTCCGGCCAGGTGCAAGCCTTGGCTTTGTATCCACATCAACCAGCAAGAGAGAACAACATAAATGTAAAATTTCTACATCTTACCCATGGTACCCACAGCTGGATATTAACTGAGACAATTATGGGTTAAGTACTTTTCCCAGTGGTACAACGGCAGTGACCGAGAGGGGCATCGAACCACCAACCCGTGTGCACACGGTTACAAGCCCTTCTCCTTACCACTACGCCACACTGCTACTGACTGCTGATTTAATATAAACCCTGTGAAAATCTGCCTCGGCGAGGGAGATGCATAGTGGAGGTCTGGAGCATCCCCTCCCTCCTGGGACCGTGGCTGGGGTGTGGGCTGCAGTTCACTGAGGTGGACCGCACGTCTCCAACGCTTGAGGTGTCAGCTCTGACATCTGCTCGGCGGCAGGAAACCACAGAAAAACTCCAAAGACCATCAGCCACTTCTGCTTCTGTCGTCTGTGAAACTCCTCTGCCTCAGTCTCCTCTGCCTCCCTCATGCCCTTGCCCCCAGTGATCTCAGTTACTCAGACCAGATCAACCTTACCAGACGTCGTTGGGAGACTCTTCTGGGTCTACTGAAAGAGACTGTGACAGCAAGTGCCTTTAAACTGACTATTTCTGCAAAGGAATTAACCTCTGTTCGGGAGCTGACTTCATATTTCATACCACAGAATGTGAATGTGGTTTATTTAAATGTTTACAATTTAGGTGGTTTGCAAAGGCCTTTGCTTTGTAAGTTCCTCTGAGTAAGAGATTCTACCACAAGACTAAACAGGAATGTAATGTAAATTTTTAAGGTGAATCAATCATTAACTACCCAATGATCTGGTAGCCTATATAATATATACAAGCTAATACAGAGAGGGGTCAAGTTTTCTGTTCTGAGGTTTGTAACATATACAGTATATGTACACACATATGTCCAGAATTTCATCACTAATTTGGTGGAATTTCATTAACTTGCTGTTTTGTCCTGAGTTTATATAGTAACAGCACCATGCAGAAACTGCTTTACTTTTTGATTTCCTTTAACACAGCCACTTTGTTTCTTAAAGGGCCAGCGACCCCTTTAATCGTCTGCAAATGACTTCCCTTCTCTTAGGGAATGGACCTGCACATAGCGTGTAAACAGCCCTAGCCATTTGTGTCTGTGTGTATAAAAACTGGCCAATCACAGACAGGTTTTCAAATGCTAACCTCCGGCTGATCAGAATGAGTTTCATAGCATTCCACGTGCAGACAGGCAGATTGATTTTCACATTGAGTGCATTTGCTTTTAGTCATGTGGCAGACACCCTTTCCAAGAAGGACTCCTCAAAGAAAAGGTACATAAGTGCATATAAAAAGGCTGCATGAACAACAGCACATACGTCAGAACCTGCAGACTCACGGCAGTATGTCACATTATGCTGTAATTACCAGTGCTGTGCTGGGTACTGACTGGGCACAGAGATTGTCAGGTACTACTACTGTCAAAGAGCAGAAATGCCAACACCCTAAAGGACAGCACAAAAGGCAAGTCCTTTATGAAAAATATATCAATAGGGAGTAGTTAACCATGTTAGTGAGGCTTTTTCACATCTCTGATCGGTTTTAGCTGAAGGGCTTTATCAGGCAGAAAGTGTAAGATTTTTTTGTTGGACTGAAACTCGATTTGCCTGAATAATTTGAAAACAATTACATGCATATTTTTACACCAGCCCTAACACAGGTTTCAGCTCAAGACCTCCCCCCAAAAAATCTTGGGAAACTGAGTGCCACTAATTAAAGGCATTAATCTGAGAGAAACAACATCCACACTCACTTAGATGTACTTCATGAGAAAAGTTCAGTGAAGGCAGAAGACATTTATCTGATATGACTGTGCCACTGTGTTACTGCTGCTCAGCTGTAGTTACTAAATAAAGATGCCACGGAAGACATTCAGAGCAGTTCTGTGGGCCAAAAGATGTGGGCTGAGAGAAACTGCATTTCAATGGGTTGGCACATTGCATCCCACTGTTTCAGTGATCATGTAGGCAGGCATTAGCATGACGACGTCGCTGCGCTAAGGACAAAGGCCTTTGGAAAGCCGGACTGCTCACAGGCTGTGGTGGCCTCTCAGATTCAGATTCTGCAATTTATGAAACATAACTTCCTCCTGCAAGACCAACTGAGGCTGAATCACAGGCCTTTTTACAACTGGGCCAATTCCAGAAATCTGCGTCTCACAGCAGACGTTAAATCACTGCGGAGACTGTCGGCCGCATGCGTGACTGTTATGAGTAGGCGCTGCTTACACGCTTACACAACTTCCTCGCTTGCACAATTCAGTGTGTGTGTGGGGCCTGATCCAAAAGAGTACTTTACAGAAAAAAAAAACACGATCAGCATGTACCTCGAAAGGGTTAAGAGAGGAACCGGCGGGGCAGCATTCCTGAGTGTGATGATTGGTGAAGGTGAAAATCCTGTGGGGGGGGAGGAAAAAATAAAACTCCGCAGTAGCTGTGGTGCGTGACACAAACCACAGTAACGCAGGTGCTCGGCTCCAGGCCGTGACCTGAGACAGGTGCCCCAGCCCTGGCCGGGCGCAGCGTGCGCGAAGGACTCAGACACGGGCTATTTACGGGGCGATGACTACCCCAGCCCTAGCCCAGTTGGCACGTGGGCACAGTAAAGCAGAGATGCTGTGCTAAATAAGAGGGACTGTCCAAGGGTGGCAGGCACACATACACTGGTGTTTAAGAGCTTCACGCAGTGGGTACAGCAAACACACAATAACAGCACACTGTGAGAGTGACCGTTACAGCGAGTGCACTGTAACAGCACAGTGTGAGAGTGACCGTTACAGCGAGCGCACTGTAACAGCACACCGTGAGAGTGACTGTTACAGCGAGGGCACTGTAACATCACACTATGAGAGTGACCGTTACAGCGAGTGCACTGTAACAGCACGCCGTGAGTGACAGAACGATTGCATTATAACAGCACACTGTGAGAGTGACCGTTACAGTGAGCGCACTATAACATCACACTGTGAGAGTGACAGTTACAGTGAGCGCACTGTAACAGCACACTGTGAGAGTGACAGTTACAGTGAGCGCACTGTAACAGCAATGCGAGCACACTGACAGAGTGGCAATTTTCTCAACTGCCCACCAACCACAAACACCCACAGTTCTATGAGTGTTATCCTACGACATGGCCCTGAAACGGTCATCGCTGACCTATATGGAATCCCATACGTGGTGACTGCATGCCTCACAGTTTAAAGGTGAATTCTGCTGTAATGGCAGGGCTTAAAAGAGCAGGCCACCGCTGCTGGAACACTGGATACACCGTGGTGAGAGCCACTCTCCTGATGAAGAGGAAATGATGTAGAAACACGGAGCTGCAGCAAAAAGAGGAAGTGCTATCGTGCAAATTAAAATGGCAACAGCGCCATTTTAAGGGTGTCAGTGTAAGTGTTAGGGTGTAAGGTATAACACACAGTGCTTCACACAGAAGACTCTCCAGAAGATAAGAAACAGCTGAAGTGAAATGGCAGGACGGGATTCTGAGGTTGGACAAAAACAGTAGATCTACGCATCATCACATGAACCCAAAGCACCCCGGGCTACCCAGGGCGCACACACACCACCACTACAGAAGCCAAGCCTCTGTGCTCATCTTCTCCTCACTGACGCCCTCCTACACACTGCTCATCTGAGCATCAACCTCTGCAGCTCTGTCACTCCCCGTCTCTCAGGGGACTGCCTACTACCTCTTCCTTTCACTCACAGATATGATGATGTACACCTACCCATACGCCCCCCTCCCCCTTGTCCTCTTAACCAGGTGTGCATCTTAAAAGCCTCACAGCCTAATTCGAGCAACGCTGCTCAGGCCATTACCCCTGGTGTTTGTGTTTCGGAGCATCCAGGAACACCTGCTGCCTCCCCTCTTGCTCGCCCGCCCACACCCGCTTAATGGCGGGAACCGCAGGTCAGAGACACCCAACATCTGTCCAAATCACCAGCTCTTTGTGTGTTTTTTGGTTTTTTTTTGTTTTTTTGCAGAAGTGAAGCCAAAGACGTCTGTTTGCCTAAACTAATGTGGCTGGCAGAGTGCTGCTCACACACCGATGAAAAGTGGTTACTGAGCCTAAAGAGTCTGCTGCATCACCAGCCAAACAGGATACGGTACTACTGTGTGTTATTAAACAAGACAGCCCTGCTGCCATATGCTGCAAGGAACTATGGGATACCAACCACAAGGAGACCTCATTAAGACAGCCATCAGGGAAATGGTCAAGAATTGTGACAATCCTGTGAGGATTGTCCTGTGAGGTTCAAGGATCCTAACTGTACTTTTCTGTGAAATTTAGCAATTTTTTTGGATTTCAAATCAAATCAAATCAAATCAAATCATCCTCAACCTCCACAGAGCTTAGGATCTGCAGACAGTCAACATCTGAAGTGTAATGACAGGACATTATAATACACTATATACTACACAATCAATACAAAGGCAAATTAATGATCATGACATAGAGGCCATGTTTATTCAGAGAGCACAGAAGCGAATCAGACCTTTTGGTCAGTTATTACATAGTCAGTTATTACATACAAGGTCTGGATCAACCAGATCTGCTGCCAACAACTACACCATTGTTCCTGTGAGTGAAAAAGAATACATTTGAAAAAAAAATTCCAAACAGAATTTCCTCTAATGGAGCTGTATACTGGTTGCAAGCAGCATTTCATGAAGGTGACAACCCGGCTGGGTTACAGTAAGGCCATCAAAGGTTCTTCCTGTTTCTCGTGATAGAAAGCTTGATAAGGCTTCCACAAAAAAACTTTCTATAAGCCTAATGTTGGGTGCTGTATCAGATTCAGGAGTAAGTGTCTGACTCAGAGCTGGCGCTCATGGACAATGGCATTTCTGGGGAACACTGACAGGCACTCCCCAAGAGCAGTAGAGGAGTGTTCATGAATGGACCTGACTTTTCATTAATCAGAGCATAGGTTCACAACGGTCTGTGTGAGAACTGGCTTGATATGTGAGAAAACATGGACATTGAAGCACACATAGTGAAACTGCTGCAGTTTGAGTCAGTCAGCATACATCTCTGAGGGGTCTGCTTATTATTCAAATTCCATATTTATTCCAAAAATACCCTAAAATGCTACCATTCTAATGAGTCGGCAGTAATGAAATCGTGGCATGTACTTATTCATTCTGCTTTGATTTAACTGAGGAAGTTCACTTAAAGACATTTAATATCCAATGCACACAGGCCAAGAGGCTGTCAACATAGCAATTACATACAAATCAGGTAATATAGACATTCCAGTCCATAACATTTACTGAAGCTGTGGCCTTGTGCATAAAAGCAGGAACTGAGATAAAATGACTTAATTTCTGTTTCTGTTCTAACTCGTTCCAGTCAGTAGTAAATGAGTTACGACCATTCATAAGACTATGAATCATTGAAACATCAGTAATGGGTTGCGTTTATATACTGCCTTTCAAGGTTAAAATGCTTTATTGTGAGTCGTGGGCTGAACTCCACCACCTATGTGCCTGCAGCTTAGCTATGAGAGAGCTGCGCACCACTGCTCATTACCATACTTTACAATAATAAATTGAGCAATTATCAAATGGATTTTCAACATGCTGCCCCCACATTTGGAAATGCTGCGCTCACTGTAACTCAATATGCCAAAACTCATAGGCCACTGTTTTCTTCTCAGTTTACGTACGGAAGATATGCACGCCACAGAATGTAAACAAAAACCATTTCGATTCCTCATTCCACGCCGCCACAACAAACACGGCTGCTTCTGCTCAGTCTACATTAGCCACGGCAGGCGTTTCATCAGAAACTGAATAGGGAGTAGTATTACCAACCGCCGAGGTGTCCTGGCGCCTCGCCACTTTCTAAGGGCCTGGGTTCACTGACAAAGTGGGTTTACCTGCGGTTATTAAGGCGCTGCGGTTACATACGCTTGGTGCAACCACCATCGCACGTGTAAGGTGTGTTCTGGGTGTCATCTGACCCAAAATCAGTCATTAATCAGCATTAAATATAGGCCTAGTTATTGCACAACACTGTCTTGCTCAGAGCCGCCGTTTAAGTCAAACCCGAACACACGTGTAATGGAAAAAGCGACAGCAGTGATCTCTGATAGTATCTCAAGAAAAAAAATCACTGCGCAGGGATGACAGCAGGAAAATTACCAGACTGGAAAAAATCTACCGCAAATCTACTGTACGCTGACGACAGTCGACAAGACAGTCAAACATGTAACCTACATTGTGACTTATTATTCATTTAGTGGCCAGCTGATGGTTTCTGTTCAGATCATTGCTGCATTTGTGGACAACTGACTGAGTGCTAGGGTTGACGTCTAAAAAGGTTCAAGTGACTCTTACTGTTACAGTCTATGGGTCTATTGCACAATATCTAAATCCTCTGTAAAGGTATTCTATTAAAGGCGGCTTAAAATGGTCTGACCGTTACGAGGAAACAATTTGCATATCCTGTTTTCAACATTCCAAAATAGCTTTAAGATTAATTGTCAATTATGTCAATTTCAGCAGCCATGTTTACAAGCGCAGCGACATTCCGCGTATTCCACTAGAATACCACAGCCTTGCCCACCGACAAGCTATTTCACAGCGCTTTTGCCTGCTATCAGCGCACGAAGGGAGTATGCCATAATATGAACAGCATTCGGATGAGCGGCTGCTAAGTCATTTTCAGTATCAATCTCCAACCCCGTTAAAAATAACTCGAAGGGTTATATTTAAATTGTGTAAATAGTGTCCAGTGCTGATTATCGAGATCTTGCCAAATGCTGTGGTCTGAGTTTTCCAGAAGGTCGCATTAACTCTACACAGAAAGCTGGTGCGCATCTTCACGAAGGACTGCACTCGTGCCTCATGTAATTATAAACAAAAAGTCATAAATTAGTGATCGTATGTTGAGTTGCACTGGCGCGTTCAAAAAAGTTTTGATACAAAAATCCACAACACTTAGATAATCCTAACAGACTATTTAGGAAGCTGTTTTAAAGTTGTAGCCTACTGTCCGTTTCATTTCAGTTTGATTTTCTCCCCCCCCCCCCCAAAAAAAACACATCAAAATATAATGTATTGCATATATGTTGAATTTTAAAATTTTCTACACAATGTAGCCTATTTCATTGATATAAGAGAATGAAAGTTATTTGATACCACGCTAAAAGCACGCATCCAAAACAGACCTCGAGTATCTTACAGCTCCGATCCTCAAACGCATTTTGCACACTACTGTGAACTTGAAACTACCATAACAGTTAGCCTCCTACAGCTATCACTGACTTTCACTTTGCACGCAGAAAAAAAAGACGTTTTATTTTTAAATAGCGTAAGGATCACCTTTAGAAATTAATTCCTCCAGAAGAACTAATCTAATAACCAGCCACACCTTCAGCGACAACACTCCCATGCAGTGAACTTCGCTGGTACGTTTAGGTAAGTGGATCTCAACTTACCCGCTGAAGGTCAGAGAGTACGCCCGGGATCAAGTTCAGAGAATTTAAAGTTCTGCCGCAGTTAGCTCGCACAGTAGCGGTGTGTCCCGTTGTAGCAGCCTACTCCCGACTAAGACACGGCTCTGGCACTTCAACACCGCCTCCCTTCGTGACTTTTGATTTGTACAATTAATCAAGCAGACAGATTCCTCTCAATGAAGCTGCACTCTAGCGGCTGTATGCATACTTTAGGCTCTGCGCGATATTAATGACAGCGCGCCTCGTACTCCAGTCACCTGTACTCGCCTGTGACAACTCCGGCCACCGACGGCAGTGTTCTGCAATGTATTGTGGGAAACTGAGTTTGTCGCCGCTCATGCGCATGGTTTACGATTGAAAATGCGATACTGGCAGCCTAATCGGTAACGCTACTCGTGTCATTAGATTCATATCAAGAAACTCCACAAAGGTGCAAGCCTATTATACTCAAGAATGTAAAAATAAACTGCCTGTATACCCCACAGTCACATCACAGACCCGGACACATCTCCGAAAATATAATTTTATTTCAAGGCTACACGTCTTCAACAAACAGTGAACCACAACTTAATTTGAAACAAAATAAATGACACTGACCTTTTATCTAAAACTGATTAAAATGCTGTCATCTTTATAATACATCTTGCAATCTTACTCCACAGTCCTTCCCATAAGCTTCCCATAAAGTCATAAAGTATTACATAGTAGGCCTAATTTTTCATTGCGAGAGAGAATGTTGCAGCGTCCAAAAAGGCAAATTACAGGCTAAAGTAAGTATTTTCCGCTCGAAAGTGTTGAATGATATCACCCTGATATTGCTTGAAAACACATTTTTTTTGCAACAGCAGTATGAAATATGTCACAGTGTACATAACAAAGCATTGAAATAATTACCTATTAACTAATGACAGTCAAACATATTATTTTATACAACCCCGGTGATTTTTTTAGCTAACAAAAGAAATCTGCAATTCAGTATATTGTCAATTGTTTCACTTGTTTCGACCAAATTTCACGAAAAAAGTGTACACGTTTTGCAAAGGCTATTGTTACGTTATTTAGCGACTTTTTCCAACGGAAATGGCCGTACTTAAGGCCGTGAAATAGTTCTGACTCGCACGTATCTGTGAACTGCAGACACGTGTCAAACGCTCGAAAGTCGAAAAATAACCAAATGTACGTGACAAATGCCCCAGATAGATTGTTTAGTAGTATCACGTCCACTCGGTCCAGTGGGACAGTACTTCACCTTTCCGTCACGGCTCTGTGGCGCAATGGATAGCGCGTTGGACTTCTAGTTAACCACCGTAAGAAGTGATTCAAAGGTTGTGGGTTCGAGTCCCACCAGAGTCGCGATTTTATAGGGCGGCGATGTAGTGCAGCGTTTATGGTCATCAGTCTGTAGCCTGAAATCTGAAGTCTAGATTCCCTGATGGAACAGGATATCTCACCTGTCTGCTTCAGGACGTCTTCTGCTACGATAAATACTGAATATGTGAAAAATGAAAAACGTAATGTAATTTGCCTTCGATGAAGACGATATTAAGAAAATATAGTAAAGCAGGGATGTCCATGTTTTCTCGTACAGATCCGTTAGGACTATATTTTGTAACATAAAGCTTCTGTTTTCATTCACCAGTTTACACCCTTTCACAGTGCATCTTTGTAATGTTAGCTGTTTATTGACTGACTAATATGTTTTAATCCTGTGTGCGCTGCCATTTAGGAAATTAAAAATATCTGTGCCAATAAAAAAACACTGTGCCTGCATTTATTGTGTTGTTGACGACACTTGTTTGCCTTGTGACCAGAAGAGGTTCTTGGGAAATTAATTTTGAAATCCAAATTGCCGGGCAAACATTGCGTTTGGCGAAGGGCAATGTAGGACGTCACCGTCACCCCCTCA
Source organism: Megalops cyprinoides (assembly GCF_013368585.1). Classification (NCBI taxonomy): domain Eukaryota; kingdom Metazoa; phylum Chordata; class Actinopteri; order Elopiformes; family Megalopidae; genus Megalops; species Megalops cyprinoides. Next base: position 11,606,725 of record NC_050589.1, read on the forward strand.
CAGCGACAGAAGCAGCGCAGTGTGTACACACTGATGCTTCCCACGGAGAAAATTAAAACCTCGAGTTTATAGGACTCCACAGTTAATGACAAATGTGTGTGGCAACAAGGATGGCCTAATAAAGCATTTATGAGTGTGTGTTCTGTGATTATGACCCAATCTGTGCTGCCACACCAGTCTGTGTTATTGAAGGCGTAGGTTATGTTTTAGAGCATTGTGCTGGATGGACTTCTACATAGATTCACTGATCTTAAAATCGTCTGTCTGGCCCATCCCCTTCACTGTGGACACTTTAGCGGATCCACAGCATATGAAGATCAGTGATTCTGGGGTTCCGGGCAGTAGGGTGTCCTAAAGTGCAGCTGTGGTTTCGGAGGTGCTGCGGTTAGACGTGGCAGGTGACAGTGGCTGCAGCGCTGGGGCGGGGCTTAGGTGGCGGGAGCACCAGGCGGACGCAGGCGGCTACCTCCCGGCGGAACCGTGGCTGCGTGCATGCATATAGGTACATGTTCACAGCCGCATTGCTGAGACTCAGCATGGTGCCCACGTCAGCCGCCACGTTGACCACGTCCGAGTAATCGTTGCGGTCCTCGCCGTAGTGGCGGGGCGTGCGCAGGGCGATCTGGGTGACAAAGCGGGTGACGGTCAGCAGGGCGAAGCTCATGGACACGGTCACCAGGAGCACCACCGACTTCCTCTTCCTCGCGCGGAGGAGGGGCACGGCCTTCTGAGGCCCCGCCCCGGGTTCTGCGACGACGTGGACGCGGTTGCTACGGGCGATGAGCCGCATGGTCAGGCCGTTGAGAGAGAAGATGATGAGGTAGGGCAGGATGTAGACCAGCACAGTCTGGGACCACACCAGCGCCTGCACGTAGAGGTCGGACGCGGCACGCTTGTAGACGCAGACCCAGCGGCCTTCCTGCGCGATGAAGACCGAGCTGTTGGACCAGTAGAACGGGATGGTGCACAGGAAGCTGAGGAGGACGACGGCGGTGATGACTCTGAGGGTGCAGCGCCGTGTGCACAGTTTGGCCTTCAGGGCCACTGTATTGATGGCCACGAAGCGCTCGGCTGTCAGTCCCACCACCAGCCAGGTGGAAGTGTTATAGGCCCCGTAGGTGAAGATGTCACGGAGGCTGCACCAGGGCTCGTGGCTCCAGAACGGCTCCTCAGTGTAGTACTTGAGGGTCAGCTCCAGCACCACAATGAGCACCAGGACCAAGGTGTCCGACACAGAGATGGCCATCAGGTAGAAGGTGCTGGACCTGGACAGCATGCAGTTCCTCTTCCAGAAGATGAGGAAGGTCAGGATGTTGGCTGCAGAGAGAATACTTAAATAATGATCCTTCCTTCATTTGCGCTGTCATTTAGCCAATTAAAGAAAAAGAAAAGCTGTTCATAAAGACTTTTTGTCATGATTGTCATGCGTATGATAAGAAGGAACTGAGAGGGCACAGTCATCATTCATAACAGGAAAATACAAATTAATAAATCATACTGAAATGTGAGTGAGTCATTTTACACCGATTCATACGCCAAAAATAAAGTTTTATTCAAAGCTCTTTTTAAGTGGGTGCCAGTGATTTAGATCCATGAGACCTGTAAGATCGCAAAAACAGTGAAGTAATGGAGCCCAGTTCTGAGTAACTGGTTAGCACTCTCCAGCATATAGCTAACTCATCACTCCCCCTCATCTGTCAGACCTCGGGATGATCGACACCCCTGTGACATCATGTTTAGGGCAGAGAACCTGTGCTCAGAGGGTTGCAGGTCCAAATCCAAGGCAGTGCATTGCTGTACAATTGAGCAAGCCACTAAACTGAAATGGGCTCAGTGGAATCTCCACCCCTGTAAAAGGCTAAGAAGTAAAAGAAATAAGTCTTGCTGGTCCGCCTTGAAGAGACCGATTTCCAGGTAAGTAAATGGGGTAAAGAAGTGGTACTCACAGGGGATCCCCACGGCAGCAAGAACAGGGTAGTAGATGCTCTGCAGCGTAACCATCCAGTGGTCCTGTGTGCTCATCTCTTCACCTGGCACAGGTACTCATGCACACCTGGTATCCTGCGTCCAACTATCCCTGTTCATGAGAGCTGCTCCCATACACACACAGTCCATAAAGAGCGCGGTCCAGCCCTCCGAATCTGCACGGGAGAGCTAAGTTTACCCACTGTTAATCATTACACAGAGAGAGAACCTGAGACTCATTTGCAAGTGTGGGAAAATCCCTCCGTTAATATATATGTCCACAGGGTGGCGCTGTTGTATTTGTCGTCAAATCGTTTCCATGAAGAAAAAATAACAATAACTAAAACGCCTTTCTGCACGTTTGAAGCAAGCACTGAAAAACTGGTAGAAACCGCTAGGAGCAAATAAGAACTGTCTTATGAGCTGACATGTTTATAATTAGGATTTATATGCATATTTAGATACTGCGTGACACAGTTACAGTTTTACATAACGGCAAATGGTTGAATTGCTCTATTTCTGCCAACGGCTTTGTTGGAAATAGCAATGATTTAAAGAGTGCTTAAAATGTACAGTACAATCAAATACATATTTTGAACACACCCAGTTTAACTTTATCATATTTAGTTGTCTAATATTAAAAATAAAAAAACAAAGGACTTGTTTTGGTGCCACTCTCACGTTCTGTTTGCAATGCATTATGGGTACCCTGTGTTCTCTGCCAGAGATGGTTTCTCCAGCTGCCTCTTGCTGTTGACAGTTTGAAAGGGTGCTGCGGTGTTTCTTCAGATCTAACAGTGTGGGCGTGTTATTTGCATGACGTGTGAGACAGGTGCGGCTCTATGCAGCATGTCTGTAAGGCTGACACACACGTGTTCACCTCACTCTACTCTGTTTTGTCTTGTGTTTTTGTTTTGAATAAAGAGGGCAGGTTGTGATCACATTCACTTTTCACTTTTCACTTTTTTAGTTTTATCAGTGATTTAAAGTCATGTTCTTTGCTGTTAAGGATGTTTCCTAATGTTACAACAGAATAACATGAATGCCTTTCTAAACTACTGCAGGGTGTCACAGAGGTTTGGTCAGAATCAATGCTTACTGATACAGAAAACAGTCACAAAACCACTCAGTGGAGAAATCAATGTATTAATATCAGTAGCGTTCAGATTTAGCCCAGAATAGGCAGGAGTTAATTCAAACTACAGCATGGAGCTTAGGACCCCTTTGTTCTGGCACATCCCACTTGCAAATTAAAGACTAAACCCAACAGGTAACTGCCGCATGGGGCAACCTGTCATTGGTCTTGAAGTATGGAGTTAAGACATAAACTTTGCTTGAGAGCTCTCCCCCACTCACTCCCTCACATAGAAATAAACAGTGGAAAATCAGGTCTCGTGCCTCTGGCCCAGAGGGCCTTTTGCTTTGTAATCATTGTCCAGAGTTCTTTGGTCTCACAACACAATGCTTCCTGAGCACTTCTGCCCTTGTCTCTGGTTGGTGGGGCTGAATCTGGGCGAGGAGCGCCCCTGTAAGTGTCTCTTTGCCCTGATTGGAGGACGGCTGCTGGTGCCCAGGTGGAACCGGCCTGTCCACCAGGTACCAGGTAAGATTCACTCACTGTACCTCTTGATGGGGCTGATGTGAGATACGACACATGGTTCCAGAGTGTAATTATTAGCAATCACCACATCTCACATTATGGCAGTGTTGTGGAGTGGATAGGGGCCTGGCTGTCTCCCCAAAGGTTACAGGTTCGATGTCCAATCTGGCTTTTACTGTTGCCGTGGTAAATGGAGTTTATGTGCATTCAGTGAAAAGGTATGAGTGAACAAAATGAAGGGTACTTGATTGCCTCAAGATTACTGTATCCACTCGGCTGTTTTGACTCTGTGCTCCAGCATACTGGATTTGAAATGATACAGTGACTATGAGGTTAAAGGGCAGAGTGTCAGCTGTCATTTTAGGGCATTTTCATCTATTTCAGACAAACCATTTAGAAATTACATTACATTTTGTCATATTTGAAGCCTCTGAGCTGTGTAGGAAACTGGAACCCCAGCGGATGGTTCCATTTGGTCTCTTTCACCCAAACCCTCGCTGTGGTGCTGTGGGCGGGACGGAGCTCCAAGGTGCATGTCCACCTAGAGAGTGTGCAGCAGGGGGCTGCCACACGCTGGTCACTAGCTAGAGGAGGAAGAGCACAGTCACCATTGTCACAGTCACTGCCCTTTGGTGCTGTGAGTGTTCACGTGTGTGTGAGTGTGTGCACTGTTCTCTGGTGCTGCTAAATTCATGTAAAGTAATGCATGTATGTGTACATGTTTGCGTATGTGAATAGGTGTGTGCATCATTGTGTGTGTGTGTGCATGTACATGTGTGTTTGAGTGTGTGTGTGTGTGTTTGTGTGTAGCTGCATGTGTACATGTTCTTTGGGCCAAATATGGCCCAGTCTGGAGTAACTCGATCTCACGGTAGGTTGGTCCCGCCTGACTTTGCCACTCTGACCCTGTTATCTATGTTCTGTCCCCGCCCACTGGAGATGGTTGCGGAGCTAAGCCTTACATCAGGAACCTAGAGAGCAACCCTCTGGTGCCATGGAAACACACATCTCTGCATAAAATGCCAAATGAAGATAAAACAATTCAGGCAGATAAGATTAATGTTAAATGAGCAAAATTAGCTCTATAGAGGTTGTTCTGAGTTGATTTGCCATGAACACTGTTCAGCGTGTGAGAGAGGAAATCTCTGAGTAGTTCTATCCAGAAATAGGACATGTGCACTTTGTCGGACTGTAGGTATCAGGAGTTTTCTGAAAAGATCAGAAATGTATAAACCACAAATGTCATTTAATGCAAATCACACATTTTGTTGGACTATTTCAGACTGAAATTCATCATTAAAATGCTGTGTCTTCAATGACATTTCTAACTCAACCTGTGCGCACTTTTCATTTTTTGTTTTGCCTTACAGAACGGGTGATGTGCAGAACACATTTGTCCTTAACACTGACCAACACATGAATGCAAGTGTTTTTCATACCAGTAAGGCACACAATTTATTTCACTGACGCTGTTGATCGCTGAATCATGTTTGTGAAGAAAAAGTGTAATGTCTGGGGACAAATGTTGATTGAATCCGGGGTTTATAATGCTGGAGTCTCACTGACAAACAGCAGCACATGGGGTGGCCTGAGGAGGGGGTGGGGGTGTGGGGGACGGGCGGAGAAATCGGCAGTTGGTGGAGAATAGAAGGTGTCTGCCTCAGTGAAGGCATGTGTTTTGTTTCCTTTCACGGCTCCCTGGACACTGTCCCCTCCATTCTCAGTGATGGATACTGTCCTTGGGGCTAATGGTGTAGTGGGCGTCCCTCCGCCTGCTCTGAAACCCTGACCTCTCTCTGGCACTGAGCTCTCCCCCTCCCTGACCAGGCAAGACAGGCACATTACAGCAGTTCCATTTCTCACCAGCGATGCAGGACAGGCATGAGCCAGGGCCTGCTGTTGTCCCCTTAGATCCCTTTATTGACCTATTAAATAAATGAAGTTTGGGAGGTCAAAAAATATCCGATCCCAACTGCCCAACCAATATAAAGCAGCAAATGATATATGTAACCCACCTGCTTATCTCCTTCCTGTTGCATCTCCCCCTACCCCAGGCTGTAACTGAGGGTCTCCTGTGTGGATTTGCTGACTTGTCCCTGGGGGGATCCAGAGTTGCAGTGTTCAGCTGGGAGGCAGAGTGTCACAGTGCCGTCCTGCAGGCACGCTGACCTGCTTCCCTGATGGACTCCAGGCCAGACATCCCAGCAGGCCTGCTCCCCATACACTTCAGTCCTGTTCACCTGTGCACTTATTTGTAAGTCGCTCTGGGTAAGAGCGTCTGCTAAATGATATAATGTAATGTAATGTTCATCTCTACTCACTACCTCCATCTTACTGCTCTCATTCAGATGTGTAATTATCCTGGTGAACGCAAACCATTTTCTGACAGGTCTATTTGTTTAGAAATATGGCAGTCAGTATAATGTAGTCAGGCAGTGAATGAAATTATGATACGCGTTAAATAATTCCCTGCCTGGGTGGCAGTGTGGTGGAGTGGCAAGGAGCAGGGCTCGTAACTGAAGGGTTGCAGGTTCAATTCACTGCTGGGGCACTGCTGTTTTACCTTTGGGTAAGGTATTTAACCCAGAATCACCTCAGCAAGTATCCAGCTGTATAAATGGACATGTAAAAACTGTAACCTATGTATGTCGCTCTGCCTAAGAGTATCTGATAAATGACAATAATGTAATGACTGTATATCATTTCTCTCTTGTTTAATGCAATGTATTCCTGAAAATGAATCCCGTTTAAGACCTTTAATGTGCGAACATTACGATTATTGGGATGTAAAGTGCAAACATGAAATTCTGATATTGATCCTGTTATTTGTTTTAGTGACAGCAATTGTGACATGCTGGCATTGATTTCTGTCTCCTTTGTGATGCTAATTGAGATTCATGTTTGAACAGTGAAGCCAGCTAACCACCCCACAGTGAGAACAGACTCCTAATCCCTCCCTCTCAAGATACACATACAGAGGCAGCTGAAATATAAACTATGCATAATTATTCTTAAATAAGAATAAGAATAAGAAAAATCTCATTAAAAGATCAGTCAGCTGAAAAAAGATGACCATCTGAAATTATTTTCTTATTATTTTTCAGTCAGTGTTCTCTCTCAGGGATTTTTTTCATACCCTTATGTAATTTCCTGTTTTCATCTGGCTTTTCACACTTCAAGACGTGTCTTTTTTCAATCCAGGACATCATCTATTAATATAATTATTTTGAAAATCTTCTTAGAAATAAGAGAAATATTTCTGCAGTGTAGAAACCCATCTCAGTGCACCCCCTAGGGGACATTATGTTAACTGTGGGATCAAAGCTGACTTTTTTTATTTCGTATGTTGAGGAGGGTTAGTATAGTTTTATCACAGCCCACCAAAGCCCAACAAAGCATGACTCCACGCGACTTGCCTGGCAGAGTATCAGATTTCTCTATGAAGTGTAAATGGAAATGCAGAAAGATTTTCTAGGATGCAGAGTCTGGTGGGGAATCCTATGCAAGGGGAGGCTTTATGAGAATCCTGATAGGCTGCCCAGGGATGGTGACATCACATGTGTCTTATCCAATGCCAATGGAGTTGCAGTGTTGCGAATCTCATTCCTGTTCAGGCTTCCACCTCAGACAGAGACACAGAAACCACAAACAAGCAAAGGCCGGGACACCCGGGTCAATCTGGGAAGCACATCCAGGTCAAGCAGGAAACACATCTGGGTTGAGCAAGAAGAACAATCAGGTCAAAGACGAAGCACATCTGGGTCAAGCAGGAAGCACAGAGCATGTGTCTGGACGTCCTGTGCTCTGCCTCTCTTGCCCGGGAGAATGTGGAGGCATCTCTGGTTTCCCCATCGCTGTTGTGACCTGTGACGTTTGGCAGGAATGGGATTTTTGCTGATAACACTTGCCTCTTGTTTTTCCTTTATCTCACAAATCCCCGTTAGCACCCAAGGTCCTCCTCAGTGTCAAGCAATGTTCCTTGTGAAGGTCTTACAAGGACAGATGTTCCTACCATAAACTCCACAAGGATGTTTGAAAAATATGTTTGAGTTTTTTTTTTTTTGGTAATAAAGCTGCCAGCTTTGTCCTCAACCTCTAATGTGCCGTTAATATATGTCTGACCATAAACAAAGTAGTAGAAGACTAAATAAATAATTCAAAAGTGTATTATAAATACAGTAAATAATACAAAAAGCGGGTGCAGTGGGAGACAAATATGGGCAAATTTAAAAAAAATAATAATTTTGTAGATCACTACTCTTCAGCTGATTCCTTTTACTTGTTTCTACATGGTGACATGGCATTAATAGGTTTCATAACTCGCACACACATTGAAAAGACTGACACAAAAGACTGCAGTCAGACTCCCAGTCTCTCTAATAATTACAAGTACTCCCAATAATTACTCAGCACTCACCCCTCTGAATCATGGACAGCATGAAATGGTTCCTTTGGATTTACAGGGGGAAATATTATGACACAATATTGGATTACTATTGGATAGGAAAAAGTTTGTGATGGCATTTCTTCATGCAGTGCTCAGTATTGACAGTTTTAATAATACTCCAGCATGAGACTCCAACTGTTAAAAAAAAAACAACATTGTGTTATATTTAATCCACCAGTAAGACATTTGTTTTTATGATGCTCATTCACCATTAATCTCAATAATAACTCCTGAGAGGATATCGATCGTCTCTTTATTTGATTTCGTTTTCAATAAAAGCAGCCCGTTTTTACCAGACGGAAGCAAAATGGTATTAATCAGGCCTTGTTACAGTACTTGCTGTATGGCACACATTTATCGGTGCACTTGTTGTAGGCTCAGAATAAGGCCTTAGACTCATAATTAAGGGTGTCATGTTACTGCAGGATTTGTACACATACCAGTCAATTAAATCTGCGTAGTGCTAAATTAAAGAAACAAACTGGTTGTTCCTGGGATCTGTTTTACTTTGTTGACCTTTGTTCATACTACTCCACATTTTGTATTGAAATATCTGTCTTTTTTGAGCACATGAAACTCATCCAATGACTTTTGTCTAAAGACACAGCTCAGTGTTGGGTGGCATGGAGGTTTCGGATCCGAAGGGCCACCGTAGCCATCCCTAAGTTCACCGGGGGGACAGAGGTGGGCCTTCAAGACCTGTTGTGTAGGCGCCCGCTCGGGCCGAGGCTGTCTGCAGGAGACAGTAATCCCTGCATTGTGTGGATGTGTTTATGTGAAGGCTCTGGAATGGGGAATGGGGAGAGAGGCCTCCTACGCAGTCCCGCGGGGTGCGAGATCAGGGCCCGGCTGGAGATTAACGTGGATCAGGACTGACGCGGCGGACGCAAGGTCACCCAGCCGCACGGGGCGGTTTATTCCAGCTGATTCCAGCATGATGGGGCCCAGGTAAACACAGGGGACTGACAGAGCCCAGGGCTAACTGCTGTTTATTAACAGAGAGGCCCTCTACTCTATAGAACAAACTCATACGCTCTCATGCACACACGCATGTGCACACACAGACAAGCAGAACATACACACAGAAACAGAAAGGCATATGCACACACAGATGCAAACATACACGCACAAGCAGATGTATAGACATAAAGGCATATACACATATGCACACTCATATACTGTATGTGCCCACACACACAGACCCACACACACACACAAGCAGTCAGGACACACATAAACACAAAAACCCGCACAAACACAGATGCACACAAACACACACACACACACAGGCGAACACACACAGATTTCCTCCTCTTGTGTAGGAGGAAGGTTTGTGTCAAATCTCAGAGAGAGGCCGAAAACTGAATGCTTATGAATGATGTCACTCTGACAATGAGGCAGCAAGTCCTAGAATGACCCACCCTTAATGTCTGTATTCGCCTGGCAAATCCACCATGTCCACTGGTGTTTTTGGATGACGATTATCATACTAATCTCTTGGCACAGTTTGGATGAGCACTACGTAAAATGCAGAATGCAAAATAAAGCAATGATTTAGCACTGGCAGATATTACACTGTAGGAGGGCGCAGTGTGTGCGTGTGTGCGTGTGTGTGTGTGTGTGTGTGTGTGTTTGTGTGTGTTTATCTGTCAGTAACAATGACCCTCAGATTTATGTGAAAGGGTGGATCTTGCATTTTATGGACATTCTTTCCCTCTTACATCTTAAGAGGCTGAGTGGTCAGCTTTTCTAACCATGTATAACCACCTCAACCAATCTATAACATTCTAACCAATCACAAAGCTAAATGCAATTTGCCAACAGTGTTGAAATAACAAGTGAACTGACACATGTAAAAGCTGCTTTATGTCTCCTTGCATCAGCGATTTGCAACACTTTGACAATACTAAATAAATACCAAACAGTCCCCATCATCTCTCTAGGTGCAATATAGCTATGCTGTGAAATTATACTGTTGCATCATTATGCTTTATAATATTACCATAGCTCAGAGTATTTTGACAGCAGTTTAAAAAAATCAACTTATGCAATAACAACTTATGCAATAACAGCTTTACATGTTGCATGACCAAAAGGCAACATTAATGCAACACCATTTTTATCAACTGTTTCCTCAGGGGGGCTGTGTTGCTGATGAGATTGAGAAAAAAAAACCACTGTGACACTTGTTATTAAATCCCAGCTGTGAGTAATCTTCAGAGGAGAACCCCCATGTCCACTCCTCCCTCCTGTGCCCCCCCCCCCCCCCCCCCCCCGCCCCACTTTCATATCCACTGAAGCTCACAGATTGTCTTACTCTGCCACTGTGGTATGGTATTCAAACTGAGATGCTATCAGTGGAGAGAGAGGGGAAAAAAAAACACTGTGTCGCTCCGTTGTTGTGGCCAAAAACTCACACACTGGCAGCTGTGATTGACAATAATTGCTTTTATTTATATTTGGGATACAGTCTGCTTTGCTGAAGACCAGAGCACAGATGAATTGTAATTACTGAAATGGAACATAATGCTGGCAGGAAAAAAAAAAAAAACGGAATGAGGCAGAGTTATTGAGAGACACGCTGTTCCACGCTGATACTGTCGCTGTGTTTTGTACCTCGTAGTAACGCCGACGCTCAATATCGCATTAAATGACTCCGACTCTTTTAGGGAGGAAACAAGCCAATTATGCCAAACAGTGTCACTCAGTCCGTACAATATTTATAGCGTTTTGCACTGTGTTGGTTGTGATGGGAAAGAGATGCAGAGTCGTAAAAGGAGATTACTTAAGTAAACGCGCACACACACACACACACACACACACACGCTCACATGCTCACACGCACATGCATTTTGGTTTTCATTAATAAGCAACCCTTCAATGCCCCATAAAATAAATGCTTATGTGCATATATACTAACCATTAAAACACAGAGCTGCTCAGCCAGCTCTACCCGCTGGTGGGAGATCTGGTGAAAGGAACCTGGCCACAATCTGTTTATACTATTGTAGTATTTAGCATACGAGGCTATTTCTTTTTGTTTTTCACTTGCTCCTAGGGGCATGACTGAGATAGCCTGGATGGGTATGGACCCAACAGCCATGCCAGGAGCCCTTTTTAACAGTTATTAAATCAACTCCACAATCATAAAGCAAAGGGTCATTTTAGGGGACATCTTACACAATATGTACTGTATACTATCTGTTCTTAGCTAACTGCCCTTAGGGTCAGATCAGGGGAACAAATATAGTATTTGACAGGGTTCAACATGATTAGGCCAGTCACGTACTCCATCTGATATTTTAAAATTACCACGAAAGGCTGCACTTTGGCAGTATACTTACTATATTAGCAGAGTCATTTTAAACAGACCACTTCAAGTAACCATTCGGAGAGCACAATGCTTAACATGTTTGGAAGTTCAGCCAATCAGCTGACAGCGATGATGCCACCTAGTGCCTAGCAACCCAGTGAGATCTTTGCCTGAAATAGCTTTGCTACATGTGTTCCCAGCTGACCTGCTTTGCTAGCACTGTGGTATATCACTGTCCCTAAGTCTCCTGTTGCACCAGGACTCTGCTCAACATGTCTAAACTCACAATACGGGCTGATTTATTAAAGTGCAAACCTTTGCAAGGCTACGTCATTCTCTCTTTCATGTCTGGTGTGTTTTATATGTATCTGCAATTTACATCTAATACGTAATGATTTAAAGTGGCTAAGAAGAAAACCTTACTATAAAAGGTGTACCTGTTACCCCTTTAAGAAAGTGTGGTTGTCCCTTTCAGAAGGTGTGGTTGTTGCCCATTTAAGAGGGTGTGATCGTTGGCATTTGGAGGATGCAGCAGGGCAACAGGAAACAGGAAGGAATGGGGCGTGTTGGGGGTAGCACTGAGGGCCTTCTCTTTGGGCGTGGCTGGGTGTGTTTTGGCGGGAAACCCAAAACCCAGTTTAGACAAAAATGCAGTTCAGTGTCCTGGGATCACTGAGCACTGGCAAGAAAGCACTGCTGGGGACATTATACCTGGAACAATGAAACAGCCGGGAATATCAGGATTCCTGAAATCTTGCTGTTGGATCGTCTTGCTGCTGAATTGTCATGGGTGAGATAAATGTTTTGTAGTTTCTTTTTGCAATGCAAAGGGGGCACTTACTGTGAAAAACAAAATTTTCAAGCATTTATTTGCTTGGCTTGTTGGTTTGTTGTTTTCCGTTTGAGTGTCTGTGGACTCACTGATTGCATTGTGGTCCCTGAACCTGATATTGAAGCGCAGGCTGTGATCCAGGCAGTTTGGTACAATACAACTCCCTCCAGAGTCTCCTGCTTTACACCACTGTACTATAGTACTGTCCCAGAGTCTCCTGCTTTACACCACCATACTATAGGTAGACTTTAATCTCCTTCATACTCAACGAATGCAAGAGCAGTATCAACTAGTATCTCAGATTAATGTATGGTTCTGTGGACAGTGTTGAACAAAAGGCAGAATTACTGAGAGAGAAGTGCCAGGTGGTAGAGGAGGACCAGAAGATCTGATCCTTTGTGGACCGTCCTTGTTGAAACGTGAGTGAGAGGGGCACGTGCACCTGCCTCTGTCTGTCTGTCAGGGTTTTGGTGCAATGCAGGTCCTCTGCTCCACACACAGTGCACTTTACATTTTGGGTGTTTCAGCCTCCCCTTTTTCGCTCTCTATCACTGTGTGTGTGTGTGTGTGTGTGTGTGTGTGTGTGTGTGTGTACAGCAGGATTCCTCTCTGTTCCCGAGTGTGTTTTGCGATGTGCTCTGTGATGTCCGTGCGTTTCTGTGACGCACTGCCTCAGCCACTGAAGGCCCCATCAGGTCTTCCTGAAAGAGCATTTAGCTCTGGAGCTTTCCAGGAGCTCAGTGAGAGCTCTCAGAGTGCTGTGAGCCGTTGGATCGAGGGCAGAATGACACACTGCCCGGTGTGTAACGTGCATCATCAGTGGCATGAATATGTAACATCATGGGACAACAGCAAAGGATTGTATGGCTGGTAAAATGGTTTTTGCCACAAAAAAGGGAGGACAACTTTGCATTGAACACAGTTTACAGCACACATCACCAATCCATGTTCTCAGGGTGCTTCCAAATACAGCAAACCATACTCTGAGATAACACAGCCACAGCTGTGTACCACAAAGTGGGCCGTTCTGCATATTACGGAAAACTGGAGCAAGTGTACAAAGGCTTTTTGACATTTTGATGCTAAAGTGTGATTCCGGTTAGGTAATCTGACTTGTCCATCCTTGCAGGCAAACTCGGGGACTGCAGCTGTGTGTTTGCCGTTAATCTGTGTGAGCGTGTTACATAACTGCAGATCGCTACATACACACGCACAGCATCTTCACAGACATACGTCATTAATGAGTTAGTGTATGAGAGACTAATGACAGGAATTGGCGTGAAGGTGGGGTGGCAGCATGGAGGGGGGTGATTTTATTTGCACCCTGAAGGTCAAAGGTTGTCCGGGAGAATGAAACATTTTGCCATTTTGCCTTGCCGTTATGCAGTTTCATTGCGTGCTGGCCCATTAAAGCGTGTGTGCTGTGTTGCATTTACACCAGGAAGCCAAGAGGAACGCTTTCTGTAAACATTGCCGTTTTATTTTCAGACCAAATGATTCTTCCAATTCCATTAATGCCGGGTCTGAAATATGAAATGAATATGAATAAATATGAATAAATGAATATGAAACAGTAATTCTCTGCAGTTTTCTTCAGTTCACGTTGTGATGCAGGATTTCACAGCCTGTTCTTGGGCTTTTCATGTTCAGGGCTGGGCCGTCCTCAAAAGGGAGCGAAGTGATTTTATTCTGTCATTTCACTGCCACAGATCAATTTCTACACATTCATGTTCTAATTACCATCATTTCTAATTATAGTCATTCAATCCATTCTCTCCACCCACATACTAAAAACATGATATAGTGCAGCAAGAATAGAGAGCATGTGTCATCTCACCATGATGAAAATGCTTTGCTCATAAAATCACTCTGATATTGCGATGTAGGGGGAATAATCAAGATGATAACTGAAGACACTGATATATATATATTTTTATAAATTTGTTGCGGTTGTAAATCTAGCCGAGAAAGCTGTGCAACTGTTTGCTGATTGTGGCAACTGATCATCTGGGTCTGTTGAAATATTGTGGATGTTACAACATGTGAGAAAACTGACTGTTGGAGTTACCACAGAGTGTGGTATTGTAATGTTCATTTTAATGCTCCACGTGATTTCAAGTGGCAATGTTTTGCGGAAAATTACATAAACAACAGTTAAGTTAATAGATGACAATATTAAAACACCTTGACCCAGATGTGGCTGCATTTATATTTTCACTGAATGACTTGGTGTTTATTATTATTTTTTCACAGCTATCCTTTATCCTTGTAGTTGTCAATGCTCAACAAAACACGCAACGTATCAAAGATGCTTGCACCAAGTGAAATAAAATCCGCGCCATAGCCAAACACCGAGCATTTAGCAATGCTGTGCAGATGGTGGTGATGGGGAATGCCTGTGCCAGTCTGTGATCGTATGAGGAAAAATGTTTGAACGCAGGAGGTTAGGCCTTCAGCTGCAGCTGAGTTTGGATTAATGTGATGCGCAGAGCAGTTTGCCATCGCTAACAGCGCAGTTTGTTTTTCAGCTGTTTGCATTGCCTTCTCCACTCCTTCAGACAGGCTGAGCCTGAAGTTGCCTTTTTATTCAGATGGATGTAGATGTTGAATTTGCCAGTCACATCTCAGATCTTCTGGGAGTGGCTGCGCAAACAGCTGTGAGGTCTGTCCGAAGAGCTGGCTGCCAAGAACTGAGCGGTGAGGGGCAGGTCAGGGGCTTAAATCCCCATTTACCACACTGTCTGACCTTTTACGGGTCAATCTGAGATCTCTCTGCATCCTGGGGACACAGATTCACATGGGAATTCTGCGATTTGTTCATGAGGGCATCCCCAGATGGGAATGTGAACAACCAGAGGCGGACATCCCCGGCTCCAGAAAGTAAAAGTCCTGCCACGTATTTGTTCCATCCATGCACTACACCAGCTGAATTTAATTAGCACAACTCTTTGGCCAGGTAGAGGAGCTAATTAGTGATATCACCTTGTTTAGTGCGTGGGTGGAACAAATACATGGCAGGACTTTTACTTTCTGAAGCTGGGGTGTCCACCTCTGTAAACAACAGTGTGTGTTGGGGTACCCCTGCCTTGGAGGGTATATTCTGTATGCTGTTACGCTGTTTATCAGTCAAGGCAGGCTCATCGCTGAGCACATTGCCTCTTAAGCAATGCATCATGGGAATCTCAAGTAGCCAAATGAGAGAGCGGTAACATCTGTTAGACTCCTAAAGCCATTCTAAATCACTTGTGGATGATTGTGATTCCACGCCACGGTTTTGTACGTAGCAGAGCAGTTAAATCACTCTGATCTATAGAAAGTCAGCCCTCGGTCCAAGCCTCTGTCTCACAGGATCCTGTCAGAGTTTTTACCAGGGAGAGCCATTCCTGATGATTCTGTTCTTTGTTCCATCTGAGCTCTTTGTCACGTAACAGGAAAATGATTATTACTCCACAATTAATGCAGGTGATCATGAGCTCGTGACACTCAGCATTTCACTGTTCAGTCTGAATCACCAGCACTAATTTAGTGTAACAAATGATCCATTCATGTAATTAGAGGGGAATAGAATAAAACCCAGAAGCCTCTCCATAGATGCTCCAGCAGCAGGGTTGCCTGTCCCTCATTTAGGCACAGGTCTCTGCTAGGCAAACTGTTTGTAGTGCTGTAGCGCCTTCTGAAAAGAAATGGCTACAATGATCTGAAGTGGTGTGGTGTAGCAGTAAAGAGCAGGGCAGCTGTGTGGTGTAGCAGTAAGGAGCAGGGCAGCTGTGTGGTGTAGCAGTAAGGAGCACAGCTCATAACCCAAAGGTCATCGTCGTTGTGCCCTTGGTCAGGGTATTTAACTCAGACTACCTCGGTAAATGTCCACTGGATAAATCATAATATGAATTCATTTAAGATGTGTAGGTTGTGTGTGCTAAGAATAATATAACGTGATGTTACTATTGGTAGAAAATGAAATGCGTATGGATGTCTTAAGCAGAATTTCCTCATTTCCAAGTTTCCCGGATGTGTTGGACTGGCATTTTTCCCCACATTTTTGCCTGAGATTTCCATGAGCAAAGCTGCTTTTTCAGGGTCATTATAGCTATGAAAGCTTTACAAGGAGAGATCTGCCACAGCAGTCCAATGTTAATGTAGTATGTTATTCAAAGTGGTCCTGGGATACAAAGTATTCAAAATTTATCTAAGTAATTGTCAGGCTGGAGTAAAGTTAGTGACAGGGTTATCTGTCTCTCCCCCTGCAAGGTACTGGGGGGAGGCTGTGCACCAGTCACAGGGTCAGAGATTCCCTCTGCTACCTTGCCTTTAGACCATTAAGAGGCTTAGCCATTCACAAGTCCTTGATTTGATATCTGGAAATGGCTTGCACAGGCGACCACGGTTTTGGTTGTAATCCCCTTCTGCAGATATGCCTAACTGTGAAAAGGGATTAGCACAGCATCCCCCCCCCCCCCCCCCACCCTTCTCTTGGTCAAAGCGTCCCAGATACATTAATGTGAGGCTCATGTAGTGAAACTGCATTGCCGCGATCTGATTTTAACTGATTGAACTGATTTTAACTTTATCTGATTCCTGCTTGTTCATTTTAACAATCATATTAGTAGACTA
The DNA here is from genome assembly GCF_013368585.1 of Megalops cyprinoides. Taxonomy (NCBI): domain Eukaryota; kingdom Metazoa; phylum Chordata; class Actinopteri; order Elopiformes; family Megalopidae; genus Megalops; species Megalops cyprinoides. The sequence continues at coordinate 11,623,493 of NC_050589.1, forward strand.
CACTGACTAATCAGCCTGATAGAATCGGATATATTATGCTACCCCTTATCCCCTTATTATTTTTCTGGTTTTTGTCCTGATCAGTTTTTGACCTGATCATTTTGCACAAAGAAGTAAAAATATGTAGTATTTGAACCATAGACCATATTCACATTTTTAGAAATCTAGAAGATTATTATCTGCAGTCTGTGAGAAGGAAATTGTTTGCATCTGACAGTTATTGACTTCATTTTGTAGTCAGTCTGAACATGGAGGTCTATAGAAGCAGAGCAAATGGCATAAACCCCCAAACCCCCCCGTCACCCATTCCCCATCCCCCCACACTTTTCTTTGACTACCACCTGCAGCATCTCATTTTTCCTGGTGTACGATAGCCCATCTTTGATGTTGGCTTCAGGCGTTCCTGTGAAATTGCTCTGCTTCCAATTACTTAACCAAGGCATTCCGGGACTTCACTAGACCTCCTCACCCCTCTGCATCAACTGCAGTGAGGAAGAAGTTCACCCATGCTCCAGACTGAACTGTGTGCTCTCTCCTGTAAACCTCCTCGGTCTGAAGCAGCTGCACCCAGGAAAGACATCAGACTGAGGCTTTTGAGAGACACATGCATTACCAAGGACAACCAACAGAGGGCACTGCATTCCACCCTAGGGTCCCCTGGAGATCTTTGAAGAGGCCTTAAGTGTGTGTGTGTTTCTGAGGCTACAGGCGATGAATCTGGGACATAAACCTTTAATGTGCCGATGGAGTGGCTGAGAGAATTGAAGTGTTCTGCTGTTGTGATATGAGGCAGGGCATGGGTCTCGCCTCCTGCGCTGAGCAGCCTAATAGTTTGTCACCGAGCGTGTATGTGAGAGCGCTGATAACCAATAAAGTGTGTCTGCACCTGGTAATGTCATTTTACAGCACAGCCATCAGCAGCACAGTCAGGACTTAGAGAGGACAGCAGTGATACAGTCAGACAGCAAGACCTCTGAAATAAATGCAGTATCACTCCAGTGCATCTCGATTCAACCATGTCCTGCTTGCATTTATCAGAACGCTTGTAACGTGTGTCCAAAGTGTCCAAATTTTGCAGTAATATCGCTGAAGTGTCATAACACAGTGACGAGGTGTGTACTATTTATGTCTGCACTGTGTGAGTGGCTGGCAGATGTAGGGATGTGATGGGTTGTGTCCTGTCTGTGCTGTCTTTGCTGCCCACTTTATCAGGTGTACTTTGTACTCCATATTTGTAAGTCACTGTTGATGAGAGAAACAACAACCACATGACAAAATCTAAATGGAAATGGGGGGGAAAAATGATTTGGGAGGTCAGAAGAGCACAGAGAACAGGATGGTAGAAGAGAGGTGAGGGAAGAGAGGAGGAGAAAGAGAAGAAGAAAGGAAGGGAGGGAGAAGAGCGCAAAAGGAGGGGAGAAAATGAGAGCAGGAAAGATGAAGCAGAGGAGAGAAAGGAGAGAAAAAGAGAAGAGAGCTGGAGAGGAAAGAAGTGAAGAGGAGGGCAGATGAAGCTGAGATGAGAGGTGGAGAGGAGTGGGGAGGCGTGTTTGGGCGAGAGAGAGAGAGACAGGAGAGGAGCGTGTGATTGATCACAAAAGCAGAAGTGGGGGGGGGGATCTACTGGCAGACTCGCTCTCTGCTCACTATATTGAAGAGGAGCCCTGTTGCCGGGGTAACCGGCAGCCGGGATTGGTATGCGGAGCGGCGAGCGGACGATGCAGAGAATTCGCTCTCATCTTGGGGGGTCATTTAATACCGCAGTGCATGTCGCCCCGACACCCGGGCGACCTGTGCACCCGCCGGCGGACAGGGGGACCCGCCAAAAATAATAACCGGGCCGCTGGCGAATGAAGAGAGTTGTCCCAGGGGGATTATTTACGGTTATCCACCACGGTTTCCCCCCTCATCCCGCTCAATGTCACTCAGCTACCCCCATGAAAACGCTCAGGAAGGGCTCGTACAGCCTCTGCCGTTTGCACAGGAAGGCTGATTTCATTGACCTCTTAAAAGCTGTAAGCCGCTTATGGGAGGGGAGTTTGATCGCGCTTTGCTGTTTTTGACTCAAAAGCCCGCACTCGCCGCCGGAGGTGTCTGGCTGCTCCCCTCAAACGAGGGAAGGCGGCAGAGCGGGGTGCCCCTGCCCATGCTGGTGTCCCTGGGGGACCCTGATACCCCACATCCCCCCGGAGGCTTTCAGTGAGCTCTTTAAACTGGGCTGCGCTGTCTGACAGGGGGCCTCTCGGGCGAAAACCGTTTTTAAAGCCAGAGTTCCCTTTGAGCACCTCTGTTCTTGTCCTTGCTGCCTCCACGAGGGGATGTACCGCCGTCTCCGCGCATCTGAGCGCACATCGCAGCGCTGATCGCGGGGCGCAGCGCGGTAACCGGCGGCGGCAGCGCTCCCTGGAAACGGCGCGCTGGAATCAGGGCAACCGTTTGTGCACGATGCTTAACTACAGCCTCAGGGAGCACAGCGAAGACAAGGAGGCGTTTGGTCTTTATTTATTTATTTGTGTTTTTTTACATATCGTGAAAAAGATGGGAAAAATCCACAGGAGAGGATAGTTGCCATTTTCTTTTCCTATGGTGTGTGTGTGTGTGTGTGTGTGTGTGTGTGTGTGTGTGTGTGTGTGTGTGTGTGTGTGTGTGTGTGTGTGTGTGTGTTACAGTTACATGCGCAAACTAAGGTATTTTTATCCACCCTGTGCTCAGGTTGAGTGGTAAAGGTGCGTGTAGGTAGCAGCACAGATATTCTGTTATGACCAGATATTCAGCTCCAGTGTTCTCCCTCGTCTTGGAGGTTCTGGTTCTGCTAGAATACCTGTGCTGTCTATGGACGTTCTGTTTCAAGCTACACCCTTTCAAACGTGTGCATAGCAAGCCAGCAAATCAGGACATGTGTAGCTTCAACAATGGCAGAGGTTAAATTTTCAGTGTGACATACATCAGGTTGACTACCTGGACCCTTTATAAAAAACTAGCCATTCACAGGGCAGATCAACAGATCACGGTGCTATACCACTGCACTTTCATTGTGAACTCTGCTCTTTTCCCAGCATGCACTGCTGCTGTACACTTCCTGTCCAGAGGAGAGGAGAACAGATACCTGTCTTTTTTTTTTTTTTTTAATGACTGGAGGGTCTGTGGCTACAAGCCAAGGTCCCGCTTTTAGGAGATTGGGTTCGCCCAGGGACAGGGGCCAGGGGGGCGGCTCAGGGCAGCATTGCATTGTGGATCCTTTGTAGGACACTGTATGAACGGCGGGGGCAGGGTAGGAGGGGACCGTACAGATGACGTTATCGGCCTGAGAGGATTGGGGCAGTAAAATGGATTACAATGCTTGACAAAATGATGACCATACAAGTAAATAAATCACTGCAAAAGCGGCCTAACCCGCTTTGATGAGATGCATTTAGGGCTCGGAGAGGCAGCGTTTCTGCTCCAGCTCCCGTCCTCTCTGGGATTTGTATGCCGGAGTCAGGGACAGGTTTGGGATGCCATGGAAACATGTCGGCGACATGTGTGATGCAAACACAGCCACACCCACCTTTACATTACAGAGACTTACTCAGCTTACTGTACTGGTGCGGTTCGAGTTCAGCGGCTGTTGACAACAGGACTGACCCATAAAGGAACTGAACCTGCAACTTTTGGGATGCAAGTTTAACTTCTCAAGTACCACACGGCACAGCTGCAATAAGGACACTTGTGATCGACTCCCTCGCACGGGTCGATTGACTGCATCACGGTTTAATGAAGGCGAGAGTCATTCTAAAAAAGGAAAGGCCTTATCCGAGTGACTTTTCAAAGCATTGTTATCTGGACAAGTTTTATTTTAGGTATTGTCATATCTTTAATTTCAACAGATCTCACCACAACCAACTTCTTCAAAAAGTATTGTTAGTTATGTGATGTCACTTTTAATTTACATTACAGCATCATCCTTTCAATTGCTATTTTTCACTGTTTTTCCACAAAAGATTCAAAATTCAACAACATGACAAAAATGTGCAAATTACTAATGGTTTCAGAAATAATTGTCAAATCTTAGGTGCAGACAGGTTCCATATTCATAATGTCTAGTGTGTCATTTAATGAATATGTATTACAGTTGTGTAATCACATAATAATAATGTGATGACAACATAAGAACATAATCCTGACAAAAAAGATTAATTATATTTTGTTACAATATGGACTCATAAATTATAATTATTAATTATCATACTGAAGGGTATAGATCTCCTGTGTTTTCTGTGGAGCGATTCTTAGGACTGCTAATTTTATGGCCAGGATAAATAAGTGAGGTCAAACATTGCATCCTCAGTGGATGTGACATCACTCTACATCAGCTTTAGTGAAACAAAAGCTGATGATGTCATAATAGAATTTAAAAAAAGGTGTCTTCAAAACAAAATGATTTGAAACAAAATGATGAGGAAAAATGGGAATCAGCAAAAAAATCAGCAATTTGATCGCGTAGCCTCTCATTAGTTTGGCCTAATCTAATGTAATGAAACACTAGGTGTCTGATTGTGCCGATAAGCCGGTCCAGCGCCACGTGTCCCGGCCATATGTGTGCCTATCCTGCTCTCTGCCCTCCTCCCTCCACACAGATGCCATCATGCCCTCGCTCGCACGAGGCCGGCTGTTCTGCCCCAGAGGTCACTCTTCGTTTGAGGTCATTTCCTGCTTTTTCTGATTCAGATGCTGACCTCCAGTTCCCATGCTGTGGCAGGAGAATTCCTCTCCCATGATCCTCTTCTGTCACCATTACATCACAACGCCCAAAATGCCAACCGGTCCCTGGAACTTTGTCATGTACAGGGATGCGTGCGTGTGTGTATATAATATACAGTTTAATGTGCCGATTAGAATTCCAAGCACAGGTACGTGTTCATTTAGCTGTAAATAAAAACTGAATGCATGACAATTACCTTCAGTCTTAATGCGATTAATCCTCTAATTCCGTTACATGGTGCTCTGGCATCCGTGAATGAGAGTGTGTAATTGACGATTGTCCGTAACGTGATTACCCTTCCTCTCGGAGGAAGGCAACGCCGTCAGCGCAGTGATTCCTCCTGACAAGAGCTACCTTTGGGCCTGAAGCTTTCGGAGCCTCACTGTGCAATGAGTGCACTCCGGGCAACTCCACTCCAAACAGTGTGTGTGGGACTCCTCATTCATCCCAGCGCATGTACTTACTGAGACTAACGGTGGTTCAAACATGGCTGTACTATCTATGTACTATGTTTGTGCTCTAAAGGGTGCACAGCATACATATTACTCACATACATATTATGTCATTTGGCAGACGCTCACATCCAAAGTGGCTTACACATCTTATTTTGTTACCGGGGACGTAACACCATTCATACAGCTGGATATTTACTGAGGCAATTTTGGGTTAAGTACCCTTCCCAAGGGTACAATAGCAGTGCCCTCTGGTGAATAGAACCAGCAACCTTTTGGTTACGAGCCCTGCTGCTTACCACTACACCACACAGCATGTGACTGTGATCGGGTTTGGGGTTGGTCTGTTTTAGGCATCTGCTACAATAAGCATGAATCTGTAGTTGTTCAAAAAAATAATCAAACGGCCTCCTAAAACACAGGTGATTTTTTTCTGAGAAAACCTGAGAAGCTCTTTCCTCTGGAGCATCCCTGCTGAATGTACAGATGTATGTCACTGCCCTATACTACTGCAGCAGTGTGGTGTAGTGGTAAGGAGCAGGCCTCGCAACTGGTTACTGGTTCGATTCCTGTTGGGGCACTGCTGCTGTACCCTGGGGCAAGGTACTTAACCCACAATTGCCTCAGTAACTATACACTTATTATATGGAGTAAAATTGCAACCTATGCGTGTTGCTCTGGTCTGCTGTACCATCATTTATTGTCTGCTAAGTGACAATAATTAATGTAATGCTCCCAAGTGAAAACCTCATTAAATGGTGAAATCCGTTTCGACCACAGAGGTTCTTCTTGACTCTCATCATGCTTCTCTCCATGTGTCCAATGGAGCTTTAGCTTTGCTGATTCCGGCAATGGACAGACCTACTATCGCAACACTATAAAATTGCCCTTGGCCACTGCCAAACATCAGTCTCTATTATAGCTTTTTGTTTTTTTTTTAATTTTAATCTTTTAAGTTCTCCTCACATTCTATTTCTGTTTTTTTTTCCTGATTGACCAGGCAGAGTGCACGGACCTATACAATGAAAGTACACTACAGTCTACTCGTGTCTTACTCACATCCTACTCCTGTGTGGGGCTGTTCCTCAGAGTTAGTGGTGTCCCGCAGATCTCTCTGGGCTTATTCTGGTTTGAGCTGTAGTCCCATGCACGCAGGTGCGGGCTTGCGGGTTCTGATAGACCAGGGTATTGATCTGAGCTTATACGGCATGATGATCTTCCGCAGCAGGATCAGGATCCAGAATTCCTGGTGTTCCTGCCTGCACAGCCTAAATGCTGAGCTGCACAGCAAACCTGGCTGCCAGGTGTACACAGCAAAACCTAAAGGAGCAAGTGTGACGGCCATCACCTTAATTCAGACTGAATCTAGGTGGTTTGGTCTTTTGGGGTAAAAAAGCATGGTAGGGTGTAGGTGAGGGAAAGATTCATTCTGGTCTGGCACATAAGGACCTGTAGGTGAGCCGTGGTTTTGCTCTGGCCAGCTGCAGCACACTGCTTCAGGGCTGGTTTCACACACCAAAGGTTACAGTTCAGTGTCCAGATTGGACATCGCTGTGTTGCCCTCGAGCTGGGCACTTAACCTGCGCCACTTTCATCAGCATCCAACAAAAGTCTTTTCTCAGATGCAGGCCCTGCAAGTTGCCCTGGATACGCACACCTGCTATGCAAATAATTAATGCGATGTAGCGCGCCGCTCTGCCTCTGTGGCGCGTGATGTAACCCGCACTCTCCGTAACTCCCGTGGAACCGAGGCCCGCCTGCTCTATCTCCCGCACAGGCAGCTCGGGGCCGCGGTCAGCGTCCTGCATATCTCCCACACTCCGCTCCATAATTCATCTGCCGAGACTCCCGCCTCCTTGCCCGTGGCTATTTATAACCAACGTGTCCCGCACACATAACCGTGCAGCGCCACCGCCCCCCCCCCCCTCCGGCGACACCCCCCCACTCCACTGCTACAGCACTGTTACCCCCTTCCATTTGCACCTCTCTCTCTCGTCGCCTCTCACTCCGCCGTCCGCCTGACCCACAGCCTTGGTGACGGGGTGAGAACGTGGTTACTGTCAGCCCCTGAGTGCGGTCGGCGAGAGGAACTTGACAGTGCCACACACGTGGAGACGGACCTGCTGCTTACTCCGGGAGCCACTCAGCCAGAAACTCCACACCTTTTTTTTTCCTACGCATACCTGCACCATGTGACCTCTCTGGAAAACAAAACATACAGACACATATGTTTACATGCATTGATAGAAACTCTCCACGTCTTCATCTGGCAGAGAAGACAATTACCAATGCATGCTAACAAAAAGAGACTACGACACAAGGATACACTAGAATACAGCGCTTATATTCTATAAGAATTCTGTAGAATAAGCACTTACTTTACGCTATTACCTGCAGTATACATGCTGGCCTGAGATAAATACCACCAAAGATAAAAACAGATGCATACAAATATCTGGAATGTATACATATACATTTATAGTTAGCCCAATGAACAAAGGTATGAGGGAAGCTTGACCTCTCCTGGGTTCACCTGTGCATGAGTGCTCTCTTAAATCCATTAAGATTGCACTGTGATCACTGGCCTGCCCTCGGTATCTCAGCCCATGTCCAAGTCAATAGAAGCATTGTGAGGTTGCCCATGTAGAGGCGAAAGAGACACACACCCATTTTACTGTACGCACAAAGTCTCTCCTGTTAATGACTCCCATTTTGATTTCAGAAAGCCATTCGGCTTCTCAGTGCTTTCAGTTGCATTTTGTACTGTAGTTACCTTTCCTAAGGAAACAAGATGTAATGCTGGGGAAAGACAACCTTCCCCCAGTCTCTCTCACTCACTCACTCACTCTCACACACACACACACACACACACACACACACACACACACACACACACACACACGCACACACACACACACACACACACACACACACGAGAGTGTGCATTAATTGATGACCTCAGTATCAACTTGACAATGCTACTAGTGGAAAACATCCTCTTCTGGATTCTGCTTGATGGAGATATCCTATCTCTCATGCAACACATGTCCTGGGGGAGATACCCCAGAGATAAGTATTCTGTAAATCCTCTAACTGACTGTAAGAATTAAAAGCTTACATTTACACTCTGATTTAAAAAAAAAAATAGGCATGTCTGTGACTCATTCTGTCGAACCATTCCCGAAAATCAGATGGTACTTATACCGTCTGTTTCAGTAAAGGCACTTGGGCAGATGAACACTGCTGATATGTTCCAGAAGTCTTTCATCATTAAATGCTGTAAACAAAAATTACATTCAAGGAAATGTGGGGTCACAAGAGCTCTGGGAGCAACTGCAGTTCAGTGCTTTGCAGAGATGCTGCCATTTGTGAGATTGTTCTCCTTGAGCAATGCTCTCACTGCATCTTCGTGGATAGAGCAGATTCATCTCTAGTGTTTTCACTTCTTCTTTAGTTTATTTTTGTGCATGTGACTGGCATGCTTCTACAAGGCATTCAATCACAGGTCTATCACAACTGCTCACCTACTCTAACACAGGAACAGCATGCAAACCCAGGACCTACACATCTACTTGCCTGTACTGACCCAGGAACAGTATTCAAACTGAGGACCAACACAACCGTTCAGCTGCACTACCTGGTAAGAGACTAGCTTGCCAAGCGAAAGACCTCCTGGCCTCCTGCAAAGTGCTCTTGGCTCGACTTCTGGGGCAACCACCATTGCATGGTCGACTGCACGCTTACCTTGGCTTCATGCATATGTTATGAACAGATGCAAAGCCATTCCGCTGTATTATTTAACCAAATAAATCCTTCTCAATAATGTTTGCTTTACTGTACGTTAATATTTGATCTCATACTCAGAAATGTGTGCAGCGGAGAAAAATGAGGGAAAAGGTGACCGTGCCTTAATACCTCCTCCAAGACCTCAGCTCATGCCTGCTCTCAGGAATGAGGCCAAATGCAGCCGGATCAGATCTGGGAGTCAGTGATAACACCTGATATCTCTATTTAATCTGTAGTGCAGGGAGCTGTACGCTCCCATCACTGTGCAGAAAACACAAAACCGAATAACCACCCGTCCCAACACCACACCGATGTTAACATCCCACGTTGAAATGCACTGTATTCAAGGGCACATTAGCATCTGAGACAACATTTGTTTATAGTTTTGAGAGAATCCCTCAAGTGATTCACAGGGAAAGGATATGTTTGGCCTCATGATGAGGGGACCTTTCTGTGGGTGTGACACCTCTTCTCAGCCTTTGGACCAGCCCACTCCTCACTGCTGCTGCACAGGCACGGCATGGCCACTTATCAGTCAAAGTGAAGAATAAGCAGCACATGTGAGCTCCTTCACCCCACTTGTCTCCTCCTAATTAAAGGCCAGAGCAGCTAATTAGCAGCCTCACACAAAGGTTACGCGTCTCTGCCGAAGGCGCCGTTCTTTTCAGGGGAAATCACGCCGGGGGGCTGGCACAGCGGTCAGCAGTCAGCTACGTCCTGAAGGAGGTGGCATGAGTAATGCCTCCTCCAGCCCTGCGATGCGCTCCTCTGACCCGTCCTGTTTCTTCCTCACGGTGGCCGGCCCATTTTTCCGAAACGGCCGACCGACCTGTAGCCGAACGCAGCCTTGTGTCTCGTCTTCATCCCACCTTGGGCTGCAGTGCAGGTCATCCCAGCGGCTGGATTAGTCATGCGGGAGAAAGAGTCGAGAGACAGAGAAGTGTGTGCAGGAGGACTTCCTTTCAGAAAGACTCCCATCTTTTCAAGGCTCCTGGATATGACTCACTGCATGCCGCATGAATAACTTCCTGCTTCATTCCCCGCTCTGAACGCCCGCCTTTGATTGGTTGCTGCGTGGCAAACAGCCGTGTATTGCCCTGGAGGCGTGTGGATGAGACTACAACCTTCAGGCTCATCACTGAAAGGAATCGAAAGAAGAAAAACACTCTCAGCCAGCATTTAGAGCCAAGGGTGTTTATTCACTACATCTTGTTTTGTCTTGTCTTAAAAATCTTCCCCTGGCTATGAGAAACTGGATTTCATCCATCTTGGTTTAGACTGTTTGTTGAGGTCCCTGTGGTTAGCCGTGTTGCAAAGCGATCGGTGCAGATCGATGAGTTTAACAGGCTTGATGTGGTGTGCCACTTAGTGCAACATTTCCTCCTCCAACCCACTGAAACCCAAGACACTGGGTCGCTTTGTACATGGATTATGCTGTCAGAGACTGCAAGTATATACCTAGCTTTCTGTGTGCGCGCGTGTGCACATGTGCACATGTGCGCGTGTGTGTGTGTGTGTGTGTGTGTGTGTGTTCATTTCAGTGCAGTCTAAGTCCTAGACTCCTTAACTTTAACTAACAAAGAGATGCTTGAAACTGTTATTTTTTCCAATGCAAACTGTTTTTTTTCTGATGTTTGTGATCGGTGCACATGCCTAACTGTAATTGTGATGAATAGTGAAAAAGTATAACTCGCATTTAATTGTGAGTCACAGTTCAGGACAAATGCTGATTAAATCCAAGCATACTATGCATTTGTAGAATATGGTGTAGTTTTACAGACCTCTAAAATTATCAGGATTTTCTTTATTAAGTGTTAAACCTCTGGTTTTGTGTGTGCATCAACAAATAATTAATAATTAATTCACACAAATGTCCCAGCACGTATTATTCACAACAAACAAACAAATCTGTGGCTTTGACATGTTTGCATTTACCTGTGTTTGTTCATTCTTTTATTTTCACATACATGTCTGCTTTCATTACGATATGCTAATGGGTTGTATTGACTGGGTGGATGGGTGGCTCCGACTCGAGTGCTGTCACTCACCCAGCTGACTTCAGGGGAGTGTAATAGATGCTGACATGCTGTGAACCGTTTGGTAAGTGATGAAATGAGGAGAACATCGAGGGGTCAATAATACCTACTGCAGCAAATGGGCGGGCTAGAATATTAACAGCGATCTCAACGCCTTCTTCTAAACTCTGTCAATGAGGAGAAGGGTCCTTCATATAAGCATTGTTCTGGGGTCTGAAGAACACTCAGATAAACGCAGAAACACGGCGAGTGAATACCATCTACATGCCTTATTATCCACCCATGGAAGGTATATATGAATCCACTCTGAACCTGCCAATCAACATTCAAGCATTTTTCTGTTGGAAAATATGGAGTCCCTCTATAGCCCTCTAGCACACTGAATATTTTATTTATCTATTTATTTATTGTACATTTGAAATTACACAACAAACAGCGCAGTAGAAAAATAGAGCATTAGAATACCTACAGAAATGTATATTCCCAGCATTAAATGAACACATTTTTCCAGTTGTTCATCTAATGCAAATTTTTATTGTACACACAGGCAAAGGCATGTGCTGCTTGCAGTTCTGTGGTACCACTCTATGTGTACACTTCCAATCCTATGAAGTATAAACAGAAATAGGCCAAGATAATAAGCATTGTGATTATTTTGAAGTATTCATGCATTTCATCTTCACATTGATTTATGAAACGGAGTGCATCTTAAATTTAATGGACCATCCTCATATGCTAATTATGGTATTTAATGAGGGGGCAGACACTCATCTTAAAATTAAAATGGAGCAAATTCATTTCCAGGTGTCCAGCTGTCCGTTATGGTGTGCCTGGGCAGTTTTTTTTTTTCCCAAAGCACGACTGGGCATAACTGTGTAGCAGTAAAGGTGAACATGGCATCAATGCAAAGTAATCTACTGAAGATTTGTAACCACCTAAAAAGTTAATATTAATCTCGCACTTGGCGGATGCCATTTCATTGGCCACATTTTAAATACTGTACATCTGCATCACGTACAGCACTTACTCAGCCAGTTCCAGGTTAAGTACCTCAGAGGGGGGAGTTCCCAGTCTGGGAATCGATCATGCAGCTGTGGTTTTAAGCCCAGCTCTTAATCACTGTCCCACATGAATCCATAAAACTGGTGTCTATATTGTTACTGAGGAACAAATTATGAGAATATGGTGTTGCAATAAATGAAGAGGAGACTGACATGATTTCACACTGTGTCTATAAAGAGGTGCATAATTCTGAAAAATTCATAATCGCATATTCGCAAGCTTTGTGTCATATTCACCTGAAATGTTATGGATATACCTCATCAATTTCAAAGCCATTCTAAATAAGTGCCAAGAGCGCTATAATTAACAGTGAGTGTAAAGTGATTTTAGTGAAGAGGCTCAATCGGAAGCTATAATCACGTGATGCAGCCCTCTGTTGACCAGTCAAACCTGTGTTTAGGGCCCGTTACGTGTGCAGCAGGAACAACGGCAGGCTTCAGGTGTAAGTACGGGTTGAACATGCAGCACGTGAGACACACGGATCCAACCTGACTCATGACATTGAAAATAATGGTTGTGTAAACAAGTATGCAGCCAGCATGCATTGCTTCTGTGGCTGGGGGGGTTACTGAGCGTCATGGTTAGCCGCAGCGAAAATGCATTTTCCTTCAGCATCCAGAATGAGGCTATTTAATGCTGTACACATTGCCATTTTCATGGAGTGTTATTTCAAATGACAGATCGTCAAGAAAATACACAATCACTAACACAGGGGTAATATTTACTGTGGGCGCACCGGTTAATGGTTCTCGCATCACGTCAATGGCTTATGTTGGTCGATGTTACTGTCTCTGATGGTGAATTCTGGAGAGGCAACAACTCCCAGGTTAAACTGGCATGCATCGCTAAACAGCACAGCTATTCTGTTGGGTTTTTTAGCCTCACAATGAGTTTTTGCCTGTATGTTCCCAAGTGTGGTGACCATTGGAGGGTTCACATCTGCACAAGAGAGATCCCTCACCGTGCCTCCCTCCAGACTGCAGAGAGCCTGTCTGTGTCACAGATGCTAAAGTCAGTTTCCAAATTTGCTCCACATTGGGGAGCACACACGCTTCTCTTCCACAGGTAGCGCTCGGCAAAAGGAATCAAACTCTCAGAAACACCCAGGAAAAGATGCTGAGCTGGGAGCTTGCCGGGTACAATAAGGACCTCTGTGCCAGGTCGCTGTGCCAGTTTGCATCAACATCTTTGAGGAAACGCAGAGGGAAGATTCAGGAACGGCGATCTGCAGTGACACACAGTCTACCTCTCTACCCGCAGGCGCACAGTAAACCGGGCTAAAATTAGTCAGCTCAGTAAGTATTTCTATAGCAGTGACCTCTATCCTCCTGTGTACGACTCCACAGCACATGGCATGTTCTCTACACCAGCGGCTGCCATTCCTGAACGGATAACGGCCTCAAATAATTGACAAATACATTTATCACTGAAATGGCTAACCAAATAATAGATTTTTTTTGTAAGCTTAGAACTGGAACTATTTTCCAACTGTTTGCAAATATTGTCTCTCGGGTTACATAATTACAGTTATTACAAAATAATTACAGCTGGATCATCTGAAAGGATAATTACAGTTCTGCATATGTAATGTCATCCACATTAACACTGTTCTCGAAAGGCTGGATTGCACAGGCCTCATCTCATACTGCAGACCGTCAGAGCGCCATGATCGTTTACACAAAAACCTATTTTACAATGATCTTCATATTACAATGGACTTTAATTAGCAATAATATTAAGATTTAAATAAAATAAACCCTGTAAGCTGACCCTACAATAACAATTTGGCAATTAACACATAATTATAAATGCACAATACAAAAATGTGCAGCCGTAGTGACTGACACTACCCCGCAGCCTGCAGCACAGAGGTTGGGTTCTTGATGTTTTCTGAATGGCGGTTTGATAAGGGTGGTGTATGTATAAAAAGAAGGAAATGAATGGAGGTTATAAAAACAGAGACATTCTATCACCATGGAGATGACACGTGCACTGCTCCACTGCGGTTTAAAGTTTCAGTGGCTATTAATGCTGATGAACCCTGCAGTTCAGGTGAGGGAACCTTAGCCACTGCAGTGTGTCGCAGAGCTGAAAGTATTCGCTTATGAGTCCCACGTAAAGCTGGTAGGGTATCAGGTAACAGAGCACTTTCAGTGGAGATACCTATCTTTACCTTCACAGTGATAATGATTTCTGACAATTCACACCACTGCCCCATCCACCCCCCCTAAAAAAAAATTAACAGAGGGAGTAATCAATGACCAATCGTCAAAGGGCAGAAGGAGGTTGGTTTTTCGTGTTCTAATGCGGTATGTCCATCTGTCTGTCCATCCACTCCTTGCGTGCGACGTGGTGCGTGGGGGCGGAGCGCAAACCCTCCGAGGGGTTAGCCCGTGGCGTTATCCTGAGCGTGCTCTCAGCCAGACAGTCATCAGCTCCCTGCTTATCAGCCGCGGAGACACAGATGCTCTAATGAGTGTGAAATCCCTCTAATTCGAGCCGAGCTGCGGCCTGATCACTGCGCTTCAGCCCACAGCTCAGAGTGCGAGGATGATTACGAGATTCGCCGCTCCATCACAGATTAAACACTCAGACCCTGTCCATCGCTGGCCGGGTCTCTGACCCCCCCCCCCCATGTGTGCACTACAGCTGAGCTTCCCTTCACTGTGAGCAGGAAGTAATGGAGGAAAAACACTGGACAAAAACAACACGCAGAAATAATTACAGGGCAGGATCCTTATAGCAATATCCTACATCCTTGTCAGTGTACATAAAGCTGTCGCTTCTTTAAGTGAAAAGCAGAGCTGTGGTCTTTCCTCACCGATGCTGTAGAGCTGGGGGGGGGGGGGGGGGACGGAAGCGCTGGTCCCAAAGTGCGGCACAGAGAAACGCGGCGTCCGCGGTGTAAAGGCGCGCAAGGACCTGAGGCCAACGTGACTCAGGAGTGGCCAAAAGAGGGCAGGTGTGACTCATCCTGCCCAATCACGGGGGCCGAGGCTGCTGGAACTGCCGCGACCGCCGGGGCCGCTGGGACTGCCGCGCGCCGTCGGCCGTTAAAGGAAATATCAGCACTCATTAGTGTTAATGTAGCTGCTTTTCATACAGCCCCAGCCAATCCCGTGGAAGGAGTGCACACATCCCATCATTCCAGACTGTACACGCTTCATACGGAGTATAGTCCTGAGTAAATCGTGATTATTTCTGTATATTGTCATATTTTCATGTATGGCTCCTCCAAAAAGTCAATGTACGATTCTTAACCTGGCCCAGTTCAAATAATAAACCAAACTGTAACCTATCTGAATACCAGTGAGGCTCTTTCTTCTGCTCGGTGGCTTGGCTGGACTGGGCTGCTTCTTATGTTGTTGTAACATTTCCATAATGGTTCCAGTCTCTGATTCCTCAGAAATTTTGGCACTTTTGGGTACACTGACAGGGTGTTGCAAAGGCCTAGGTGTACTCTTTTCCTAAATATACTCTTCTGTAAATATACTCCTCCCTGAATATAGTCTTTCCTAAATATTCTCTTCTCAAAATATAATCTTCCTTAAATGTATACCACACTAAAGATGTTCTTTTCTATACTGTACCTCTCCTTAAATACACCCTTTCCTAAATATAATATAATCATCCCTAAATACATTCTTTTCCTAAGCATTCTGTACTCATCCCTAAATACACTCTTTCGTAAACGTACTGTTCTCATCCCTAAATATGCTCTTTCCACCATGGCCAGAACGTGTCCCTGGACAGTCAGGGAAGGCAGTGACACTTATAAATTCCTCTGGAAAAAAATCCATAAATATTAAACATTATTCAGTCAAGAGCCCTTTTGACTGAATAATAAGACAGTTTAATACCTGAGAGACAGACCTTCTGCCTGTGTTTCTTGATCACCCAAGATAAGGACTTCATTTAGCCTGGCTCCTTCAGTTGCCACATTCTTTCCATTATACAGTGGGACACTGAAAGAGACAAACATTATCCATAGCCCTGTGGCATTAATCTATGGATTATTAGAGCATCACATATATCTGTGAAGAGTGTGTGTGTGTGTGTGTGTGTGTGTGTGTGTGTGTGTGTGTGTGTGTATATGTACATATGTATGTAGATGCCTTGTGTGTGTGTGTGTGTGTGTGTGTGTGTGTGTGTGTGTGTGAATTTATAGTGTGTGTGTGTGTGTGTGTGTGTGTGTGTGTGTGTGTTTGGCCATCAGGATGGGATGTGCCTATAAGCTAAGTCTTAAATCCTCTTGAGGCCCAGATCAAAAGCGTTCACATGCTGTCTGCCAATCACAACATTAAGAGGGATCTGCTGATGCAAAAAAGGGTGTGGCAACATGAGCCACACCTCTCAGCCACACCTCTAAGACACTCCTGTTATTTGCCTCCTGCAACAGATGTTTTCTATGACATTCAAAATCCACTGTGCTCACTGTGAGCCAGCCCAAACCCTTCATCAAAACGTTTTATTTATCAGACATTTTTCCCCCAAGTAAATGCAATGCTATTTGACTGATACATTTAAAGGGTTGACTGATCAACTGCTGTGAAGACAAACATTGTGTCTCTTCCAGAAGAAACTTTAAAAAATTATTTTGATGGAAAAACTGCATTTCTTTCTTTATCAAAAAGAAAAATGTCTCACGCACACACCCAGTACAGAGTGTACTAGTGATTGCTACATGTGTGCCCTGACAGACACAGAGAGTGCTAAAAATAGACAAAGCTCAATGTGGCATAAAGGCATATTTAATGAAAAGAAGCTCTAATGATCGGAGTTAATCCCCATCGTTTCCACTGTTTGCAGAAATACTTCCATCTCTGGGCGAAGGCCTCGGTCTGGCAGCTGAGAGTCGCTGCTGTCTTGGGCTCTCTCAGCAGCTGTGTTAACATGCGCTACACGTTTTCGTATTAGCATCTTTAAATGGAATAAACACAGCGATTAAAAAGCTGTCCGCCAGCCTTAAATGTGATGTCACAAGCCGCGCTCACCATCGATTGATTCCATTAAATACGCAAAGCATTGTTTTTTTTTTTTTTTTTTTGCGGTTGGTCTCTTAAATTTGAATTCTGGCTATTTACACGCAGGAATTTAAACATCTACCCCCCACCCTGACATTAACACAGGGGAGGTCATTGGGATTCAATAAAGAACATGCTCTCTAAAGCATAAATCACGATCCCATCATGTTTTCAAATTCAATTGCAGCAGCTTTGTGTGTTCAACCCCCCCCCATCCCCCCCCCCCGGCCCCCCAACACACATACACACACACACACACACACACACACACACACACTCACTCCATCCTTGCACACGTCTCTTGCTAATCTTATGTCTTGTAGGCGCACTGGAGTGAATCGGCTCTTAGGTCATAGGCTACCCCCCCCACCCCTCCCACCCAATATCGAATCCCCGCTCTTATTACAATGCCTGCCCTGTGTAGCGATGAGACGTGCTTCGCTCCCTTGAGCAGACGGATAAACCCGCATCCCAGCGCTGCTTCCCAAACAGCCACAATGAGCAATGAGCAGTGAGCAGCGCAGAGGGGCAGATGGGAGCAAATGTCACGTTCTGCTCTGAGCCATGCACTCCTGCCACCTCCCCCAGTGTTCCAGGGCGATGTCATCAGGATCCAATCAGGATAATGCTCTGGGGACTGATGTCATAGGGGAATGTCACAGTGGGTCGCTTCATTGAAAACTAAACCTCCTGAGACAGTTCAATTATAGGTAATGCAGTACAGTACTGTTTCTCTTGTCCTTGTGTTGATGTAAATTAATTGGAATGTGTTTGTAAAGTATAATAGAGGTAAATAATGAATGTAGGTGTAATTTGTGTATGTGTGTGTATATAAATTAAACAAGTCTGTGATATATGTTAAATAAACTCTAGTGATTAGAGCCAGTCATAGGTTTTTAGCTTCTCGTTAATGAAAAACTCACCTGCAGACAGAATAAAGTGTAACTAATAATCAAAACCCAGATGTTAAAACACGCTGAGCACAGCAGTCGGGTGCAGTGTGTTGTACTGTAATGGACAGCATCAATAGTCCTGTAATGCTCTATAGCACAGGCTGTAAACAAGCTCATTCTAATTTAAACTTCATTTCAACAGTGAAAGCGTGGAAGTGCAATCCCATATTCTGAGCTCAGTAAAACAGGGTCTTTCTGTGACAAATTAATAGTAAAATTCTTTTATGTCACCATAAAGCCTAACAGTTATTTATCCTTACCTTTTAAGTCAGTTAATTGGTGATATATTTTATCAGTTGCTTTGTGACAGGATAAACAGGTATCCAGTGTCACATGCATATATGGCATCACAGTCTCTTTATAGCCAGGTTGCTGTAGTCACACAGCTGAGACTGTGTACTGTAGTGTGGCACAAATGCGATCACAACAGCATGCATATAAAATCCAGCGTGAAGTGTGGTCCTGAAAATGGTTCACCACAGCACTGAGGATGCTTTCATTGGGTGGGCGTGGTCTCAGCACTGCAGGTGTGGGTGGGGCTGAGGCGCGGGGTCCTTCAAGGCATGCAGGGAAAGGGAAAGCTCAGGGTCTACATCCTGCAGTAGCCAGGCAGGGCCTCTCGGGGACTGGAGAGAGGGGAGATTACACATACGCATACGCATACACACACGCACACACAGCCCCACAAAGCAACCCATGCACTCACCTACCAAATGCCTCAGGGGAGGAAGTGTTCTCTCCCTCTCACTCCCTCACGCTCTCCTTCTTGCTCTCTCTCTCTCTCTCTCTCTCTCATTTCTTTGAGTTTTCTAAAACCATATATTGTACATGTTTTCTCACTATTTTTTTTATCTGATAAAATAACAATGACCTAAAAGTAAAGTCTCTCCTCATATCTCTCTCTCAGCTCTTTGTCTCACTTTGGAGTTGAGGGTAGCTGGCCTGTATAAAAGGTATGTAATATCCCACTGAGTGAGTCTTGTTTATTTGTTGGTTTGGACAATTTAGATAGATAGTTCTGCTTGCCTGACCAGCCCTGTATTCCCTAATTAACACAGGTGATTCTTTATTCATGTTTCATTAATTGGACTGCGAAGATCGGACTACCAACCGTGCCCTTGTTTTCATGAAAGAATGCACGAATAGCGTGCTCTTGGCTTTGATGAAAAGGTGCACAAATTGGTTGTTTATTTCCTTATAAGGACATGGCATGTTAAAGTGGAGCTGGGTATTTCATTTGATTTTTTTAATGCAAACAGGCAATTGAATAATCCATCGCTGTTCTGTCATTAAATTATTAGAGTGAGAGGATCTTTCTCTTTCTGGGTACATCAGACCAGATAGTAGGCACATTTAAGGATATTGGTTATTTTCAAAGTGAACACTGAAATCCTCCAGGCCTATTTGTCTAAGGTGGGGGATAACCATATCAGCTGTAGCACTGCAGTTTGAAATCCACACCATCGTTATCTAAGGGGTAGCACAACCAAAGTGCAGGAGAACCTCTTTTATGGTCATAGGTCATAGAAACTCTTTTATGCTACAGTCATGTCTGGATCATAGATTCACAAAGCCAGCCTTCAGAAGAACACTGACAAAGAGTACTGAAGGCCTCTGTGTTGATTCCATCTGTTCTAATGGGGTTAACCGATCACACGACTCCAGGGAGTTTTTGGGGTATCTCGGCTCGTGCTTCCCCGAACCCCGTCACACAGCAAACAAACACAGACAAAGGGAGAGAAGCGTGCGGATCCGAGCCGCCTGCGAAGGAATTGATTAAGGGTCTTTGATCTGTGGCAGCGTAGAGCTGGCGATGCTCTTTCATCTGTGTATGTGGGTCACACTTTGATCGGCTGTTTGTGCCGCGTGAATCCCCTGGGTGGAAGCCCGATGTGAGAGGGAGCGTCGTGCGTCTCTGGACCAGAGCGAGGGCTGAGGCGCTGTGTCTTTCTCAGAGGCTCCGATCTCTCAAGCCCTGTGGAGGTTGAGGGCAAGAATGTGTAGATTACAGTGCTGCCACTGATTGCGCCCTCCTTACAAATCAAACCACTCGAGCCACACAAAGTGAAATTTAAATTATGGATTATTGCCACGGCTGCTGGGAAATGGCGCGGCTCACATTTAGTTACGACTGTTTTACTCAACAGTATATTCCTGGTCATTAATGGACCATTTAGGTGCACCCAATTTAGGCACCACTCTGTAGCCTTCTTTGGCTCCGCGGTTCTTTATTCATACCAAAACCATACGCCACAAGCAACTCTACCCGGGTCTGAGGATTTATCCATGTGTGCCGAATAGGTTTTTACCTCAGCTGGGTAGAAATCGCCAAGCAACGGCATCGAAATTAGAGGAAGCCGAGTGATCCTGCAGCAGGAAGAGAAATGGTGGTCTGTTGACCACTGTATTACATTACAAAACATCTTTTCCAGAGCAACTTCCAGCACAAGAGAACAGCAGTGAATTCATTCAAGTTATATGTTTCTGGGTTTTTGTTTTTTTTCTTTTTTCAAAATCCCAGAAAAAAAAATCGTCCCTCAGTGCAGAAGGCTAAATGAGGAAGGATAAGTGAGACAGGCTAATGGAGGCAGGCCCTGACTCACAGTGGGTGAGTACAGCCAGAATGCAGCGACCAAGTAGTGATGTCACAACGAATCACCACCCAGCAGCAGCGCAGTAAAGAACCCCCCCCCCCCCCCCCCCCCCATCATGTGATGGATGGTTGTGATCAGTCGAGCAGGACAGCCTCTGCTGATGGAAAAGCCTCACTCACCTTCCATTGGTTTATAAGTTTAAAGACCCATTTAAGGTGATGGGAATCGCGTGGGGGCACTCAGCATGTCTCCACATAGTTTGTGCAGCTCCAAACTGTGGAGCTGGTCACATTTTCATGACTTTGCAGGTGTGATTCCACAGGTGGCGAGCTGCTGTTGTAGTCTTGAGAAGGGTACCTAACCTGGCTTTCTTCTGTAAGCATCAAGCTGTATGAATGGATACCATGGAAAAGCAATGTTCTGTAGTTTGTGATTGGAAGTGGGTTAGCAATTAAATAATATTAATAGTTTTATCTGCTGTCACATTTACTTTTACATTTATTCATTTGGCAGATGCTTTTATGTAATAAAAAATGAACAGAATATAGAGTACAATACATGTAGTTCTGAGAGAGAACAAATGTAAGATTTTAGCACATCCTTTCCTTTCTGGAGTGAAATTATATCAGAATAACAGCAGGAGTGCTGCCAATAAATGCTACCCTTATGAACTGGCACATTCAACTAATATTTACCTAGAGTAAGGGTGCATACAGTACCTCCAGTCCAGGAGGAAAAAAATCCAGCTGGTTTTCCATCTCTCCTCAGACCATCCACGCACTCAGAACTAGGGAAGATAACCTGATGGGATAAATCAAGTTAATGATTGGTTGAATTGAGTCAATTATTGGATGATGCAGTCAACTCCTACAGGCTGTGTGGCTGTCCAAGGGTAAGGCTGGCTAAGTGGCCATGATCTACAGTTTAGCCTCTAATTGCTTTAGAATGGGTCCAATCAGAGTACTTCTGTTTAATTTTGGATGAATTCTAAATAGCATCCAGAGCTTAGCTTTTCCCTGAAAACAATTAGGCAAATTGTTCCTATGGCAGCGGATCTGATGTGACCTCCATCTAGATAACAGCCCATTGTGCTGTAAGCACCTCTAAGTACCTTTATGGTTTATGTAACCGGGTGAGCAGGGTCTGCTGTTCGGTCCACCAGTAATTTCATCAGTGGTGCAGAAACACCTTCCATGCTCCTGATTCTTTTTGATTTCAGAAAAAAAACTGATTGGTCAATAACCAGGGGTCAAAAGTGTAAGCAGTGCACTATGGGAAATTAAATTTTGGCATACATGCAGTGTTATTGTTTCATACCATCCTCCAGCTGAGCTGTAGATTCATGCCATGTTTGTCTCAATGCTACGACACAGCACCGACTACAGTGAGACCAGAGGTGTCTGAGAGCACCACCCAGCTCTTGTGGGTTCAATCTCAAAACCCAGGACAGAGGTATGAAAATTGCTGACTTTTGGAATCATGGTAGTTAATATACAGCAACCCCCACCCTGCTCAACAGACACCTCCCGTTCCAGATCAAACTCAGGTCACCGTAGGGCAGCCAGTGTGCTGTCTCACTGCTTTGAATCATTTCCCTTCACAGCCTTAATTAATGGGAGGTACCTGGAGTTCAGAGGTCAACATGACCCCCTTGGGCTCCAAATGAATTATTTGTGTCCAATGTTTTTCTTTACTCAGATTCAGCCTTTCAAGAGTAATTCCGCTATTTCTGCCCACTGAAGGGGTGATTCACCTGCAAATGGCTCCTATTTCTGTTTTGTTGTTTAGACTAAAAAGTATTCTGTCACATAAACCACAGATACAATGGCATCTGGTGCTTGGCTGGTGGTTAGCTAATGTTTTCTGTGATTAAAGACACTGGCCTACTTTCATGAAGCAGAAATGAAGAAAGGAAACTATCTGACCTACAATGAAAATGCTGGTTGAGATTTTGTGCAGCCCTGCAGGGGTACAGCAGAATGTATCTGCAATCAGAAATATGCCAGGGACAAGGCAAGACCAGAACTGTGCAGAACATTCATGAAACTGTACTGCACTGTGTTAGACTGGTGGAGAATACAGTGGAAACCCAACATGGTAGACATTCAAACGGAATAAATGTTGAATTTTACAGGACTACACAAGCCAATTACAGAATTAAATCAAATCACTTGTGCTTTTTATTTTGGGCTAATGTCTCTGTATTACTGTGGTCATGAATTCAAATGCATTTTTAATTGATACAGTGCTGTGCAAAAGTTTTTGCCCCCTTACTGATTTTTTACCTTTTTGCACCTTTGTCCCACTTAACCTTCACAGATCATCAAACAAATTCAAACATTACACAAAGATATCCCAAGTATTAAAAAAAATCAGTTGTCCTGTTGTGATTTTATTTGTTAAGTGAAAAATCCTATCCAAACCTACATGATCCTCTGTGAAAAAGTATTTGCCCCCTTGTTAAAAGGTGAGGTAATTGTGGTAAATCCTATTATTGCGGAATGCTGAGTTCAATTTCATGGCCACATCCAGGCCTGACTGCTGCCAGACATTTCCAATCAGGAGACCACTAACATAAAACCTGTCTGACAAGGTGAGGTAGGCCATACTGAACACACATCATCATGCCGCGTTCCAGTGAGCTTCAAGAGCAAACAAGAAAGAAGATTATAGAGATGTCTCGGTCTGGGAAAGGATACAAAGCCATTGGTAAATGTTTGGGACTCCAGTGGAGTACTGTCAGAGCCATTATCCATAAATGGAGAAGGCATGGCACAGTGGTGACCCTTCCCAGGAGTGGCCGACCTAGCAAAATTACTCCAAGAGCACGGCGCAGACTAGCTGCAGAAGTCCAAAAGGATCCAAGAACCACGTCTAAACAACTGCAAGACTCACTTGCCACAGTTAATGTCAATGTTCATGACTCCACCATCAGAAAGACACTAGGCAAAAATGGCATCCATGGAAGAGTTCCGAGGCGAAAGCCACTGTTGACCAAAAAGAATATCAAGGCCCGACTCACTTTTGCCAAGAAGCATCTTGATCATCCCCAAAGCTTTTGGGAAAATGTCCACTGGACTGACGAAACTAAAGTTGAACTTTTTGGGAGAAATGCATCCCGTTACATCTGGCGCAAAAAGAACACTGCATTTGATAAAAAGAACATTGTGCCAACAGTGAAATATGGTGGTGGAAGTGTGATGATCTGGGCTTGCTTTGCTGCTTCAGGACCTGGGCGACTTGCCATTATCGATGGAACCATGAATTCTGCTCACTACCAAGAAATCCTGGCAAAGAATGTTCGGCCATCAGTTCGAGACCTCAAGCTAAAGCGCACCTGGGTTCTGCAGCAAGAAAACGATCCGAAGCACACCCGCAAGTCCACTTCTGAATGGCTAAAAAAGAACAAAATGAGGGTTTTGGAGTGGCCTAGTCAAAGTCCCGACCTGAACCCTATTGAGATGCTGTGGCATGACCTTAAAAAGGCTGTTCATGCCCAAAAACCATCCAATCTGGTTGATCTTAAACAATTTTGCACAGAAGAGTGGGCCAAAATCCCATCACAGCGATGTGAAAGACTCATCACCTCTTATCGCAAACGCTTGACTGCAGTTATTGCTGCAAAAGGCGGTTCAACCAGCTATTAGGTTTAGGGGGGCAATTACTTATTCACATGGGCCTATGTAGGTTCAGATGTTTTTTTTTCCCTTAATAAATGACATTGGAACTGAAAACTGCATTTTGTGTTTACTTGTGTTTTATCTTTGTATAATATTCAGGTTTGCTTGATCTGAAATGGATGAGCGTGACAAACGTGCAAGAAATGTCAGAAATTGGTCAGGGGGCAAATACTTTTGCACAGCACTGTATGTATGCACACATCAGATAACTGTAGTTAAGTTGATTAAGCTGGTTAAGTTTAATTAAGTCAAAAGCTGGAGGTCAGGCAGTGCTGGTGCTTGATTATTTACCCGTATTGATATTGTTCCAATATGTATGTTTGGCATTTATCCCTTATAATATGGATGCATATTATTCTTACTGAAATGAGGGGGTAAATAAGGACAATAAGGGTGTCTTATTTAGCTGTTTACATTCAAAGGCTGGGGTGACTGGGTGAGGAAAGAGTGTTATCCTGAATGGTTTTGCCAGTGCAGAGGCACACAGCAGCTGGTATAACACACGTGAGCCAGGCTTGTGCCATGGCCACAGTATTGGAGCAAGCCAACAAGCCAAGCCAACAATGGCTTAAAAACTAACTGACTGAATTTCACAGAACAGGGAGCAAGACTGAACTAAAACTCCCCACAATTTTATGGTTATAAACAAGTTACAGTTCATCCCTGCATCTGTGGTCCTGGCTCCTGTGAGAGCACCGAGGAGGGCAGTAGTCAAAGTGTACATTCAACGATATTGCTATTGAGAGCCGGAGCAGCCGCTGCCATACAGGGCTCCGCCATTTTTTAAGTAAGCACACAGTAAGCTACTGTGTGCAGTTGTTTTTTTCACAACCCTTTTACTAATATATTATCACAACGTTTTTGCGACGAACTGGGTTATCCTGATTGTTTGCAATCTTCAGTGCTTGTGCCCCCAAAAATCTCTGAGGAACAAATTAAATATTTATCATCCCCCCTGCCCCTGTGTGAGAGGACGCTGCGCTGTCACAGGCTAACTGTTCCTCTTCTCTCGCAAAAGCCCCTTGCTCTCGTGTGAACGGCATAAATCCATAATCCATGAACACCAGCATTTCCTGAGCAGCCCGGCTGAGTGCTGCCCCACCCCCCCCCCCCCCCCCCCCCCCCACCCCTGGTGAATTTCTCCCTCACGGCCCTCAGGTACTTCACTCAGGTTTTTCCTCTCTCTGGCTCTATTTCATGAGGGCTCTCTCCACTCTCTCTCTGTGCTCTCTCTGCGTTTTCCCGCCTTCCGTGGGAATACCCTCGCGTTTATTTCTGGAAGCCGGCTGATGCGCAGGCTCCTTTGATGTGGAAGATGAAAGTGGGGATTGGGCACGGTGCAGCACGGGGGGAAAGTGACGATAGCGCCCAGAATCTCGGCAGGAACGTCCTCGGGGGGGGGACAAAAATGGGCGCAGCTCATGGTTAGAGTGCCAGGTGCCTCGCTGGGGGTGATTCCCACCAATGACAGAGGAGATAGGACAGTGGGGAGACAGGGCAGAATGGCCGCTTGCCGTTACAGACCAGACTGCAAGGCCCTGCATTCGTCAGCATCTGTTAAAAACACCTCAAACACTCACACGCACCTCCAGCCACCCCAGCTCCAAAAAGACCCCTCTGAAATTTCCCTGGAGGGGAGAAAAAATAAAAAGTAAGAAACATGCAGCAAAATGAATTGTGGGAGTTGTGTTTCCTGATGCTGCAGAAAGATGTTTATCTGATTGCTGTTAATCAAATCTGACAGCGTGGCCAATGGAGGCTTCTGCCACATTTTTTTTAATACCGTGAACCATAAATTCACAGCTTTTGAATAATTCAACAGGACGGAGCTCTCTGTCTCAGGAAAGGTTAATAACTGAGGCAGAAGCAAACCTGAGCTATGATATCACACAAATCTCTTCCAGCAACACATACACATTTTGTATTCTTTTATATACAAATATAAATGAAAGAGACGAGTAAATCAAGTCACAGAAAAAACAAGCATAGGACCTGTACTTACCACAATGGAATATAATCACCAAAACACTGCATGGGATTTAGGAATCAATGAATCATTTATAGTGTATGATGTCACATTTAAACATACCTAGAGATCTGTTCATGTGAGGATGAAGTGTTGTTTTGCAATAGCTCTGAATCTTTCTCACCAAGAGGGCTGAGTACATGCTTGATGGATTTGAGTGAGGCTCCTTGTCACTTCCATGAATGACTGCTCTGTATGGATTTGATGGTCCAGCCATTAATGGTGTTGGACACTGTTCTTCTGAATGCACAGCTCTCAAAGGAACATTCAGGGACAGGGCTGCTGAATTCGTTATGCAAGTGCAAAACCCAAGTAATAATTTTTGGCCTCGTTTTTGGACTCGCTGGCTTTGCCAAAAGCACTTGGCATTTGGAGCGTTATCTGTGCTAAGACGTTATGTTAAAACTATTCTATGAATTGTAATGTTTAGAAACTTTTTTTCTCAAAGTTTGAGGTCAGCGTGTTCTATGAAAAGCAGCTTCGTTACCCCTGGCAGTGGGAAACCATGGCGGTAAGGAGTCTTTACGCTTGTTTATCAGTTATATGCTTGGCTCCCAAAGCACCACACAACACAAATAGCACTGCAGTACAGAGTGATACTTTCCCTACCTTGTGTATTACCAAAACAGCATTGCTATTAATAAAATCAAGTTTAAGAGGAGGAAATGCAATGAAGACGTTAAGTAACTGCAGCTATCTTTAGCTATCTGCTGAGGAATAATCAACACTGGCCTACATTTCATAACTCGAAGACACAGACACAGTAGTTTGACTGAATTGTCAATCAAACTCCTGCCAGAGCTGTCAATCATCCTCCTGTCTCAGTGTCACAATATCCCTGTCTAACAAGCAGCTGTCAGAGGGTTCCCACTTCTGTGAGTATAAATTGCAGCACTTTCTGTGAGGACTCTAACATAAGAACTACATAATGCCTTCATAAGCACAACGTAGGTATTCATATGACTTGACTTGATTCATACTTGACTTGACTTGATATTCAAGTGACATAGGCTGTCAGAGTGTGTGGTGTGTCTCTGTTCATACAGCAACAGAAGCAACATTCCCAATGCATGCCACTTTCGGAATGGCTTGGTAATGTCACAAATGACATAGATAGTGACACAGCACATGATATGGCTGTCCATGCCCGTTGGAATAAGAGTTTACGAATGGCAGGAGGAAGCATGCCTGTGGTAGCATCGTGGATTTGTTCTGAGAGACCTGTGGCATGCCACATTTCGCTATGTACCACGTTTATCCAGGGTAGCTTGATATTGTTTTGGTAAGTGAAAAGATATTCAATTCAGTTAGATTCACAGCAGTGCCCCTCACGCGATCTGATCCAGCTGCCATCTGGATGTCAGGGTTCATTAAGCCAACTCAACAGCGTCAGCTATGAGCTGGTCTCTTTCATACACTACGAAAGAACGCTAACACCTGTGCTTTGTAGGTGATAAAAAAGCTCTCACTCTACAGTATGCGAAAAGGAGCTTAACTCTCAGATTCAGATTGCCTTTGATCCTGCACCTCAGAAAGAGGCACTTTCAGGATGGTTATCCAGGATGTTCTTATGAAATGAAACGCTTGGAATTCAAGGACACACAGCGTACACCTCACATCTGACCAAGGCATTGGTTTTCCCCCAGGATTTCGTCATGAGAAACCCCTTGGTGAAGAGGGGAGAGACATCGCAAGAGCTTCATAAAACACATACTATTTTGGGTTCACACTTCCCACACAACGTAGTATTAGTGAAAATTTCCATATGACCCCAAATAATAACACAAATAATATATGCGGTATATCTGTCATAGCTGTATCACACTGCACACAACACGTCAGAAGTTTCATTTTCTTTTGAAAATGGATCAGTGTTTTGATTTCAGATATTCAGCCACAACACGAGTAAACCCCGTGAATCTGGTACAAGTCTGGCTGGAGAGATTCACTATTCAGTATTGTATGTTTCCATGGTTGCTGGGAGATGCAGTAATCTTTCCCTCTCTTGTTATTAAACTGATTAGACAGGGTGGTGGTTATGCTGGCTCTCTCCCACCAGGAACACGTAGCGTTTTTTTTGTTTTTTTTTTTAAATCCAGCCTTCTGTGCTGGACAGAATTCAATCAAACTGCAACGCACCCTGCAACTGTATCTTAGTGATGAGTTGATGCAATAATAATTTTTTTCACAATCCTCACACAGCATTTCACACCAATTTCAGTGACCACTGAACTCATAATTCTGTTTGAGTGCTGCATCAAAGAAATGTCACACTTGTTTGAACGTGTGACTCAAATTAAAGACAAATCATGGCATGGTTACGCATGGTGGTTAGTTTCCTCCAGTGCACGCAGAAGCCAGCGGTTCCAGTCCTGCTCCTGTCAGATTTAGGAATGGGTAACGGCTCTATTTCAGTGCGTTGGCTGGTTATTTTTATCTGTGTCTTCAGAATTCTTACATATAATGAGGTTGACTGTTTTTCTGTTGTTTTCCATAAAAGTGTGCGGTATTGATCCCTGCCTAAAAATAAGTGCTTTATTTGGCAATGTGCCTCCACTCCCTCTGTGATTTCACTATAATTAGGAAGTGATGAATTGAAAGGCCTAATTAATGAATTTCCTCTCAGGAAGATGAATATCTCCTCACTCTGGCTTTTAATTACAGGGATTCCCTTATTTTTAGCCTCTGAAGTCAGTGCTGTGTCTCAGACATGGCTGGAAAGCATGCCAAACACTTTAGCACATGAGAATACATTAAACACACACACGCACACACACGCGCGCACACACACACACGCGCGCGCACGCACACACACACGCGCACGCACGCACGCACGCACGCACACGCGCACGCACACACACACACACACACACGCGCACGCACACACACACACACACACACACACGCATACACACAGACACATGCACAAATGGAGATCCACATGCTGCCAGCCTCCAGCAGGAGGATCTGAAATCTGCTTCGTTTTCCTCAGAGCTGTCAGTGAGAGCTCTTTCACAGCCTTGCAGACCTTCTTTCACTATAACAGGGGCCGTGGCTGTCTCATCCAAGCTGACTCAGTGTTTCAAAGTGCTGCCTATAGACCTGAAGTTTGAACCAGAACCGCCCGGTCCAGTGTGGCTTAGGGTTTCAAAGCAATGCCTTTAGACCTGAGGTTTGAATCAGAGCCATGTGGTCCAGCATGCCACAGCATTTCAGAGAGCCGCCTGTCGACCTGAGGTCTGAATCAGGAACGTCTGGTCCAGCGTGACTGAGAATTTCAAAGTGATGCCTATAGACCTGGAGTTTGAACCAAAGCTGCCCGGTCCAGCATGGCTCAGTGTTTCAGAGAGCTGTCTATAGACCTGAGGTTTGGGAGGGGCAGGACCCAGTGCACTTAAGCCAGCAGCAGATGAAGCCCACTTCCATGGGTCCCTTAGAGACGCCTCCGTATGTTGAACTAGGCTCTGCCAAAGGAAACGTAAAGTATGCTTCATATCACTCTCATTTGCTCAGTCTCAGGTGTGTGAAATTTGTTTAAAAATATTACCACATGATTCTGTGACCTTATATTGTATCATTTTGCAGAAAGAGTGCATCCATTTTGAAAATATGATGAAATCTGTGTGCAAAATACAACTAATAGTGTAGGGAATGTTTTCCCATTACAGATTCTTAGTAGCATTGAACAGACAGTTGCTTGCAACAAATGTTATTCGACATCACCATGCTCACCAACAGAGCACTCATGTTTTTGCAATGCACGGTACTCTGAATACTCAAGCCAAGAACAAACACATGCAGCTGTGTGACAGCAGTGTGGCATCGTGGCAAGGAGCAGAGGTTGCCAGTTTGATTCCATTGGGCGCTGCTGTTGTACCCGTGGGCACAGTACTTAACCCTTGGTAACCCTTGGATCACCATGGTGAATATCTAGCTGTATGAATGAATAGCATGTAAAAGTGTAAGTATCTGTGGATAACAGCATCTGCTGGGCAAACATTATGTAGTAATAAAGTATGCTTTGATCAGTGATCCGAGGACAGTATTCAGAGCCATAAAAGCAATCTTGTTCTGCGTATTGTCCGCTTGGCGTTGAGTGTAGCAAGGTGCCGCTGCGGATATTACTGGGATATTACCGGAAATTAGCAGATATCTGGAGGAAACATGGACACATGGGAGCAGTGGGAGAGTAAAGAGGGGTATGTGTATTTTTAGGTATGCGTGCAGGAACATCAGAGAGGATGCGAGAGCTCGGAGAGACTGCCCTCCTTCACAGAGCACTCTGCCTTCCTCGCTTCAACACCATCCCTTGGTGCACGCGTGTGTGTGTGTGTGTGTGTGAGAGAGAGAGAGTGGGAGAGTGAGAGAGAGAGAGAGAGAGAGAGATAATACCTCCTGAATGCATGATGAATTTAGTCATCGGGCTTAGACTGACAGGAACTGGTTATACTGTAGCAGTGGAGTGCAGCGTTGAGCGTGCGTGCCTGCATGTGTGAGAACCAGACTATGCTCTGAGGCGTTCCATCATCCTTTGCTCTCCTGCAGTCTCTCTCTCTCCCTCTCTCTCTCCCTCTGTATCTCTCTCTCTCTCCCCCTCTCTCTCACTCTCTCTCTCTCCAGCCTCCTTCTCCTGAAGAGAGGGGAGTCACGCTACAGCCAGAGAGAACGCAACACAACGACAAAGATCTGCAAAGGCAAAAGGATTGTCTCTTTTTCCGTGTAGCGCCGCTGCGCCTCTGAGCTCAGAAGCAGAGGGGGGGGAGCAGAGAGGACACACGCAGAACACCTCGTGCTTCTCCTTTTACTTTCTTTTTTTCCCTTCTTTTTTTTTTTACACAATCGGGAGAGAGAGAGAGAGTGCTCATTAAATCCAGGAGCCCAAGGGAAGCCTCTTTCTGCAAGCAACCCTCCTCCCCGCCCCCCTGAGAAGCAAGCATGCTTAACAACCTGCCTGAGTGTGAGGAGGGGGACGGAGGGCAAAACAGCCAGGGTGAGTGCCTGAAACCCGCCGCCGAAACGAGGAAAGAGAGATGGATTGAGTGAGTGAGTGAGTGAGAGAGGGAGGGAGAGGGGGAGAGAGAGGGAAGGAGGCAGGAGATGCTCTGCTCTCTCTGCTGCTGCTCAGCGCTGGTGCCTGCACGGCCGTGGCTCTTGCTGCAAGGTGGCTGTGACAGGAATAATAATCGCGTTTCTCAGCGAGTGTGAGAGAGAGCGCGGGGGGCACGTTGGCCGCAGTTTCCGCGAGCCGCCAGCACGCTGTCCCGTTTCAGAGCGGTCGCCTCCTCCTCCTCCGCAGCACGTGTCACACCCCTCGCCCTCGCGGCCCGGCTGGGGGAGGAGCGGGGGCTGTGCCCACCAGGGTGCCCCCTGAGGTGCCCGTCGCAGCGGTGGGTCGGACCGTGACGGCCGCGCGGCGGAGCACAATCGGCGTCTCCGTCCGTGTAAAGCCACAGCAGATTTCTGCAATTTTCAGTTCCGCGCATCTCTGCCTCTGCGCTCCAAGCTCCCATGCAGCGGGCGCGCTCAGTCCTGCTGCATCCTGGGAATCTCTTACCGGAGCTGCCAAGTGGCGGCCAAAGATGCCTGGCGTCCACATGCAACTTCCCGGGATTCTTTGCAGCATGTCCATGTCAGCGATTTGGGCTGAGATTTACACATACCTCTATATGCCTCTCTGTCTATTTACACATATATCCCTGCAAGATGGCATAGATTTTTGTGCTCAACAAATGCTCAGTCATTTTATTCATTTGTGTGTGTGTGTGTGTATGCGTGTGTATGCGCGAGTATGTATGCGCGAGTGTGTGTGTGTGTGTGTGTGTGAGAGAGACAGAGAGAGGAAGAGAGTGTGTCTGCTGTATATGCGCTGAACAGTAATCTACTGTATGAACAAGTAGATTAAATGTGCCATTTACTCTCTGAGATTCTTACATAACCCCCCAGCCTTTGACAGAGGCATAGATCACCTCTGGTGGCCCAGGATGCAGACATTAATCACATGATTTATCCGGGCTCCTCGGCGCTCATTTGCTTCGTCTGCTCCCTGCCGTTCTGAATTCCAGCAAGGTAATATCTCCCCTCTCCGCACGCCGATCGCCAGGCACAGCTCTTTGCGGCGAGCGCAGACTCCACAGAGGCTCTGGATGTGGTAGGATACTGTCGGAGAGAGCAGCGCCAGCGTTATGCACTGCTGTCCAAGGTGCTGAAATCCTGCTTCACGCTTCAAAATTAAAAAGAGGGCCATTTTGAGCGCACTCCAGCATACAGACTGTACTGTTCAAGGAGGCATCGGGAAATATATTGAAATTGGTTTGGTTTGTCTTAACCCTGTTTGTTTGCTGCCTGATAGAGGTTTGGTTTGTGTTAACCCTGGTAGTTTCCTGCCCAACAGTGGTTTGGTTTGTGTTAACCCTGGTAGTTTCCTGCCTGACAGTGGTTTGGTTTGTATTAACCCTGGTAGTTTCCTGCCTGATAGTGGTTTGGTCTGTATTAACCCTGGTGGTTTCCTGCCTGATAGTGGTTTGGTTTGTGTTAACCCCATTTCTTTGCTGCCTGATAGTGGTTTGGTTTGTCTTAACCCTGGTGGTTTCCTGCCTGATAGTAGTTTGGTTTGTGTTAACCCCATTTCTTTGCTGCCTGATAGTGGTTTGGTTTGCTGGTTTCCTGCTTGTGCTTTGAAAAAGTACGCTCTGTAGGTGCCTTTCCCTCTGGTTCTGTCCTGTGCGATGCGGGGAGACTCTGTAGTAGAACAGCTCGTTCAGATTTAGCCAGTGTGCCCGGTCTGCGCACCGCTGCAGGGGAGGATTCCCCTCTCAGCTTATTTTAGCTCCAGATGAGCTGCGTTTTCTGTCCAGCCTCTCCAATCCGAGGCAGGACCTCATTCTCGCGGTCCCGCCCCTCCGTACTGCAGGTGTTCGAGGTGCTGCAGATTGCACCTGGCCTCATTAGCGTCATGCTATGAGTGATTGAGGGGACCCCCCTAACAGGAAGCCCCCATGGGCAAACAGCGGGAGAGTGACAATTGCTGCTGTCAGTCTGCAGTCAACATGGCAGTGTCCCCCCTGGTGTTCGTCTCCAACCTGCTGAAAGGCACTCATGCAGATTATCACAACACTCTCTCATGTCCCACATGCAGAGCTCCACTCTGGCCATTCACACATCATTATTATTATTATTGGTAGTGGTATTAGTAGTAGTAGTATTAGTGGTAGTAGTTATTGATGTTGTCATTGTCTATTGTGGTAGTTTTAAATATTTTGTTATTATAACATTACCAAAAATCTCAAACTATTTGAGATAAAAAAACACCACAGTCAGAGACAAGATGGGCTATGAAAATGGTCTTAGATCACATGGTCTGGCATTGCTCATATTGCATTTTCTGCATTTTCTGGTTTGCAACACACACAAAAGGCACA
Source organism: Megalops cyprinoides (assembly GCF_013368585.1). Lineage (NCBI taxonomy): Eukaryota > Metazoa > Chordata > Actinopteri > Elopiformes > Megalopidae > Megalops > Megalops cyprinoides. Next base: position 11,657,265 of record NC_050589.1, read on the forward strand.
GTGGCCAGGAGCCAATGAAATTACAGCTTTGGTAAATTTGCATGCAGGCACTGCATTGGCCGATTTTTAATCCTGAGCAGAATGCTACAGAGCTCTGTATGAACCCTCACAGTCGCGGGGGTCGCGCTCTTCTCTGTGCCTCTCCTCTGACGCCTGCTCCGTCCGTGAAGCACGCTTTCCCTGTGTGGCCCTCCCACTCTTCCCCGCTGGCTGCTCCTCTCGTTGCCGTTATTGATTAAGGGGCTTAATGTATGCGCACCCATTGGAGGTGACAGCGGCGGAACGCACTGCTCTCTGTCCAGAGGCCGGCGAGAATGAAGAGAGAGGTGCTGGAGCGCGTAGCAGGGGCGAGGACAGCGGACGAGGATATCGCTGCGCTGCGAGATGGACAGATAGCTCCTGCAGGACAGAGAACAGCAGACACACGCATGGGTAAATGCTGTCGTGCTGTCAGCTTGCCAAAGGGATCGTTATCCCCGGTGAAAGAGCTGTTCAGCTGCATGCGCGGATGGGTTCATTTCCTTTGCAGGAAAAAAAGAGGATATCTGCTTTCCCCGCGCGGCTGTCTGCTGGCATGTGCCCTGCCTCAGTGAGTCTGTTTGTGTGAAGCAGGCTTGTGATCGCAGGCTGCTAACATGATAACTGGGAAAGAAATTGCAGTTTGTTCGGCGACAAAATGGAAAAATGAACTTGTTTCCAAACGTATTTTTCACTTTTTTTTTTTCAAGGGGAAGGGGGTGTTTTTTATTTTTTCACTTTTAGAGATGAACTGATCCTGTAGTATTGTGATCAGAGTATCCACCCAGACCCTGGAAAGCCGTGTGTTCAACCTTCATCTTAATTCAGCCCAGTCATACTAGATCATTTGAAAATGGTGCCCTCTGTCTCCCTGCGTTGCACTAGGAATTGAGATAAATGAATTGTGGGCAATTACTCTATAACAGACCTCTCCAGGGGGGTGTGCTTGTACATCACCAAATTCACACAACAAAAACTGTTACCTGCTCTGGTGGTATGAGCCACAGCCAAGTTCAGCCACAGGTAACACTGCTCTCTGAATGGCTTATCACAAGGTATTTGTTGGAAGATCAAAGCCCTGGCATGAGCTCCACCAGTGTTCTACCTGAGCTGGGAGCGTAGACTGTGAGCCAGGGGAGGCGGGGGGGGGGGGGGGGTTTGTAGAGGAGCTCTTTTTTCACACGCAGACTACATATTAACTGCTTGGAGGACCCGCGGCCTGTCAGACCCCCACAGTAAAGGCTTTCTGCAGGCTTAATGTTTTACTTATGACTGAGTGTATAATGCCGTAAAACCTCCCCTGTGCATTTTTCAAGGTAATGACTTTTTTATTATTATTCTGGCCGCTGAGTGAGAGGATCAGCGGAAATACTTCTGTAAAAGCCCTGGAGTGCCAGCTTCCCGAAACACACACACACACACACACACACTCTCTCTCTTACACACACACACACACACACACTCTCTCTCTCTTACACACACAGACGCACACACACACACACACACACACACACGCAATATCTCTCTTTCTCTCTCTCTCTCTCTGTCACACCCACACACACACACACACACACACTCATACATACTCTCTCTCACACACACATACACACAAACACTGTCTCTCTCTTTCTCTCTCTCTCTGTCACATACACACACACACACACATATGTACACACTCACACTCTCTTTTCTCTAGATGTTGCTCACACTGATAAAGAACTAGGTGAATATGTCAATAAAGACTGGTTACAAGCATAACGTTGAACACAAGCAAACACTACATTATGTTACGTGGTTTCTGCACCCCACTGTCTAACTGCACTTCTTTTCACAGCACTAACATAACTCATGTAGTAACACCTGTGTAGCTACTAGTTTATTAAGGTGAGGTTAAAGTTAGTTCATGGTTAGCACAAGACACCCCGTAACATCAAGTAATCCCCAGAAAGGAACAACAGCTGAGACAACGGCTGAGACAACGACGAATCACATTCTATTTACTACACTGTATTCACTGCAAATACATTGTATTTATTTTATGTTTTGTTCCTATTATGACATTGTAATTACACAGTATGTTACAACAACTCCATGGAAAGTGGAACTGGTTATTTAAAGTAGAATGGTATGATGATCTAGTCTTATCTCAATAGTTTCAGAGATGATGATCCCTTTTCATCACTCAAAAACCGAACATGTTTATTCAAATGGTATTCTGCTTCCATTCCATAGAACGCACATTAACTGGGACCGTCAAAGCCCTGTTTGCTTGCTGCACAGGGTGTTTGAATGTTTGGGCAAATACACATGCAATCTAACTGCCTCCTCGCATCTTATTGTGTGAGGGAATAACCCACTGGCTCTCACGGAGGGTGTCTATAAAAGCAAGGCTATGCCACGCTGATACTCAGCAAGGGAGACAGCAACGTCCTGAGACTTCACAACCTTTCTATTCATGTCTAAAAATTTCTATTCATTTCTAAAAAAGACAATTTTGTGTCATGTAGGCTTTCGGGACGCCCAATGGGTTCAGCAATTCCCTGTCTGCTGATGAGGACTGCAGCCAATCACAGGCCTCCATGTCCTCTCTTTGTGTTGTGCATTGGGGCCCTGCTATCCCACCATGCTGCTGAATACTCTGTCTGAATCTCCACGCTCCCAAATGCGAGAGTATTGTTTTCAGAGACTCGGGGAGCCTGTGGGAGCTGTCTGACTGACGCTACCCTGATGTAAACGGACAGTTGTCCATACGGGCTGTCTCATCACCTCCTGAAGAGCACGGAGCTTTGTTCCATTGAAATTCGGAGAGTGTTGTTAACGGCCCCGTTTATCCGAAGCGATTTATTCTGAAAAGAGCTTGGGGAAAAAAAAAAAAATCCCGAGAGATGGGAGGTATTAAAAATAGGAAATTGAGAGAAATTGAGGCGGTGATCTCTTTGTACGAGCGCGTCTCCCAGGACCCACCAGGCAAGGAGATGATGTGACTCAGCAGTCAAGCAGATATCAGGCAGTTTGAGAGAAGAAAGGACAGCAGATATTGGATATTTTCAGAGAGAAGTGAGACAGCAGATAGTGGATGGTTTAAGAGGAGGGACAGCAGACATTGGATAGCTTCAGAGAGAAGGGACAGCAGATATTGGATGGTTTGAGAGAGCTGGGACAGCAGATATTGGATAGTTTAAGAGGAGGGACAGCAGACATTGGATAGCTTCAGAGAGGAGGGACAGCAGATATTGGATGGTTTGAGAGAGCTGGGACAGCAGATATTGGATGGTTTGAGAAGAAGGACAGCAGATACTGGAGGTTTTGAGAGGAGGGACACCAGATATTGGATGGTTTGACAGAGGAACAGGGTGGTACAGGAGAAAAACATGAGGAGGAGGAAGAGTTGGGAGAGTGGTAATGGATTCACACCAGGAAGGAGCTCCTTGACATTAAAAAAAAATTGAATTGATGTATGGGATGCCTTCACCCCAGGTCACACTGAGTCACACAGTTGTCTTCTGTCTTTTTTGTAATGAGTTTCATTGTGATTCATTATTACAGATCCGCATCTCAAACTCCACTATTTTCTAAATCAGCTATTGACATATGTTGCTGAATATACTACTCAGGATGATTGAAATAAATTGTTATCATTTACGCATCTGTTATTTTACTTGTTCTTCAAAGACAGGGAAAACCATGGAAAGGTTCACCTCCATCGGTGAGGGTTGCTGTCACTGCTGCTTCCGCGGTTCATTTTATGTTGAGCTCAAATTGCGAAAACATGATTTCTGTATTGCAGTCCACTCTGCACGTGTGTCATGCGTTTCCAGCTTTGAGAAATCTCAAACGTTCCACTTTACATCATCTCTTCTGGTAGGAAACCCCTGCCAGCTGTGACTCACTCAGCTCATACCATATCCATTGATACAGCTGGACGTGAAGAGATGCCTGGAAATCAAACCCTGCTATCTCTGGGTCACCAGCTCAGCTCATTAGCTGTGACTGCTAACGACACACGACCGTCCCACTTGCAGCACGACGCGAATTAGGTTGGTGGGATAAACTGACAAATAAGGCCAAGATGGCGTAGTTTACACAGTCGCATTCCAATCTGTCACGGGAGAAACCTGAGCGAATGTAACCTATTTCCAAATACATCGGAGGGTAGATTGGAACAATCTATTAGAGGCAGTGGTGCAGCTCAGGGTTGCAGGAACCCTCGCCGTTTGCCAAAGCTATTATGGGGCAATTATATGCTGCATGAGCAGGTGAGATATAACTACCCACAGTGTAATTAAGGTTCTCATTACAGTTATCTGCATGGATGACAAATCAGACATTTGAATATTATATGCATTTTAACGGCGAATATTTTTAGAAACTGTTACCCCCTCCGCTCCCTCACAAACATAACATGCATACACACACTCAGATTTCACAGGTCCGCTCAGATAATATCTGATGACAGACAGACACACAGAAATTTGCTTAATTTTGTTTCAGTATCACCTATTGTCTGAATGATGAAGTAAAACCACATTTTCACTGCCAGATTTTTTGAGCAATAGACGGCAGTCAGGTTGTGTGAAATATCAGATGAGGATGCAGATCAGGCAAGGTGAATACTGTACCCCCACCAACCTGAACAGGTGTCATATCAGCCCAAAAATTTAATCATCTCCTCTCTGTCCCATAAGTAATCATTTCACCCACTTAAATCCACATCCATAAAGAGACAAGAGACAAGACAGAGTATGTGTGTGTGTGTGTGTGTGTGTGTGTGTGCGCGTGCGCGCATTGGCACGTGTGTGTGTTTCACCTCTCTCTGTTCTGTGAGGTGTCTGTGCAGTCAGGGTTCTCTCCTTGTTTAATCCAGTTCCCCGGTGTGTTTAAAATGATTAGGATTGACCCGTGGAGTGTCTGATCCCTGCGGTGAGCCAGCTCCAGTGGAGAGCAGTGATATCAGAACATCACTGTTCTCACCCCACCGTCACAGTGCTGCTAGAACTGGGACATGCTATCCCCCAAACTGCTCCTCCTCTCTGCGGTGAAAACTGATGACTCTGTGCAATGGCTCGGAAGGTATGCATGCATGCTGTAACACAGGCAAGTGCTTAAACAGGAGAGGGCGCTTAGGGTTCCTACAGGCTCCTCCTGTATGTTACCCAGTCCATCACTGTTTCGAAAGACAGAAAAGCAGACACACCTCTCCAGTCATACTCTCACAACCAGCTGCATGCAAGGCAGCACTCTTCCGAACCTCTGTGAGATCTAGACTTAAAGATGCAAGTATCTGCTTGTATGTTTGTGTGTTTGTGTGTGCACGTTTATATGTGTTTGTGTGCTTGTAGGAGTGCATGTGCGTGTGGTTGTGTGTCTGTAAATCTACAATGTAGTCTGTTGTTCTGAGCATGTAAACTAAGAGTACGCTGCTAATCACCTCAAAGTGCGCACAGACTCCCGCCAGCGTCAGCCCCGCCCACACGCCTGTCTAAGCCTCTCTCTGCAGCGCGTGGCTCATACAGACCCACAGAGACAGGATTAGACCTGATCTCCTCCCTGGGCTCAAGCTCACCCACCTGATTGGCCACCCAGGCTGGCAGGGGACATGCCCAGGGGGATTGTGGGTACAGCTGAGGGAACAGGGAGTGTGGAAGGCGCACCCACTCACCTCCTCCAATGAAATAATTACTATTATTTAAAAAAGGAATTGTCCTTTACACTACCAGTCAGGAATAACAAGCTCTTGAAATGTGTAATAATTTTTGTTGGAGGAGGAGAGTGGGTACAAAAGTTTAGTTTTTTTTCTGTAGTGGGTGACTAAGCTAATGCACAAATCTTTCCATAACATTTAGACATTTATATTCCTCCCATGTTGGGAGGCCTGGGGGCACCAGGAGCACAGTGAGGAGGCTTGGAGATAAAGAAGAACAAATATGTGCTGTTTTCATATAAGAGCTCATCTGCAATCCCTTTCATGGTAGTTAAAACTGCCAGGAGCGACTCTCTGGATGGTACCTCACCCACGGTTCACTGTTAATAACATAATGGCGAGACCGATGCTCAGACACACCCCTCAGGGGTCCGGTCTCCCCTGCGGGTCCACGTTGGTGAAACCGCGGTACGAGTAAGACCCAGTCCTGAGGACAGCTGATCCTCAGTGTTCTTAGCTGACCTGGTCCCAAGCCTGACGGGGACGGGTTTTAGGCAGAGGGCATGGCTGCAGACAGACAGGTCCGCCCCGAAGAGGCAGTCTCATCCAACGCAGTCCAGTCTACAGATGTGACACTGCTAACGCTAACGCGAACCTTAATGCAAACCAAATCTGTCGAGATAAAACCTAAGAGGCGTCACATCGGCAGGCAGCGATGCTAGGAAGAGGCCTCCTCTTCTGGACGGCTCTGGCCTCTGGCCCGTGCTGGCGACGTGGATCTCCAGCAGAGCCAGGCGTTCCTGCCGACTGCAGCCCACTGAAGGAGTGGGAGGGCTGGGGGAGCAGATGTCAGAAACGCTACGCAGCGAGGCAGATGACTGCGGCGAGCAGGTGAATGAAAAACAGACAGGTGTGCGCTCAGAGCAGAACTGACGCAGTGACTACGGTCACAGCGACCACTGTCGGCAGTCACAGCGAACACTGATTGTGATCACACTGACCACTAACCACGGTCACAGCAACCACTGACAGTGATAACAGGGACCACTGACTGTGATCACAGTGACTGCGCTGACCTGCAGCCTCATGGTCACATCAGATGTCACTTCGTTAAAACCCCACAGTTCAGAAGGATGACCGTCGGTGTTTATGTAATTATGGCATTGCTGTTCCCTTGCTCATCTGGGGTATCTTACGCTGTGTGCAGCAGAGAGACCTTATGTAATCTGTTTATCATTTAAACAGATGGATTTTTCCTCTGGAACCTAAAGTGGATCGAGGTAAAGAGCCCCTGGTATAACTGTTTTAAAAAAGTAGTATCCCTTCCAGGATTCAAACTTAACACCCTCTGGTTTACATTCCCCTCACCTTGCCAGGGGCTCCTTCAATATATCCTTACTGTCCATTGGTAGCTCCATGAGTAACATTTATAGATGAGATTGAAATTCATCAATCAGCGTTGCATCAGTTCATTTCATCAGTTCATTCACAACACAACAAAAATCAGTCTAAACAATCGCACAGTGCATGCACATTTCATTCAGCTATATTCTGCACCTCCATCCTGATATCCATTCTGCAATACTCCAACCATACCTTCAGTTCCTGTGTCACCAATGCATTCAAATTACTCCAGAAATATAGTTTCACTGGAAGCATATTAGAGGGTTTATGTGGCTGTAATTATTTAGCCTATCCAAAACATAAAAACAAATTTCATACAAGCAACCTGTGTTGTGTTCATAAAGGTGTGCATTCTTTATGGAGCTAGCAATCTCAAATTCTGAGTCCATTTAAAAAAATCAATGTGCATATTTTGTCCATGCCTAGTTTTTATAATTCGATGCATCAAGGGATCAATGCATATTCCCTAGCCATAATAAATACTGGATTTTTGATAGATGATATCTATCAAAGCTATCTACCTTTATTGAACTTGCATATGTTTTTGAGTATATTTACAACTGAATGCACTACCAATGCTATTGTGTTCATATTGAGGTCTTCATAGAAGTTTATTACTCATAATTTGATGAGATGGATGAATACATCCATCCATACAGAGAAATATTCCTAAACAGGGTCTGTCACTGACTGTGAATTCTTGGCTTTTGGTTTTGAGCTCTCAGCACCTGTGCTGTTAAGCCACGCCCAGTCTCCTTGGAGTCAGCGAAGGGGAGAGGAGAGCGCTAGGGAGGCACTGCTCAGTAGCATGCATTAGCATTAGCATTAGCAATTATAACACCTTCATACTCTTATGCAGGTTAGTTAGTAGTGTTCATCACTATGTAATATTAATACTCTACTTGTGGTATGATAGTCACATCAAAGCACTTTACCCCCACTTTTCCACAAAGCAGGCCTTGTGAAATTCCTTGAGGCGTAGGCGGTGGGGGATGGGGGGCAGGGGGAGTGGCTTGAGGGCTTGGAGGACTCCCCCCCCCTCTCCCACCTTCCCTCTAGAAAATGGGTCAACACTGTTCTCCGTGACTGTGAGGGTTTTTTTTTTTTTTTTTTACTGTCACCGCACTGCACCTGTATCGGTGTCAGCATCCCTGTTTCAGGCTGCGTGCAGCTTGCGGTGCTGCACGGCTACGCGTGTCGCGGTGCAGTGCGCAGCGCGTCCCTTGCGACAGCAGGCTGGGAGTGGCGGTGGCAGGCGGACAGGCCCAGCTGACGTCGCTCAGAAGGTCGGAGTGACACTGCTAATGTGGCGCTCCGCGCAGAGCAGCAGGGACAGGTGACAGCACCCCAGTTCCGGGACCCGGGACAGCGAGCGGGGCGGGGGTCTCTCCCGCACAGACGGCGAGCGAACAGACACCCCCCAGAAATGACGCGCGTGTCCGCTGCATCTTCCCGCCGCCAGATTAACGCCCCGGCTTTGTTTCGGAGAGAAGCGTGCTCTCGGCTAAAACAGATCGCCTTCACCGCCTCCCCCGGTGAGAAGACTCAGCGTCCATGCCAAGCACACGCCGTTCCTCTCCAATTTGCACCCCGTTGAGTTTTTGGGCTTCACTTTCCAAGCTGATCCTTATTTTAAGGGGACAGTTTATCAACAATGGTTTAGCACATGAAACAATTATGATCAACATGTTACACTGTTCACTCCATGCACACTGTAAAACAAAATCTCTCTCTCTCTCCCTCTGTCTCTCCCTCGCCCTCTCTCCCTCCCTCTATCTCTTTCCCCCTCCCTCCCTCCTTCCCTCCCTCCCCCTCTCTCTCCCTCTCTCTCTTTCTCTCCCTCTCTCCCTCTCCCCCTCTCTCCCCCTCTCCCTACTTCCCTCTCCCTCTCTCTTTCTGTTGCATGTTTTAATCTGCTGTCCAGATGTACCCATCTAATCAGAACTGCTTTTGGATCCAAATCTCCTCATTTGTCTGATTGCCTGCGTGTGCAGCAGGCGTTGGTGTCGCCCCGGTAGCAGCTCTGCAGAGACACAAGCCACTTCCAGCCCCTCTCACTCAGTATGCTTGTTATTAGCATTTATTAGCGGCTGGCTCTCGGCAGCCTGCGCCATGCGCTGGAGGTGTGTGTGCGTGTGTGTGTGTGTGTGTGTGTGTGTGTGTGTTTGTGTGTGTGAGTGTGTGCATGATGTACGCTGCACTGCAGGCATCTCACACCCTCATCTGCCCCGTGTGGATCTACAGTTGCCCCGCCCACAGCGGTGTGGTTATCGGGAGACCGCCCTACCTCTGTAGCACTGGGGAGAAAAAGTTTCTTGCTGGCCATCACAGCCCTATCTACTGAATAGCCTGCACAGTTCAGAATGCACTTTCCCTCACTGTATTTACCTGGTATTCACTCTCGCTGTTTTTATGAAGTTATGATTCTGTGTTCGATTGTGACTCTGTGCTCCCCCCGTTATGGGAGAGCCTGGCCTTCACCAAAACGCAGGTTTGTACAGGGTTATGAGGCACCGGTGTGTGCTGTTGACCTATATTAAACAAAAACCAAGAGAAAGCTAATCTTCTTTCGAGTAGTTATGGCTGAGGGTTGGGGAGGTGTGCTCTTGACCTGGTGGAGGAAACGGTGGGGAGATCATGAGGAGGAGGGGGTGCATGATAAGGAAGCGGTGCATGATGGGATACAGTGTTTTCACTGCCATTCTCCTCCTCTTTTTTGTTTTTTTGGATTGCTTTAATTTCTTTTTTGGCTGTTACATAATGGCTGAGTGTTGGGTATTATGTCATTTTAGAGCAGCATAGCATTATATAAGGTCTCCTGCTTAATGCCATATACAGGATTTTACAAAGCTTCCCGCTACTTCTGCTGATGCAGTTTCAGATGATTTATGGCTTTGTCAGAATACGGTGGCAAGCTGTTTCTGACCCCATTGGCCGGAAGATGGGCCACTTCCCTGTGTGATTGGATCAGGGCAGCACTCATTACCATACTGAGACAGGCATTCTCATTACCGCCCTGAGGGGCTGGTCCAGGTATTCACCAATACAAAACTGTCGTTAGGGAACTGGGAAGCAAAACAATGGCAACACAAACCGTCTAGTGTGAAAGTGCGGGATTGTGTTCCTCAATACCACTGCCTGTTACTGCACATTACTTTTGCATTACTTTGCATTACTGAGTGCTATTCGTAATATTCCATAAGCAATGGGGGGAGATGGATCATTTAAAAAAAGAGCTGGCTGGTTACTGCATTAATCATGTGCAGGGTATTTTTTTTTTTATTCTTTCACGTGTGTCACTTGTTAAATACAATCACGGAATGAGCATTTTGTCTGATCGTAGATCAGCGTGTCTGATGCCGACACACTTGGGGCTGGGTTTAGCTCGCTGGCCCTTTGAGGCGTCGAGCACGTCACATCGCGTCGCTTCGAACACGCACCCCGAGGGCAGGGGGAGAGAGACCCGCACGGAAACCGCCGCGTGCGGCTGAGGTTCTGCGCGCGACTCCTCGCTGTTTTTGTCTCCTGTTCTGCGTGGCTGAGGCTCCCAGTACGGCTCTGTGAAGGAATTTAAACAACACGTTACCTCTCCGCCATGAGGCAAAAAGAGCTTCTGTTCCTCAGCCAGAGTGGCATTGGGAGGCAGGTGTTTTTAAGAATCAGCCTCTATCAGTTCTGTTATCATTCACCTACTCTGACTATAGTTTACAATAAATATCGAACTTTATTATTTTTATGTATTTTATTATAACATATATATATAAATGCAGGCATTTGCATTTGTTGGACTTCACATTAAGTGAAAAGGATCTAAAGGTGAATAATATGCGATTACATATTACTTCATTATGTATGCTTGTGATGGACCCGTTTGACCCAGAGCAGGTTTAACTCCACGCTGGCCGTTGTTTGCTGCGAGTTCACCTGTATCGCTGTACCTGTGAGAGCACATATGTACTCCTGACTGCAGACACAGTCTTGCCAGAGATCTGCAGCCCGCTGCCGCATCGCATTTTAACTGCGCTGCGAATCTGCATGCTTCCAGCACTGGAGTCGCTCTGATGAGTCTTTGAGTCACGACGCTGGGATGGCTGCGTTCCCCCGGGATCGCGGCGGGCGCAGGCTCCAGAGAGCGCTCTGCCTGCGATAACCGACTCCGCGTTACTGTGCGCCGAGTGAAGTCCTCCCCTGAGGGCTGTCCTGTGCTTGTGGCTGCTTCTCTCAGGCACTCCTGCCACACACACGTGTGTTTACATGCATCTCAAGTGTTCGTGTGAATGTTTCATGCGTGCAAAATGGCACTTTTACGGCTCTGTTTTCACCCAGTGCCTGAAACAGCTGGCTAAAACCAGGCCCCGTCACTATACAGACCAATACAGGACTCCTGTAAATTGGATGGGAGGGGAGCGTATTGATTCAGTATTTGCAGACAGCTTGTTAGAACTCCTCCAACTGCGACAAATAGGAAAACATGTCAAAACAAGAGCCACTTTCCTTGCTCTGGAAGGAATGGGAACGGTGAGTTGTTTTTGTCAGCAACGTGCGTCACATACAGTGACAACCGAAGACACTTTTTCTGTTGCTGCAGGCCTGAGTTTCCTAATGTTACTCCTCAAGCAGCATGACTGTGCAAGTCATGAAGTATACCATCCTCCACAATAAGTTACCATGGAAATCGAAGAAGCCTGGCGTCACTTTGGTTCGTGTGGAAAAGATGTGTTAACCAGAGGAAATTAAATACTAAAAGATACATTCCTCTCCCCACCCCCCCCCCCCCCCCCACATAGACTGTTCTTGTAAAATATTGAGCCATGATTAGCTGCGGTTACATTGCACATAAATCTGATCATCAAATCTGAATATAATTCACAGAGCATACATGTAAATATATTATTTGTCCAGTATCAATAAAGAGCAGCTTACTGTGGGAGTTGTGCGATCGTGTACTTGCATCAAGGTGGAAACGCTTCTATTTTAATGTCAGTGGTGATAGCAGTGATTAAATGTTGTTAAAGGCACAGTGCAGTAAGACAAAGCTGGGTTATATTAGCATGCTCCTTGAAGGGGAGACTTCCTAACTTGTGGTCAGTCATGCTGCCCTTTATTATATGCTTGAAAGCTGACCAGTTTCATCATTACAGACTTGGACTAATTCTGTCCACAAAGAGCTTCAGTGGATTAACAGTGGATCCCGAAGCTCTGAGATTGGACAGCTTGCTGGAGACTCATTCTTCTCTAGGACTGCTGGGACCACATGCAGTCAGACTGGCTAAAGGCTCCTCCAGCAGAAACCATCTTCCCCCTGCCATCCTGCAGCTCAGCCACTGGGACCTTTTTTAGGGGCTGTTGATAGGATTCACAGTAAATCCAGATCAATTTTATTTTACCATAATCATGCAGGCAGAGCCATTTTTCCTCATGACATGCTTCTGTAGCCTTTGGTGATGTTGGCCAGGGCAGAAATCGACCTCTGATGTAGGGAAAGAGAGGGAGGAGAGAGAGAGAGAGAGAGAGAGAGAGAGAGATGGAGAGAGAGATGGAGAGATGGAGAGAGAGAGAGATGGAGAGATGGAGAGAGAGAGAGATGGAGAGATGGAGAGATGGAGAGAGAGAGAGATGGAGAGATGGAGGGGGGGGGGCGGATGGGGGTGGACAGACAGGCACTCTGAGCCACACTGTAATCCCTCCCAGTTAAACGAATCACACAGACCCTCTTCCTTCCGTCCCTGTCTCCCTAGATTGGGGATTATGAAACAGCAGCTTCGCCTAAATCCGCTCTCTGTCCTTTGGTTCCTCTTCTTTTTTTAATTTGCCGCCTGTCCACAGACGTCACACTGATCTGGAGGTGTGGCCTCGCCCTCTGTCCCCTGGGTGAGTCGTGGGGGGATATCCCTGGCTGACAGCACCCCACGGGGCGAACACACACTGAAAGGTCAGAGGTCGGATCGTCCGACCTGAATCAGAGCCTCATCCAAGCGCATCCACTCACTCTCACTCCTCTGGTCTATATCTAGCTTCCTCTGTGTCCATGGTGCTAAAGGAGGCAAACCTTCCTCTGAGACTCAGTTAATACAGTCAGGAAAGGGTTAAAAAAACACATGACCCCTTTTTATGGTGCCTCCTTACATTACTGTTTCCTTGTAACTGTGTAATTACATATGTAATTACTTGTGTAATTGCTATGTCAGTTTTTTTCAGTAAGGACTGTACTTGCATAGGACATTGTGCTTTGTGTATAATTACACAAAGTACAAGACCAGAGTAATGTGCTGTCGTAATTAGAAATCCGATTAGAAATTTAATTAGAAATCTAAAAACACAGTAAAATCACACAATTTCACACAATCAAGTTGGCAGTTTATAAGCATTTTGAATAGAATGCCATACTTAATAGGCAGTTATATATATATTTTCTGTGTGATGAGGAAAAGCATGAATTTCACATAGATAATTCTCAACTGCACATAAACAGCATCACTTCACACAAAGACTACCGGACCCGGGACGTTTATAGGTGAAAATTATTTGCTTTTTTGTCCTGAAACTCCAGATGGGGGATTAAAAACCAATAAACTCAATAAATGAGTGTTTTTATTTCAAAATTCCATGTTCATGGCAGCAAACTTAACTAGGCACATGAGCTGCCATATAGGTGAGTGTATTCAACTGCATAAAATTCAATATATGAACATTAAAATAATCTTTGAGGATTAAATAAGATTAATATATGTAAGAGATTGAAGTTCCAGTTGCAACTCTTCCTATGCTACATGCCAGTCTAATACTAAATAGTCCAGTGGTGTACCAGTTCTAAACACCGTTCTTTAGGTAAAGACACTTAGGGGCAGATTCATCAAGCACTTTCAGGGTGTTTTAAGACCTGGAAAGCCCATGTTGAGTGCTCTAAACCAAGAGGATATTTACTAAGCATCCGCATTAGGACTTACACACATTAATGATGACATCAGTGAGAGCTTTTCACTGTTACATGTTAAATCTGATTCATGTTGTATGTCATTTTGACATGCAGTCCAGACATACATACATACATGACGTACATACAGTACATGCAGTATGTCTGAGCATTCTAATGCAAGTTGCAAAAAAACCAGGACATTCTACACATGAACTCAGAGATCATCCCTATAGGATGTCTGTAATACTTTATAATTGCACGTTTTTAAGAGGAATAAAAGGAAATGAACAGTCATCTCCTTGACTTCCTGAATTTAACCAATCAAAGTGTTTAACCCCTTATGAGCCATCCATTATCGATTATTTTAACACAGATAATTGATCCTGGTTTTGACTGTCTATGATGACTGGCTTTGGCCATCACTACGGCAGGTAATAGATTCAGGCATCATGATGTCAATGTTCTGATAATGTAATGTTAATGTAGTGCTATGAGCATGAGAAGGTTGTTTTGCCACATGAAGATGAAGGCAAAGGGTTATTTTTTGTGAAAGATCACTGAGAACCCTCATGGTCTCAGATGACCTGTCCTGTACCACTCCAGATGTGGGGTTTTGGGAGAGGGTGATAGAGGAGGTTGGGATATTGGGAGCAGGGTGCTAGAGGGGGTTTGGGAATTGAGAGCAGGGTGTTAGAGGGGGCTGAGGTATTGGGAGTAGGGTTTTAGAGGGGGTTGAATTATTGGGAGTGGGGTGCTAGAGGGGATTGGGATATTGATAGCAGGGTGTCTGACAAGTCCAGGGTTTTAGGTGAGCCCTTGTTGTGGTCATGTGAAGATCTTGAATGCTGGTTTCCAGCTCTTACTAATCTGTGTATCCTCCACGAGCCCAACACAGTCCTTCAGAGCTGCATCTCTCTGTCTGGAGGATTCCAAAGCCATGGAGCTCACCAATGGCAGAGTGTGGTGCTGAGCCAGTTTCCATAGCAACCTGATGGATGTTTTCCTCTCCCCTGTTGTTTTTCTTAATTCAGACTTTTTAATGGGGCCCTGGCGACCGGTTTTCCTCCTAATGCCGCGCAGCTCCGAAAGTGGTCCAAAAAAAAAGTGTTTCATCCAGTTGTTATTTCACTTTGTGTAATAGCTAATTTACCCTGGAACACAGGGGAGTTTTCACTGAAACATAATACCGTCTTCTAGAGGTGCTGAAATTTGGTGCCTGTTCTTAAGATGCTGCTGTTAATTGCCCCCCTCCCCCCCCACCCCCAGGTTAACACTAGTACAGCATCTTGTAGTACAATAGTACAGAATATTTGTGCATACCAACAACTGCCATGATGGTTGCTATGGATGGGTCTGCCTTTTCAACATTATCATCAAACTGCCTAATTCAGAAAAAAATGTTTATAAAGCATGAGACATATCATTGTGTGTCCTAGTTACAAATAAGCATAGAAATACAAATAAGTATAAGTATCACCTGTCAATAATCCACATCAAAGTATATTTCAGTGAGACACCCAAACATTAACTTACACTTAAAAGGCTAAGACATTTTTCAGATGCTTCTCCATGGGAAACATCCTGTGTGATGGATGTGCCTTGTGAGGCTTGTAATCAGTCATATTTCTGTGGTGAGCAGCAGAGCTATTTTTCCTGTGCTGTAGCTACCCTCCTTGTCACTAATGAAATATGTTTGGCATTATTAGTAATCATTTTCACTCTCCCCCATAGACTCGGGATGCTAACGATGATTCATCAGCTGTGATTAATTCCCAAACATGTGCAGGAGGAGGCGCAGAGATCCTGCCCTCATGTTTCACCTCCTCCTGAGCCAGCATGCTCCTGTAGCTCCTCCCCCTGAACCCGCCCACTCCTATAGCACCTCCTCCTAAGCCTTCCTGCTCCTGTATTACCTCCATCTGATTTCAGCTGTCCCTCCTCCTAGCATATCATCCTGTAGCTCCTCCCCCCATGGCCACTCTTCCTATAG
The DNA here is from genome assembly GCF_013368585.1 of Megalops cyprinoides. NCBI lineage: Eukaryota > Metazoa > Chordata > Actinopteri > Elopiformes > Megalopidae > Megalops > Megalops cyprinoides. The sequence continues at coordinate 11,673,234 of NC_050589.1, forward strand.
CCTATCCCACTTTTTTCTAAGTTCCGCCCCCATATCTCCTCCTCTTGCTCCTATAACCAAGATGGATTCTTTACAGACAGGAGGACCCTGCTAAAATCAAGAAGAAATGGCTTCTCTTGCTGAATACACCAACACTTTTAGGCTGTTAGGCAATGTGGTGACATTGTACCGGATTAAAATGGCAAGATGACTTGCAGGCATTCCGGGTTAGCTGTTTACATTCACATTACACTTCTGTCATTTAGCAGACACTCTTATCTCGAGTGATTTTCTGAAGTTTGCCAGAGCTTGCTGAGTCAGTCAGCACAGTGGCAGCACAGGTGCAGTTAGCACAGCCCGGCACTGAGTGACACTCAAATGGCGTCTGTGTAATTAACAGACATGTTTAGGAAAGGTCAACAGAGGCAGAGGCTTGTATGTTTCAGGCACGCACAAAGTAATTACTGGATAACAAGCCTAACCCCTGCTCTGGCGGTGTCACTGCGACGCATTCAGGTGGAAGCAGGATGTCTGCTAATGGCTGTTTTAATGAGAAGTGACAGCCAGTTTGTACAGACCAGGGTGACAATGCCTTTGGGCCCACCACACATGTTTGCGCACATGCATACATGCACAGTCGTGCACACAAACGCACACGTACCCAATCACAAATGCACAGAAACACATGGGAACGATCGTTTCGCACCAAGTCCCCATGCACACACATGTACGCTGTGCTGCCGTCACACGCAGTAACACAAGGCTGAGCTGCCGCTACCTGACACATTTACACTCATTAGTACATTAGTACAGCTTTTATCCATTTACTGCTGCATACCTGTGCATATTATGTCATACATAACAGACTAGCACATGCAGCAAATGGATAACATGTAGCACCCATACTGTATAGCTGTGCAGGTCACCTTGGACAAGGACAGCTGCTAACTATATAAATAATGTAATGCAATGTAATGTAGTAATATGGCTATTTACTTTGTGCCGTGCCAGTGGGAAGAGATGGTCTGTGTATGATCTAATGTAAACTAATGTAGCCTCTCAGAATGAAGCTAGGCTCACATGCAGAGGGTAGAGCTCTGGAGCTGTCTGTCTGCTTGTCTGTCTGTCTGTCTCTCTCCGTGGTGCAGTGTGCAGACAGCTGGCTGAGTGATTAAGAATGTGAAGGAAGACAGTGAAAAAGCTGGAGCGCTTGTTCTGTTCGGCTGGCCAGGGAGCCAGTGACAGCCCAAACGGTCTGGACCTCCTCCATGCAGCACGGAGTGTGGCGGAGGCAGCGGTTGGTAAAACGCCCCAGTTTGGGCAGATCAAAGAGCTTCTCGCTGCTTCCAGCGGGCCCAGGGTGCCGGAGGGTCTGACTGGAGAAGTCAGAATGAGGACAGGCAGCGGAAGCTGAAAGAAGCAGGGTCCAGGGAGCGTCCCAAAAGCTGACCGCCCCTGGGGTGCACTCTCCAGACGCCCTGGGGTGCACTCTCCAGAGATCACAGCTCAGTGCAAAGACAGCAGCTCTAGAGACACCCTCCTGCCATCAACGGGTTGCTGGAGAGCTCAGTCTGCTCTGTTTGTGTCTGTAACTAAGAACGTAAAGAGAGTGATCAGAGAGGATGGACAGAAGTCTTCACAGCGATTAACTGTGTTGTAATTTTGCAATGTTCAGCACCATGGATTTTTTTTGGCACTTATGCTTTTTGAAATTGTACAGATCATTTGTTAGAAGTTTCTCTCCCACTCACAGCTTCACAGTGAGAGCCCATCTGCATTGTGAGGTCCTGCGATGCTCCGCTGGTGGGCGTGTTGCTTCTGTTTCTTTGTCATTTGCGAGCCTGTGTTTGGAAGTCCTGTGCATGATCACACTGAGTGATATTATCTCCTCCACACAGCTCAGATCTGTGGAGGATTACAGGGCTCTCCTGGGCAGCAGAGAGTGGGACACTTCCACCCAAGCTGTGCTTGAGTGTGGTGGGCTGCAATCGATCTCACATACTGCAGCTAGGCACTTCCATTTGCGTCTTATCTTTTCCGTAATACGATGGTGTGGTTCAAACCATAAGGTTGGTGGTTCTAATCCCGGGTGGGACATTGCTGTGCTGTTGAGTGAGGTGCCCTATAGGCCTGGAAATCTGCAGTAAACATCCATCAGTTTGAAGCAGGTGTCTGCCGAACCATTGAATAAAGTCCTACCCCACAGAGGGGCTGTCCTCCATCATGTCCCAATCCCTCCCACAAACAAACACCTTCCTCCAGATCGGCTCATCACTCATCTGTCTACCCCTTCTTTCATTTTTTTTCCCCATTCCGTTCTATCAACTGCACTCTCCCACAGCTCAGAGTTAAGGCTTTTCTTTTAGGCAAAATCAGCATCAAAGCACATCTCCGGGGGAAGCGTGTCTGTGGATTCTGTTTTCTAATGAACAGTCTTCAAACACCTTACTATTTGTGTGTGTGTGTGTGTGGGTGGGTGGGTCGTGCTTTGTGTTACTGTATTTGAATGCAAACCATACCAGACCATAGTCAGGCTGAGAGAGCCAGAGTGGGAATTTGATGAGTACCTCCACTCCTGTCCTTTTTCAAATAAGTCCCACAGGAACTTCAACGGCCACAGTTAGTCAGCACCTTACTGTAACATCCCATCTGAACTGGATCGACGGGCTGGACTAGACTGTGTAGGAGACCAGTACACTCTGTGAGGAGAGTGAAGGAGAGTGTAAGGTCCAAGCGTTCCTCTAATCCCATTAACCTAGATGCGTGAGAGGATCAGTCAGGCTTGCTGTGTGAATACCTCAGCTGGACGTAAAAAGAAATAGTGTGTTAGATTGTGTCACTGCCCGGGGCAAAAAACCGCCCCAGAATGGAACAAAAACTCAGTTTGAGAGAAACATTTGAGCTCTGAAAATCTTCTGTTTATGCAGCAAACTATCTCAAAGTTTCAACGTGTTTTAGTTAGTGTATCAGCTTAGTTGTCACAGAATTGATTCATGTAGAGCATGGTGTCTTGCAGGTAGGGGAGGATGGGGCATCTCCTGGGCAGATACAGCTCTGAATGTTAGAAAAGCCCAGAATGCAGAGCACAGTCTTGGAAAAGGAAGCTGGTAACTAAATGCATGTGCAGGAAATGACATCATCACTCATGGATGTAAAGCAGAGAGGAGCCATGTCCTTTATCAAAATAATAATAATAATAATGGACTGTCTTTATGAAGCAAAAAACCTGTTTTGGACAGTTAAATTGGGACATGATTTGATGGCCAGATTGAGACAGCCAGATTACAAATATGGCCATCACAGAGGGCGAACCCCCTGCTGTTTTTCAAAGTGTATTGAGATATATAAAGATGGCACTGAGGTGAGATCAGTGTCCATCTGCAAGCATTGTGAATCCTGGATTTGGCATCTGGGATTTTTAAACCTAAAATCCTGGTGTGTCAGACCAGTCCCTGGATGTCAGAGTAGAATTCTGTATTTTAGGGTGTGGGGAGCGTCCCAAAAGCTGATCGCCCCTGGGGTGCACTCTCCAGAGGTCTGAGGTCAGAGGTCACAGCTCGGTGCAAAGACAGCAGCTCTAGAGACACCTCCTGCCCTCAGTGGGGCGCTGGAGAGCTCAGTCTGCTCTGTTTACATCTGTAACTATAAACGTAAAGAAAGTGATCAGAGAGGGAGGACATAAGTCTTCACAGCAATGAACTGCGCTGTAATTTTGCAATGTTCAGCGCCATGGATTTTTCAGCAGTTATGCTTCTCAAATTGTGCAGATCAGTTGTTAGAAGTTTCTCTGACTCTGTGATTTAGGGACGAAGGGCGCGGGATTAAGACTGGCCCTCCTCAGACTCAGAGGGCAGGTTGAGTTAATGTGTGAAGAGAGCTCCCTTCTGCCTCTCCTTCCGATGGCTTCAGCGCAGAGGCCCTTGGCCGGTGAGTGCCCCCTGCCTCTGAGTGATTAATGTGTGTCAGATACACAGCGGCTAATGTTGTCAGAGATCCCTGGGACAAATGACTCCCCGGGGGGTTAGGAGGGGGAGGTTTGCTCTGCCTCACACCTAGAGCCTCCACAGAACTGCAGCAGCATCAGGAATGAGCTAATACGTCCAGGAGAATCATGTAGCATCCTCAAAGGAAATTTACAAGCATATAAAAATTGTAGAGGACTAAGAAGATCTCATGAAATAATTTGTATGAAAACAGTGAATAAAGGGAAGCCGTGGGAATGTCACTGCACGGGCAGAGAAGGGACTGAGTGAGTCACAGCCTACCTGATGCACCCAACAGCCAAAGGCACTGTGTTACCAGCATGGCAAAATGATGGGACGGTGGCCCAAAAGGGACAAACTCAAACAAACTTTACAAAGAAGAAGTGTGTGTGTGTGTGTGTGTCTGTCTTTGTGTGTCTGTGTGTGTGTGTGCCTGCGTGTGTGTGTGAGTGGGTGGAGGTATATGGTGGTACACAAGGAAACTTCTCTTTGAATCCTTAGCCGGACAAAATCTCTCAGCAAACATGAGTGTTTGATCTGCTCCTCATTTGCGCTCTTTAAAGCTTAGACATATCAAATAAAAGACAGGGCTGTTCCTAAGATAGCTCCACATGCATTCATAAAATATTCATGGGCTGAGACCAGTAAACATGGCAAACTTAAGCCCAGTGTTAATGCAGAGGACGACCGTGTTCGCTTTACAGAGCGAGTGGGCACAGAGCCAGGCTTCCAGTGTGACAGCGCCCAGGAGCCAAAGAAGCTTGTCCATTCACTGATTCCACAAAATATCCTATCCGCATATTAGAGAGATCAGTAAATCTGTGCAGAACGCACACAACATTGATCTGAGAAGACAAACCCAGCATCTCCCCTCCCCTGACTCTTACCCCTCGAAGCAGAGACCATCGAACCCCCCCACCCCCCCGCCCAGCACACATACACACAAATACACACTTCACCGATCACCTGTCTGCTTGCAAACACCAGAGAAAGCCGCAGACGTTATCAGCGCTGTTACACATCTGGTCCATAAAAACATGCATCCCTCTGTTCTCCTTCCAGAGAGCTGTCTGCCGCTCTCTGGGGAGCCTCTGTTTGAAAGGAGCTGAGAGACGGTGCGGAGTTGACTCATATATATTTTAAAGAGGAGGACTCTATCGTCTCACAATTACCATTATGTTTCGTAAGCCAGCGTTGTGGACGCAGTGTGGCTCTGACAGCTACCTCCTCAATTATTCCTCCCCGGTTTGCCAGCTGACTGTTTCTATCGATGTACATGAGAACGTCAGAACGCGGGGAAGTTTAACGGCGATGGCATCCCTTATGGGCTCCCCGTTTTACGCCCGGAGCGTATTTAACACTGTGTCAAGCCCTGATCTAGCACTCTCCGAGAGTCTCTGTAGATAAGCGCTTGCCACACTTGCACGCCACGTGCATCGATTTCTATGGAGTCTGCTCAGAGACGCAGGCGACTGGCCCAGTCTGTGTTTGTTCTGGTTCTCGGGAAGAGGGAGAGGTGTAAGGTAGTGATGGGGAGCGGCTCCTGTGAGTGAGAGGTGCTGCTGTATGTGGGACACGCAGCTCTCTAGCGTGGTGTGCAGGCGGCTGGTGCAGCCGTTTGGTGCAGGCGCTCGGTGCAGCCGTTTGGTGCAGGCACTTGGTGCAGGAGTTTGGTGCATGCGCTCATTGCAGGAGCTCCCACAGCCACCCTCTCTGCTCTCCTCTCCGAGGAGATGCTCTTTGAAGGCAGATTATGCTGACTTATTTATAGCTGTTCTTACAGACAGGAACCTGGGTGGATGGAAGTTTTTAAGAAAGAGAGAGAGTTACGTAACTCCTCTGGCAGCTCTCTCTCCTCTTCCTCTCTCTCTCTTTCTCCCACCCTCTGTCTCTCTCTCTCCTCCTCCCTCGTTCTCTCTCCACATCTCTGTTTGTTCGAACATCAAAGCCTTGAGGTGGTGCTGCGCTCTGGAACAGAGGAGGGAAATCTATGCAAATGACAGGAAACGCGGTGGAAGAGAATCCAGCAGATCTGTGCAATTTTTAGAAACACAGACTCACATCTGCTGCCATTATTCTGTATCTCTGCAGCAGCTGACTGTATATGTACCTTATACACCACATACTGTTCAATGACTTGCTGGATGTTTACTGAATTCACAGCAATCCAGGGTAGCAACTTTCATCAAGGTCAACATGAAGGCCAAAACAGAGAGGGAACCTTCAAACCTCTGGTTACAAGCTCAGTTCATGTTGATGCCCTAGATTTTTACCAGATCATTGCAATGTAGCTGTGTACCATGCTTTAGAAACCATAGCTCTATGTAATCTATAACTACTGTGTAATCTGCATATGGTTGATGTGCAGGGTTCAAAGATGGAACTATAGATTCCTTTTTTAGATGATGATGATGTCGGCTTTATCATACTTATCAGATTCCCTGATAAACTGATAAACCACATGATTTTGATACATGTACCCTTTTAACTCCCTTTTCTCTGTAAATATATCCACAGCTCCATCTCAGATATGTTTACACAGATGAGTGAGCTAAAAGCATACATGTATCAAAGCGTGTGGTTTATCAGTAGCCTACTTAAGACCAGGGGAAAATCATGGAAATCTGATAAATCTGATTAAGCTGATGTCATCAGCTTTGCACCCACAAAATTATGAATTATGACTTCTCACAAGTATCATGCAGCATTTTTTGGCCAATTCTTCCTTTTAATATTCTGTGCAGTTCAGAGCCCAATCCCCCTGCAGGACAATTTGGAGTTTTGAGTTGTGTTGGAATTATCTGCAGAGTTGCCACCAAAAAGAAGCCTTTATCTCGTTAAGAGATCAATTCAGCCCCACACAGCACCACCCTGTGGAACACGCATGTAACTGTGTCAGAGTGACATCAGAAGAAAATACTGACAATTTATATATTTTTTAATTTGCTTTTTATTCAGCTGTCCCTGTTCGCGGTTATAATTGGCCATTTGAACCTGCAGCCTTCTGAATGCAGGGTCAGGCATCTTGAACGCATTGACTGCACTGCCCTGTGTTGTGGCATTTTACAGTAAATTGCTGAGGACTCAGGCTGACCCCGGGGAGAACAGAACACCGCGAGATGCACACCACAGGAATATTAACAGCCTCTCAATTCATTAATAGCTTCGGCCATGTCAATAGCTCCAATTCAGAAGACAAGGGTTTTAATTTAATTGGAATTTGCCTGGCATGGATGAGCAAAACCACGGTCCAATAGCTCCACCCCCCCGCCCGCCCGCTGATGAGCTGTGGTTGGAGATCTTTGTTACAGAAGGCAAGCAGAGCACATACTGGTCTCTAAGGTGAGTGTAAAAAGCATAAACATCTCACATGTCCGGGGGGCAAGTTGGGAGTAGAGGGGGGTTTTGGGGGGGAGGGGTGGTCAGTGACCCTGGAACCCCATCAGAGAAAAGCTGATGGATTTACAGATTTTTTTTCCCCATCAAGAGTAAGACGATAAAAAGGTAAACCCTGAAATGAGTATAAATGGCTAGATGAGAGCGCTTGCGGGGTTTATCGGAGGAGGGCGCGACCCACTCTAAACGGGAGCGTTATCACTCTGATCGCATAGCTGGGGGAGGAGTCAAGCCGTGTCAGTCTCTGGTTTATCAGCACTGGAGATCAGTTATCATAGCATTAGCAGGCTGGGCCCCCTGCCTGACCCCTACCCCCCTACACACACACACACACAAAATCAAAGACAGGCCCAAAGCTTCTAGACCAGTGCTAAGAATCACAGAGCCACAATTTGTGGTCCCATTTTAGATACAATTGAAAGCCTTTGCATTGCAGTCCCATTAATTAGCCCTTAATAAAATGTTATTAACTTCAATTAGTTGTTTTGTTGTCCCTGTTAATGACAGTAATTAATGATTAATATGTGGGATGTATGTATTAAGTCTTACCAAAGTTCTTACTGCTCCTCATAGACCACAGGCACACGAGGCAATAATGCAGCTTTTAATCTTTTATTAAAACTCATTTTGAGGTCAATGGTGCGTCAGTGACAGACAAATCGCTGAAAAGCACTCTGTTCAATTAGGGTGCATGTTCTAGTCACTCCTCTGCCAACAGATGCAAACTGTTACAAAATATCTGCATTAGGCATCCCTGTACTCTTCAAAGAAAACTTCCTGTTGAAAATAATCAATAATGAATGTGAGACAGGAAAGTTGGCCTGCCACTGTTTTACAGTGATGGCACTTTGCTGATATTTGTTCATTGCTAGGAGGTGACACACTGTATGTCTGATGTGTGTTTATATATACATTTTATATTCTAAAAACATGGAAATACCACTTTGAGTGTAATACCAGTAAAATACCAGTTACAGTGGAATTGTTACTTTCTTCTGTGTTACTGTTTCCTCATTTTTAATATGTTAAGACCGTTGAGATCAGTTTTACAAATGCAACCTGTTTGGCCATTATAGGCAAATATTATATCGGTTATCACACACAGTTCCTAGCTCTGACAACATTACCTTAAGTGCTAATTTGTAGAGTAATACATTGAATTACTGTGTAATAATACCTTGTTACCAGTCAATTACTATGTTATTACTTGGTTGTTAAGGCACTGTAAAAGACACACTCAGTTATAGAGCTTGCATTTTCATCATTGACTGAAGAAGATGACATTTACGGCAACAAAATAAGCAAATTAGTGCATAAATGCAAATTAGACAATATTGTATCAAGATTATACGTATTAGAGAGTGCATTTTCTATAGATGAATTAATAAATACCTTTTAGGCTAATTCAGACACAAAATGTAGCTAATGTGCAGTAAATCCTTCTTACTTAGACAGGAAACTGAACTAAAAATAGTGTGTACAACAATGCAATGGGCTCTTACTTATAATTATTCACACATATGTATATCCCAGCCAGATGCACTGTATGAATAATTACGCAAGTATCTACCACTTTCTCTGTGTCATCCAGCTGAATGAGGAAGGAATATGACCTCTTAAGGAATTCTTTAGGCGTTTTACTCAGTTTAATTATGGATTAGTGTTTATGCCTCTCCCCAGCGATTCACGCTCTCGGATGTTTCCTGTACAATAACCATAAAGCATTTATGAAGCCGCAGCCCTGAACACCACAGCATCGATCTGTTATAAAGGTGGAGGTTGTCAATTGCGTTGTGGAATGACATGGGGGAGTAGAAAAACGTGGCAAATGCTCTACATTGGAAGCCTGGCATTTACATTGCATTAAATATGCAGGGTGTGGGGCCCGGCCGTCGAGCATTAATTCGTGATGAATGTGAGCGTGCGCTGCAGAGGTTAAAGTCGCCCTCCCCGCGCGTCCGCCACACAGCTGTAAGATAAGCCCCCCTGAGCTGCCGCTCCATTAAGCCTTTAAAAGCCGGTATAAATTGTCCATTTTGTAATAAGTGTGTCACGTGGCGAGTGCGGCCCTCGGCGTCCGCCGACACCTGAGACTCCATCCTACTGTCCTGTGATTGGCCACGCCGGACGTGGGGGGGTGGCTCAGCTGTGCTTGCACTCAGAATCACAGCTCCATTTCTCACTGGTTTGGTGTAATCCAGGCTGGCTTTGCAAGTAAGACTGATTGCTGTATCTGCAGGCTGTAAGATGCTTTATGACTCTCTTTTGAGGTCTATAGCATCTGGCTGGCTGAGACCATCTTCACCTGGGAGTCTCGAGCTCTGAGTGCTGCCATTTCCTTCTGTTTACTCACATAGCATATCTACAACACACACACGTGACAAGTACCTTAGAGCAGACTTGGTCTTCTTCTTTTTCTTTTTCTTCTTCTTCATCTTCTTCTTCTTCTTTTTCTTCTTCTTCTTCCTCTTCCTCTACTTCTTCCTCTTGTTCAAATTATTATTAGTAGTATTCAGTGGGGTTATTGGGATCAGCAGGCCTCTATCAAGGATAATTGCAAAATATGCATTTTGTTTGCACCTCAACCTGGAAATAATTGGTCTTAGGCAACAGCAAGCATCATTTGTTGCTGGGAAATTTGGGATGGAATTAAGGTTCTCTTAACAAGGCCTGCAATTAGCGCTGACCTCAGACCACCTCCACTCTAGTTTTTTTCAGTCTTTACCCTTTACATGGTCTTTATCCTAAACTTTGCACCCACACACTTCACACTGCCCCTAGTGCTGGCGCGTACACCAGGCTTTGAAGCTAGCTGTTTTTTTTTGTCTTTATACTACAAATAGAATCTGTAATTGCTGCCAGAATTCAGTCAGAATGAAAGTCATGTTTCAAGTTATCCTTCTATGACTTTAATGTAGAAGATGTTGCCAAAAAGGAGCATATACATAAGTAAGTGTTTTTTGCAAAAATGACACAACATTTGGGTTCTTTAAAGTCATAATGCAGACTAGGGGACATCATTTACACATATATCTTTGGATTAACTGATAACAAAATGGAGACCCTGAGTGAACTAAGTGAAGCATCCAGAGAGGTTAGACTCCAGGATGTTCTTATACGCCCTTGTCCATGTTCAACGTCTTGTAGTAATTCTGTCTGACAGATGACTAGCACCAGCATTCTGTCCAGGCATGTTCCGGGCTGTTCTCAGAAAAAGGGGGTGGGGTGGGTGGGTTCAGTCTGTTAGTGGAGATCCGCCCTCTTCCAAACCATTAGCAGGTCCTCTCTCTCAGCCCTAGTACCCCTCCCATGTGACTGCTGAAAGTGCAGTTCCTGTTTCCCAGTTAAGTCCTGCAGTACGTCACCATCCCGTACCTTCATAAGGCCTTCATAAAACATGCAGAACACCTTCACGGGCATGGAATTACTGCATTATTAAGGGTTTGTAAACTGCTGCATTTCCCTGGGTACGCTTTCCTTTCTCACGTGCTGTATCAGCCTACCTCAGCCATTGCAATGAATGTATGATTTTATAAAACATGTTTATGGATGCTTTATAAAGCATAAAGCACTTCTGTAAGCCTTATGATGGCCTTATGAATGCTCTTTACAGTGTAACCCATATTCCTTTCCTTTGAGTATAAACCTCACTTTGAATGCATTACTGAGCAGATAAGAGACTCAAGAAAGCAAGTCAGTTTGGTTTTTTGCATCAAAAAATATGAAGCACATTCTTCATTTCTCCAGTGTGTCTTATTCCTCGGGTACAGTTGTACACGCGAGGGATCGTAGCTATGCCACACTGGCCTGGTCTAATCTGCCGTAGTCTGAGAGCTGCATCAACCCTGATAGCACAGCTGCTTTCATTTCCACACACGAAAGCCAACCTGTGAACCACTGCAAGCACTTAATGATCCGATGATCTATTAGTTTAATTACATGAGCCATAACAGACATTATAGATAAAGCTGAGGTTATTTGAGGGAAAACAATGTATGTGGTGATTAGAAGGAGAAAAAATGGGTATTAATATTTTGTGATGGAGATTAAATGATGGATGCAAACAGGCTGTGCAATACAGCATCATTCTGCATAGCCTCAATACACAGCCGCCATAGCCCAGCCACTCATTCCCTGTGAACTGCAAAATCCATCAGCTGTCCACCTCCTAACATCTAACATCACATCACTCTACTGTGCTTTACTGACTGTTGAATAAGCATATCTCTCAATCAGCACAAATTCAGCATCTTTGTATTAAAGATCCTCTCTGTATGTGTGAGTGTGTATGTCTGTGTGTGTATGTGTGTATGTGTGTGTGTGTGTATGTGTGTGTGTGTGTATGTCTGTGTGTGTATGTGTGTATGTGTGTATGTGTGTGTGTGTGTGTGTGTGTGTGTGTGTGTATGTGTGTGTGTATGTCTGTGTGTGTATGTGTGTATGTGTGTGTGTGTGTATGTGTGTGTGTGTGTGTATGTCTGCGTGTGTATGTGTGTATGTGTGTATGTGTGTGTGAGTGTGTATGTCTGTGTGTGTATTTGTGTATGTCTGTGTGTGTATTTGTGTATGTGTGTATGTGTGTGTGTGTGTGTGTGTATGTCTGTGTGTGTATGTGTGTATGTGTGTGTGTATGTCTGTGTGTGTATGTGTGTATGTGTGTGTGTGTGTGTGTGTGTGTGTACATGTCAACCTGCAAATGAGGTGCTATAATTAGCTCCTCAGAGCTATAACACCGCTGTCGGATCTGGTCATATTTACCGTACGGCTATCTCTTCAGAGCTGTTGCTCAGTGACAGAGGAGGCTGTGGGGGGTGGGGGGGGGGGGGGGGGGGGGGGGGCGTGTTGTTGCCTCCATATTTGCCACCAGGATCAGGCGTGTTTGGCACGCTTTAAGTTTGGGAGAGACGAGGATGTGATGGTAATTTGTGTCTGCACAATGGCAGCTTATCTCCACGACAGCACTCCTCTCTTGCAAGCCAGCGTTCTGCTCTTTGACAAAAGGAGCTGTCTTTATCCTGTTAATGAACTCCCAGTGCCTCTCCCACACTGGCGGACACTGTACCCTGCCAACGCCCAGCACTCCTCTCCCGGGCTGAACGCCGGCCGTTTCAGGCTAGGTCTGTCAGTTGAGGGCACGTGGCATGCAGCTCATAAAGACTCAGCCTCCATCTCGCTGGCTTTTCATTCGTTTGTTTGTTTGCTCGCTTGATGGTTGGGTTGTTATTTTTTTTTTTTCATTCCAAGGTTAAGAGCTGTGCTTTTTCCCCATCTTGTAGAAGACAGAGGACTTTGTGTTCCCGCGGCGATTGAGGAACAGCTTCCCTGATAGGTTGTTAAAGATGCAGGTGATTGAGATTGATGTTGCCCTGGTCGACTGGACCGCGGTCTGGCAGCGCAGCAAGGACGTATCGCACCGCTCACCAATGCAGAAAATCGAGTCAGACAAATGCAGCCTTGCACCATATTAAATCACAACACGGCCAACTTTTTTTTTCTTCTTCTGAGGCTGAGCACCTCAAAGAGAAGGCAAGAATCATGTTATATTCCAGAGGCAAACATATTGAGCATCCTTTTCCTTCCTGAAATAGTTCTGGGGAATATCACAGACATGGATACCTCCAGCCAAGCACCAAAGCACACTTTTGCTTAATCTCTTTGCCTGCAGTGTGGTTTAGTACAGTGTCAGGGATGGCCACAGACTGTTAAATAAGTCCATAGGTTTTACCTCTGTCTGCACACATGTTCTGTTGGAGGAAGTTGTTGCAATATGCCGTTCCTCGGTCGAATGGATTGCTACGTGCACTGAGTAATGCCCCTTAGAAAGAGGGGTTCGGTAGCCGCTGTAGCCTGATATTGTTAAAGAATGCCAGCTCTGTAGAGGAGGCATTTTCATTGGTCAAAGAAATGACCAATCACAGGATGGGTGTGTGGCATTGGTTTGAGGAATTGAGTATTGTGTTTGATAGGCTGAGCTGTGCTCTGGTCCTCTCTGATTGGACAGCAAGGGACATGGGGACATAGCAAAGCAGAGGAAGGTCAAAAGCTCCACTCTCCTGCCATCCTGTTATGGAAAGGCTATTTACAAAGAGTCACTGTCCTGTGTCACCTTCACCAAGACAGGTTCTACCTTCCAGGTTGATCTGTAGAGGAATATGTCTCCTTCACATCCATCACAGAAGGGGTGAGGGGTGTTTGTTTTTCCAAAAATAAACATGGTGACCATTTTAAATCAGGGTCACCCATCAGCCACTGCTTTTGTGGTACTTTTTTTAATTTTTTTTTTTTTTATAACTGAAATGATTTCATTGAAAGAACACAGAGTGAATGCTGTCACAGAAGCACTCCATTAACAGGAACACGTCTCTGATGGGTCACCCTTGCAGTAAAACTGCATCTGAAGACAGTCAGACACAGACTGAGGATAGACATCCGTTTACAGGATCGCCTCTCCGCTCTCTGTCTGTGCCTCTTGCCCCCTACCCCTGCCGGCTGCAGCCCGTAAACACCAGAGGCTTGACAGGTCTCGCACTGCGGGGCGAGATTCAGAGCATGATTTGATTTCTGAGCTGCGCTTTAATGAAAGCCAGATTAACGAGCCGTGACCGCGCCGTTCGTCATCGTATTAGCCTGCCTATCAGGCGCCTTCCACATTCCTCTCCAGTCACACGCAATTATATCACAGCTGCCGCACAAACCCCCCCCTTTTACCAGTCCCTACTCCCCCCCACCCCCCCACCCCCCACACACACACCTATCAAGCCTAAAGCAGGGGATTCATTAAGCGAATCACCTCACAAGGAGCATTAACCAATAAAATGCTGCCATGTGAAGCCTTGACATATTGTTACTGGAATTCAGAGCGATAAAGAAGTGTAAACACCCCCCCCCCCTCCCCAAAGCCTCCCCACCCCCAAATCCACTATCCTCCTTTGATGTTTTCACCTGTGAGTGCACAGCTCATTTGCATTATGTGTTTTTTTCCTCCTTTGTTCACATCATCTTGTGCATATTGTTAAGCGATTTACTAAAAACAGTTTTGGCTGGATGCAAATTACTGTGTACTAAAAGCTAAGTGCCTCGGCAGATCAAAGCAGCGAGTGCTTGTTTCTGACCATGAAACCTTGTTAGAGAAAGGCAGCGAGCTGAACAATAGCAGTCACTCCTGGTGATGCCCCCACCAGCTCCTCGTTATCCTCAATGGCTGGCTGTGTGCAAGAATCTGCCACTTACACTGTCCCTGACTGCACTCTTCAGATCGATTTCCACTCATATGGGGGTGATCTGCATGGTTTTCCAATTTGAAGAGCTACACAGGGGCAACACACCATTAATAAACCTCTGTAACTGAGCAGTGCTATACTGGTATGTGCTTATTAAGGTACCCGTGTCATCATGTGATTGTTGCAATCATCCCTTAAATTATAGAATGAAAGCTGTATTCATGTAATATGCACCCTGCCCCATGTCCATCGTTTCATTGCATTAAGGTGTCAAAACATTATTGTACAAGACTCAAGGAGCCGCCACATCTGCACTGAATGAGTGTTAAAGGACACAAGTCTTACATGCTGGAACGTCATTGAAATTCCAGTTTTTCGCATGTATCACGAACCTTACATGTTTCTCGTTCTTTAAATCAGTCTTTGCTGTTCCAGCGCTGCGTATGTCCCCTCTACCGTGATGCAAAGTCAGTCTACTGCCATCTGTGCCCTCCTCTGATGGCCAGGAGGAAAGTTCATCACTTACGCAACAGTTTTGCTCAACTTTGTCGGCCTGCCGAACTTTGCGAGGCTGCG
Source organism: Megalops cyprinoides (assembly GCF_013368585.1). Lineage (NCBI taxonomy): Eukaryota > Metazoa > Chordata > Actinopteri > Elopiformes > Megalopidae > Megalops > Megalops cyprinoides. Next base: position 11,688,388 of record NC_050589.1, read on the forward strand.
TGATCCTACCAGAAAAATCACTCATTTGGACTGAGTTTGTTTTTTTCAAAGTCAAGGACAAACCGCAGCAAGGTTCCAAGCCCAAGACAAAGGGCTTTTTTTAGAAAAACGACAAAAGCTCCAACCTTAAATCACACACCTGGGGCTTTCCTCCATGTGACAATGAATTACTTGACAGCTGGCCTTCTGTAAAAGTATAGAGGTTGTGTCTGCTGTCACAGGAGAGGACTGTGTATTAGTAAGTATGCACTGACTGACAGCGCGTGTGGCTCAATGAGTCGGTCTCTGGGCCTGAGGCAGGTGGAATATGGGTCAGATGAGGATGCTCATCTTCGCTGTGATGTCTGACCTACAAAAAAAACGTACCAGCCGGGTTCAGAGGATTATGGGATTGTTTTCCGCCGTTTTACACATGTGCGGTTTGTTTTGCATTGTTTCAGCCCCAGCTGTTCCTCCCGGGAGCGCTCCACCCAGATCTCTCCTGGTGCGTGACGCACGGAGCAGAGAGGAACACAAACATGCAAGGAACTCTGGGAAATTGTCCCAGTAGCAGCCAGGGAGCTACAGGTCAGAGAGGTGACCCTGAACCTGTTTCCCATGATTAACGAGCAGGCCGGGTGTAGCAGGTATCACCCACCAACATCTGATTCCATTTTTGCTTAATTGTGTCCAAAGTGGCAGCAGAACCACAGTGCGCCTAATGAAACTGATTTTCTTTATAGCAAGAAAATTGAGTTCCGTCTGAAAAATTTTGATCAAAACAAGGACATTGTAGATTTTTGTTGTCGTTCAGACTTGTTTTCTTATCTGAAGTACGCAAAGATAATGCAATCACAGAGGCAATCGAGTTAAAGTAACCAGCTGCAGAGAATCAAGGCTAAGTTAAGGACCAATATCAGTTTAAAGGACACTCTACACTCCCCCTGTTTGTGGCTCTGTTGATGTGGGACTTAAACTACGGACTTGGAAAGAGCACACTGTTGTATTCAAGGAGGACAGGTGACAGCAGGGAGCGTGATGGTTTAATAGGTTCTCTTTGATCAGTACGTGCAAATGTGAGTTGAGTATGTCTTTGGTGAGCTTGGTCAAGGACAAGCAGGGGATGAGATACGAGAATCTGATTGAGTGCAGCATCCTTCGGTTGTGGCAGAGCAAGGTGCCTTTGATGTCATGTTTACAAACTCTGCGATGCATGGCTAGGATGACCTCAGTTACAGGAGTGAGACCCTCTCCTCTGTACAGCAGAAAACCTCAGAAAGCCATTACCAGTGGGGCTCAATCTGTTTTCAGCCTCCTGTTTTCCAGAGACAGCTGAATTCCATTCCAGCCCAGACTCTGTATATTTAAAGCCAATCAATATAATTAATTAATCAAGGAATAGTACAGAATTGCCAATGAAGCACAGTGAAACAAAGTAAAATAAAATGATTTGTGTCCGAGCAGGGAAAGGTAACAATGCACGCCTGAGCTGCTTGGGGTGCCAAAGTCATGCAGAGAAGAACTCTTTCATTACAGTGGCATCTGCAAACCATCAACTGCACAGTCCTGCATCGCATGCCATGGGAGACAGCAAGCTCAAAATGAGGAAATGACACATTTGGATGGGCAGTCGGCGAGGGGAGTGCCGTGTACTACCCGTCTGAAGCCTAGAGACTTTCTGCAAAACTTCCACCCTGGTCTGAACAGGAATTTCTAAAAACTGCAACTGGCTGATCGGCCCCACTCTGAGCACCCAGCCGTCGTCTCTCTGGAGACACAGCTCCGCAGGCTCTGACCGTGCAGAGCCACTCATGTGAACCACTTTGCAGAATGATTTGCTGTTTCATATTTTGTGACCTCCGGAAATTGTTCCCGCACTGGCATGGCTAGTGTCCCTGTTCGCAGATGAATGATGATCACTGGAGCTCTGACAGAGACAGAGTGGGGTTAAGCCGGCCTGCTGTGAACCTGTCTGGGTCACCTTTACACCTGCTGTCACCCTATAACGCTAGACTGACTCACTGTGTGACTGAGTGGCTCACTGACTCACTGACTGAGTGACTCACTGACTGAGTGAGCTGCTCCTGTGGTAACGACATTTTACCACAATGGGCCAGTGACGTAGCAGTCACAGCCTTTTAACAGAGTCTGCTCAGTTCTAGTTTGTATGCAAGTGATTCCACATGCATGCGCTGTAGGGAATTGTCCAGTCATGGTATTTTATAAACCTGTCTATTCATGGCACTGCCAAAAATCAGTCACATTGTGAAGCTAAAATACGGTTACCAAGTGCTGGATAGCAGGTCCCTGTTTGCTGTTCCTGTTGCTGCTAAAAAACACTGACCTACAAGCAAAATAGAATAATTTATGATTCAGATGGCTTCCTGGTGAACATTTTACCCTTATTATCAGATATTATTTTTACTCTTTTGTTTTCCTGTTTTTAAGTACGCTATCATTTCATTAAAACCACAGCAGGCATTGATGAAGGACGGGAGGTAACCAGGGGTTACTAATGACAGGAGCAGGAGATAGAATGTTAATGAATGGTACACACTCAAAGCTAATTAATAAAGCACCACCAGCATCAATCCAACCCAATGTGACCGCAGTGCATTTCCTGTCTCCAGAGTCATCACACAGATTACCTCAGCTCCGCAGCGGACAGGAAGCATCCTGCCAACCTGTGCTTTTCATGACAGACTTTTAGAGTGGAGGTGAAGAGGAGCGTGTGCCTTATGGAAGATAGCTAGAACTGAGAGCAGATCATCACTCCACCTCCTGACAGCCCTGTGTGTAAAAGACGAGGAAATGCTGCATTTCAGATGATGATCGTAAAGACACAAACATGTGGAATTACAGTTAAGTCACCCCAGTAATAATTTAACATGGCCCCATGACTGTACTACTGAGCCACATGTTATTTGATCTGTCCTCCATCAATAAATCTTTCTGAACACACACAAAGGGTCGGCTAATGGCACTCATCATACTCTTCTTCTGCCTCTAGGGGGCGCTGTCACCATCTGTAGTGGTGTACTCCCATGTGCTCTCTCATGCTGTTCAGCTGTACTGGATGTGGGGTCATATTACCTCTGCTACACACATGCAGGTGAACATCTGTGTTTTACCTGCACAACATAATCAAATCAAAGCTCTGGCAAAGTTCCTGTTCAGCCCTGGTGCCTGCCAGAGTCATATTCATAGATGATCTTACGGCTTCCACATATAAACTAATCACCAAATTGAGTACATACTCTATCTGCATATCATGCATTCAAAACCTGCACCCAAGTAGATTGGTCATTTTATTAGCTGTGAGATATTGTGTTTTTTCTGTCTCTCTCTCTCTCTCTCTCTCTCTCTCTCTCTTCGTCATTTACAGTCACTCAGGCTTCAGAAAGATGTTTTTAATCCCGTTTTAAAATATGCTGGAGCACAAAGAGAAGGAAGATAATCTTAATCTCTTTTTCACTGCATCTCTGCATCGGCACGGAGGATTACACAGTCAGGCCTCATCCTTCTCACCCTCTGCCCCGTGCTCTTAAACTCACCCAAAAAAAAAAAAAAAAAAAAAAGGTTTCAGGTGAATGGAGCTTTGTGATCTGCTGTCAGCCTTTAATCAGTGAGTGACAGACACACACAGGGTCACTGAGGACATTCGCACACTGGCAGGGATGCTCATGCCTGAAAGTAAGGCTTCTGGGAAGTAAGACTTTATTTCACATGTATGATTTTATTGTGTTTTAAACTTTCAACAAGCAATAAAAAATTAAAGGCATTACTTTCTTTTTTAGTACAGGTATGCATTTGGTAGTCTAGCCCACGAGTCTTCATCTCCCTGCCTGTCTACTGGCCTGGCTAAGTATTCATTACATACAGTGCTTGTAGTAAAGACACTTGCACCTCAAGAAAATTTAATGATATGGAAAACTGACAGCCATGCCAACTCAGTCTGCTAAGTGTGTTGTAAACAGGCATGTCTTTTCAGGTGTCGTTGCATGTCTGTTTTCAAGGTTTCAATCTTTTATAGAAATGTTTGTTCCGACAGATTGATAGCCAGCCAGCTTTGATGTTGATCGATAATTTGCTTTGCCGTTGATTTCTAGCTGCAACATGAGTTCTGTAGGTAAGTTAGAGAGCTTTTATTCCTTTGTCTGATTTAACCCCTCAGCTATGAAGAGAAGATATGTGCCATTCCCTGGTCTGCTTTCTCTATGACAGACAGGTAATTGGCCAGGGAGAAAGTTGTGTAATTAGCTCTGCTGTGTCACAATGACAGGTGGGTGCGTGATTGGGCTCTGCTGCTGTCAATCAAGGAAGGGGGAGGTCAAAGAGGCCATGCCTCAGGGAGAAGACTCAGGTGTTAGTTTAGCTGCGGCCATCCTGTCATGTGTCGCGGTGCTTGTTAAAATGAGCCTTGGTTATAGACACGTTGGCTGTTCTGGAGCAAACTGAACAAAATAGGCAAAAACAGTTAGGAAAACTCTCATACCTATACTTGCTCAGGCCACAACCTTCTTAACTAGTTTACATCAACTTTATATCCCTACAGAAAAAAAAAAATATTTCCTCCTATTTGGCGGACACAGACACAGCACATGACTGTCATTTTCTTCTCAACTGTTCATTATGACTGAGCCAAAACCATGCTCAGGGACACCTACATTAGTCATTTCACAAAATGATTTTCTGTTCCTTTTGGCTATCTGGATATTTGCTGAAGCAGTTTAGGTCAAGTGTCTTTTCTCAAAGAATGAATGGCAGGGACCCCTCAAGGACTTGAACTTGTAACCATCTACCTTACAAGCCTGATTTCCTCATTCCCACAGCCTCAATTCAAACCAACTCTGTGAACATGCCATTCAAGTGATGCTCACACCAGTTTATTTATTTATTTCATATGCACACCCCGCAAATAGTTATTAAAGAATTTCTGGCTAAAGTGTTTTACAGAGCAATCGCATTTACTTCTGCTTGACTTGGGGTCCGGGTCAGTTCACTATTAAATCTGCCATTAGCCAGAGACATGTTGGCCTGGAGCAGTGAAAATAGCACAGGTGGAGCTGAGCTACAGCTAACAAAGGTCAGTAGAAACCCCTCGGGTATAGCTGACCTACAGCTACCACAGGTCAGTGGAAACTCCTCAGGTATAACTGAGCTACAGCTAAGGTTAGCCGGTGGAAGTGCTGTTTTCCAAAAACTGTTCACTCCTGCTCTCTCCCTGAAGGTGACCACAAGTGGCACCCTCTGTGGACCAGATCCAGTGCGAAATAAGTGTGAGTCTAATTGAGCAGAACGCCCAGAGAGTGGGGGAGAAATCGACTCATGTTCGGTGTGTTTTTTGAGGGGGAGGTGGTTGGACTGCAGCCAGTCCTGCACTCGGTGTGAACTCCAATGTTGTGCTGTTATGCCGTTGCGTTTAGTCCCGGGAGACGCCCTGCTCTTTTCCTCACCATCGTTCACAGCGTCTCACTCCCCCCCTCTGCCGGGGCGACACTCTCAGGTCTCAGATCACGTGGAGGTACAAACAACGCGGAAACTATTCCAAAACTGGAGGAACAAACAGAGTGTGTGTCAGGGACACTGCAAACCTTTCAACTGTCATTGTTTTACCCTAATAATCAATACAGTGTGAATGTGAGAAAGAAACACAGACTCCCGTGGGTGACTGGAACAGTTCTGCTGTGATTTAAGAGAAATTAAATAAAAACAGAAACATTAGCATGGCGGACTGTCTCTCTGTAAGCTATCCTCATGTCTCAAATGATCAGTGTACACCACAGCACCCAGTCAGGACCCAGACCTGGACATTAGGTAATCAGAAGCGGAGTGTAAGAGAATTATGTCTATTGAAGAGGGATTAGACCCGAAACCAGAGTGGCGAGATCAATGGGCGGATTGGTTTGTGAGGCACAGAGATAAGGCAGGATGAGGCAGCCATGATAAACCCCTCCACAGAGACTTGGAAGAGAACCACGGGAGAATAAGGCAAGGATGCTGGACACCAGCTCTGGGAGAGCTGCCCTCGGACTCGGCCGGAGTCCCGACAGGCTGCTCGCTGCCATCTGATCAAAGAGGCGGCGAGGGAGTCTGGCTTGCACCGCATCCGGATGCTGATTGGCTGAGACTACGTGACCCTGGAAACGGGCGCGTGCCTCCCGCTCCCTCCCTGCACCCCCCGCTGACTCTGCTTAAGGTGCTCCGCGTTTCACCTTTCAGACCGCCCCGTCTGTGTTAAAGTGAACGTAGCTGACCCAGCTGTGCGATTCACAGCTCGAGTGGAACAGAAAACAAGCAACACACTGGCATGCTGGGAGCAGACTGCCTACCCAGCCGAGCTCAGCAACCTGTGCAAGAGACAGAAGCTTGCAGGGTAACATTCAAAGTGGAGACATAAAAGCAGTGTGGTGCGGTAAGGAGCAGGGCTCACAACAGAAAGGGTCCTGGTTTAATTCCCTGCTGAGAGGCTTCTGTTTGTACCCTTGAGCAAGGTACTCAATCCAGATCCAGATTTCAGATTCATTCCAAATGAATAAAATTGTAACCTGTGTGAGTCACCCTGGATAAGGGCATCTGCTGAAAATGACAACAGTACAATACAAAATACCTACTGACAAACGTAGCCAGAGGGGGTCAGGATGTCTGTCTTGGGGGGGCTAGCTAAAGTGTTTTAGCAGCAGTTGCAGCAGGAATGTGGAGACCTCCGGGTTCAGGTATCCCGTGCCGTTCATTTTACATTTACATTTATTCATTTGGCAGACGCTTTTATCCAAAGCGACTTACATAGGTTATAGTTCTTTACAATGTTATCCATTTATACAGCCGGATATTTACTGAGGCAACTGCGGGTTAAGTACCTTGCCCAAGGGTACAGCAGCAGTGTCACAGCGGGGATCGAACCGGCAACCTTTCGGTTACAAGTCCTGCTCCTTAACCACTATGCTACACTGCCGCCCAATGCCGCACATCCTGCATGTGCTTTGCCGTGGCTGAGCAGCTTGCGTCTGTGCGGGGCCGCAGATGGAGATCGCAGTGTGTGAGTGTCTGCCTCGCCCGCGCTCCCTCAGATCCAGCCTCACGCTGGCCAGTCGAGCCCCGCCCCCTGTGTCTCCCCGTGGCGGCGTACAGGGATGCACTGCATGATTTACCCAAAAGGGGAGAGCAGTGAAAGTCAGTACGGGTTATTCCGCTGTGCGTTGCCGTCTCTGAGCGGCGCACTCTTTACGCAACGGCTCAGCGCACTCACTACACGGTGGCTCAGCACACCCATTATTCAGCTTCTCAGCACACTCTTTACGCAGCGGCTCAGCGGACTCACTACACGGTGGCTCAGCACACCCATTATTCAGCTTCTCAGCACACTCTTTACGCAGCGGCTCAGCGGACTCACTACACGGTGGCTCAGCACACCCATTATTCCATTATTACACCCATTATTATTACGCAGAGGCTCAGCTCTGTTTAGTGCGAAAACGCCACCCCACAGATACAGTAATGCCAGCAGTATGTAGCATGGAGGAGGGCAGAGCTTGCTTTATATTTACAAAGACAGATCAGTTCCAGCGGTGAATCAGTACAGAGGTAATGGCTGTCTGATTATGGGCCATTTGCATCCTCCCTTTATGGCCTTATTATCCACCCGTATCAGGGAGGATCATTTGGAAGACAGGAGAGCATTGTTAAACAGGATTCTTGCTCTGAATTCTGGGCTAATGTTGGTTCATCAGACCACCCCCCCACCCCCACTCCAAGGGGGAGAGGTGTCATTTTCGGCAGTGCAACTGCACGCAGCTGTGAGGACAGATGTGGTGGTCCCACCTGCGACTTCAAAGGACACCAGTAGCTGGAAAATTCCGCTGATCCTGATGAGGGGGGAACACTTTGCCAGGGAAGCGTTCTCCATTCCAGAGGATTGCAGCTCTGAGCAGAGCCGTGTCGACTGGAGTCGGGCTCCTCTTCGGCTCCAAGTGTGATGTGAGATAAAGACTTGTCACCACCACCAACGTAAAAACCACAACCGCCCGAGAGCCGGGGGAGATACCAAGGCTGAGATGACCACAGCTCAGCAGGAGCTCCTGCCTTCAACAGCAGTCAATGTGCAGAACCGTCACTTCCATTTAGTTTCAATCTGACATGCTGAAGTGAATCTGAACTGAAATACAGTTTCTTTTTTTCTACATGAAGTTGGCCTGGCCAACATTGGCTTGTCTTTAGCAGACACCTGTTGTTTTTCCCTGTTTATTCCGATCTCTGGTTCAAAGCCCACTCAATCCGAAGAGCTTCGGGGGGAAGATGTGCTGAGGATTTGTCATTGGTCTGCTTCTCACTGGCCTTGTAATTGGATTGGACACAGTGGCTTGGCACGGCTGCTCATTTATTTATTTATTGTATTTTTCAAAGTCCAGATGTCCCTGGTTGAAAGACAGGCTGAGGAGCTTAGAGCATTTGGAATTGAATGCAGATTAAAGCTGTCAGGCTGGCCTTTTGGCAAAGACAGCGCCAGAGCATCTGACTGTGTCCTCATCAAACAACCACAGCAGTCAGTACAGGTAAGCACAGGTCAGTATGGGTTAGGAGAGGTCAGCACAGGTTAGCATGGGTTAGCACAGTTCAGCACAAGTTAGCATAGGAAAGCTCAGGTCAGCACACACACTTAAAATGTAAGACTGTGTCATTCCTTTCATTTATCAACTGTGCAGGGTAACTTATGCACCCAACACTTAACACAGTTTCATCTACTCATACATTTGAATAATCACTGAAGCAACCCAGGTAAAACGCCGTAGACAGGGGTACAATGGCTGTGCCCCGCCTGAAATTTGCACCTGAAACTCTTCTGGTTGTGAGCCAGATGCTCACACACAGCTCCTGTGCTGTGTCCTCAGCTCGTGGAACAGCATGGTCGGCTCTTTTGTTCCAGAGTGAAGAACCAGGTCAAAGACACAGGCCTTCTGTTTGACCTCCATTAAAATGCAACCCTGACTACAGCACTAACATACAAATAGCTCTCGCTGAGTGTGTGACATTTAGATCTTTCATTTGATTATGTCACCTTCCTGGAGTTTAAAAAAAAATAAAGTACACTCACAGTGCTGGCTGGAGGACGAATGTTGTTTCTGTTGCCCAGATACATTCTTAATTCACATTAAAATGCATTCATTCCACTGAAACAAGCATCCTCTCACTGAATTTGTCTTCAGAAGTTCCCTCTAGGTCCATGATGTACTTTCCTTTAAGCAGATGCAGGTCATGTTGAAATGTCACCTGCGTAATTTGTAGTCTCACAAAGGCTCTTGCGTTCTGCAAGAGAAGACAGTCTGGGTTAGTTTTGCTCATTTTAACTCTCAGAAAGTCCCACCACAGAGGAGAGGAGGCCTCACTGATGTCATCTGTGCTGTGATGGTTTACGAAGCCATACCCATAAGAAGAGACATCTTTCCCTGTGTGTCCAGTCACAAGCAGGGTGACAGCATGTCAGCCTGGGGACAGAGGGTTCGGTGGCACAGACATCTGAGACCCTGCGTGGCCCTGCGGTCAGGGATCAGACATGCAAAGCCCTTAATGTTGCGTGAGTTGCGCTGTGATCGCTGATATGGCACTGTAAGAGATGGGGCTGAAGGATAGCTGGACTCGGTTATGACAGGGCTGGTTTGAGGATTACAGCCCTGTCTGACCTCTGAGCGGGATTCAACAGGGTAAAGGCAAGAGAGGCTTTGTTAAATGCAAATTTAAACTCTGGACTCATTGCAGAGTTGTGGATTAAGAGCTATCTTTTTTTGATCAGCCTAATGGATCAGTGTGTGATCATGTCTGTGTGTGTGTGTGTGTGTGTGTGTGTGTGTGTGTGTGCGTGCACGTGTGTGGGAGTGTATCTGTGTGTGTGTGTGTGTTGGTGTCTGTGTATATGTATTTCTGCATGTTTATGTGCATGTGCTTGTATCTGTGTGAATATGTGTGCATAAATACATGTGCGTGGGTGGGGTTGGTGTTGCGCATTTGGAGTACAGTGGGTTTGTGATAGAGGGGGGTTAGCGCTCCGCACTTGGAATGTGGTGCTTTGTGATAGAGGAGCTTTACTGAAGTTCCCAGGCTCAGCCCTCAGTGTCTCAGCGCTGCCATCAGATCAGTCAGAGAGGTCTGCGTCCCCATTGGCCAGGGCCCTCCTCTGTTGCTTCTGAGCTCAGCCTCTCAGCTCAGCTTATCAGTCTTTTCAAACGGTTTGATGATTATAGCTCTTTTTTCGCACTTCACTGTCTGTCTGGCCTGATTGTCTCCACAGGAGATATGGACACAGCTTGCAAAGCAAAGCAGCACTACAGGGGCTGATTGGAGCCAAAAAGCATTTAATTTTATCTGCGTCAGAAACATGGCTCCGGTTTTCTGTGAATCCCTAGAAAACAGGCCTGTGCGTTGCATATATTACTTCATTTAAGCTCAAACACATGAAAAAGACCCTCTCTGTAGAACAGCTGAATTACACAGGATGATCTTTTTAAGCCAAAGTCCAATCACAATGGCTACATTTCCTTGTGCCCTCCCCCACCCTTGCCCAGAGGCAGGTGACTGACAGTATAGTAACCAATCAGACACATTGTGTTAAACACAAGCGTAATAAACAGGCAAGGCCCTTTCCAGACAGAGGTGTATGGACATGTGACATCAGATGGGCAGGTCATTTCCCCAGCAACACCACCTGACATTCCACGCAACACTATGCACGGTGCTAATAGATTCTGCCTTAAAACCCCAGAGACCAGGAGGACAGAGTTATGCATCCCACGGGAGTTTCACCCCCAGCAGGCATTAATCAAATGCTACAGCAGCCCCAGGGACTCTCCTGGGGCTCCAGAGAAACCTCCAGCACCTGCACTCTCCACACCTCTAATCACAGCTGAACAGAGAGCCCCGCCCCCTCAGCAGGAGAGCAAGGCTTCATCAAACTCCGAAGTCTGCTGTCAATCACTCCCTGGCTAACAAATCACAGCTGTACAGGGTGCTTCTCTCTAAGCATAGGGAAATGGTGGTGATCTTTCAGCAGATGAAACTGCAGTGAGCAGAACCTGCGGTTTGAAATGATTTTTCCGTTTTTATCTAGGACTGCAACTCCAAATCCCTCCTAGAAAGCTCAAGGCAGATCAGTTAAACTCCAGAAGAATAAGGCTCTGAAACAACCTTTTTTTCAGGGTATCTGAGATGTATTGGCTCTGTTTTAAACCGTCTGGAGCACTCTTCCCTGCCCTGTGCCCAGCTCACCCAGGCCCTCTCCGCCCCTCCTGCTGTCTGTGTTCCCAAACACGCAGCACCTCCGCAGAACAGGATGTCCCTTAAGTGCTCTGGTGCTGCGCCTCTCTCACGAAGGACCTCTCGTTAAATGGGAATGTTCCCCTGCCCCGCCAGGCGGAAACAGCAGCGGGCCTCCTACGTCACGCTCGGGACGCACTCCGCTCTTCTTCAAAGAGGTGTCTCCATATTTAATACAACTGAGGGCATCTTACCTCTCAGCCCCTGATCTGGAATGGAGGCTGGCCCTGAGGAGGCGGGGGGGGGGATTGGAGTGCTGGGGGGGTTAGTGCAGCCAAAAATAAACAAGCGAGAACAAGAACCCCAAAACTTTCCAGAGCTGAGATCAAAGGGATATGCATTTACATATTATTAATTTTTCCCATAATTAATTAAAGCTCCGCTCAGCAATTATGCTCAGTGTGTCACCGAATGGCAGTGGCAGTGCAGGCAGATGGGAAAAAAAGTGTCTCCAGAGACTCAGACTGCACGCAGTACATCAGAAAGGTTTTGCCGCGGAACGCAAAACCGGCTCCAACCGGCCCAACGTCCCAACCTGTGTCATTCATTAAAAAGTAATAATGAAACAGCATCAGGCCACGTCGTCGTGACCCGTTGGCTGTTTGGCTCATGTCCTCGTATGTGAGGGGATGAGCTCAGAGGCCCTGGTTCTGTGTGGATTCTGTGGATTTGCGGCAGAGGCTGAGTGCTGAGAGCTCGAGCTCAACAGGATTCAGCAAGACAGGCCTCTGGTCCGGCTCACTTTAGATCTGGCATTTAAAAAGTCGGACCCAAATCCAGAGCATGAAAGGATGACGTTATTACGGACTTACCACAACAGAGTTTTTTTTTTTTTTTGGTTGTTGTTGTCGTTGTTTAAATGAGAGGATGGAGGTGCTCAAAGTTCATCCAATTTGGTATATTACAAATTTCCCCATCCAAATCTTTGCGTAATGTAATGACATTTTCTGTTTCAGTTTTTCGAAGTGTGGAGGCTATCTGATCATTTTGATAAATTAATGTCTCTTGTCTAATGTCAATGCCTCTTCTTTTCAGAATTTTTCTCGTGCTGAAACTTTGCGTTCTCTTTTCAGCAAAGCTGCCTTAACCTTTCCTTTCGAACCCCTCATCACAGCTCACAGTCCCGAGGGACCGAGAATCTTATTACACCTCTGATGTAGTGGAGCGGGCAGACAGCATGACTTTGCAGGAGTAGCCCTGAAAGTCACACACACACACACACACAGAGTCAAAGTTTCTACTTTTTTTCTTCCATTTTGGTGAATATTCATGTCATGTGTTCTCTTGAATTATTTTCATGCAACAGTCACTGCATTTATAGCTGGTTTTATTCTATATTGATTTATTCAGAGAGTACCAGGGAATGTTTACGAGTCAAAGCGGCAGAATCAGGTGGAGCCCTTAACTGGAGGGTTGGGGTTCAGATCCAGCTGGGGCAGGTCTTGACGTACCCCTCTTCTTCAGCTTATTATCTGCTCCAGTCAAAAGCCCGCTGTGTCACAGCAAGTTCTGCGCTAAATGATGTGCACTTTTTTAATTATCTGCATTTGATAAGGAAATAAATGATGTAACAGACAGAACAGTCAGGTTAATTAACAGGGCGCCAATCAGACACATAACAGATGATCAGCGGCAGTACCTGAGGGCTGAGACACACAGAGAATAAAGATGCCTCCTTCCATACCACGACATTCCTCTGCTTTCACCAGAAAAAGAGGACACGTCTCCATAACTCTGAGGACTATATACTGTGAACCTCATTCCGCAAAATCCTCCATGATTAAAAATAAAAAGCATAAAGTGTTTGAAACGTGGGCCTGTGTCGGGAGGTTGCCGTGGGCGCTTTACACCCCGAAGCTGTGCTGAGTTCGGCGGAACTCGCGGCCGTCCTCGTTTGTTACGCAACGGGATCGTCCCGCGCCTTTAGGATGTTTACACGCGTTACACAAGAATCTGCGCGGAAATAAAGGATGGACCAAGGGGTCCCCCGGGGGTTGCCATGGTAACGTCAGATCTGCCTCGTCAGGCGTAATGCGAGAGGAAGGATGGCAGATGTTTGGGGTAAAGGAGTCGTCCGCTCCCCACAGTGTTCAGTCATCTGTGTAGGCTTGGACCCTCACGCGTGAGTTTTAGCAGGCTACAGTGCATGTTGGGTGCTCGTTTTGTTTTAGAGAGGTAGAACCATGGGGGTTTCAGATGGATCGCTCTGTTTTTGTTTTTGAGGGGAAGGGGGGCAGGGTGTGGTGGTCAGAACAGGTTGAGGAGCAGTGCGTTTGTGGCGTATGACGATGCTCGGGTAGGCCTTACAGAGATGCTTAGAGGTGCTCCAGACCCAGTGGAATGTGAGTATGAGTTAGCCAAAAGGAGGGTGCACGCTGGAGCTAGCAGGTGTTTCGGCGTTCCACACCTGTAGTCTCAGATGGGATCTCGCAGGGCAGGACAGGAGCGGAGTGGTGGGGGGTCGGGGGGGGGGGGGGTGTTAAAAAACTGTGAGTTCCGGCCTGCTGCTGTCGCAGTCCTGCTGTAAGTAGGCTGTGGTGTAGAGGACAACGCTGTAACTGCGAGGGGAAAGGACCAGAGGGGGAACGGGGACAGGAACAGGAACATGCAGGCACTCCTGCCTGCTGCGGCATTATTTAACATGATCAGACCTCTGAGAATAGCCCACTGTGCTGGGATCAGTCTTACCCTGCAGAAACTGTGTGCGTGTGTGTGTGTGTGTGTGTGACAGATTTTAATTCCTGCAGGGCAGTTTCTCCCTCTTTTGGGTGAATGATACAGGACATCTTAAGATGTCTGCCATTCTGAGGAAATATTTGCTTGCATGCGTGTCAATATGCATATCTTTAGAGAAATGGAAAAATGCACTATTAATTACTCTAAGGAATTGTGTAGATAATTGGTCATTGTGCCAAATACCAATTAAGAAGGTGAAATAGGTGCAAAGATAAACCAGCATACATACGTACACATGCACACACTCTCTCACACACTCACACACATGCACAGGCACACGCAGCCCACCAGAGAATGACTTTGACATGCTCACCCTAACAGATATCTTTTGAGATTGCCTGCATGTCCGTGATTGTAAAAAAAGGTGACAGATTGCAGTGGCTGTTTAATACATGCTGCAGAAGGTACTCCCATCCCGAACAGCCTTTCGTTTCAAGGACATCTCCAGCAGGTATCATGACTGAGACCTTTTCACCTTGAGGTGAGCGACTCTGGAATGACGAGGATGCTGTAGTGGGACAGTGGTCAGGGAAACGGAGACGGCGCACATCTGAGCTGGTATTTTAGCAGCCAGGACTAATGCAGACACCTGCATATCAGCTGGGGAGCCTGGCAAAAGGCTTTTGCATGCTTGGACCCTTGACTGTTCAAGAGAGGCACTCCACAGCTGCGGTCCATGATGCATGCACAGGACTTCGACCAATCAACAAGGATGCCATCTGTTTAATTAAAATGACTTCAGTCCTTTTCAGTGGGTGACGGGTACTCCCTACGGCTCCCGTCAGTGGGCTGGTGTGGTGTTTCTGCACTGAATTGCAGTGCTGAATGTGGAGAGTCTCTCCTCACACGCTGTCTCCTCAGTGCAGCACAGTTAGCCAGCTCCAACAAGCTGCATGAGTGCAACCATTTTTCACAATAAAAAATGGCCCACATTCCAGGGAAGCAAAACAGAAACACTCATCTTATTTTACTGAGCAAACTTACAAACAAAGTACAACAAGGGGAAGACCATCGCGTGCGTGTGTGTGTGTGTGTGTGTGTGTGTGTCTGCTTGGCCTCATGCTGTGTGTGTGTGACTTGCAGGTGATGGGATCCCCAAGGAGAGCAGCCCATTCATCAACAGCAGCGATGTGGAGAAGAGCCAGCAGTATGAGGGCAAGAACATGGCCCTGTTTGAGGTACAAACACACACACATATACTCAAACATACACACACACACACATACACACACACACACACACACACACACACTCACACACACACACACTCACGCACACATACCCACACACACACTTGCGTACATGTGCCCACACACACGGAGGTGAGCTGAGCCTTACACACACACACATGCACCCACATGCACACACGCGCACACGCACACACACACACACACACACACAAACCTCACATCTTCTGCTGTAGACACACACACACAAGCACAGAAACATTCACTCCTGCAGGTGCTTAGATTTTGAATGTACATTGATTAATGAGGCTGTTTGATTAATGAGGGTGATTACAGTTCGAAGGTCAACAGAAAGAGACAGATTGAATTTTTATTTCACACAAAGGGAACAAGTTAGTGAGTCAGCACAGCTCTGGCAAGGGTAACACAGAACAGTGCAGCACACACCCAAAGGGACCCTGCTGAAAACATGTACACAGTTTCTACCACACATCCTGTCATGAACACAGTATTTTCAGATGTTGAACCAGAGAGAATGTATTTTGTGTAAAACTAATGTGTTTCTGTGTGTGTGTGTGTGTGTACATGTGTGTCTGTGTATCTACAGGAGGAGATGGACACCAGCCCTATGGTCTCCTCACTGCTCAGCAGTCTGGCTAACTACTCCAACCTGCCCCAGGGGAGTAAGGAGCATGAGGAGGCCGAGAATAACGAGGAGTCACGCAAGAAGCCCATCAAGGTACGTCACACCCACCTCAGCATCAGTGCTACCACAGCAACCTCGCATTGCAACGGACCATCCCCCACTCACCCCACGCACCAAACCAGCACACTGAACACCTCCCACAGGAGCAGTATCATGAACACATCCCACAGGAACAGCACCATAGATACATCACACAGGCCCAGGCCATAGATAAATCCCATAGGAAGAGCACATTATATACATCCCACAGGAAAATCAGAATAACATAACTGTAAAATTACTCCCTGTTACGTTAGCCACCACTCTCAGATTCTCACTGAAATAGTTCACTGGCAACAAAATGTAGATAAAATAATCCAGACACAGTCCCAACGAGGATGGTGTAAACACCAATAAATCCACATGGAAAGAGAGAGGGAGAGAGATAGAGAGAGCGTGTCTCACAGCAGTGCAGTAAATTCAGCAACCATCTGAACTGGATGAGATGGTACATTCTGTTGACATTGAATATTGAATATTGAAAATGCTGGGTTGAAAATTGTACTGTTACATTTTTCTAACGGGGTGCAAAGGAAAGCTATTACTATGAAGATGCATGACTGGATAAGAGAAGAAAACAGAAAAGAAACAGAGGATTACTATTTCCAAAGGGCTTGTTTTCTCCCTGTTTAAAAATGCACTCAGGTTTGACTGAATAAATGGAGGATGTGACAGCTCCCCCTGCAGGCGGAACAGTGTCACACGCGCTGGCCTTTCTGTCCCCGGCATTAGAGCGCCGGTTAATTTTTCAGCAGACCTGAGCTGAAACACATTAGGGCTGTCAGCTTGTCTGTGTGCAGCAGTGCATGAAGCTGGCAGCCCGGGCCCATCTCTAAAGCACAGTTTTATTAGGTTATAACTTCACTACATCTGGGTCCTCTCTCTCTCTCTCTGTACCTCTTTACCGTTTCTCTCTCCCTCTCTGTGTCTCTCTCTCTCTCCCTCTCTCATACCTCCTCCCCTATCTGTCTCTTTCAAATTCATATTCAAATTTAAATAAAAAAAATCTTTCTTTGCATGGCAGGTTATTTTGTCATGCAAATTCAGAGCTGGTTTTCCCATGGTGCCTTTCTCTGGATGGAGCTGGCTAGTCTCAGGGCCTTCAGTGGGAGGAAGCAGCCCATTTCAGCTCTGTGTGCTGTATTTGGGGCATTTCTAGGGATGCGTAAAATAATTTCTCATGATTTGAGGCAGAACTGTTTAATAATTCTTTTCTGCCTTTGTTTGTGTTCCATAAGAATGGATACGTGGAGAGATTATTTTTATAGAGATTTTTATGGAAGAATCATATTCGTCATTTTTTAACTATAGAAAAGTATGCATGCCTGCTGTATTGCTCAATGCATGTATTGCAAAGTTAAAGCTCCCTGAAGCACTAATCCCCAGACCCAGGTAAATATACCTGGAGGTGTGCACCTGGCACTGGCTCTTAATGTGAAGCACTAATCCAGACCCAGGTAAATATACTTGGAGGTGAGCTCCAGGATTCTGGCTCCTAATGTGAAATGGTACTTATTTCCCTGAGATCTGACTTTTTTCTGGTAGGCCTGGTTTTGTCCAGGTTTACTGTCAGTGCCCAGGTCTAGGAGAATTCAGGAGTTCTAGGAGTTCTTTCTCTCATCTCCTCTCTCTCCTCATTCCCTTTCTCTCATTATGCATCTTGCTCTTTCCCTTTCTCCACCTCTCTCTCTCTCTCAGTCCCTCAGCCTCCTCCACGGATCCCTGTGTGCTTACCCTACTCTGTGGCCCTGCTCACTCCCTGCGCTTAAGAAGCAAACGTTTCCTTCACAGTAAAGCAGACAGATCACACACACAGTAAATTATTCAATAGTGCATCTCCAAATTGTTACTGTTGTTGTTTTGTTGTTGTACACAGAGATGACACGGTATTCTTAATTCTCTTAATCACAGTGCTAAGGTTCAGAGGCTTGTAGTGAGCGCACTTTGCTAAACAAACACAGTATGGCTGCACGTCGGGCCTGCAGCTGGGAGCGGGGAGACCAGGCAGCTGCAGAGGGGGAGTCCTGCACTCACACCACAGCCTGGCACCTGCCCCTGCAGCACCTGGGGAAGCCAGCATTCCCCAGAATCTGCTACCTAATGCTAATCTCTCCCAGCGCTATCCCTGCCCATTCCCAAAGTTCAGCCCTGTAATAGCTCAGCATTCAGGAGTATACTCTGCACCCACACACACACACACACACAAGACACACACACACACACACACACACAGTCTCGCGGTCACACTCTCTCTCTCACTCACTCACACACATAGACACCGATGACTCAAAAAAAGTGGATTACGACTCTTTTAATAAACACTGGCAGTCTCATTTTATTAATTCAGTTACACAGTAGCTCTGTTCATATTTTGGATTAAGACACGCTCCTAACGCTTTTGAGCTCATTTGAATTTAACAAATGTGTCTAGCTCAGATGCACAACTGCCGTGTCAGTTAGGTTGAACCATCACACAGCAGTCACCCGGCAGGTTAAGGTACAGCTCTAAACATAACCATCATACCTGGACACCGCAATCAACAGCTGCACTGCATATTTGTATTTTTACGGTTGTTTCTGTGATTGAGTGTTGGGTAACTCTACCCTCTGTCTGTTCTTCTGTCCAGCCATGGGGCTATACGTACCTGTCAGAGACGGGAATTGGCGCAATTTCACCGCCTCCTACACGAGCTGCTTTTATTTTTGCAACAATAACCACCAACATCAGAAGTAAATTACTGCCTGACAGATTACACCAACCGAGTATCAAAAAGTCACAAAAGCAGGGCCAAAAGCGGGAGTGAGAGAGAGAGCGTTACATGAGACATGAAGCCCTTCTGAAGCCCCGGCAATCCCACTCCACACAGCAGGAGTCTAAAATCAGCCAGACAGGCCTCACAGAAACTCTTTAAACTTTCTCTTGGCTGACATTGTGGTGACAGACACCTTTCTGCCAAGCGCACAAGGGCACAGACATGGAAACCAATTAGTGTACCTTGCTGCCTGACAACAGGTGAACTGAGAAGACCCCTGAGCTTTTCTCTCAGGCTCCTCCCCCCTCTCTAGCCAGAGGGCACTCTCCTCACCCGATTGGCTCTTCAACTCAGGCGCTGAAGGCAAAGTTTGTTCAGAACTGTTTTCCTGGTTTTTCTGTTTTGTTTTGTTGTTGTTTTTTTTTTTTTACTTTCAAGGACGCGCCTCTGTCTCGCAAACAGCGCGCCCTGCTGCGCGATGCCAGCTTCCCTTCTTCCGTTCAGCGCACCGAGCGCACAGATGCGTCTGCCTAATTGCTTAATAATCAAGCCAGATTTCACTGCAGTGCTATTTCCATCCTGTGATTCACCAGGAATCAAATTGTTCCATATGGAATGATGTCCACCTCCCGGGAGATTATAAAATCATATCAGATTTGCCGTTATCAAATGGCAGATAACTTGGCAGAACAATACTTGTAAACAAAACTCGCAAAGATATTGAAGAAGAAGGTTTGGACAGATCATCAAAGCGAGAGGCGGCCTGGTCTGACAGAGAGCTGTGTGCTCTGCGGGCTTTTCTCAAAATAGCAGCTTCTCATTTAAATAAATGTTGTTTTTCCATTATCTTCCATGGTTAGCTTGTGCTTGGCACAAACCTCTGTAAGACATATTTTTAGTCAGAGGCAGCTGCATAGTCAGGGCTTGTCTTTGCAGCCTGATGGCTGAATGAAGGTAGACATTCACTTAACCTGGACTCTACCATCAGTTTATGCAAAGTTATGCGCTGAGAGCCATGCAAGTACACACATTACATTACTGTCACTTTAGCAGACACCCTTATCCAGAATGATTTGCAATACATAAGTTACAATTTTATCCACTTACACAGCAGTGCCCCAGTAGGGATTTGAACCAGCAACCTTTCAGTTATGAGCCCTGCAGGGCAGTCATTGGCTGTCCTGAGGACGAGCATGTGTCCGTCACCCACAGGGCCAGAAGCAGAGATCCCTGAGGCAGGGATCCTCCTCACAGCACTAACAGGCAGCCAACCCAAAGCCTGGCTAAGAGAAGCACTATATTTATCTGACTGGCTAATGGCACCACGCTGTCCGGAGCTCCATAATCACAGCCCTGCTTGGCCTCTAAACACCACAGGCTAGCTGCCAAATGTCAGACAGAGGCGTTTCGAGTGGCTCAGAGTCGCCCACTGATAATCTCCCAAACACGGGTTTGTGTTACCGGCTCTCAGAGAGTCGGTCCCCACTTGTCTCGCACACACACACACGCACACACACACACACACACACACACATACATACATACAGACACACACACCAGCACTCTGTGGGTAGGTCCCTGCCTGTTCCTCTCACACACACATACACACACACACACATATACACACACACACACACACACACACACACACACCCACTCTTGGAGGCTTGGCTCACAGCCTGTTCGCACCCCTACAGCACCAACAGTTCAGTAATTCTCAGAATCACCACACCAACACGCATTACATCCCCCTCCTGCAGAATCACCACACTAACACACACTCTGTTGTATTGTCACAGTACAGGCTCATTCTCTCCCAGGACTCCCCTTTCCCAAACTGTAGCCCTTATCTTTGAACAGGCTTCTAGTCTTAGGGTGGGTGGGACTCTTTACTCACATCAATAGCACGGATGTACTGTGAGTATTTCATGTGAGTATTAGACCAAGGTAACCATGCTGTACGACCAAGTGTTATTGTGACATTTTGCCTGCAGGGGTAAAATGTCTCCCAGCAAACGAATGCAGTCACTGTGAGTAATGGATGAACATGTAAGCTAGAGGTCAGGAGAGGAGCAGGAGAGGAGCAGCTGCCTTTCTAAAAGGCTAAATGTCATTGGCCAAAGATCCACGTTCTTGATTTGCCAATCAGCAATCCTTAAAATTAAATGGATCATTACATTTTTTTTAAAGGACAGCCTCACCCCGAGGTTAACAACTGCTCTCATTCGATGATTCTATATTATGCTCTAAATGCTGCAACAGGTTTCAGGGTAGAATTCCATCAGGGTTATGAGGTTTGACAGCATGAGCTCTTCATTATATACAACTGTTTTCCAGTCAGGAGGGAGCAAGACACTCACACAAAAAAAAACACAAATTCACTAACGTCGGTGAATATCTTCAGGTACTTCCTGCTGTTTTTGGTGTTCTTTTTGTCAGAAATATGCCTTCTGTCAGTCACTACATTGAAGTGTATAAATCTGCTTTAAAACCGGAATCATTTGCTCAGTTCACAGGCTCCCAAAGAGGATCTCTTTCCTACTGTAAGGGGCCCAGAGAAAGTAGGACTTGCTGGTATTTTCTGTCCTGCAGTTGAAAACAGGAGCATCTCAACAAGACACTGCTGTAGTGTGTAAACTATGAGATGGAGGTGCTGCACTCCAGCAGAGGCAATGGTCCCATTTGTGTTCTGCTTCAGTTAGACAAGAATGAAAACCTCCGGCATCCTTGGTCCCCAGACTGCCTAAGATGTTTCTGGCTTTTGTTCCAGCTGAATGTTTTATTACACAGTGGGATCGGTTACTGTGATGAATTACTGCAGGTGGGCATGTGCAGGGTGAGAAAGGAGGGATGAGGAATTCCCGGAGGATTGATACCACCCCAGATACGCAGATTACACCAGCTTTCCACTAGTTTTTCTCTCCTTTTTTATAAATTTGGGACGCCCAGTGCTTTTTACCCATATCTCTCCCCAGTTTGGAATACCCAGTTGTAATAGATGCCCTGCAGCTCTAACACCCACCACCAATCTAACACGTGAACATGTTGTCAACTCCCACTACCCCATCCATGCATAGTGGGGATCACTAGTAAGCTACGTGAGGTTAAGGCCCTGGCTGACCTAACGTCCCCTACATCCCCAACAGCACAAAGCTAATTTGTTCAACCACTATCAGCTCCCGGTCATTGTCGGCTGATGAGATAGCTGGGATCATACCTGGGATGTAAAGCTCAACCTTTAACTTGAAACATCAAGCTCTTTTACTGGAACAGCCACTCAGGAGACTCCTTCTTCTTCCTCTTAAGAGAAAGGAGGCATGCATAGGCTGTGTGCAAGAGTATTGCAGGATTGCATTGTCACTTCACTGCACATGCACAACTGCAGAAGTCGTCACAAAGAGAGGCCTAATGCACAGCTGGTGACTCCAAACAGGGTTTTATGGGTAAGAAAGATAAAATAAATAAAATAAATAAAATCAAGGTGATTCATTCTGAATGGTGAAATGCTGGTGGGCTGAATTCATTACTAATAGTATAATGAATTGCCAAGCAGGAATAACAATGATTTATTGAACTGAATTTACATTGCAGTTGCGAAAATAAATTAAAGCTGATGCTTGCTAATGTTCTCCTAATGACTCTGCTGCTGGGTCGCACATGTTTTTTGTATTAAGACCTGAACTGTCTTATTCATACTGTCCTACTGTACAAGATGGAAGTTACATTGTAGTGGAGGAACAGGAAGTTAGTTTCAAACAGCTGGGATGGTTTGTCACGGTATGGCAGCCATTATGGCTCAGTTGCTCGGTGTTTTCCTCACCCCCAGGCTCCGCAGATGGGCACTCTGATGGGGGTGTACCTCCCCTGCCTGCAGAACATCTTTGGGGTGATCCTCTTCCTGCGGATGACCTGGGTGGTGGGCATCGGCGGGGTGATGGGCTCCTTCATCATCGTCTTCATGTGCTGCTCCACTGTGAGTATCTCTCTCTTACCTGCACAGTCACACAGAGAGGTGGGCCACCGTGCCAGGAAGTGACACAGGAAGTCTCACCCTCTTCTTAAAATAAATCGTTTGAATTCAGGCCCAGTCCTGAATTAGCTCTAAATTATCCCTTTCTGTTCTTTCCCCTCAACTTAATATAGACCTAATATAGACTTTTCTTCATGCCAAAGAAATGCCATGTTTTTTTCATTTTGGTATGTAATTGATATAGTACCATAACTAGAGCGGGGCAAGCTGCTGGGGGTGGGGTGGGGTGGTGTGTGGGGGGAGGGGGGGTCCATCATCCTTAGCATTGCATGATGATCCCAGATCAGCCAGGATGGAGAAAGAGAGAAGAATAGAGATCAATAGGTATAGTGTACATGTGCCTTTCACACTCATGAATCAGTGTCATTACAGGAGATTGAAGGTACTTTGATTACGTATGCATGTTTGTCATGAAAAAAGGTTTGATTTCCATCACTTAAAAGAAAGACCTGTGACAGCCCACACCATGTCAAATTAACAGAATTCCTTCAGCACTGAGGATGAGAGGAAGGGGGACCCCTCACTCTTTCAGACAGTCCTAACTCAGTAGGAATGCCTGCCATGAATCTAAAACTGAAAAGGTATCAAATAGAGCAGCAACTTTTAAATCCAATGACTTCTGTGTGGATGTACCATGGGGCAGACATTTTCTGTCATCATTATGTAAAAATATAAATATGTGGTTTGGTACTGATATAAATACATAATCGTGACAGAACATGCCCCTAATAGAGCTGCACTATTCTTTTCAAGAGAACACATTTAGACAATGTTCATATCACCTTGTTTGCCTAAGCCAGCTGTATCAGTAAAACAGATACAGCTAGGTCAGGCCTTTCCAGAGGCTGGAAGCTGTTAATATGCACACAGATAGCGCCAGTTTTGTCTGTCACACCTAGCCCTTCCAAGAAGAATCTGAATGCTATCTGTTTGATATTCAGGATTCTGACTCTCATGTAGGTAGGCTATTACACCACACAGCTTCATTGTCTCTGTCCCATGTGAATAACAATTTGACCCTGAAAAAAAACAGGGAAGGTGATACATTAGAGTCTGTAGGCAGAAGCTAATGACCTCCAGTGTCTTTTTTTTTATCAATGCTGTATTTGGCTAGTGAACATGATACTAGAGGTTGTGTGTTCACACGGAGGAATCTCTCTGTTGAAGCCTCAGCCTCCCACAGCGGTAGGCACTGCTGAAACCCTCTTTGTCTGCTCTCCTTCCCCTGGGAGTAGGGCCACTTCATTACTGGTCCATTAGGAGCTAATTGAGTGCGGGTGTCATCGCTGCCCGGCAGGGTTAGCTGCGGCTGGACTTAACTTCAGCTCTATTAGAGACAGTCCCAGCCTCCCTGTTGAGGTGCACCTTTTGGAGGGAAAAGATCTGATCGGTATAGGTGTGTACGCACATGCCTCCTCCCTCGTCTCTTCCTTTTTCCTCCATCTCACCTGTGCTCTTCTTCTTTCTGCCAACATTCATCTCAGTTAAGATCAGGTGAATGTATAGTATAACTTGACCTGACTGTGCAGTGTAACCTGGCATGACTGCACAGGGTAACCTGGGCTGACTGT
Organism: Megalops cyprinoides; assembly: GCF_013368585.1. Lineage (NCBI taxonomy): Eukaryota > Metazoa > Chordata > Actinopteri > Elopiformes > Megalopidae > Megalops > Megalops cyprinoides. The sequence continues at coordinate 11,712,693 of NC_050589.1, forward strand.
GCCTGACTACGCACTGTAACCTAGCCTGGCTGTGCAGTGTAACCTGGGCTGACTGTGCCTGACTATGCAGTGTAACCTGGCCTGGCTGTGCAGCGTAACCTGGGCTGACTGTGCCTGACTGCGCAGTGTAATCTGGCCTGACTGTGCAATGTAGCCTGGTCTGACTGTGCAGTGTAACCTGGCCTGACTGTGCAGGGTTACCTGGCCTGACTGTGTCTGACTGTGCAGTGTAACCTCTCACTGCTGTGACATGCACTCTTGCACATATCAAAAGGGTTCCGCCTTATGCCATCCAGGACAGAGGTGGGTACACACACACACACACATAGCCTCATAAAGCCTCGGAGCTTGTTTATTTGTTTTATTTGTTTATGAAATTATCTCTGATTTCAGCTGTATTCTCTCACCCTATGGGTTTGTTAATGATGCTTCTCTGCAGCCATAGAATCCCATAGCCTTAGGCCACTCTCAGCCCCGAACCTCACTGATCCACCGAGACAGAAACGCTTAAATAAGAGCTGACGCGGAGAGGAAGTGGGCTTTTTTTTCCGTGATGAATGCACTTTTGTGTTTTTGTTTGTCTGCCCACGTTAGTCCTTGGCGGCGGCAGGCAGGAGGATGGAAGGCGAGACTCAGGTGTAAGGCAGTTCCGCCCGCACAGCACGGAGACGCTTACAGTGAGGTTTAACCCTTTCTCCTTCCACTCTCTGCCCTCAGACCATGCTGACCGCCATCTCCATGAGTGCCATCGCCACCAACGGAGTCGTGCCAGGTGAGAGAGACAGTGTGTGTGTGCGTGTGTGTGTGGGAGGGTGTGTGTGTGTGTGTGTGTGTGTGAGTGTGTGTTTGCCAGCACGTGCTGGTGACCAGCATGCTACCCATGTCAAAGTACCCGTGTAACCATAGTAACCCCATTGAACCGGAGACCCTAATCACCAAGCCCCTCCCACTCCTATCCCTGTGAAAGCTGGAGTGATATAATAAGTATATAATAAGAAATATGAAACATATCCTATTACATTTTCCAGTTGAACATGAAAAGGCGAATACAAAATTGGGTTTCTCACTACGTTAATCCCCTGCAATGTTAGAAAAAAAAGCCCAGAAAACCAGTTTTTTTTTTTTCTTTTAAAGAGAAGAAATACAGACAGACATCCAAAAGCTCATTTGGAGCATGATTCAGATAAATCACTCCTGCTAGAGGCACAGGACCAATCACGGGGCGGACACGTTACCGTGCCGATGTGGAACCATCTGCAGCCGGGAATGTGCAGAGGCCAGTCGTTTTTATGGTGCTCAGCGATTAGGGAAAGACTCCCCTGGGATCAGGGACAGTAGCGAAACGCAGCTATAGAGCCAGGGAGTGAGTGATCCCGAGTGCTCAGTAAACACACACTGTAGCAGCTGCTGTTGCAACTGAAAAAGAAAGCAGGTCCAAGCCAAAGGCATGGATGTATGTATGAATTAAAAGACTAAATTGAAATAGCTCTAATAGAATGGGACATGGGGGTTTCTCTCAATTGGCTCAGTCCTACAGCTCAGACATCACTAGTCGAGCCCGGGCTATGTCATTGGCTACGCTATGATCAGGTCTCCAAGGTGACAGGACACAGTTGCCTTCATCCAGCTGGGGTAAGGTGGGCTAGCATCAGTCAGGGCTCCTCCAGTCATCACTCCGTCCCCTGGGGGGGGTTCCTCAGACACACACTGGCCACCCAGCTGCCATCAGTGTGTGCTGGGCTGCCCTTTCCATCAGCCCCGGCTCTCCTGGAGCGCAGCATACCACGGGTGTATCACCCTGTTTCAGCACTTCCTGTATGGTCTCCAGGCTGCACAGCCAGTCAAGCAGGGGACTGGCCAGTCGCCATTTCCAAAGCTGGGGATGAAAGGATAGAAGAGATTTTAATAAAAAAAAATAAAGGGAAAGGCTGGGAGATAAAGATTCCTTACGCTCTGCGGTGCTTATGATACCTGGCGCAGCCCTGCTGGGCTTTGGATGACTCTCAGTCTGCCAGCTTTCAGACAGAGGCAGACGCATCACTCCCAATGAGTCACCGATCAAATCCAGGGATTTGAGGGTTTGCAGCAGCCTAAGCGCTGAAAAAAATAAATCAATGTATGCAGACATTAAAAAATAAGGCACTGAGGACAGTCCAATTAGAATATAAACCCCAGGGATAGCATTCAGACCGACATATGGCGCAAAGCTGTCGTAAACAAGTCTTGTAAGGACAATTGATTTGATGTGTATGTGGTACATCCAACAAAAGTGCTTTGCCTGGGGCTCCTTTTCAAACACTTATTGACTTTTTTTCCTGAAAGAGTAACACTTATTCCAAGCCTCTAGTAGAGGCAGGCGTTAAATGATAACTGGATGATAAAGAACAATAAGTGTCATAGATTTCTTTTATCAGAGCGCAGACCCAGGTGACCTTTAAGCTGTATTGATTGAGGGAGCATGGTCACACAGAGAGTAACTCCTGCCAGTCTTTAACCGGGTCTGTTTTCTGTTTTGCATGCGAATGGCAGCCGGGGGGTCCTACTACATGATCTCCCGCTCGCTGGGCCCAGAGTTTGGGGGCGCCGTGGGAATCTGCTTTTACCTGGGGACCACCTTCGCAGGGGCCATGTACATTCTGGGCTGCATCGAGATCCTGCTGGTGAGAATGCTGTCCCCCCCACCAGGGACCCCAGGGACAGGTTCAGTCTAACCACAGCACGCTTCCTCCTTTGGTTTGAGAGAGGCGCTTCAGCATGTCCTGCCCTGTTGTCTCTTGCGCAACATTTTGAGTTTGGCTGTCCCTGCTCCTCACAACTGACACGATCTTGTGATGAGTCAAAAAACAGGTGAAACTTGATTCAGTTTGTAACTCATTGTTAAGGACAAAATTAACACTATTCTGTCTTGATAACACTGTATAAATTCAAATGGTGTATTTGGTTTTATCCCCATCCTCACTCTCTTTCTTTCGTTCCGTCTCAATCTTTCCCTTTCTCTCTCCCTCTCTTTCTCTCACACATTCTCTGTTTCTCTATCCCTCTCTTTGGCTCTCCCTCCTTTCTCTGTCTCACCCTCTTGCCTGTCTCTCTTTTGCTCTCTCTGTTTCTCTCTCTCTCTCGCTCTCCAAAAGCTTTTCCAATCTTACATAGACTTTTTTTCTTCCTCTATTTTTATCTGACTCTGTTTCCTCCTCTTTTGATCCCTCTTTTGTTCAGACAGATTTTATATTTGTTCATTGTCTCCGTGTCTGCCTCTCTCCTCTGCCTCTCTTCTGTGTCTGTTCATTTGGCTCTTGTTCAGTGCTGTTACCAACGATCACAGGATGGGGGTGGTTCTGTCACATACGTACTCCAGCTCCCATAGATACATTTATTCAGTCCTCAAACACAAAAGCAGCCTTTCTTGACTGTCTAGATGCGAGGACATTGCTATTTATCAGGGTAATTTATTTTATTAGATTGTCTGAGGGCTTTGTGTGCTCTGTCCTTTTTATGTAGTATCTATAGAAATACAGAAATTACTTCTTTATCTTACCAAACCCCATTAATAAAACATGCCGAACAGATCAAAGTAGACCCACACAATTTTAGCCACACTGAATACTCTGCTATGAATTCTGCTGACTTACATTATAAGCATGGGTGAATTTCAATCAGCAGTCCTCTTATTTTCATGGCTGCACATACATACATAAACCCTCTTAAAGAGCTGAACAGTTTGTCTGTGCTGTCCTATAAAGACAGTTATTATCTCCAGTGCAAAGCTGCTTCACACTGAAATACAATGAAATATTTTCCTTCTCTCCCTCACCCCGTCTCTCTCTCTCTCTCTCTCTCTCTCTCTCTCTGGCGGACAGATCTATATCGTTCCCCAGGCAGCCATCTTTAAGATGGAGGGTCTGGAGGGCCCGGATGCTGAGGCGGCCTTGCTGAATAACATGCGTGTGTATGGTACCTGTGTGCTCTCCTTCATGGCCATCGTGGTGTTCGTCGGCGTCAAGTACGTCAACAAGCTGGCCCTCGCCTTCCTAGCCTGCGTCATCTGCTCCATCCTGGCCGTCTATGCCGGGGTCATCAAGACAGCCTTTGAACCCCCCGACTTCCCGTAAGTACCCTCCCCCTGGGGATGGTGGCAGCCTAGGTTCAGTCTAACAGTAACAGAAATCATAGTGATGATAACAATACTACAATATAATTTTTTCCTCTATATTTTATTTCAGCCATTTTTTTTTTCATTAATGTGCTTTGTATGTAATATTTAATGACAAGTAAGATGCTCTGGAAGAGTTTCTGTGAAATAAATTTTAAAAAATGAAAACTGCAACACACTTCCTCCCTTACTTTGATGAATTGCAGGAAGGAATTCAAAAAAAAACTCAGTCTTAAAGTTAATGACAAAATGGCAGACGCACAATTCCTGAAAGCGGCGCTTCCCCTGTCCGCTGACTTCTTCCCTGCAGAGTCTGCATTCTGGGAAATCGAACTCTGGTCACTAAGGGCTTTGACGTCTGCGCCAAGGTCATCGAGAAGGACAACGGCACCGTCACCACCAAGCTGTGGAGGATGTTCTGCGACTCCGAGTTCCTCAATGCCACCTGTGATGAGTACTTTGTCAACAACAACATCTCCCAGATCCAGGGCATCCCTGGGGTCACCAGCGGCATCCTGGCAGGTGCGGGACCTTCTGAAACACACCTACCCTACCTACCTACCGTGCCCTTTATTTGGAAAACATCCACCTGGCTGACAGACAGGCACTCTTTGTGTGATTCGGAGAACGCTGGAGAGAAGGATAAGCCAAGAAATCATGACAACGTGACATTTTGTGCCCCAGAAAGTTAACACACACCCACTTTAGTGTTAATCCAATAAGGTTCCTCACATCACACATCACAATGGTAACTCAAAATGATAGAGTTACACCCTTGTGTTTTAGGTACCTATAAGACACATCCCGACCTGCTGAGGAGCATCTTTGTTCCTTTTGAATTGTGTTTATTTTTAGTCAAACAGAGTTATTGCATTGTGGTATTATGTGTTATGCATGCAGTGACCCTCAGATCTCTCCCCCTGGCAGTTGTCGGAATGAAACGTACAGACCATCTGTTCTCAATAACATAAGACATCACAAGACCTTCATTAATTATAAAGGGATATTTCAGCAAGCCTACAATATTTAGGCCCAAAGGCCCTACGCACACACATATACGCAGTGTGCATGGTGTGTTAAACACACATACATACTCGGGTGTGCACTTTCAACGGACTTCAGATGATTGAAAAGGTCATGGTGTGTATCTATGTCTGTCTCCCTGTCATGCAGAGAACCTGTTTGGCAACTACATGGAGAAGGGGATGATGTTAGAGAAACGAGGCATTCCCGCAGTGCAGGACCCGGATGAACCCCTGACCAACACCAACCGCTACGTCCTGGCCGACATGACCACCTTCTTCACCCTGCTGGTCGGCATCTACTTCCCATCTGTCACAGGTCAGAGGTCAGAGGTCAAGGAGAGGACCCTCCCCATTAGGGAATCGGATAAACAAAATCTGGGAAATGTCATGTACTGAAACACACACACTCATAAGTAAACACACACACATACATGCACAGGTCAGAAGACACACACAGACATGCAAACGTAAAAACATGCATATGCATGAATGCACACACACACATACAAATAATCACAAATACACATACACACTTAACTTGCAGGTACAGTATGAACAACACACACGCACACAAACAGGAATATGAACTTCACTTGAAATCTCATTTAGGTTCTCCCTTCCAGGACTTGCTACAAACTGTCAGCCTTTTCTGTGCTGACAAGAACACTTGATAATGACATTTTAATGACATTTTTATGATAATGACATTTTAATGACATTTTCTGTGTTATTGCGGGTGAAGATTCATTAGATCTGTACCCTCCAAGGTGTCAGGAAGGGGTGGAATTAAATGGGATTAAAATGGAGCAGCGAAGTGTGAGCGCATCTACATAGAGATGCAGGAGATACACACACCCACCAGCAAACACTCCAGCACTCCATCACAACCATATTATTACCGCACAGTACCTATTCAGGTAATGCACTTATTCAACTGCTGCTTATGATATAATATACTAATACTAATATATAATATCATAAGTAAAATCCAAAGTGCAGCATGTAGAACAGGAAGAGGCCAAATACACTGTTGTAAATTAAAGCACAAACTGGAAAATAAAATACAGTTTCAGCACAGGCTTCTTCGGTTTCTGTTTCTATGCCTTCTATTACAGGTAACTTCATAATGTCTTCATAAAGCATATATAGCAACTGAAAAAATAGAGCTGGCATTACAAGATTTCATAAATAATTGCAGTGCCTCATAACAACTGACTCACAGATGTAGTAAAACCATTCATACGGAAACATGGTATGTTATGGACAGTTCTTGTGAAGTTCATTTGCTTATAACCATTTACTAGCTAGTGATAATAGAATGCTTATTAAGGTGTTGTGAATGCGTTATGAAGGCCTTACAATGTTACAATTAATGTGAGTCATGACCATTTTACAGTTGTCTGAAGCCTGTTTCTGCGCTTCTGTGTGTTCCGCAGGGATCATGGCAGGTTCAAACCGGTCAGGTGACCTGAAGGACGCCCAGAAGTCCATCCCAATTGGCACCATCATGGCCATCACCACTACATCCCTAGTGTGTATCCTTTCTCTCCCTGACCTGAACAATCCACCTGATCCACCGGAGGCTCCTTCTGGGAGAGACAAAGAGGCAGGTCCTGGCCACTAAATCGCTTGTTTTGTGGACATTGCATCCCATCACTTACTTATTCTTGAGTGAACTGATTAAGTGTTGATTCATGAGAAAGGTGCACTTATAGGAATATAGGGGTTTATGAAGACTCACGCTAGCACTGAAACACACCCTGAGGATCCTTACAATCCAGCTCTACTCTTAGCACTTTGCGTAAGAGTTACTCTCTGGCCATTTAAGTAACTTAAAGTAATGACTACATTACCCAGAATGCTATTGTGTTTTATGGGTTGTTGCCTTCCTGTTTGCCTTGACTCAGCTTCCCAGACATGTCGAGTGTGATCCTGTTTGGAGCCTGCATTGAGGGCGTGGTGCTTAGGGACAAGTGAGTCTTGTGTGACCCACACTGTTCAACCAGTAGAGAGCGCTGCCTCTCCTCCCCACCCCAGTTATCTAATTTCCTTTCAGCATAATAAACTGTGTTTATGTAGCAACATGCATCCCTTTAAAGGAGAATATGCTTCACACAGAAGGGAGGGTATCTCACCTCAAACCAGTGAAGGTGTATCACTCACAAGCCAACCAGCACTACAACACTCCTCACACATCAGCTGAGGTGGAAAGGGGGGGAATTATTGCGCCAGTTTAGACAGGGAGTGATTAGATGACCAGACTGAGAAATCCAGACAGGGAACCCCCTGCTGTTTCAGTTAAATGTCATGGAAGCTTTAATGACCCCAGCAAGTGAAGACACAGTGGCTTAAATTAGCCATACATAGCATTCCCATAATGTTGCTGAAATAAAGTAACATCATAATATCTTTGCTAAACGCTCTGAGAGTACTTGTGACCAAACCAGGTAGGAAAAACAAACCTTTACTGCATCATATTCAAGTAGAAATGGAGATTTGTTAAGCCTAGCCTGGTCTGCTCTTGTGTTGGGTTTGAGAACAGAGTGGTACATGAAAGCTTTGAAAAATTACCTTCTGATAATATTTTAAGGGAAACTCTCAAAGGTATTTTGAGATCACTGTGCTGTGAAAACATACGGGCAGGACTTCATAGCAGGAGTGGAAGGTCAGAGCAGGCTATAGAGAGAACTCAGTGTTGACACACAGCAAACACAGAAAGCTGCAGTGTGGAGAGATATTTCCACAGGGAGACGCCTCAGCGATATCAGAGTGTTCTGATCCTCTACTGCTTGTGATTGGCTGACGCAGGTTTGGGGAGGCGGTCAATGGCAATCTGGTGATTGGCACGCTGGCCTGGCCGTCTCCGTGGGTGATCGTGTTTGGCTCCTTCTTCTCCACTTGCGGGGCGGGCCTGCAGAGTCTGACAGGAGCACCGCGTCTCATGCAGGCTATCGCCCGCGACGGCATCGTCCCCGCCCTCAGGGTAAGTGTGTCCCTCTATCTGTCCCTCTGTCCTTCTGCCCGTCTGTCTGTGTGTCTGTCCCTCTGTCTGTCTCTGTCTCTCTGTCCTGCTACACGGTATAGGCTGAGTGTGGTGCAGTGGTTAGAGCGGAAGAATCTTAAGATCTGGGATTAGTGGTTCACGTGTCAGGGGAAACACCTTTTTTGAAACCCCTTTCAAAAGGAACCTCACCTCAGTAACTCAGTAACTGTCAAAACATACTTATCCAGGGTGAAGGTTGTTTACATTTCATCCATTTACACAGGAGGATGTCTACTTAAGTAATCCAGACTGCATACCTCGCTTGAGGCTTCAGCAGCAGTGTTTCACCAGGGAATAGAACCTGTAACCTCCGTGTTACACACACAGTTGCTTAACCACTTTGACAAATTGCCACCCTCACGGATCAGGGACCTTGTTGGGCCCTCTGGGAAAACCTGAGACACTGACCCAAGCCTTGTGGCAGCAGGTTGCAAATCCCAGGTGGGACATTGGTGTAGTACTGTTGCAAAAGCTGTTTACCTGCGCTTCCATGGTGAATACTGAATCTGTGAACGGACTGGGATGGAGTGTAGAATGTAAGATGCGTGAATCACCCTGCAGGAGGGCGTTTCCCTGCTCTTACTGCCATTGCTCACAGAGCTGAAGCACTGATTTATGAGCCTCTGCAGAAAGGACAATGTGACCGGAGTGAAGGAGGGGAGACAGCGCGTGTGCGCGCGCGTGTGTGTGCATGTGCACACATGTATGTGTGTGTGCGTGAGTGTGTGTGTTGGGAGTGTGTATGTGTGTGTGTGTTGGGTGTGTGTGTGTGTGTGTGTGCGCGTGCGTGTGTATATGTGTGCACGCGCATGTGTCCATGAATGTGTGTGTGTGCGTGAGTGTGTGTGTTGGGTGTGTGTGTGTGTGTGTGTGTGTGTGTGTGTGTATGTGTGTGTGCGTGCACACGCATGTGTCCGTGAATGTGTCCGTGAATGTGTGTGTGTGTGGGTTCATGTGCAAGTATGAGTGCATACATGTGTATGTGTGAGCGCACACATTTCCATGTTCTGGCTAACCCCTCCACCTGTCCCCTAGGTGTTTGGCCATGGCAAGGCTAACGGGGAGCCCACCTGGGCCCTACTCCTGACCGCCTGCATCTGCGAGATCGGGATTCTCATTGCCTCCCTGGACGCTGTGGCCCCCATCCTCTCCATGCAAGTGACCAACATCCTCCACCCAAGGAGTTAGCCATACCCATATGGAAATTACAGTTTAAAATGGCAATGGCCTGAGGCCTGACTAATGCACAGTCATTAAGTTCATGTACATATATATATATATATATATATATATATATATATATATATATATATAGATTTTTTTTTTTTTTTTAATTAATGGATTAAGTAAACAGGCGATGAATGAATTCCCTGCTTGTCATAAAGATGTCCCCAGCACTGAGCCGCACTGACCCTCACCTCCCTGTCGTCTCACAGGTTCTTTTTGATGTGCTACATGTTTGTAAACCTGGCCTGCGCCCTTCAGACCCTACTGCGCACCCCCAACTGGAGACCCCGTTTCAAGTTCTACCACTGGTGAGTCCAGAGGCCTCCTAACCGTGTCAGGATGTGTACTGTGTTTAAGGGGGATGTGGTGCTATTCCCAGTTCGGTATTATCACTAGTTACAGTGACGTCGCGTCCAGACTCCTGGTTCCAAGGAGTTTGACAGCTACCATTTCTTTCACCAAGCTCATTTGCCTCTAATGCACCAGCAACTCACAGTTTCTCCTAACCAGGCATGAGTGTGGGAGCAACACAACCACCAGATAAACTGCAATTTGCATGGATGCTGCAAACATCAGCTACTCTTACGCCTTGCTCACAGCAAGCCCTGCTCATTGATGCTGCGGTGGAGGCACGGCAGGGACAGAGGCAGGACAGGGGCTGAGCCTCAAACAGAGGCAGGTGAGGGACGACGTGCCGAGTAGTGTGTCGTGACCCGTGTGACCTTTGACCCTCCGCAGGGCTCTCTCCTTCCTGGGCATGAGCTTGTGTCTGTCGCTGATGTTCATCTGCTCCTGGTACTACGCCATCGTCGCCATGGTGATCGCCGGGTGTATCTATAAGTACATCGAGTTCCGCGGGTAAGTGCCCTCTCAGACAGTCGCGGTGTTAAAAAAGAAAGGAGGACAGCTGGGGGCTGGGGGGCTGGGGGGCTGGGGGGCTGCGTCGGGGAAAAAAAACAACAGTCCCCATTGTTTTCAGCTTTGAGGAGGCTGTGAGAGGACTCAGACAGAATAAATACACTCACGCAGGCTGCGGTTTCCAGCCCTCGCTGTAAGCACTGGCGTGAGCGTAAGAGTGCGTTGGGTGCTGTGATCTCCGGAGTTCCTGCCCCGGGTCTCGGGGTCTCGGTGTCTCTGTGTCACTGTCTCTGCTGTCTGTCCCAGGGCGGAGAAAGAGTGGGGTGACGGTATCCGGGGCCTGTCCCTCAGCGCTGCCCGCTACGCCCTCATGAGGCTGGAGGAAGGGCCTCCACACACCAAGAACTGGAGGTGAGCGCCACCTGCAGGCCCGGGGTTGTACTGATCAACACCTGTCAACTGTGTTGCACCAACATATTACACAAAAACAACAACAAAAAAAAACTCCTAACCGCAGGGAGGACGCAAAACACAGCAGGAAGAGGGACGCAGAACACACAGAAGCACAATCTCTCTGAGAACAACATATTTTCAAACATGGATATTTCACAATTTACTGGGTTACATAAGTAAGCAACAGCTTGTTTTTTTTTTTCCCCAAAGGGACTTGTTTCTTGCACACAGAGATGTGAACAACTATCATTAAAATACAAAACAAACAAGAGTCATTACTAAACCGTAGGTTACAGTTTACGAATCACTGTGCAAAGCTAACGGAACCTCGTATCAGCCCAGGAGAAGTTTCCTGCTTCACCACTAAAGACTGCCGTGCGGTGAAGGGGAAGGGGGGGGGGGGGTCTCTGCAGCTGGCACTGTGTCTCTGCACACCTGAGGTCACCGCGTGTCTCGCTGGCCCGGATTCCTCTGCAGCCGCTGACAGCTTGAGATTCATTATGCAGATTTACCCTCTTTAATCTTCCTGAGATCCTGCGTCCTTCGTTTAGAACGCTAGCTCATTTCCTGCTCGCCGCAGCCAGAAAGCACAAAGAATTTATGCAATAACTTCCATTACACTGCAAATGCTGCTGCTCGGTCTCACAAACGTGTGTGTGCGCGTCTGAATAAGCCATTTTTAATACATTAAGCCATTTTAATTTTTAATTCAAAACACTGACCCTGCTTTACGCTTGAAGAGCATCTGTGGGCTAAACATTTTGGTAAACTGAACTAGTCTTTCTTTGGTTTTTCACAACCTTACATATCCTTCCTTGAGTGGTAGAATGCCATCTTAGCCATAGCTTTATTTTTCATTAGTTAATAATGAATGTTGTCTCACACGTAAATTAGTTTTTCCATAAATTGTCCATAAATAAGCATTCCTGTTATGCTTGTTTATCACCACATTCTGTTGAAGTGATGAAACTGGCCCTAATGAATGTTGAATGAATTATTGTCTTCCATTATTAATGGTTTACTACTGAATTATTTATTCTAGTAGGTTAGCTATTAATGTTGTCAAACATTTGAGAGCAAAGAGAGCAAAATGACACCCCACTCTCTCCCTCTCTTTCCCTCTCTCCCCCCTTCCTCTCATTCTATGTTTCTCTCCTCTCCTCCTTCTTCTCCTTCTATCACTCCCTTTCTCTATCTCTCCCCCTCTCTCCCTCCCTCTCCTTCTCTCTCTATCTCTCTCTCCCTCTCCCTCCCTCTCCCTCTCTCTCCTTCTCTCTCTATCTCTCCCCCTCTCTCCCTCCCTCTCCTTCTCTCTCTATCTCTCTATCCCTCTCTCTTCCTCCCTCTCCTTCTCTCTCTATCCCTCTCTCTCCCTCTCCTTCTCTCTATCCCTCTCTCCCTCTCTCCCTCCCTCTGCTTCTCTCTCTATCCCTCTCTCCCTCTCTCTTCCTCCCTCTCCTTCTCTCTCTATCCCTCTCTCCCTCTCTCTTCCTCCCTCTTTCTCCCTCCCTTTCCTTCTTCTTCCATCCCTGCTTCTCTCTCTCTCTCTCCGTCCCTCTCTCTCCCTCCCTTTCCTTCTTCTTCCATCCCTGCTTCTCTCTCTCTCTCTCTCCGTCCCTCTCTCAGGCCCCAGCTGCTGGTGTTGGTCAGTGTGGACAGGGAGCAGAATGTGGAGCAGCCGCGGATGCTGTCCTTAACCAATCAGCTGAAGGCAGGGAAGGGTCTGACCATCGTGGGGACGTTCCTGGAGGGCACCTTCCTCAACAACCACCCTGAGGCCCAGCGGGCCGAGCAGGTGATCCCCAGACTCCACATTTGAATCTTTTAAATCTTCACTTCACCTTCACTTCACTTCACTTCGCTTCACTTCCACGTTTAAAACCCACAATCAATCTGACTGCGGGATACTCTGACCTTAATTGACTTATGAGCACAAGAGAAAAGTCGACGTCACTCTTTGTCACACACAGCAGAGTGGGCATCATGGCAAAAATTATACATAAGCTTGAAACTGATTCGTCAACTGAGTTAATTTTCAAGAATGCAGCTGTTCAGTCTTATCTTAAGATGATTCAGCGTCATCTTAGTCGTAAGATTTGCAATGAGAAAGTCAGCATATTATGTGTCTGGCAGTATTTATGTCTAATGCAGGTCAGGGTTGCCTGTTGTGATAGTAATTCCCACTTCCCTGTGCCATGCTCCAACCCCCCCCTCAGTCTCTGCGGAAGCTGATGGAGACGGAGAAGGTGAAGGGATTCAGCCAGGTGGTGATCTCCTCCAACATCCGCGACGCCACGTCTCACCTGATTCAGACAGGCGGCCTCGGGGGACTGAGGCACAACACGGTGCTGGTGAGCTGGCCCCGAAACTGGAAGCAGGCCAAGGATCACCAGGCTCTCCGCAACTTCATCGGTACGGCATACGTGCCCCCGGGGGAGGGGGATGGGGGGAGCTTCTTCGGGGTTCACCTTCTGTCGAATACTCTTTACAGTACTCTTAACGGAGGCAGAACTTTCACTATGAGTGTGTGCAGTTCTGAAGCCTTTGGTAAAACAACTTCAAAAGAGGACATTATGGAGCAAATTTTAACAAATAAGAAACAAGAATACAATCTCAGGGAGTTTTACGAGATGTGCCAAAACAGAAAACTCTCCCAATGGATGAATATACACAGGACTGCATTGTTTATTTGTGTATTTTCACTTGTTAAATAATGAATTAGCATGGGAGGTCAGATGAGAAATGATCTGAGGAATTAAGGTGGTTTCAGCATGCGTGTCCCCCCTTCCCTGCAGAGGTGGTAAGGGAGACCACCGCTGCCCACCTGGCCCTCCTGGTGCCCAAAAACATCTCGGCGTACCCATCCAATGGCGAACGCTTCACCGAGGGACACATCGACGTCTGGTGGATCGTTCATGACGGAGGCATGCTGATGCTGCTGCCCTTCCTGCTGAGACAGCACAAGGTGCATTATTATTATTATTAGTAGTAGTAGTGGTAGTAGCAGTAGTAGTACTATTGTTATTATTATGAAAATTAATTCTACTCCCGTGATATGCACAACATGGTACATATGTTCATATTCACAGGATCAGAACAGAAACACAGCCATAAAAATTCCAATAACCCTGGGGCAGCATCAGTCTTAACACCTGTCATTAAGCATCAGCATCACAATAATTATTTTATCTTTAGTATACGCACACTACCTAACAGCTACCTTTCAGAGTAACATACCTACATCATTCTAACCTGTACAGAAATACTCATAACCATCTGCATTGTAATGCTAGAGCAGCACTGCAGTATACATAGTATGGTAGATCAGTGTACAGTATATAGTATTCTGTACATTACACAAGAAATATTACATATATACCATGTGTAATTTTATACTATATATTCCATGGTGGTGTGAAACTGTAATTTAAGAAGATGTATACGAATAAGATGAATCTGAGGACTATATGATGACAAGGGGGTTGTGGGTGCGGCCAGGCTGTGATTGACACCTGCCGATCTGTTGGCAGGTGTGGAGGAAGTGCAAGATGCGCATCTTCACCGTGGCCCAGATGGACGACAACAGCATCCAGATGAAGAAGGACCTGACCACCTTCCTGTACCACCTGCGCATCGATGCGCAGGTGGAGGTGGTGGAGATGGTGAGGCCTGCGCTAACTGTGTTCTAATCTTATCCCTGTTTCATCCCTGTGTCGCCTCTGTTTCATCTCTGCTTCGCATCTGGAATTACTGAGCTGAACCTAGCATACTGTTTTGCTGTGAAGTCCTTTGATTGGCTCAGACAAGTCAGTGATTGACAGCAGCCAGTGGCCCCGCCCATTATAGGTGAGGAGGGGGGAAATGAGCAGCCAGATATGAGCTGTGTGACACCCACCTTCTTCACCGGTGTTTTATTTATGAGAACTAGAGGGACGTAACTCATGCCGTGAGAGCAGAATGAGGAGTTTAAACGTGTCAGTCATGAAGACAGTGTTATCCCGTGTCTCTGCGGGAGACTCTCTCTGCCGGCTGCTCATGGAGCTCCTCTCTCTCCCCAGCACGACAGCGATATCTCAGCCTACACCTACGAGAAGACCCTGGTGATGGAGCAGAGGTCCCAGATCCTCAAAGAGATGCACCTCACCAAGAACGAGCGCGAGAGAGAGGTAACGCACCCCAGAGGCAGGCCGCTCTCCCCGCTAACTGTGTGAGCGTGTGATGAAACAGTCAGGTTCAGGCGGATGGACACGGTTTTCACAGCCAACACAATTCACTGTGAGGCTTTAAAAAAAATATGCAAATCAAAGATTCAGTTGCGATTACAAAGACATCCAGCCTTGATCTGCATATTCTAGCAACTCTCCTGGAATGAAATCAAGATTAAAACAAGGCTAGAAACTGAATTAAGACTGATGTCAACATTTCAGGGCCCTTATCCTTTCGCTATCAAACTAGGTTCATATTGTAAGCTGTTCTCAGTGTCCCAGGTGTTTTAAAGACACCCCTCACCTCTCCTCCTCCCAGATCCAGAGCATCACAGACTCGTCCCGTGGATCCATTCGCCGTAAGAACCCGGGCAACATGACCAAGCAGCTGAGCGAGGAGCAGCCCGGGGTCAGCATAGAGGAGAAACCTGAGGAGGAGGTACTGCCTGAGTCTCCACCAATCCCTGCAAAGCCTCCTGTTCTCCTCTCTCTCTCTGTCTACCTCTGCATCTCCCACTCTTTACCTCTTCCCTTTCTCCCACCCTCTCTCTTTTCTGTGCCTCTCCCCCCTTTTTCCTTATTCCATCTTTCGCCTCTTCTTTTCTTCTCCCTCTCCCCTCCCTCTCTCCTTGTTCCCCTTCTCTCTTCCCTTTTCTCGCACTCTACCCCCTTCTCTCCCAATTCCCTCTCTCCCCCTTTCTCCCCCCCCCCCTCTCTCTCAAGCCATTCCCTTTTCACATCCATTTTTCATTTTTTTCAGCTCTCTCCTCAATCAATCAAACCATGCTTAATTTGATAAAGCGCTCTTATCAAAGGAAACGTCCGAGAGCACTTCACACGGCGCATATCATAGAAACAATGTCAATTACAGCAGATATAACCAGCAAGGAAGAGGAGTGCTGCTTCGGCAGCAGAGGAAGCATCACTCAGAGTGGCAGCTGCACAGTCAGAAAGATGTGATCAAACCAGTCCCTATCTGAGACGGGCAGCTCTGCTAACAGGCAGCTCCGCTAATGGAATACCTTACAGTTATATATAGGCAGCTATTGTATAAAGGATTTTCTGGTGTGGAGATGAAAAGCAAAGAATAAAAACTTGTGTGTTGGTTAGGAAAAGAAGAGGAAGACATCGCTGTGGCCCTGTAATTGGAAAACTGGAGATAACCTTTAAGAGCAAATCCCCTCTCTCTGTTTTGGTAGATTTTAGAATCCAGCTGAAATAAGATACACTGTACCAGGTGCACAGTTTTTACATCATATGCATCATAAACATTATGTGTTACCAGCCATTTGCAGTTGGTGTCAGAGTAAAGCAGACATAGGCTCCAGTGTACATATAGCAGGGTCTCTGTACTGATGGGGAGCCGGGTCTCTCCTGTGTGAGTACTGTAAGAGATGATCTTGAGTAGAATAAATGATGATCCAGAGTACTGTAAGATGAGATGGGAGATGGTGACAGCACCTTGGAGCAGGGGCCCAGTGGAGGAAGAGGAGCAGGAGCCCCAGATCCCTGCATACCACACACGGTCCTCCCCCCTCATGGTCCTCTCTGCTCTGAGACCGTGAGCAAACCCATAACGGAATGATGCTATCAGACTGCTGTGTCCTGATTGGTCCATTCCTGTGACCTTGAAATAGGGGAGACAGAGAACTTACGTTCAAACTGAACAATGGTCCTGAATTTGTTTTCCTTTTGTTTTTTAATGACAAGCTTGTGAGTTCAATGAAGGCATAGCCATTAGCAGCAGCCTTTTTTTACGTAATTTCATAGTACCTACACTAGGCCTATACTTGAAATCAAACAGAGATCACCTCAAACTAAGCAGTAAGAGGTACAAAATCTCAGGAGAGACAGTGACATAAAAGAGAGCCAGCGTTTGAGAGGGATTTCATTCAGCAAAACTGGGATACTTGCACTGGGTCATAATCAGATGACATGAAGCTCTCTGCCTCTCCTTGGAAAGGAAACGTACTATTACCTGTACTGAAGAGTCTACCAGATGAGTACATGAGCACAGGTAATTTTCCATTTGCTGCTCACCTGGCTCCAATGTGCCAATCACACCAGAGAGAGGGCGAGTCTGACCGTTCTCTGTCTCTCTCCCCTCCACCCCCGCCCACCCTCACTGGCCCCTTCCCCCCCCGGCTTCGTTACGGTACCCCCCCCACTCTCAGTCTGTCGATGTGTCCCGCCCCCAACAGATGCAGCTGATCCACAACAAGAATGCCACACCCACCCCAGCCAGCCCCACCTCCCCAACGCCGGAGGAGGCGGAGACACCTGGGACCAAGGTGCAGATGACCTGGACGGAGACCACCTGCGACGGGGACAAGGGCCAGCCCATCAGCGCCACCTCTCCGGAGGCCATGAAGGACTTCTTCAGCATGAAGCCGTGAGTCCCGCTGTTCGTTTACCCCTGTCACGCCTCCAGGGGGCAGCATTGGTAGCACTTTACTTTTGGGGCAGTGATATAGTGGGAGGGAGCAGCACTCCTAACTGATAAGTCTGCACAGATGCTCTTTACCAGAATGATTTATAAAGATTACTGTTTTTACATGTTATCCATTTATATAGTTACATATTTACCAAGGCAATTCTGGGTTTAAGTACCTTGCCCAAGGGTATAGCAGCAGTGCCCAAACAGGGAATCGAACTGGCAACCTTTTACTTACAAGCCTCTCTCCTTACCACTGTGCTACAAGCCACACATTCTGGGGGTGTCCAGGCTGTTGCAGACTACCACTGCCCTGCTACTGTGTTGTTACCATGTTATTATCCTTCATCCTGTACTGATAAGCGGAGGGAAGCCTGCGATGTTGGCGCCATGCTTGGCGGACGTAGCTTTAGCTCCCACCTGCGCTGTGTTCTCTGAATAACCCAGGGTGATGTGACCAACGCTGTCAGAGCGTCTCTGTGTGTTGTAATCCCCAGAGATTAGGTTTCATATGCAATCAGTTCCTCATCCTGTAGTTCACCTTTCTCTCAAACGGCTGTGTAGAAATGCGTCTGCTGAGAAGTAAAGAGCTCTGTGCTGTTTGTTTTATTGTCTCCTTGCTGTGCTCCAGGGAGTGGGAAAACCTGTGAGTACTTTCACTTTTCCTCTTTGTCTTCTTTCTCTAGAACTACAACTATCCATATAACTTGCTTCACAATAGTAATACTACCATAGTCGTTATATTTCTGTTTTTAAAAATTCATATTACATTGGATTTATAAGTCCATAATTAGCTATTCATTACATTGCAATACGCACATGAGTTAGACCTTTGAGTGGGGGTTGGGTTGTTACATGGCATTGAATCCTGTTTAATATACAGCTCTAAGTAAACCACAGCTGCATAGAGTGTGTCTTGCATTTAAAAGCAACATTTCCTCACAGCACAATGTGAAATGCAGCTGAAATCCAACAAAACTGAGTTTGGGGGTGTTTCCTTGCATCTGTATGCATAAATATTAACATTAATCTGCTTTACCCATTAATGACAGTCGTGATAATATGTGCTTCTTACATAACTCTCCGCCCCCTCCCTCAGGAACCAATCAAACGTCAGGCGCATGCACACCGCAATGAGGCTGAACGAGGTCATTACTAAAAAGTCCCAGGAAGCCAAGCTGGTTCTGCTGAACATGCCGGGACCGCCCAAGAACCGGACCGGAGAGGAGAACTGTATCCTTTACCTCAACCGTGCACTAAGGGATGATGATGATGATTAGAAAAAGGATGAGGAAGAATAGGAAGAAGAAGAGGGAATTCCATTTCTATAGCGTGCTTGATCCTTGATCCTGTTTCGCAGTGAAGAGAGGAAACTCAACCACCCACCTGTCTGATGCACACAGGCCATTTTTCACAGGAATCACCACACATCAGTTAAGGCAGAGAGAGAGGCAAAGATTACATCACATTGAATGTTGTGTGCTTGCTTACATGCGTGTGTTCCTTAACGCAGACACTCAGATATGGAGTTCCTGGAGGTTCTGACTGAGGGCCTCAATCGTGTTCTCCTGGTGCGGGGTGGGGGGCGTGAAGTCATTACTATTTACTCCTGAGGGGCCTGCCCCCCAACACCCTCACCCCACCCCTCCACCCCTGCCTCTCCACCGACTGAACCGCCACCACCCTCACACCAACCGGCACCATCTACACTGTCCCTCTCCCAAAGTTTCACTACATTACACAGTCAGAGACACACAGAAACTCATCATACACGCATATATAAACACACACATACAGATACACACACACACACACTCACACACACACACACACACCACCCTCAGTATGCAGAGCAGAGAATGGCCAGCAGGGCCTGTGTGGCTCCTCTGATTGGCTGAGAGGGCTTCTCTTTGGCCTGGTTCATTCTGCTGCCTGTACTCTTGGTTGAGGAACATGTTCCCCCGATCTCCACACCCCGTGCTGACCCCCCCCCCCCCCCCCCCCCCATCTGTCCCTCCGTCTGGTGTCCCAGTCCAGAGGCGGACTGTGAGAGGCAGGCACAGAGTGGAAACGTAGGGTGGCTTTTTTCGTTTGTTTGTTTGCTTTTCTTTTAATTGTGATTGGCTCTTTTTTAAATGGGAGAGTTTCTCTGCGAATAGGGAGAGTTTTCCCAGATATGTTGGGAAGGGAGGGGGTGGTGCAGTCAGGGAATTGCCAATCACAATGGAATCGTCTTCCTGTGGTTTATCAGCTGAGGAGGTAAAGGGGACTACATTCAGTGTGTGTGTGTGTGTGTATGTGTGTGTGTGATACACAGTAAAATTAAGAACAGGGAGTGAACAGTTTGCAGGATGCTGCAGTCTTCATTATACTGGAGACAGAGCAGGGAAAACTGTGCGAAGGAAGGAGACAAAGAGGGAATGAAAGAAACAGGGAGGGGGGGGAAGAGAACGGAGAGAGATGGGGGAAGGAAAGAGAGAGAAGGGAGGAAAGAGAAGAAAGAGAAAGAGGGAAGGAAGGAGAGGAGAGAGAGGATGAGGGAAGGAAGAGAGGGGAGAAAAGAGGGAAGGAAAGAGAGAGAAGGGAGGAAAGAGAAGAAAGAGAAAGAGGGAAGGAAGGAGAGGAGAGAGAGGATGAGGGAAGGAAGAGAGGGGAGAAAAGAGGGAAGGAAAGAGAGAAGAGAGAGAAAGAGGCACAGAAAGAGAGAAAGAGTGAAGAAAGATATAAGAGAGAGGTGGAGGGGAGATGTGGGGGGGGGGTGCTGAGTAACTTTGCACAGTGACCCAGCTGCACTTATCAAGGAGGGGGATGTGGGGGGGGGGGGGGGGGGGTGCTGAGTAACTTTTCACAGTGACCCAGCTGCACTTATCAATCTTTGCACAGTGACCCAGCTGCCGTATCAATGACATGACCCTGAGGATTTCTTGCTAACAGGCATTGTGGTGCAGTGTTTTTAAAATCAGATGTAACCATGTGCTATGTGCAGAATACCTCCTGTCCCCTGCCCCTCTCTCAGTGACAGCTGAAGAGTGCCCTGATGAGTCCTGAGCAGTGCCAAAGATTGTGAGACAGCCAGAGAAAGGGCTATGTGTGTGAGCTGCTAAACTGTGAAAACGTCCCTGTGACTCCTCTGACTGACAGCAAAAGCAGCCAATGAGGGGGGGAAAGAGGGTGGGGTTTTACCAATGAGCCCTGCCCCTTTACCCACAGTGTGGACCCCTGTAAATAGTGTACAGAAAAATTGTGGTTAAATATCAGTATAGTATTTTTAGTGACTAACTAACAGCTTCTTGCAGCGAAACACGCTTGTTAAAACAGGGTCAACTAGCAACACTACAAGATAAATGTAGTTATTTTCTCACTTTAATGAATTTTTGATGTTATTCCATTACACAGCAAGTGATTGAGCCACTTTAACACTACATCACATCATGTCTGCACATGCTCTTACCCAGAGTACTATGACAATTTTTAAATGTCGTCCATTAGATTTCTGTTTTTACATGGTTACATCTCTTTATAAAGCGATATATTTTCTGAGACAACTGAGGTTTAGTTCCTTGCCAAAAGGTGCAACAGCAGTGGCCCATCTGGGAATCACACCAGCAACCTCTGGGTCACAAGCCTAATTACCACTTACCACTACACTAATGTATCTATTATTTATAAATATATTTATTATTCAACACCAGTAACACTTGTGTAATATTCCACTTGAGACAGGACATGGTGTATAACCACACTATATCTTTGCAAAATGTACAGACATTGGCTATATGCAAATATATAAATAAATATATCACTGTTAAAATATATTTATAAAGTATTTATTCAAGGCAAAACATCCTATTTTATTGATTTGTTCACTTTGGAGTATAAATGACTTCTACTGATATATATATAAAAGTATATGAAAATATGACACTTTTGCCAAATAGAGTGATGTCTATTGTGCCAAGTGAAAAGAAATATTTTTGATAAGAATGTTGTTTTTTCCGACAAAAGGCCAGAAATTTCTATTGGCCATGAAATTTCTTTTCATTGTGGCACAGATTGCAGTTGCTATTAGAGAACAAAACTTGTTTTGATCACTAAAAATCCCGAACACAGAGTATTTGTTCTCTAAGAGTAGCATTACCTTACAAGAAAGAGGTGTATTCATATCTCGAGTGCTGCGTTTGTGAGGGGAACGTGCAATAGCTGCATTGTGGACACATACATTTCTTATGTTATTTAGTTTTATACACACGCATTTTATATAAGTAGATTTCATAACTTTAAGGGTTTCTCTAGCCAATGTCACACATCAGTCTGTGTGCTCTGAAAAGCAGTTATTTGGTCACTTGCGGTAGAAATAGAAGACAGAACATATATATATATCTCGATATTTTTTGTATGTTTGGGAGAAGAAAAATGATTAGTTTATAGATTTGTTGAGAAATATCGGTCTATGTTTTCTCGTGTGTATCTAGAAGAGGTCTTGCTTGAAATAGAGAGACATTTTAAAAAAAGGTATTGAGTAGAAAATGCTGCTATATAAGGTGACAAATTTGTATTACATAAAATGAAAACATGGATTGAAGAATAATTACTAAAGAAATGTAAAACTGGCTCCACCCTTACAGAAATACATATCGGTGAGGCTGGATTTGGTTTACTATAATGGGTGTGTTTGCGGTGTAGGGGTGTGGGGATGTGTTGGGGGGGTGGGGGGAGTTTGCAGAATTAGGGGAGAGGGGAGGGGGGATCACCACCTCAAGGTGCTCATTTTCATTTTTAATTTAATCGACAGATTTATCATGAAGCAATACATCAGTGTGTCCTCTTGTCCTGTTTTCCCCCAGTAGCAGTAGGGCCAGTTCTAGAGAAGAGGGGGAAAATGGGGGGGACCATCCTGGCTGAGAGGTTTCACAGGCCAGGCCATCTGATGTACCCCACAAACCAGCCTCTTCAGCTGGTGGCTTGGTTTTGCGGAGAGCAGGTTATGGATGTGCCACCCGCGGTGAGGAGAGCCAGACAGATTTGGTACAGTGGCACTGAAAGCACTGCATGGTGACAGCCTGTTAGTTTGGTTCTTAAATACAGGCTGTGCTCCTCTTTAACATTTGGAAGAGTCTCTCTGTCATCTCTTCTCACATCACAAGATCCTAGGTACTAAGTGCTGGGGATGTGATCCTCAGTGTTGTTTCAGAGCCAGCTCTTAAATCACTCTCTGTGTAGCGTAATGCCACACTGGGGCCGTTGTATTTCTAATAACTGCATTCATCCATTCATTGATTGCAGTGAAGTATAAGGATAGGCAGTGGTAATGTGCTGGACAGCATGTTGGTTTAGTTTATTAAAAAAGACCAAGTGTGTTTGACCTTGAAGATGGGTTGAATTCACAGCATGTTTTTTTGTGATCTTATTTGGATGGTATCAGTGCAGCTGGATAGTGATTCTTTTGATGGCGTGTTTGAAGGAAATGAGGGAGTGAGCAGATTTTTGGGAAATAAGTTACACAGAGGGGTTCCCCACAGTTGCACCGCGGTGATGGATATGCTAGAGCTGAATTAGATGCAGTAATGCCTGCTTAGATTTTAGTGGAATTTCTTCTAGGATCAAATAATGGGGCTGGGAGAAGAGGCATGTCAGGAGGCTTCAAGCCTCTTCTTCTCCTTCTTAATCCTCCTTTCCTCTTTTCATTTTCTTTCTTTCTCCCGCATGCTGAGGCGGGTGTTGCTTTCCCTAGAGGTTGGGTAAAAGTGCAATATTCCTTCTTTTTCATTCTTTGCAGCATCTGCATAAATTCACTGGATCATGAGTTTATTTAGAGGCCAAAATGTTGAATTTTATTTCCCACTCAACATCATGCACATGTAGCAACAGTAACTATCAGTCTGTGTGACCTGTGATGCAAGTCATAATGTTTCAGCACAAGGCCTACACTGAGAAGCGGATCTCTTATATGTTGGCAAATGGAGGACTTAATAAGTGTATATGAAATGAGACTGTATTTATGTGGGTTGCAGCTGGCGCCCACTAATGGAGTTAGTTGCATATGCTGAGGCCGAGAGCTTGCTTGACACTTGAGGTCAGATTTGTCAAAGTTTTGTTCATTTTAGGAATCGCTAATTGTCCTTGAAGGCCCTTAAATGTAAATTCTCTGGCCTTAGATAAATTTATATTGAAATATACATTACATTTTATTGGGGTATTGTTTAGCCTTTATACATAGAAATATTCATATATAAAAATATTGAAATTATATGGAATGATTTCATGCATTCACTTTAGATTTCTTGAGGTGAGACTGTCGTGGGTGATAGCACTGTTGTAGGTGTTTTTTCATGAGGGTTTTTCAAAGGAACTTATTTCACTCAGAGTTTTAAACAAGAGAGAGTCCCGAACCTTTAACTATACTGTACGTACACACAGGGGAACACTATACTTTTCATAAATGTCCTTAAAAGAACATTAAACCTACTGAAAGCTGATCATATACTTATGTAGTATATACATCTATCCACAGACACACTGCGTCAATCTCACTAAACGTATATTATTTGAATGAAAGCTCTTTAAGGTTTATTTGAGTCTTTTCCCTTTTTGATGAATTATGAAGGTATATTTGCCATGATTAGTATAACCTGGTACAGCGTAGTATACAGCCTAGTATCACCTAGTATCGCCTAGGTCCCCTGCAAAGCTGAAAGAGAAAGCAATGGGAACCAACCTGATGAGTGTGGCAGCTATTTTCTTGGTTTTGTACCCCTGAGCCAAGTTTATAATACAGATCTTTCATACTGTCACAGATATCTCCAGCACTAGACACTGACTGACTGCTATGTTATTAATTAATGCTTATTAACAGTAGGCCTAAATTATTTGCAGATGTAATAAATCATTTCATTATATTTCATTTTTAGGTGAACCAAATAATAACAGAGATTGTTCAGATAAGTACTTGGATGTGCACTGACTATGGAAAAATAATATCTAGATTTTTCTTCACGCATATTTTGAGACAATATTAGGAGACCTGCTGCTTAGAGGTGGCATGGTTTCCTGTGGGTAAATGTGCAGTATGTTTCATTAAACGTTAATATGTATTTTTATATGTGACAGAGGAAACATTGTGGTGACGCCTCAACCCCACCCCCCACCCCTAATCATACCGCCCCTCCTAAACCTCTCCCGTAACACACCACCTCCTCCGCTCCCTGCTCCCTGAACTCTCGTAGCACTGTACACGTGATAACGGTACTATTGTGAATATCTATCAAAGACTACAAATGAGCGCTTCCATTATCTGCCCAGGGTCTGCTGGAGCTGCAGTGACGTCTCACTCGCCCCATTCTGGTGAATCTGTCAGCAAACCTCTCTTTTACACTGTCCTGACATCTAGTAGCCACACCTGCTGTTGCATCACGATTCAAAAACACATTCCTCTTTACTCCGTTTGCAAATGTTTTTCTCAGCCTCTGCACACGACGTGTGATTGGTGTGGGTGCATATTATGACCTGTTTACCTTCTTGCTCCTCTTCCCATTCTTCTTCCTAGTCTTATTATCACCATACGCCACCTTGTGGCCCGTGTGGCTTATCACACACTCCTTATCCTGTCCATGTTAAAGATTGGGTGTCAATGTGTCCCACACTGCCCCTAGTGGTGGCAGTTATACCACTAATGAAAGCTGGGCACTGATGCTTCTTTTCAATTCACACTACAAATCAAGCGTGTCATTGCAGTCACTCTCATGAAGGTCAGATTCAAGGCTACAGTTCAGCAGTGTAAAAATGGCCAGGACTACAAAGCACTCATGGCCCTCCCATTGGTCAATGTTTTACCCAATCACCATTCTGGCTGTAATGTCATAAGCTCCATTATGTTCTACAAATTACTCCGTTAATTGTTCACAGCCTCGCTAATTATTAATTGAATTAACCCCTGCATGCAAAAAACTACAAAGGGCTCTGATATTCATACACCTACCCATCCTTATTTGGGATGATTGCCCACTGTTGAGCAAATTTAATGCAAACATGTCTGGTCTTCACCCATGTGTTAATTCTCCCAATCTCTGAGTCAAGGGGTTCATACCACCATTAAAAGCCAGCAGTGGGCGGGGGCCACTCTGTTATATTTGTTGACGAGAAAGGTAAATTACGTAAATGAACACAGGTTTATTGGGTACAGAATTTTCCGCTCTACTTGGTCATGTTCCGTATCCTAGACTATAGTGACCTCTAGTGGATACAGTGAGAACAGCAAGATTTAAGGCATTACGCTAATTTCTCCCTCTCTATCTGGCTCTATTCGGTATGACGGTCGCTGCAGTTCCAGCAGAAGACCTGGGTGGTTCGCTGTGTAATTCAATGCATGCACACTTTTTTCCTGACAAAGTCAAGGGTGTTCTATTCTATTAAGGTGTTTGTTCAGTATTTTGTCGTTCCAGTTGATGTTCTATTCCTTTTTTCTAGTTTCTAGTTTTCTATTTTTTTTTTTTAACTATGGCATGTCAAAAAGTTTTAATATTGGGCACCTGAATACATTTCTCTTTAAATTGTCTATGAGTGAGAACACAGTGTTCATACATATTATTGTAATACAAAAGGCTCATTCTGTTGGAGTCTTTAATTGTTAAAAAAAAAAGTGTTTGGTTCATTATGCAATGGATATCATTTGGCATTTGTTGCAGAAAAAAATGATTCCTGAAGTATTTTATGTTTCTAATTTGTATTTTAAAATATCAGTAGTAGAAAAAGTAAAGAGATTAGACTCCATAGCTGTGGACTAAAAGCCCTCAAGGAGTTTTAGAGGTGCAAATGAGAACGTGGGTGAATGTGTGGGGTGCTGACAGTGGGGGGTGGGATATTGTTAAAAATATTAGCAGTGGTGAATTGTGTGAAACATTGTGTGGTGTAATTTTATATATTCCAAAGAAATTAAACCTACTTTGACCTTTTAAATACTGGATGAAAAAAGATGGGAGTGGGGGTTGTCACAACAAGAGATGGGAGAGAGATTTATTTTAATACCCCCGACACACATATGCACACATACACACACACACACCACGAACATACACACAGACATACATACATACATACATGTTGGGATACCTAATTTTAATTTAGATCTAACACACTAGTGTTTTCGTACAAGCACATATAATATATAGTTTTTCATAGCCTGGCACATGTCTAGTGGATACTGTGATTGTACCTTTATGGTACACCTATATATGTGAAATTTGTCATATTTATGTAAAATATATACTTTAACATCAGACTCGCTGAAGTAAACAGGGAAATTGACTGATTTTCCAGCTGACACTGAACAATGAAACCTGCACATTTCTTATATCTGATAGTAAATCTTACAGCACGTATACAGACACCATGCATATGTCATACACCTGAAACCCATGTCAGTTTTGGAAGGATGAACACAAATCTCATCTCATTTCTAAATGTGGATATGAATTTAAAATCAAACTCTTTTAAAAATGAACAACTTACATACTCCTGACAGAAACTGATAATCAAAGAACCCTCTCCCATCAAAAACAAAAGTGAGCCCCTCCCCCCAGAACTAAAACATATCTATATATTATTCTATTAATATTTATACATACTAGTATATGACACTTTATATATATATACTTTGTGTGTATATATATATACATACTAATCACACATTGGTGTTTTATGTTCACAATTTAGTGTTACCTTTCCCAGGTAAGGTACAGGTATTTTGCTTGACAAGGTGTTCCTGTGTTTTTGGATCTGTGTGTGTGTGACCCTGTGTGCACCTCTAAAATGCTTGAGGAAGGAGGGAGGGGGAAAGGCATTTGTAAATAAATTCAGCACTATAGAGTTTAAACTTAGCTGTTTATTTTGTGTGTCAGTGCAAGTGAAATATTTCAAAGGTATAGAAATATGTATTCTCTATTGTGTTCAATTATGATATATTAACAACAAAAGTAAATGTTTTATCTTTCATGTCAAATGCCGATAAATCTAACGCTACAGCTTCTTGCTTTCCTCTAACATTTTTTAGATCTGTCTGCACAAAATGCAATAAACTAAAGTCATTTTATTACACCAGAGTATTTTCTTAATTATTACAAGCTAACAACTATCATTACGGTTTGGTGGTCATTTCAGATGATTAAATCAAACTATGGACTTGAGGCGACTAAAACATTCTCAACATCAGTGAATGCTAATTTTGTCCCCACTAGAAATCTGAATAAAATAAATGTATTATTCAATTCAATTCAATTCATTTTTATTTGTATAGCGCTTTTTACAACACAAGTTGTCACAAAGCAGCTTTACATTGTTCCCAGGCCTGAGACCCCCTGAGAGCAAGCCAACAAGGCAACAGTGGCAAGGAAAAACTCCCTATCAGGAAGAAGCCTTGGGCAGAACCGGGCTCATGGGGGGGCCCATCTGCTTCTGGCCGGCACTGGGCAGATAGAGTTAGACACAATATTATGCAATGTACATTTGTTATTGACAAACAATAGCAGTTAACAGTAGAGTGATTATAAGAATGTCTCCTAGGATGTCCGGGTCTTGGAATGCAGTTGGCTTTGATGGGCAGGGCAGCGAGGTAGCAGGACTGGAAAACGAGATGAGACGCTTGGGCTACAGCTCCGGACAGGAGCCCGGAGCAGGGAATAGGAAGCAAACAGAAAACAGTGGTTAGTGGATGATAAGAATGGCAGGGATGTAGAACAGAGAGGCAGGAGAGGAGGGGCAGAGAAAAAGGTGTGCAACAAGGAAAGACCCCGGCAGGCTAACATTATGGCAGCATAACCTATGGGACGGGAGGCAAGGGACCGGCATAGTCATGAGGGCGACCCTAAGACGGTCAACACCAGATCACGGCACAGGGTCCATGAAAGCAATGACCACTTAGTCCACCAGAGACTCTATGATCCACGCCAGCACCAGGCCATGTCCCTCAGCTGAAGGATTTACTATATAGATATGTTTTGAGCCTAGACTTAAAGGTGGAGAGAGAGTCTGTTATAAAAAAGTATTATTATTTTTATAAAAAGTATTATTACATACTTTATAAACACATCAGAACTGGGGGCTCTTCCATATCACATATGAGCTTTAACTTTTGAATTGTACTCATTGTAGTTAACATCAACAAAAGGATCATATATGATTCATGGTTATGTATGTATTCCTGTTATTTATGTTTTTAAAAATTTAACAGCAGAAAAGGTACAAACATTTGCCTACCCCAGCACAGAAAAGTCTCAACTCTTTCACAAGTGCATGTTTCCCTCTGAACTGAAATTTAGATATATACTTCCTTTGTTTGCATTTCACATCTGGATTCTTTTGAGTAAATAAGTCAATATGGCACAGTAGTGTCTGCATGGATGATTATGACACCGGTGTAATTAAATAAATCTTTATTGCTTTTTACCTGCTAGTTATTTTACTGTGAGGTCTTACTAAGCACTGATATGATGATGTCACTGAAACTAATCTATGATAGCAGCATTAAACATTGTTACATGTTCCAGCCAGAAAGCTGAAAAAAGACAGTAAATCAATGAGCAAAGATAATCACTACAAATCAACAATAACACAGCTCAGGATTTCACCAACTTGCTCAAAATTTTACACTTTTCTTTCTCATCCCCAAAACAAAATTAAGAGGTGGAAGGTAAGACTGATCAGCTTTAAATGAAAAACTTTGCTGTATGAACGTGAGTAGCCTCTTTATCAATGCTTAAAATCAGGGGCGCAGTGATACCGAAGGCAGAGGCTGTCAGTGACTGTTGGGATTCACACCCTCTATCCCACACATGTTAGTGATCTTCTGATCACTACAGTTGTCATTTTTTATTTCTTTCTTCCTCCAGTGTAGCCAAATGCGTTTTGTGTGCATTAGATGGTCAGAATGCAAGCCCAACCCCACCCCCAACAACTTTTGGTTGCTCGTCAAAGGTCACGAACGCGCCGTAGCGCACCCCTAGAGAAACACTTACAGTACAGGGGAATGAAGAGAGACGCGGTGTGAGTGGAATCAAGCTTTTTTATTGTGCATGCAGACACTTGGGTCCTAATGTGCCAGAGTGACTTACTGTACCCTGCTGGAGAGAAGTTCATTTCTTCTAGGTGATCACAAGAAGCATCGATTTTAAAAGAGCATGTCCTAAAATCATCTACAAATGACCATCCTCTCAGCGGGCTCCTGTTTTAAAGTGCATACCATACAGATAAAATAAAGGAATTGAGAAGTGAATACATTTTATGAGGGAGATATCTACACTGCTAGTTCAATAACCAAGGGTCTAAACAAGGTTTAAAAAACAACTGTACAGTACAATTTGTGAAGAATTAGTTACATGAAATCAAAAAATATATAAAGATATAAACATACAAATGGCTCATTGTTGGAAGTGTGGTTTCAATTTCAAGAAAAAAGAGGGACATCCAAAAATATGTAAAAAGTAATAATGAAATTTCATGTGCATCATATGATAACGGTACAAATAATGAAAAAAAAACTTTAAAACGTGAATTTTTGGCGTCTACCCTTCCTTAGATCACGATAAGCGTAGTTGATCGTATGAAAAGACAAAAAAGACAAAGACAAAAGAATAATATTACCAACGCAATTAATACGGCAGCTGAAATATGTTTGTGGTCAAATAGCGCCTCCTGTCGAGGGAAAAAGCTTACAGCACCTGGTATTCCCAGGCGGTCTCCCATCCAAGTACTAACCAGGCCCGACCCTGCTTAGCTTCCGAGATCGGACGAGATCGGGCGTGTTCAGGGTGGTATGGCCGTAAGCGACAACTGCTCCTTCAAATACCGTCCTCATACGTGTCCCCTTCAATTTCAGCATGATGTCGTATGCATTTTACCATACACTTACTGCCCTTACTTCCGTGTCATCGTCATAGCCTAAATGTTAATGCAGCAGTCATCACACCAAGTATAATGATCTGAAGTGGAAAGTAGTCTTCTTCTCTACTGAAAATGCCGCTGAATTTTTTAATCACTACGTGCCTATCAAAAACTTTCGATTGCCCCGTAATTCTACACTGTACATTTCCATATCCAACAATAGATGCTTACGTGGAAGACACAAATTGCTATAAATGCCAAACGCGCGAAAGAAAATAAAAACGGCACCACAGAAAGTCTTCGCTTTTGTAACTGACTGGGGACTAGTGAGCTCTTTCAGACATGTACGAACGAAACCACGTGTAAACCTAACCACGCTTGCTGCCATGACAGCACATCACAGCCTGCTCTAAAACAGCCTAACTCAGTTAACGTTAGCCTTGCTGTTTCTAGAAATTCATGTCCTCCGAATTCATCAAATCAAATATGCTCAGTTTTAAAAAGACGTGATCTTCACCAATATTCTGTCATCTTTATTCTGCAAGCTTTAACATCGTAGCTATGGGCATATTCAATTACATTTACACACCATTCACTACTATTGCTCTTAAAGCCACCAAACTAGCACCTCAGTAAAGCTGTCCATAATTGTGGGATGGGTGACGATTTCCCTCAGCTTCTGAAGTGCTATGTCTGACAGATTCAGAGAGCGTCCAGATGAAGAACATTCACTAATATATTGCCCAGCTGTGGGCGTCTGTCCTGCCTTAGATCGCGTTAACTAAGTGTGCATGATTGTATGAACAGACAAATGAATAGATGCTGAAAGGAAAGAATAATAGTAATGCAATTTTATACGGCAGCTGAAGTGTGCGTTTGTGGTCAAATAGCGCCTCCTGTCGAGGGAAAAAGCTTACAGCACCTGGTATTCCCAGGCGGTCTCCCATCCAAGTACTAACCAGGCCCGACCCTGCTTAGCTTCCGAGATCGGACGAGATCGGGCGTGTTCAGGGTGGTATGGCCGTAAGCGACAACTGCTCCTTCAAATACCGTTCTCATACGTGTCCCCTTCAATTTCAGCATGACGTCGTATGCAGTTTACCATACACTTACTGCCCTTACTTCCGTGTCATCGTCATAGCCTAAATGTTAATGCAGCAGTCATCACACCAAGTATAATGATCTGAAGTGGAAAGTAGTCTTCTTCTCTACTGAAAATGCCGCTGAATTTTTTTAATCGCTACGTGCCTATCAAAAACTTTCGATTGCCCCGTAATTCTACACTGTACATTTCCATATCCAACAATAGATGCTTACGTGGAAGACACAAATTGCTATAAATGCCAAACGCGCGAAAGAAAATAAAAACGGCACCACAGAAAGTCTTCGCTTTTGTAACTGACTGGGGACTAGTGAGCTCTTTCAGACATGTACGAACGAAACCACGTGTAAACCTAACCACGCTTGCTGCCATGACAGCACATCACAGCCTGCTCTAAAACAGCCTAACTCAGTTAACGTTAGCCTCGCTGTTTCTAGAAATTCATGTCCTCCGAATTCATCAAATCAAATATGCTCAGTTTTAAAAAGACGTGATCTTCACCAATATTCTGTCATCTTTATTCTGCAAGCTTTAACATCGTAGCTATGGGCATATTCAATTACATTTACACACCATTCACTACTATTGCTCTTAAAGCCACCAAACTAGCACCTCAGTAAAGCTGTCCATAATTGTGGGATGGGTAACGATTTCCCTCAGCTTCTGATGTGCTGTCTGACAGATTCAGAGAGCGTCCAGATGAAGAACATTCACTTATATTACCCGGCTGTGGGCGTCTGCCCTTCCTTAAATCGCCTTAACTAAGTGTGCATGATTGTATGGAAAGACAAATAAGTAGATGCTGAAAGGAAAGAATAATAATAGTAAGGCAATTTAATACGGCAGCTGAAATGTGCGTTTGTGGTCAAATAGCGCCTCCTGTCGAGGGAAAAAGCTTACAGCACCTGGTATTCCCAGGCGGTCTCCCATCCAAGTACTAACCAGGCCCGACCCTGCTTAGCTTCCGAGATCGGACGAGATCGGGCGTGTTCAGGGTGGTATGGCCGTAAGCGACAACTACTCCTTCAAATACCGTTCTCATACGTGTCCCCTTCAATTTCAGCATGACGTCGTATGCATTTTAACATACACTTACTGCCCTTTATCACTTTCATGTCATCATCTCCAGCTAACACAGTCACGTTGCCGCAACGTAATTTAATGACCAAACATACGTTGCTACAACGTCAAATCCGACGTCGCGGCAACGTGGAAAGTGAAAGGTGCCATTTCGTAACGGCAACGTAATTTTGAGACGTTGTCTGTCCGTAACCGCGACGTCCTGGCGAATTCCTGGCGACCACATTTCATTCTTGCAACGTCCTGGCGACCTTAAGCCTAAATGTTAATGCAGCACAATCATCACACCAAGTATAATGATCTTAAGTGGAAAGCACTCTTCTTCTCTACTGAAAACACCGCTGATTTTGTTTTAATCACCACGTGCCTATCGAAAACTTTCGATCACCCCATAAGTCTATACTATATAGTGTATTAAATCCAGACAAACGACAGACAACTACACTTCATTTCAGCTGTGTACTCACTTTGATGCTACATTCACTTTACGTTGCACTGTAGAATGCACACGCAGCGCACCCACAACAGTCAAAAACAACATTTTTAATGCTCTTAGCTCACAGCGCTGACTCTGCTCGGCTTCCAAGACCAAATCGCACGTGTTCAGCGTCATATGGCCGTATTAGCCAAGATTTGTCCAAAAAGACGTCCGTGCTTGTTATCCGTTTGAAACTAAGCTCTAATTAAGTGAGTGAACACCATCTTGTGCACTATGGAGACCGGTGAAATAAAGAAACTGGTGCACGCAACTTCACAATTGGTTTCTCCTGTTTTTCTATTTTTATACCACGTCATCAGGGGAGAGCGCGAACGCAGTCCCCCACTACCAGAAATTATGCAGTCGAGATTCCCACATTTGGGGAATTCGCAGGGGTCAGCACAGCCGGAGTGCAATGGCTGAGCCTCGCCCTGGGTGAACCACCTTCTTGATCATGGTATCTCCCCTGCCAGGTAAGTATGAATTGTACACGCCACACAAGAGGTTACCATTCTGGACCATACGTGTCACAGTCAGGGCGACTGCACTCTGAATGTCGCTCATAGTGCAGTACCTTGAGACTACATTTACTGTGAACATTGCCATCAGTTCTTGTCTGCACTAAAAGATCTAATTTGGATTTCCTCGCCTTCTGCAGATCAAGAACGTTCAGTTTTCCCATAATTCCACAGTGCATATTTGCAAAATAAGCACAGGCAAGTGTGAATGACAGAAATCGGCACGAAATGCTTAAAAGCTGCGCTTAGTAAACCAAAGCCAAAGACACTCTGCTTGTCGGTGGAAATGACCTGCCTCAGATTTGTTCAAATAACATGTTTTCGGCATACACGTTTTGTATCGATTTGGAGTCTGAAAACTGCACTTCCCCCCTGTGATCACTAGGTGGCAGCGCAAGACAACTCCCCGCTTTCTTTACTAAACTGTGTTATCTAAACCGTGCACTCTTACAAGCGCAACCTTGTATGATAGCTACAACCAATCCTTCTACAGATTTTACCAGTTTGTCGAAATCACAATGGATCTCGGTCGACTTCCGCGTTTGCGGTTTGTAAATATTTCACAAAAACCGTCTTTATAAGTTTTTTTTCTCAACAAAAGTTTATTCGCACAGTTAATTCACAATGTATTCCCTCTGATTATGTAGCCTAAATGGTTTAATGTTTGACGTAGGGAGCTAGTTTACATTACTTCTTTCCTCTCAATTTATTTGTCTGACTATTAACCAGAACCAAGAGGAAAGAGCCCATTAGTTCAGTTTTAGCTGCTCTGCACTGGCTTCCTGTAACATTTACAATTGATTTTAAGGTCATCCTCCTTACATACAAAGCCGTTAATGTGCCAGGACCAAGCTACATTGCTAACTCCCTTGTTACCTATTTGCGTTCAAGAACGCTGCGATCATCTGCTGCTGGTTTATTGAAAATTTTCAGCAACAGCCGAAAGATAATCGGGGATGCAGCCTTTGTCAATTACACCCCAATGGAACACACTACCTATAGAGATATTAGGGAAGCCAGCTCGCTAAATGTTTTTAAAAGAAAGCTAAAAACTTATCTCCTCACTGTAGCCTTTAACTAGCTATGACTTTCTTGATACAGGCCTGAAATTCTTTTTTGCACTTTGCACTTATGCACTGCTGTAAGACGTGATCTTCACCAATATTCTGTTATCTTTATTCTGCAAGCTTTAACATCGTAGCTATGAGTATATTCAATTACATTTACACACCATTCACTACTATTGCTCTTAAAGCCACCAAACTAGCACCTCAGTAAAGCTGTCCATAATTGTGGGATGGGTGACGATTTCCCTCAGCTTCTGATGTGCTATGTCTGACAGATTCAGAGAGCGTCCAGATGAAGAACATTCACTTATATTGCCCAGTTGTGGGCGTCTACCCTTCCTTAGATCACGATAAGCGTAGTTGATCGTATGAAAAGACAAATAAGACAAAGACAAAAGAATAATATTACCAACGCAATTTTATACGGCAGCTGAAATATGTTTGTGGTCAAATAGCGCCTCCTGTCGAGGGAAAAAGCTTACAGCACCTGGTATTCCCAGGCGGTCTCCCATCCAAGTACTAACCAGGCCCGACCCTGCTTAGCTTCCGAGATCGGACGAGATCGGGCGTGTTCAGGGTGGTATGGCCGTAAGCGACAACTGCTCCTTCAAATACCGTCCTCATACGTGTCCCCTTCAATTTCAGCATGATGTCGTATGCATTTTACCATACACTTACTGCCCTTACTTCCGTGTCATCGTCATAGCCTAAATGTTAATGCAGCAGTCATCACACCAAGTATAATGATCTGAAGTGGAAAGTAGTCTTCTTCTCTACTGAAAATGCCGCTGAATTTTTTAATCACTACGTGCCTATCAAAAACTTTCGATTGCCCCGTAATTCTACACTGTACATTTCCATATCCAACAATAGATGCTTACGTGGAAGACACAAATTGCTATAAATGCCAAACGCGCGAAAGAAAATAAAAACGGCACCACAGAAAGTCTTCGCTTTTGTAACTGACTGGGGACTAGTGAGCTCTTTCAGACATGTACGAACGAAACCACGTGTAAACCTAACCACGCTTGCTGCCATGACAGCACATCACAGCCTGCTCTAAAACAGCCTAACTCAGTTAACGTTAGCCTCGCTGTTTCTAGAAATTCATGTCCTCCGAATTCATCAAATCAAATATGCTCAGTTTTAAAAAGACGTGATCTTCACCAATATTCTGTCATCTTTATTCTGCAAGCTTTAACATCGTAGCTATGGGCATATTCAATTACATTTACACACCATTCACTACTATTGCTCTTAAAGCCACCAAACTAGCACCTCAGTAAAGCTGTCCATAATTGTGGGATGGGTAACGATTTCCCTCAGCTTCTGATGTGCTGTCTGACAGATTCAGAGAGCGTCCAGATGAAGAACATTCACTAATATATTGCCCGGCTGTGGGCATCTGCCCTTCCTTAGATCGCCTTAACTAAGTGTGCATGATTTTATGGAAAGACAAATAAATAGATGCTGAAAGGAAAGAATAATAATAGTAATGCAATTTAATACGGCAGCTGAAGTGTGCGTTTGTGGTCAAATAGCGCCTCCTGTTGAGGGAAAAAGCTTACAGCACCTGGTATTCCCAGGCGGTCTCCCATCCAAGTATTAGCTCACAGACTCACAACTAAGCTCTAATTAAGTGATTGACTACCATCTTGTGCACTATGGAGGTGCACACAGCATCACAACTAGCTTCTCCTGTTTCCGTATAAACCGTCTATTTTTCTACTACGTCATCAGGGGAGAGCGCGAACGCAGTCCCCCACTACCAGAAATTATGCAGTCGAGATTCCCACATTTGGGGAATTCGCAGGGGTCAGCACAGCCGGAGTGCAATGGCTGAGCCTCGCCCTGGGTGAACCACCTTCTTGATCATGGTATCTCCCCTGCCAGGTAAGTATGAATTGTACACGTCACACAAGAGGTTACCATTCTGGACCATACGTGTCACAGTCAGGGCGACTGCACTCCGAATGTCGCTGATGGTGCAATACTTTGAGACTACATTTACTGTGAACACTGTCATCAGTTCTTCTCTGCACTAAAAGATCTCATTTGGATTTCCTCGCCTTCTGCAGATCAAGAACGTTCAATTTTCCCACAATTCCACAGTGCATATTTGCAAAATAAGCACAGGCAAGTGTGAATGACAGAAATCGGCACGAAATGCTTAAAAGCTGCGCTTAGTAAACCAAAGCCAAAGACACTCTGCTTGTGGGTGGAAATGAACTGCCTCAGATTTGTTCAAATAACATGTTTTCTTCATACGCTACGTTTCGTATCGATTTGGAGTCTTAAAACTGCACTTCCCCCCTGTGATCACGAGGTGGCAGCGCAAGACACAACTCCCCGCTTTCTTTACTAAACTGTTATCTAAACCGTGCACTCTTACAAGCGCAACCTTGTATGATAGCTACAACCAATCCTTCTACAGATTTTACCAGTTTATCGAAATCACAATGGATCTCGGTCGACTTCCGCGTTTGCGGTTTGTAAATATTTCACAAAAACCGTCTTTATAAGTTTTTTTTTTTTTCTCAACAAAAGTTTATTCGCACAGTTAATTCACAATGTATTCCCTCTGATTACTTAGCCTAATTGGTTTAATGTTTGACGTATAACATGTGAGCTAGTTTACATTAGGGCCTACTTCTTTTCTCTGAATTTATACATTTCATTCAACCTCCTGCCTACTTGGGATCCAACACGTGCAATTCAACAAACTGGCACCGCAGAAGAACGTCTACTCTGCGAAATAGGCCAGTGTCAATTAACTGAATCACATCCGATATTTGAGGCTAATTTATTTAACTGCATACAATAGCTTGCGCTTTAAGACGAACGACAGGGGTTATAGATGTCCATTTTACCGCTTTTGAATTTCCGTCCAAGGGGCTATGCCAGTAAACTAGCCTACTAACTTGCACGACATTGACGTCCTACTGAAAATTATACAGGGATTTATTGAAATGGCGGATATACCAGAAAGGTCAACTATACAAAATGAAAGAGCTATAGCAATCTACTTCCAAGCTTTTCTTTAAAATTTACAATAATTTCGACATTTGGTAAAGAGTTCCCATTAAATAACCCCGGCGAGCAGCGCCATGATTCAAGTCGAGCTTCCAAAGTAGCCTAAACTTCCATAATACCAGAAGTTACTTCCAAATTAAAGCTCTTAAACCTATAAGAAATATCAAATATTTATCAACTGTAGGCTGAATCCAAAATATCAAGAATGTTTCGGGTCTAGGAGCGTATGCTAAGAAAGGTCAGAATGTTTCCATAATCGGTAGCTAAAACTTTATTCCCTAACTCAGTATAAATTCGTCATAAATAACAGATTATTGAAGAGGCAACTCACCTTACGTGTATGAAATAGTACAGCCCGCCACACTTGAGCTTGTTCGCGTTTTGTAAAGTTTGTAGACTCGTTGCTGTCGTTGTTTCATGGCCTACAATCTTCGCAAAGGTCGTAGAACTGTCGCCGTCATTTGTGAATGCCTCAAACTTGTAGTGCACCACGCAAGCGTAGTAGGCCTATACGCCTTAACACCTACTTCTTCAGTTATTACTGATAGAAGAGGGGTTTCAAAGGAACAATCTGCAAGCATCGTTGCTGATAAAACCTGTAAATCTAATAAGGAGGAGTGTAAGGTCTTGCCTCGCTTACCAGGCATAAGATTAGAATATATAATTAGCAAGTATGGTCCACATGGGCGGTAGAGCAGTTGTAAATCTTAAAAAAAATTTAATCGTCGGTTCATGTGAAGGCGGTGGTTTACCCCAGAAGATGGCATTCATTTGCATTGTAAGCAGAATCACCATAAGGCATCTGATACCGATGCTTGCTGTTTGAAAAAAAGTCACATTTAATGAATCAATGGGGCATTTCATCAATAAATAAATTATTCCATCAATAGAAAGTATAATTACAACCAATTTTGGGATTGATATAGTGTAGTGTTCAAAGGATGACAAAAAGGCTCATGTTATTTTGTTCATCTGCTTCAACATGTCAAAAAAAAAAACAAAACAAAGGTTTTTCAATAAGAATATTAATGACTAGTATCTCTTCATAAGGAGCAGAAGGAGATCAATGTGTCATGTTAATTTCAAGTTTCCCTGTGTATGAAATGTACGGCCTATATCTGGCCCAGACTTGGGTCTGTTTGGTGGCCTCCACCATGGCCCAGTTTATAACTGAGGAATGTTTTAATATCATGTGCATGATATCCAACAAAGAGAATTTTACCACTTAAAATTTTCATTTTATCTTTTCTTTTTAGTGCATAATAAAGTGCATGACAACATAACAAAACAATAAATTATTACTATAATGATTGCTGAAGGAGCTCTTTGAAATAGATTTTCTTGCAAATGGAGGTATTTCAATACCAAATCAAAGTGACTCTGTGAACCATTCTGACATGTTGCCATTGTTATCATTTATCATGTTACCATGCCTATGCTATGCTGTGGTTTTCCAGGTCCCTCCAAGGTTATATGCAACACGTGTCTGTGCCTTATTCAAAAAAACACACATACAATTTTACTCAAAACATATAAAACCTTTTATTATAAATATTACAACAGTTTTATTCTGGTTAGATCCACCTACACAATGCAGTGTATATTCAATTAAATGAGAGGAAACAGGCAACTAAACACTTCAAAACAGGTCTGGAAATAAGGGTGTTTACTCTAGGTCTATCACAGCTGTGATGTACAAGGATGGACTGGCAACATCTACCACTCAACACTTTATGGCTACACTATGCTCAGTTTATGGACTTTATTAAGCATTTACAGTAGATATTATTTCTTCTTTTGGGGGGGGGGGGGGGGGGGGGGCGTTTCTTCAGCTTGAAGCCTGACTAAAATAATTTCTTTCTGTAAAAATGACAAAATTAAGTTTAAAAACATATGACATAATGTAGACATTCAACAACAATTATAAATGAAAGAAAATCCATTCAGTAACAAATTTGATTTCAAAAAAGATTTTTTTAATTAAAAAAATCATTCCTGACATGAAAAATATTGATAATCATGATTTTTTTTTTAAAATACAGTATTTCTTTTACAGTAAATAGTCAGGCACATTGCCTTACATAGTGGTCTCTTTCTTGTCTCAAGACAAGCAATTCATAGATTTGGTGGTGGAGGTGCCTCCTTTGGTGCAGGAGTATAACATGTCTTCTCGTGTTTACAAAAGTGAATGTCTACAGGTGCACAACATGGTTCCATGAGTCCACTGGCTCAATAAATAAATAAATAAACACGACCCCTTGGGCGTATCCAGTGTATTTCGGTGACTTGGTCCCAGAGTTAGACCTGGCTGACGATTTCAGAGTCCTCCTCCGTGTAGCTAGACCTGGCTGATGATTTCAGAGTCCTCCTCCACAAACCACTGCACTGGTGTCCCATCTGGGGCCCTCTGGAGGATGTGCCTCTGGGGAATCTGTGAGAGAGGGACCAAAAGCAGACACTGTAAGCCTGTATGTACGCATGATGACCAATATGGATGTTTCCACTGACTTCCATGTAGAGTGTTTCATCTCTAGCAGGAGCTATAATAAAGGACAGGCACCCAGTCCCTCTGAACAACACAATCTACATGCTCAGAAGAACAATGCTACAGTGAGATAGTGAAAAGACAGGCAGAGAATGTATCCTCACAGCAAACAGTAAAACATTTAGGTAAAACATTATTAAACAAATACGAAGTCCCTCTGAATGGTGAGTAACCCAGTGCTCCATAGAGGGGATGAAGAAAGGGTGGGAGCAGAAGTCAAGGACTCATTCAGAATGAAATTAATTGGTGATTGGCTCAACCTTAAGTGAGTTACTCCACACATGCATTATCTGCCTAGTAGACTCTAATCCAGAGCAATTTACACAGGTCACATCACCCATTTTATGTGGCTGGATATTTACAGAGGCCATTTGGGTTAACTGCCTAGTTCGAGGGTACGACATCAGAGCCTTGGACTTGAATAACGACCCACCCAGGAGGAATTAGCGGTCAAAAATGGCCCCTTTGGAATCTTACACCCTCACAGTTATCCTGTCCTCATCTCAATGTTTAGAATAAAAGCATGATTCTGACGTTGCATTACAATCACTGCACAAGACTGCAAGGTGTTCTAGTGTTTTCTGACGTCTTGAAATATGCAGAAACATTGGCCCCATTTCCCGCCATTGGAACCTGAGCCAAGAGGGACTGGAGCCATCAACCACAAACCATCAAACATGTAGCAAACCACTGGCAACGGTCACGTGCATGTTTCTGCCTCATTCCAGAGTCACCCCCCCCCCCCCACCCCCATAACACTGATAGTCCCACGACGGCTCCCCTGTTAATGTCTGGTTCTGTAGCATATTCATACATTGCATACATTTTCCGTGCTCCTTAGACTACAATGTAACTTTTCAATCATTTATACTTAATAAACCATAGATAAATTTAGCAGGTTCACACTGATAATTCAGCAACAGGAAATGACATTTTTGCAGTCCAGCACCAGAACTTTCCTGGGTTTAGAAGGCCAGACCACCATGATTGTAATCCTATGCCTCCTCGTGAGGGTTTATGACAGGCAGACAACAGGTTCAACACAAAGGATCCCCACAAAGCTAAGAAGCACTCTGTTCATGGCCAAATCAAAACAGATAGCCTTAGACAGTTTCTCATGATGACTGGACCATTGTCATTGTTAGTGCAAGGTCTTGGACCTCATGGTTTTTACTGAGTCACTGTAAGGAAGCCGATTTTCTCCAAAATGGATCCTACCCTCAG
This sequence comes from Megalops cyprinoides, assembly GCF_013368585.1. Taxonomy (NCBI): domain Eukaryota; kingdom Metazoa; phylum Chordata; class Actinopteri; order Elopiformes; family Megalopidae; genus Megalops; species Megalops cyprinoides. Next base: position 11,754,005 of record NC_050589.1, read on the forward strand.
GCCCCTGCCCTCCAGACAATCTGTGCAGGGCTCTGCACCACAACATTGCACTGTAGAATCCATCAACATTAATTGTACCCGACTCTTATCAACTGAACTAAAATAAAACACAGATAAATCCATGACCATAACATCTGTCATTTTCCCCACCCTGTGTCAGAACCACAGCCGGAGGTAGAATGGGACACAATCAAGCCATGTCTGCCAGACACTCAGGACAGTGTAAGAAAAATCTGCCAGGAAGGGGCTTTGAGCCATCATACCCAGAGCTTTGATTCCCACATCACTGGGTCAAAGGTCAGAATTTCCTGACAGAAGGTCTCTTTACATGAGAGTGTTTTTATGTCTAGTGATTTTTACAGTATTTATAACCAGATACATCTGTTGTGCAATTGTATAATTATTAGCAAATTTAAACAGCATTTTGACTTAACATACCTTGTGAGAAGAAGAGGAAGAAAAGAAGATCCATTCTGTTAAAAGGTCACAACCTGTGTGTATGCACACCGTTATCACACGTAACTGTGACAAATGTCACATGTGTGAAAACTGACAGCGCAGCTCTAGACTGCAGCACAAACTCAAACGCATTTTTGAATCATGCTGCTACAGCCAGGGTGGGAGGAAACCATTTGGAAAAAGCAGGGCATCAAAAACCTCCCTCATCAGCAGGGAGGAAGGCACTGCATCCTGGGTGGAGCTGTGTTTTCCCAGAACACACTGCACTGACTCACTGGATGAAGTCCACGCTCTGTTCAGACGCAGGGGAGACACGACGGATCCCAAGGATTTCCCAGCGTACTTTGAGCCAGAGGCAGGTGTGTCACATTATGACTCACAGTGTTGTTGACCGAGGGAGTGGCTCCCAGCCCTGATTGTGTGTTCCTTCTTGCTCAAACCCTCTCTACAGCTGTCAAAGACATCACCCAGTACTACTCTGCACTAAGAGTACCAGGCGAAAAGAAGGAGTCACTTGTCCCCTCCTGACCAGGCCTACAAACAGTGATACTCTTGCTTTTATTGTCTGCACAATGTATGGCTGTCATTAGTTTACTCCAAGTATCTCACAGACTACAAACAAGGGCTAGTAGTTACTCATTCCAAGTAAGCCAACTAACAATTAATGTTTTCAGAATATTGCTAGAATATGTGTGACATTTCAGGTCAGGCGTCTCTGTACCTAGGCCACAGAGCCACACCAAAGCAAAACACAAAATATGTAGTGCTAGTGGAGGAAAATAGAGACATTCTGTCTAGAGACATGACTGATAGTGTCCCACCCCCCCCCCCCCCCACTACCCAACTAGCACAAAAGACATCCGTTTCAATGAAAGTAGAACAATGAGAATTCAGACACTGTGCCACCGGCACCTTCACCCCTCCAGGAAAGTAAATTATCACTGACTTGGTGACAGACTTGCCTTCCCCATCTATCAAGAACAGAGACACCCAGCAAGAGCCAAGCTGTAACAAGAGACAAGAATGTGTCCAATCAAATACTCATCCTTAAAAAAAAAAAACACCCTGAGAAACTATTCTCAGGTTCTGTCTACTGATAAACATCAGAAGAATCATTGTCTGATCTGTTTTCCACGGCTGATGAACAGATAAATGGCCCCATGTGTCAAAATGTTCATCTAAGACAAATGCGCTCTGATAACTGTGAGTTAGTACAGAGAGGAGCATCTGCTTGATGCGCTGGTGCAGGTCAGCACTCTGAAGCAGCCAAAGGCTGCAGAGCTGGTAGTGACCCCTTTGCGAGTTTCATTTAGGAATCAAGAGACCAGCTATGAGAGCCATGGGACGCTATGACTTTTTCAAAGTGCTGTAACTGTATTTGCTCAGTGCGGAATGTTTGTGATGTGCATTTGTGGTCAGTGCGGTTAATCACAACACTAAGAGTTGTTGGTTTCTACGGTATTTCTAGCACTGGAAAAAAAACTACATTTCTGAAGTCATCCTGGATTGTCTGCCAAGGCAGCTTTTGCATTATCATTCTGGTTACACCTCACTGGTATAAGACTGAACAGTGAGAAGCACCCAGTGCAGTATTTATAAAATACCATGTGTGATTTGAAGGATTCTAAATAACTCAGGGTCTTGTTGCCAGTTTTCTGAACCATAAGAACACCAGTGTGCGTCACACTGAAACCATCACTCACAGTTCTGTAAATGAGATCAGCTCTGTCAAGCCTGGCCATGCTCTCACATTCCAGACCACATCTTTGAACTTGGACACTTGGTTTAAGAGGAGCGAGGACCTCAACCACAGCCCTGACAGCTAAGCGTCACCCTCCACAGCCTTCTAAAGACTGATCTTACCTGGCGGAATGCACCTTGATTCTCTCAAATTCTACACATTTGAAATGTTTTCAAGATCAACCAAGGTCAGTTTTTAGTCAATATTAAAGTCAAGGAAATATAGCTTCTTAGTTGTTTGTTCTGCCACTGTTTAGTTTAGATTGTGTCAAAGTCGATACTGGCACCCAGCCATTAAGGCAATGATACCGCTGCTTTCTGCACGTATCACTAGCAGCCCTTATACTGCACACCTACATTCCCATTCCAAACCTGCCCTCTCAAGATCAGACAGGCAGGTTCTCTCCACTGACAAAGACTGACATGCTCCACTGCTGGAAAAATCCAGTGGGTAGAAACTCTTATTCCACTTCATGGACCTGGCTGTCCACAGATTCCAGCAGAGCCTGAGCCCCAGCTACACATTAAATGCAGATACACTGGGTGCGGTTCATACACACAGCCCAGGGAAGGGCCAGGGGCGATATGCTCCATGAGGGCTACGCCCCTTTGAAATGAACCTCCACAGTTCCTACCTTATTAATCATGCAGCAGCTTGAAATGAAGGTACCCATCTACGTTCTTTCACACAATGTAGGCTCTTCAGAATGCCAGTTCTGTTAGCATGTGTTTTATGGTGCACATTCAGGAGATTCTTTACCTGATGATAGAGGTGGTGTTGCTGGGAAAGAGGGGAGTCTCGCCCGTGTGCGCTCTTGATGCGGACCGCGCCCTGCCGGTCCAGGGATCGAGGACGAGGGCCCCGGAACTGGCTGCGCTGGTGCCAGGACTTGAGCTCTTCTGACACCATCTCCCTCGGCAGCCCCCTCATGTGATGGTGGGAGTATTCCCTGAGGGAAGGGGTGCGGGCTAGCCGCGTGTGGGGGGGCAGAGGCCTGAGCATCTGTCGTGGAGAGGGGGCCTCCTCGTACCGGTACTCATACCGAGCGAGGGAGTGGGGTGGGGGTGGGCCCAAATATAGTCGTCCCATGTCGATTTCAGGGGGGTACCCACCCGCCTCCTCCATGTACTCCCTGTAGAAGCTGGCTGTGGGCTGGTGCGGGGTGATTTTGTAGAAGCTGGGCCCCGTGAACGCCAGGGGCCCGTTGTGGACGCCGTTGCCGTGGGTAGTGAGGTGGTATCCGTAAGGGGGCGGGCACGGCCTGGTCATCTTGAGCGGGACCTCGCGGCAGGGAGAGCTGGTGTAGGAGGGCACAGAGTGCTCAGAGCTACTGTCTTCAGAGCTGGACAGGTACAGCGGGGTCCCCTGGGCCGCCCTCCGGGGCGAGTACTCCGGCGCGGTCACTGTGAAGTCTGTCACTCGTCTCCGCGGCAGCTGGGCGCGGCCCCGAGTCTGATTGGGGTCCTGAAAGTTCTTGCTGTTCGGAAGCCTGTCAGAGTCAAACAAAGATTATCAGACAAAAATGCATGCTATACATGAAATACAGTGAACGCTTCAAAGGCACCTCAGTGTAATGTAGTTTGACTCCTACATACTATAGCAAGTCAAAATTCAACTGGATTTGCTAATTACAGAGGGTCCCTGTCAGTCCACTCCCTGGCAGAGCTGTGTTGAGAGGTATCAGTCTCAATGGAAATGTCTGCTGCGCGATGCAGAAGGCGATGTGGCTGCTGTAGGGGAACTGACCGGAAGGATTGGGAGTACTGTCTGCGCGTGTGTAGCTCCGGGGTGGTAGGGGCACTGCTGGAGTGAGTGTGGCGCAGGGGCATCAGGAACGGGAGCGGGGCATCTCCAAATCGGGGATCCACTGGGGTGGACACGGGAGTCACCGCTGGACTACTGTGAACACAGAGAGGAAAACGTGAATTCATGGCACTCATGAGAAGGGTCATAAACAGGCTGAAGTATTTATTAAAATCAAAAGATGCTGCAAAATCGTACCAGTCACGTCACATCAACACATCACATTAGTTTTGCATGTATGCCCTACAGATTCACCATTTGTTGCTGGTGAACAGTCTCAATATTACTTATAATTCTTCTTATTCATACAGTTGGATTTGTTTCCACATTGAGAAAATAACCCACAGGAAATGTTTCCAGTTGCCAAGGCCCAAACCAGTACTGAATTCTACTGTAATCATCATTTTTGAGGGCACCATACCAAGGTATAAATGCCTATGCGCTCTGCTGAAGCATCTATTTTCAACATTGCACAAACCTCCATTCCCACATCCCACATCTCCCTCCACTCGGACCGCCTTTCTACTGCGTGTCAGAGCAGAAACCTCTTTTCTTTCCAGCAATTTCCACCTTCAAATCATTGGGTGTAACCTAATGCCGACTCAGACAAAGCCACTTCAACGATCCCCCCCGGATCCCCAGCTCTTAATGGCATTTCAGAGCATTTCAGTGGTAAGGACTGAACACTGCTGCTGCCCACCCAGAGATTTGTGGTTCATGTCAGAGGTGACATAATTTCACTTTTCTATTTTTTTTACTAGTCCCACAAAAATACGTGCATGTTTTTGAGGGAGCAGCATCAATCCATAAGAGTTTAGAGGTTTAACTGCAGGAACACTCAGTTTTTGATTTTGCAGAGCAGTTAGAAGACCTTTAAATATGAGCACTCCTGGGCTCAGTCTGTGGCTGCCTTTACTGCTGATGAGCAATGGCGTGTTTTTGTTTTTTTGGTTTTTTACCTTGACCGGCTGCTGCAAGCAGATTGGGATTTCTTGGGTTTCTGATAGGGCTGGTCCAGACTGGACTCCTTCCAGGGTGAGTTCTGGATGGGGGAGCGCTCATACTCTTGGCTGTGCTTCTCTCCAGGCCTCAGGCCCTCCAGGGTCTGAGGTGGGAGGTGCCGGGGACTGGGTGGAGGGCCTTGAGGGGGGACCTCGGTGGTCTGCTGGGGATCCGCAAGGTCTGGAGCCTCCAGTGCCAGTTGAGAGGACTGGTTGGACTCCACTTCTGAGAACAGGGAGAAGAGGAGCAGTCTGATTCCTCGTTGCGCTTTCACAGAAATCATAAGAAACCCCAGGCACCCCTGCTACAAAATCTTGAGGTGTCCTGTGGGAATTCCACAGGTTGTAAGAGATTACCACTTCAGATACAGGGCAGAGACATCCTTTCCGGTCTTACCTTCATCTAGGACCACAGCGTCTGACAGGGAGCTGTCATCCGAGGTGCCGGGATCTGGAGATACAAATCGGCACCATGTCAGCCTCAGATTTCAGCAGGTCCATCCTCCTACCCATACCTACATCTGCCCTTACCCAGCTCTATAGCTCTGCCCCGCATCCCGGCCCCATGAGCTGCAGGTGGCGTGCGGGCGGTGCTCACCTCTCTGAGAGCTGGCGTTGGCCGGGTGCGGCGAGGTGCGCCCCTGCCTGAGGCGGAGCTGGAGCACGGCCTCCCGTAGCTCCTGCACCTTCCTCTCCTCGCGTTTGCACTGCTGCTGCCGGCTCTTCCTCACCGGCTTGCTCAGGTGTTCCTCAAGGGACAGCCTGCGGGCCGCCTCATAAATCTGCAGCTGCAGGGCTAGCTCTGCCTCCACAGAGAGAAGCTCGGGATCCTATTGGCGGAGACACACAGAGGGCTTAGCAGGCAAATACAGCTCACATGTGATAATGCCTTGACTAACACTTGCTCATCCCACAGAGATAAACACACAGTTTATTTATTAGAGGATCATGGTGACAAATCAGCGACACCAGCACATACCCCTCCCTCCTGGTGGATGCTCTCTTCGTTCAACTTGAAGGCGGCTCCGATACGCCGTCGGACTCGTGGGGGCTTCTCTCCTGGCTGCAGCGGGTAGTCTGACGACAGGTGTCCTGTCAGCTCCTGTGCAACCAATGTGCAGACAAATTGGTGAAATTGCGATCAGTTGTAGTTGAGCAGTACAATCATTGAGGAACAACATGTCTTATTATAACATTTAAGGCATACACCAGATATTAAACCAGAGTATCGCATCATCGAGTTGACCCGACCACGTTTTGTTTCCTTATTTAAAAGAAGTTTAAGTGTCAAGCTGGAACATCAGTGAGTGACATGGGTTGTGGTATGGTTAGGACAGCTAACTAGATGCCATATTTGTGCTGAGCCATATTTCAGTTCATCTGTTCTTTCAAAATGTTTTGTTCAAACACAACTTGCAGCTCCTTATTTACTCCAGCGCGTGTTGCTATGATTATTGTCAATGAGAGACAATGGTAGAAGGGAGCACTTACAGTAAACCAAAGCAATTAACTAAATCCACAGCTGACATTCAGAGTATAAAACACACCTGTGTTGCTGTGCAACCAAACAAGGCACCTGAGTGGCATGACGACAGTAAAGACAAGTGGCCACAGCGCACGGATGTTTCAAGACAACTGAAAATGAGGTGGGTCTTTTCTTGTGCAAAGGTGAACTTTAGCAAATCACTACAAATATCCTCCATCCCTTAGGCTAAACAATAGTAAACCTAGCCTCTGTGTTTGTTCGGTTCCTGTTAGAAGACTACCAATTCAATGCTCTTGGGAAAATGGGAGAACCGGGCCAAGATTACATTGTCCTTGTTATCTTAATAAAGTGGAAACTTACGAATAATTTTTCTGATTGACGTTTGGATTTCTTAGGGTTTCATTCTGCACACCTTGATCAACCGTAGGTGAACTAAGATTAATTCACACATGATCATCCGCACAAGGAACATTTATGAAGGTGCCTTAAACATGTGAAGACAAGACTACTTTTCATGACTGTTTCCATGAGGCAACCATGCTGCTGTAACTCAGCCACTATCGTTCTCTCAAAATATGCGGTAAAGTCTTGTTCTGCTCCGCTGTTTAAATTGGGTTGCATGCTCTGCTTGAACAATCAGTTTCTTTCCCCTACACACTGAAGCTACTCAAAAAATGCAGCAAATGCATTCACACCTAACGTCAATCACAATTTATGACCAGAACGTGACATAATAGAACAGAATTTCCATAAAGAACAATGTCAATGACTTCTGGAACAAACAAAATAAAACACACCCAATGTTGTGCCGACATGTCATACGGCAGGATTAATACAGATGCAGACAATACAATGTGAATTTACTGGTCTTGCTCTTGATCCCCTCTGTAATCATGGAAACAGCTTTTCAGGTAAATATACCCATCATCAGTGCACCTCCGAAGCACATCTAGACAAGTCCGCACAGGTGAGCAGCTAGCCCACATCAAATGGAAAATATGATTGGGTTGACTGACCTGGCTCCTCTCAGATATGTCACCCTAAGTAGGTTCCACTATGCCTCTTAAAGTTGATAAATGAGGACAAGTAAAAAGAACATCTCTTGGCAGGACTAGTTTGAGGTGTTCTGATGTTACTCAGTATAATATATGGGATAAAGGCTGTCAATGACAGCTAAGAGCACTGTGCACTTTATATTGATTAGTATAGTACTATGTTTCACACTGCAACTTTTCTTATCTGGATTGTTGTATCACTTTATAAGTATAGAGCTGTGGCTATTTTATTTCTGTGCTTCACAACATCACTTATATCCAGATTCATTCCATCTGTACTCCATGTATGTGTTCTGCACTGCACTTGTTGTTTGTTGTATCACTACTGTTACTTGGTATTTGTTGTTGTCAATTTGGCTTTGTATGAAAGTGCTATGCGAGACACTGGAACTGGAATCAAATTCCTTGTATGTGTAGAAGCATGCTAGGCCAATACAGTCCGATTCTTATTCCGACGTGTTCCTGACGTTTTCTGCATCTGCACCGTTTCTCATGTGACCTCTAAATGCACTGCTGTACTTTTGCTTTGTACGTTACACAGGGCAAGAGTGCCTGCCAAATGGGGAAATGTTAATGTTGTCGGGAGGTGAGTACTCACGGCCTCGCGGATACACAGTTTCTTCAGCTCCAGCAGACACAGCTCCAGTCGGTCCTCCAATGATTTGTGCTTCAGCTTCATGGCTCGCGTGTGAGTGGTCAGGTCCTTCAGAGGAGAGGAGGGGCTATCTGGACCTGGAGGACACAACAATGACCTTCCATCAGGTGCTCCGCCTTCAACAGAGCTTCCACCTGAGCGGAAAAACACCTTTTGGACAGTATCATTAGACTGTGACAAGGTGCCACCCAAGACCCTACTGCTGCCACTTCACATTAGCAATACCTGTGGTTTGGCTACTTCAAACAGGAGCAAAATTCCTACCGCAACAACACCAGAATTGGACAGGACGCCTTAGTCTCTCAATGACCAGTGCCAGAGCAATACCTCTGTCAATAAAGGATTCAGAATTTGGTCACTGACTAGATTGTGGACATTCAGATCCTGCCTGGGCCTGAGGAAACAAACACCTTAATCCTAGTCAACACAAGTGAGAACACTGATGGACCTCATGATTGGAGCTTATTGTCAAATTAATCACTTGAAGTTGTGCATGTGTGATATGACTGGCATGGAAACAAAAGGGACAATAATGTGACTACCTCCTGGAACTCTAAGCTGTTCCACTGCATTGCTAAATAATGACACTCAGTTCACACCAAGGGCCAATGATGACTGGAAACTGGCTCTATTGAGTACCACATTCCTGTGAGATTAGAAGATAAATCACGGTGAGTATTATCAGATGTGGCCCATTGTTTTGATTCCCTTCATCAGAGAGGTGGGACCCACTACTGAGAGCTTGCTTTTTAGCTTCTGGAGCTGGAATGGTGAATATGTGAAAAAAAGTTCCTCTGCTCTGTCTAGATTGATAATCCACCTTTGTGAGAAACAGACAGAGCATTACCAGATTACATTAGCAAAGAAGAATGTTACCAGCAATGCCTCTGAGATTAATATTGCGTATCTTTAAAGTTGGCCTTTTCACCAGGACCGGTATAACCTCTTGTATGATTCAGCCCAGTTCACACAAAGGGAACCTTCTTGTGGTGAACACAAAAGTTCTCAATTATACTGTACCAAAGTCTGACAGGAACCCATGCATCTTCACCACAATGTAAACATGACCCCTGTCAGTGAATCTCTAAGCCAAACCTAAAGAGACCTAGACTTGATGAGATGCAGTGATAGAAAAGTGAGTTCTACAGTTCATGTGAAACATCACAAAGAACACAGCTTCCCCAATCAGTCTCACAATGCACCAGTAGAGCACAAGCACACACACGCGTTATATTACATGTGCTTAGTAGATGCTGTCATCCAAAGTGACTTCCAAGGTTTACAAATCTAATCATAAAGATGGATATTTACTGAGGCAGGTTGGTTTCAGAACCTTGGTAAAAAAAAAAAAAAACTCTACAAGGGAATCGAACTGGCAACCTTTGGATTACAGGGCCTGCCCTCATGACTACCTGGCTTCAGAACTGTATTTTGGCCAACTGATGTAGCATATGATTGGGTCTTACCAGACTGCAGAATGATGCCGCTGTCAGTATCACTGATCTCTTCTTTGCTCTCCATGTCTTTTATTCAGGGGTTAGCTCTTCTCCAAACAAAGAGAGGGTATCGCCTCAGTTCAGAGGTGCCTGCAGAGGGAAGAAGGGTGCATCTTAATTTTTTGTACAAATTTATTTTCCATTTGAAAGAGAGGTTAATTTTTCAAAGGCAACTGGTGGTTACATCTGGTAATTCTCTGCAGTGTTTCAATTCGGGTGTCACCCTAAAGGTTTATACATCAGCCTTTAAGAGCATTCTACTTGGTGAGTCCAACCAAACATTTTCATCAGGTTTCCATTTCAAAACTGTATACTTTCTCCAGAATTTTAAATAATAATGAAAGCATTCTACTGAAAGTGTTTTCGAACACCCCTTTAACCACATTAACACAATAAAGTTAATCTTCTCAATATCTCCTTCTTTTGGCCCAAGTCTCCCCCCAGGCTAAACAGACAGTTTCCCAAGGACCATACATAAGAATTCAGTTACCCAAAAGAAACAATTGGGTGCCCAAACACCCTCCAGCCAAGGCAGGTCAATTCAGGCTTGTCCCAAGCTGTCTCAGGCCTTGCACTGCCCAGGGACACATTCAGACTTCCCAAATTCTCAACAGTATTGTAAATGAATGTGTCACTAATGGATTATCACATAAGAAACATTGCTACTGCAAGGGTCAGGAAGTTCAAAGGTCGAGGGCACTGCTCTACAGTGAAGCTGGAAATGAGAATGCAAAAACCTGAAGCTCCAGGGGTTCTAAAGGGTTTGAGTGGGTGTCAGTGGTGGAACAGTGAAGCCTAATGGACTGTGGAATGCAGACAATTATTGACCAGTTTGAGCTGGTCAAAAAGGGTCTGATTGGTTAAAACATGTGAGTCATTGACAGCACATGGTGGGTCAACCTACTAAGTGACCAATGAAGCACCTCACCTTTCCATAACCAGGTGATATGCTGACTGTACCTAGCCACAGGCACAAAACAGGAAGTTCACTCAGACATGAGGAAAAGGCACCAAACCATAAAAACCCAAGACTGAAAACAGAAAAGAAACTTATGAAATTGATGTCCTTTATCAGAACTCTAAATCACACATATCAAGTGATTCAACTGAAGTGACTACCCTAATGAGCAACTTTCAACTATAGCAATCTGGGCAAATCCAAACTCATTCATAAAACTTAAGCTCTTGCACCAATCAGTCAGGTGTGACATCACACTGAAACCAAACTGAATCCTACGAACTGCAGATAAGCCAAATGATTGTGAGTGACATCACCAGTAGTATGTAATAGAGTACATGGCTGAAGCCATAAAACTGTGACACACACCAGATGTTTTTTTTCTCCCACATGTGAGGACCTGGCAGTCCAGAACACTTCCTCTTTCTGGAGCAACAGGCGGGGCTCAGTGTGCTGACATCACCCCTGATTGGAGCAGGGTAATCTCAGAGCCTGAGAAGGACCTACAGGCTTGTAAAAAGATAATAAAATTGTACTGAGCAGGTAGGAGAGTGCCAAGGGCATTTTCACAGCTGACTGTTTATTACTCTGAAACTATTGTTAAGAGGTCCAGCATTATGAATTACATGCAGGTGTAGGCATTAAACCAAGATGTGCTTCAAAACAAAAGTTTTCAAGACAAAGTGGGTTTCATGTTGATGACAACAGACAAACTACACAGTACACCCTGTATGAATTGCAATGTAAATTACTAATCCCCATTTATGATACTTATTTTTAGCATTAAAACATATGGAATTATCTGACAAAGGAATTAACCAATGCAGTGGAAATCATACTACAATAATATGACAGGGACAGCCACACTACACTTCACTGTTATAACACAGTGGCTCTAAAGTCATCATATCCATTTCTATTATATAAACTTCTAACAATGCAATAATGTGCGCAAAACACAAGGCTCACCATAATTACAACACTGTCATTTTGTAAGTTCGTCAGTTACCACATCTCCGTTTGCTCACATCACTCGTCAAACACCGCATATTCGACAGGGGATTGGTTTAAAAAAAGCCTCTAATGTCTTCACGAAGCCAAGCATGGGGCAACAGTCTGAATCACCTTGGCGTTCATCATTTGAAACAAAGGCCCTACATCGAGGTTGAACTGTGGGAGGTAAAGAGTTTCACACGCCACCAAAAGCCTCATATGGAGTGGCCTGGAAAAGCTTCCACCGGGTTATAAAAACAGGATTCTTGCATATTCTGTCCCCGATGAGAGACAAAACAGAAGTCGGTTTTATTTATTTATCGTTTGACGGGCACGCTGTCAATTTAATTGTGTTCCTTCACTGCAAACTTTATTTATACGTGAAGTTTTAGCACTACTTCGAAGAACTACTAAAGTCATTATGAAATTATTTTAGCGCATGAAACAAATAACTGATATTTAGATATACACACCCCTGCCAAACTTTTGCTATATATCAGCTTACAACAATGAAACGTTACGAACGTTAATTTACCAACATACACGCTGTAACGATTATCAAGCCAAGAAGTCTTGGAGCTAAGCGGAACCTACTATAATGTACGACATAACAGTCCTTAATATGTTAGAAAGATTTACCTGGTATAAAATAAAACAACAGTACTTACATGATACAGTACGTGGTTCTTGGTTTTGCGTGTGACTTCTGCGTTAGTCTCTACCCCGGCTTTAGACCAACTGTACTCTGACCCGCTAAAGACGAAGGTAGTACCGCCTGGTAGCAGAGTAGGTGTGGAGAGTGTTGCCGGCTCATGTCATAGAGGGAGTGGCGAGAGGTGCACATACCTGGGGAAGCGTTTTCAGAGGAGGAACAACAACGCGCTATTGTGTGGAAGCTTTCAGCCTGGACAGCGCAATGTAAACAAAGCCCCGCTTCTCCGGCCGGCGCTTTCTGTTTAAAGTTGTTTGCAGGCCTCGTCGTATTGAGAAAAGCGTATGTACAAAAAATTACATGTGGCAGAGCGCTGAATCTGATTACATTCTAATTAATTGTTGCGATTAAATTAATCCAAAAGTAGGATTAAAATAACATGAATGCGAAATGCGTTGTCTGAAATGAGCGTTCCTCTTCATTTGACCATTTTATCTGTTTGAGAGTGAGAAAGAAACAGAAAGAAACACGCAACATCAAAACGATTTTTGGCTTGATCAATGTATCTGATTGCAAGCGGTCAACGTCACTGTTTTGTTTGTTGCGGAGTATTGTTCTCTTTCTCGGAGCCAGATGTCCAACACAAACTACAGTTGGGATTATATTTTTTTAGTCCATTAAGTCGATACTATCCTTTCTGAACAGAATGTGTTTATCACGTTAGATGGCGCTCTAACATAAGGCCTCTCCACTGCAATTCTCATGTTTGAGGTATCCCTCACATTACATTGTAGAATAGTTCCCTTTTTTGCACGAAAGCTGTAGGAAATAAAACTTTCGTTTTTGTACAACACCCGGAATGCTAGGCTACTCCTTAGAATCTCATGGGTTTGTTAAGGAATTTAAAAATAGTAGTGCCATGAGGGTATCGTATCTGTCAGCAACAGGATACCAAAACAAAGTTTTTTCGTATAGTCTAAGCAGAAACTATCCAGTCAATATTCATTAGATAATGGCCACTCTAAATTGTGGGTATAGAATTAAGCAAACCTCCACAACACTGCCCACAACACGAGCCATCCAAAAAGGATTACTTTGAAAGAAGTAACAAAGCCGGCCACACGCTTCACTGTTCTCCACAGCGAGGAATAATGCGAAGCCAGTTGGCCGACCTGACGCCATGGCAACGAGACGCAGCGTAGCAGGCCCGGCAGTGTCTGCGAAAGGGGCGTAACGGACCGTGTTTGCGGAGTCGAGACCCCCGAAAGAAAACAGATGGCGGTCGGAATGGCTATTCCCTACACCTGCTCTCTTCGCCACAACCTTCCAATTCAGCCAGCGACCCGAGCAGCACACTGGTTCTCAAGGGTAGAAGTGCTTTAAAGCGGAACGCGCTTTCTGCCGCATTAGATGAATTCCATGGGAAGGCTTTACTGAGGGTCCACGGTCTGCGCTGATGTCAAATGCCACACAAAGTGTAGGCTTTCAATCCAGGATAACTGAAGGTCTGTTGCATTTTTAAATTTCTTGTGGATTTTCCTCCTTGTGTGTCTGGCGAAAGCAACGTTGGACAGAAAGTTCGCACAAGAATTGTTTTTGGTTTACAGATGGGCAATAAAATATGCTGTTATCCAAGGTACGGGGCCTAAAGCCAATATTGTGGTTTTTTACACGGCACTACGTTTTCACAGTATTCATCTCACATCAGGCACATGTATCATACACAGCCTGTACTTCTACACATTTGACGTCATACCCATTGATCCTTGATGAAACCTAGCCTTGTAGAATATGGTGGCAACAAAAAGAGTTCTGTTGCTGTATTAAAGAAATATGTACATTGTTTGATGAGGCTCAGATTTCCTTCATTTATCAGTCAACTTTTACTGGCACTCTCATTCCTCAAATTTTTGCTACACTTCACAGATAATGTCTCTAGATATCCTCTTGACCATAACTCCCAGTCACACCCACTGACAGCCTTGCGACTTCATGCAACCTCTAGCCTTTGCTATTGCAGAGGCTACACTATTACACTGCAACCGCTGTGAGTCTGGGCCCAAAAACACAGCAGACAAACCTTGAGCTACCACATGATACCTCTGTGTCATCAGGGATTGGCTGGGACTTGATTAGAAAAGGAATCACACAATGGAATTGTTTTATTTGGGCTGTAGCTGCAAAGGAAACAACTAGCCCTTCTCTTGAAATTAACAGGGGAAACTTAATCTGCTTCACTTTGAGTAACAGTTCAGCACAGCACGAAATGAACCATTGAACAGTGAATTGTGTTGTGTTATGAGTGAATATTTACTGTCGAACTGCTAGTGTGAACTCAGCTGCCCTGGTAGGAAGTGTTTTCTCATGTTGATGTGTGTGTGATAGCACAGTTCGTGCAGTCCAACAAATATCCAAGGAACACACTATGGGCGTGACAATACAATGTACACAGTGTGAGACGCGGCAGCCATCAGAAGGCAGAAAGGCATCACTGCAGGTCAAAAGTAATGAAAATGATAAATCTTGTCATTTTTATGAATTCCTTCTCTGTAAACCAGACTCAAAAACAGAACACACAGATTCCTTAGCTGAATGGAGTGTATTTCATACTGTTCTTCCCAAAGAGCAGAACTGTCAAATTTCAAAATTTTTTTTTTTTTTGCTCACATGGAATGTCAGCCATAGCTCTCAAACTTTTACACACAAGTATCTTTGTAAAGGCAGTAACTGTATTTGAGGTTAATATTCCCGTCCCTTATGATGGCTGGTAAAAATACACTGTTTCACCCACATTCTATATCTTTTGACCTGCTGAGTTAGATCACCTTTTAAATTTTTAGTTCAGAATTTAGCTGTCATTCTTAAAATTATTGATAAACTAATATTAAAGTGTTAAAAAATTTAAGCAATTAAAGTACAATGTTAACCATTTGCATTTACATCTCTTGAATTTACTGAATTGACCAAAAAAATAACGGACATTGTCATAAGTAGATAAAACCTTTATTATGCATTACCTTAACTGTTAATTATGGCTATAACTATAACTATACTGCGAGTGGATTCATCGTATTGTTCAGACCTCATGAGAAATATCTGGTGGGCGCAACTGTTTTTTTAAACACAATCAGATACACAGCCTAGTAATGAGTCCAGTCAAAATATCAGCCATTCAACTGAGACGAGCTGCATCTCAATCAGATAAAAGATCGGAACCTATGCTGGACAGGCACGCCCCTGTTTGCATTATATACATCCCCGGGATTAACCAGGAAAGATTTTAAATCCTTGTCTTGGCTGCATTTTATCCAGGCTATCCCTAGATTTCCATAAGCTCTTGCCCTGAGTAAGGGGTCTGAGGGAAGGGGTGCGTGTGTGTGTGTGCGTGTGTGTGTGTTGGACCAGGGAGTACAGAAGCATAATCCTCCATGAGAAAGTTTGACAGAGTGTTGTTTCATCTGAGCATCTCCTCCCATTCAGTCAGGGAGCTCAGGCGCGGCACTGCAGCAGTGAGCAGTGACCTGCACAAAGAGGATCCAGCATGCTCCAGTCTGGGCTGCCACTAACTCAAACACACTGACTCAGCCCCCGGCCTGACCTCTGTATCTGCACAATCTGCTGCAGGGGCAACTTCTCCCGACACCTCCGGGCCCACGCCTGCGGCCCGCCAGCAGACAGAGGGACTCCAGCCCGACTGGGCCCACCACTCTCACATGCTCATGGGCAGAGAGGAGGCTGCATGGGGGCACAGTTGACAAATGGGGGGTTGTGCATGAGTGGGGGTGGGGTCAAAGGTGAGGGCCTGAGGGAGACGTTACTCTATGAATGGGGGCCACTCTCTTGGCTCTTTGGGTCAGGGTTGGGCCACTCTGATCCCCAGGAACAGGGTTACCTTCCATCTTTGTCCCCACCCTGTAGCCTTTAATGGTCTAATTGGCTCTGTCATTACGAGCAATTAGTCTAAACAGCCGTGTGTTGAAGGGATTCCGTAACCAGTGTTTACAGGATATCTATAGAGCAAGGGTACCCCCCCCCCCCCCCCCCCCCCCACCAATCCCACACTCATTTGAGTACGGCGGAAATATTTTTCAGATGAGCCAGAACATGACACTGTGGCAGATTTCGCCGTCTCCTCTGACTTCCCCACCACCCTGTCCCACGAGGCCTCGGGGGCTGTGATCTCCCCTGGAATGCAGACTGCTGCTGTGATCACTACTGCTGCCACAAAGCCCCGAACCACCGTCAGGGAGAGTTTCAGAGGCTGGGAGAGGGCACACATGAAACACACCAAAAAAAAAGATGAAAGTCCCCCCAGTATTTTTCAGCCTTATAATTAGGATCTTCATGTGGGACAGGGTGGGATGGGGTGTGTGAAATGCTGATATTTTGGCAAAAACCAAAGTGCCTCACAGTGTGATTGATTTCAAGAGTCTGGTGAGCAGCAAAAATCCATTCAGAGACACACATCCATCCTAAACATCGCACAGAAGCTGGGGAAATTGGGTGGAAGGATTTCCACATGCCAAAGGGAAAAGACCATGAGTATAGGCCTAGCAGGTACTGTTTGCTACACGCCACTCCCTTCTTATCAGTCAAAACCCAACACAACTATCAGGTCACGGGAGCACTTAAAAATAAAAGAGCAGTGGGTGTGACTGGAGAATGACCGCTCATAGCCTGCTCAGTGACAGCTCACCACTTAGTCATAACCCTGAAAACAAGCCCAAATGGTCAGTGACACAGCTTCTCTTCAGGTCAAGCCTCAAAGCAAAAATTAGCAAAATATGAGAAACACAAACATCAGTTTGCTTTGCTGCCTAACTTTCACATGCCCCGGTGAACCTATGATTTCATTCTCATTCCACTGACAGGAAGATAATGCTCTCTGTATCTCACTCCTCCATCTGTTGCAATAACAATGAATTATGGACCGGAAAGTGGTCGGCTTTTGTCCATTCCTGTTTAGTCTGTAGACCCACACGGGTGAAGCTGTCCGACAGCCATACACAACAGCAACGAAGCGAGAGTAAGGGAGAGTATAACACAGCAAATAGGAAAGCTTTTAATCCCATTTCATCTGGACGACAGACACTGTGTGCTACGGTTACAAACTGTATGAGCGCGTATGTGTGTGTGTGTGTGTTTACATGTACGGGTGTGGGTTGGGGTTAAAGACTCAGTCGAGGTAGAACGCAGCAGCTTAACCCAAACAAAGTTGCAAGCAGGAAGCTGGTGGAAAAGCATACCCGGGCTGGTGTAGGAGCGAGCGGGCACTGCATTTATTTAAACAGCCCCGCCCCTCACAATGAGGCACTGATAGAAGCCAGGTGGGGTATAAGGTGCATCCAGTGCATGGTGCATCTGGTCCCGGTTAAGGTTTCAGAGAACACAAGCCTTGCGGTGACATCCATTCATCACCCCGCCATGGCAGGGGATACTAAATGATCAGGGTTAGCAAAGAGGGGTTAGCCTCTCAGACCTTCGCTGCACAACTGATACTCCATGGCCCTTGAAAGGACAGCCTTCAAAGCGGGGCAGAAGAACAACAACAAACATTAGCATGGCATCTTAAATCAACCGCAAGTCTTCCGTATGCGCCAGTGAAGATTTCCTTCGGCTCGCTGTGTCTGACTTGATGAACCGTCTTGAAGTCAATCCTATTAGAGTTAAAAAACAAAGTCCTTCACCTGTGTCCCTTTTAAAGGTTCCTGGTGCAGTTTCCTCTTGCAGTCATGCAGTTAATTGAATTGAGTCTGTAATCTCATTTGGCATCTGTCAGAGGGCAGTGCAGAGCGTCAGAAAGCCTTCACTGAGGGGAGAAACGAGGCCAAAGAGCACAGAAAGACAGGGAACGCTATTATACACAGAAAAAAACAGTATAAATAACCGCAACGGCTGAGTGCTTCACTTTGATCAAGAATGCTCCCATTGTCTGAGCAACGATCTGGATCACACTGCATCTATGAAACAGAGTGAAGCAACTTTCCTTTTGTGTTAACCCAGCGTTCATCAGTCCGGCCCTAGCAAACCCAACATAACTCCTTTACACCCTCAGTCCTCAAGAGCAGGGGAAACATTTTAACCAACCAACACAAAACATTTAGCTAATGTTGCGGTGGAAATATATCAGTGTGGCAACATTACCACAACATCACATAACCATGCAAGTTGAGTAACTGCTGAATTGGTAAAATCTTGAATGCCGTGGGCCAGGGCCAGGGCGCAATGACAGTCAGAGGATGTTTTCAGCCACTAACGAGACACTCTTCTGCAGTCTGAGAACCCCACCTTAAAGGGTTAAGACACCAGGGAGCGCGTGGCTCCCAATGTCTCAGCGAGTGAGATTGAGACATCAGAGAGGAGGCTGGCAGCCGAGGAGAAGGCAAGCACCCGGGCAATTATCGCAGTGTGGTGTGAGATCTCTCCGCAGCTGTCAGCAGAACACAATAGGCCCGTGCTGTTATTTTCTCTCCACCGTGATCCCCCAACCCCAGCCCCACGATGCCGCAGATTCCGATGCTATTCACAGCCGCTCAATTCTGGCCGGGCAGCCTCTTAAAGCCCCCACCCCCTCACCCCGAGGGGCAAAACGCATTGGCAGCAGGCCACCAGACACAGGACCAATTTACACATCAAACTCAACCCCCTCCCCCACCAAAAACATGTTGATTGAACAAATGAGGAAAGTTGATTGAATGTGACTTTGATTGATTCTGCAGAAAAGCCTGGAATGATTTTTATCCAAGACGATGGACAAAGTGAAATGTCCTCACTACCAAACACAGCAATGAACCAGGTCAGCTGATGGGCAGATTGCACACTTTCCTTCAGGAGGAAGAGCAACAGGCAGAGACTTTTTTGTGCCCATTTGGAGAAAAAAACTGTCCCTAACATCATGTGATCAGTATCCTCACAACCCCTTTAATAAGACTCTGGTAAAAATGGTAAAAATAACAATTTCAAATAGATATCAAAAATGAATCAATATATAGATCATGTAAATATGCATGCTAAATTGATGTGATACATAATAATAAAAAATAAATGTGAAACCTAAATTGGTCTTATTTCACAGGGTCTTTTTGACCACTGTCTGTGGACACTCACCGCCATTTCCACTTCACTTTAGATCTCATATACAGAGAATTATAGACATTTTGGGGCCTTTCAGATGTGATGGGTGTTAGGATTATGCAAGATTGCCCCAACCATAAGTAACCCAGCAGTTTCACAAAATCACAAGGTTTTAATGTAAGGGGCTACATTTCCATTTTGTGAGGGCACAGTGCATGTTCTGGTCAGGGTCTGGCACAGAATATGAGCTTTTATGGCTTGTAAGAGCGGCTTCATGTCACCTAGGAGTGAAGACTCACACCCAGTAGTGTAGCAATGTGATAATTCCCCCACGTAAGTGCTTTTGTTTGCCTGTCCCTCCACCGTGATGGTGCTTAATTCCTGAAAGACACTGGCATAGACTACTTCCTCCCAGATTGTCCTTATGGCTGCATTACAATGCAGTGTTAAAATGTTCATCACAGGATACAAGGAGGCAATATACTTTGTTCAGATCCAGAACGGTCATTTCTGACAACACTGACAGATGCTTCTTGTTGATTATGTATCAGTGGTGTGAACGTGTGTCTTTGGCTTTCCGATATTCATTATGCTAAGACTTCCACAGTAATAAAATGAAAGAAAGAAACGGGAAAACGCTAGGCAACAATCCCTAAATCCGTTTTTCTTACAACGTGAATTGTCGTTTGTCTCATAAATTGATGACGATCCTCATTCGTTATAAAACACTGGATATATATGTCAGACCACGGACATGTACAGTGTGCGGGGGACTGTAGGAGGTCAACATGGCAACTTACAGCTGATTATATGTAAACGTCCTCCGCAAATATTTACCCAAAGAAACGTTATCGGCAGCCGAGTTGAAAGGCTGAACGCTCATTGTTTGATACCATGATCACAGCTAAGGATGTAGTCAGTCTAATCTACTCTATCCAAAAATGGGTAATCTGATACAGAAATTTGTAGTTTGACAGTGTCTCCGCTGAGCCGCCTTTGAAATCATTCCTTGGAGTTTCCTGTAACAACTTGTTAAGACTCCAACGATTTGAACGAGGTGTAGCTGTAGTATTGCGTACTTGACTCAAAAAAAAAATCTGTCATTAAAATCAATCTGTCATTGTGCACGAAGAGAAGCCCTTACTTCTCAACAAAGCCAACCTTTTAATTAACGAACGACCAAAATCACAATTCGAAGTTACTGATTAGGCTACTTGAGTTGTATCCGTTGGTTCAGGTGACTTTTTCCGAAACTATTTAAACTACCTATAACATTGTAAAGGGAAAAACTCGTCATCCCACACGTTGCATTTTGCTTATAACGATATCTTGACTCAAATGAATAATATTATAGATCTTCAACAGTTCACTTTTGAAATCACCCCTACATCATTGCATGCACCCTGTAATGCCAAAATGGGCTTCATGATGGATGATGAAAGTTTTCCTCTAATAAAGCCCTCAGCTATCACACGCGTAACTAAGTTTAAATGGTTTAAGGTTTTAGTTGGTCAATTTAAAACCTAAAATCTTAAAATTAAACAATATGAAAAAGAGACATTTCTAAACATTTTACTTAATTTCTCTAATTGCACCAAAAGGTCGAGAGCTTACCAAGTTTCATTAAAAGCATTACGTACCTTTTTTGTATTGCTTCAACAATCCGAGAAAGTATGGGATATCACAAAATATTTTTTAAAATCCATATCAGTGCATCGCGCGAACAGAATATTCCCGTTCACTGGCTGGAGTATTAGTTGAGCATCCCAAATGTTTTGGGAGTGGGACGTCTGTCTACGGATTATACCATTCGGTGTTCCAGAAAGGGGGATACACTAACTAAATGTATTTTTCACATTTGTTTAAGTGAGATTAAGTCGTGGCTATTATTGGTATTAACTTATTTTTTCTAAGTTATCATTAGCAGACACTTTCGACAGACGTATTCGGGGGAAATTAGCAAGTAATAACAACTAGTACATCATTTTCCGCATGGAGTTCCACCCTACTTTTTCAAACTAATGGAACTCGGTCTCCCCGCAGAAACTTTTTAAAGTGGTTGAATGTGCTACTTCAAGCAGCACACGACACGAGGGGAGGAGGCCATCGAGGGCAAGCAAACGGGAGGCTGTATGCAGGAGAATGGCTCAGAAAAAAAGTTCATTCAAGCGGCGAGTGCGCTAGGCAGCTGGCTATTAGTACTGTAGAAGTGATGAATTAGTGTCAACAAAGGCCCACTCGCGCATCTGCATAGTGTTCTTTACACTTATTTGCGAGTCGCTGTCGCATTCTCAGAACCGTTCAAAAAGTGCAGAAAAACGTTTTTCGCAACTACAGACTTAACAGTCTGTAGTACAAAGTCATTGTTCGCATTTTTCAATGTTTTTCGATTTGAAATTACATGCGAACAAAGGTAATCGAGAGGTAATAACTCAGGACACCACGGGTTTGTGATCATACAAATATATACATAAAAAATATATTTTGCGTTTATGGCCAAATATTCTTTACATTTTTGGTGATACAAGGCTACATGAGAACAACAGGAGTGAGAGTACAACTTCCTGGGGCTGACCACTATATATCCATACCCCAGGACACCACTGATCTCTAATCAGTTTTTGAACATCAGAGAGGAGTGGTGCAATGTCTGGTAGGAAGGGAATAATTCCCCCCCCCTCCCCAACACACACACACAGCAGGCACTGCACCCCACCCCCGTGCATACACATTTTTTTTTTTCACCCTGATGAGGTCCTGGCGCTGACCTGGCAGATGGTCCTCAGTCCTCCCCTGTCCCGTGCTGGAGTGAAAAGATCAACTAATTAAACTGCACCCCATTTCCATCTGAAAGGCAAAAAGGGACTGAGGAGGCCTTTGGGAGCACTGTGGACGCAGGGGGTTACCCAGACTGCCTGCATATTGATTCCCATCCACAGCCATGTGGAATAGCTCCACTGCCTACCGTCCCCAAGGGGGATTTGGGCTGTCAATATCCAGGTGTCAGACCAAACAAAGTCTGTTTGTCTCCCATACAGCTGAGCAGAAATGTTCTCCTGAGGAGTTATAACTTTAGCTTCTCAGATGTACCTTTGGCAACCAACGTCACAGAGATAATAAACCCAAGTGTATGTATAATAAGGTTTATTTGTTCCTGATCCTTTCAGTATTTATAATGTCTTAAATACTTAACATTTTATACATCTGTTAGTCACCCTGATATAAATACTGCTATGCCATGTTAGATTAAATGAAAACCAAGCACATTTCTGTTACTTTTAGAACTCATAAGACTTTGTAGATCCTGCATATATTTCACCAGAATGATAAGCCAGAATCCAGTTTATTTAAATACTACTGAAAATTATGTGACAATGAGCCAATGTGCATTTCTCCTAGAACTGACACAGTTCCTTGCTGGGTGTCTTAAAAGCTTCAGTCGTAGCGTTATGAAGAATTGAGGTTCACCACATCCTTGCATGGCAAGATTTACTCATGCATTGATACTGCACAAATACATCATGAGGAAACATCACCACTTAAGACAGGGCTTGAGTCAAAGTGGGAATATCAGTTATGCGTATCTATACAGGGATCACAGGTTCTGCTCTTGGGAAACTTCTCAGTACTCATTTTTCCCTTGAAATTGGCATTTTATTGATTTTAATTTTTTGCTGTGTGCATTTTATAACTTATTTTCAAGGCTTCACATTGGACCGTGTGTTCATTTAAGAGAAGTCTTTCTGGTAAGAGCATAAGAGCATGTTTTTTGTAGCTAAAGCGTGACATACCAAGTCAATGTAATTCAGAAGCAATCCTTCTGCTGAATCAAAAGTGAAAAACTGAAAACCTGACTGAGCAAAATCTTTGTGCCCCACTCTCCTCAGCCTCTCATTCTCCTCCTCTATGTTCTTTTATTTCTTTCCCTGCCATCTGGCTCCCCCTATTGGTGGCTCCCCCAAGGTGAAAGGAGGAACCTCGGTAGTGAGAGGTGTGAAGCAATCCTGGAATACGACGTTATTACAATTCGTATACCATACTGCCTTTTTGTAAAGAATTGTAAATTGAAATGTTGATCACTGGTCTGAAGAAATCCATCAATAAATAAATGTCATTTTGGGCAATGTCTGTAACATTCAATTCCGAATTCCACAGATCATGAGCGTCTCTCAATTTTCAGGAGTGACATATTAGCAATATGTTGCTGCTGAATACATGCAAGTTACATTTGTAATTATCATATGTACATAAGAAGTCATGATTTTATGTGCTTCCAAAAAAGGTCTCAATTAAACCTGTACTAAAAAGTTGATGGATGGGTTTAGTTTTTCCTTTTCTCAAAGTTCAGCTCAGTCAATTGCAAAACATTGAAAAGCCAAAAAAATCTACCAAATGCATGAAGTGTTTTTCAGCATTTGAAATGTTTTATGTTACATTACATCACATTCATTTAGCAGACACTCTCAACCAGAGCAACTTCCACCACAAAAGAACAGAAGTGTATCCATTCAAGCTGAATGAGCAACGGTGTCAGCCCAGGCTAACAACACTCCCAGACCAGTGAGTGTGTGCATAACACTATTTAAGCCCTACCACAAGTTAACCTGTGCAACCTGACTAGATACATCACACATCACAGAATCCAAAACACACCACGATACTACACATAAAACAAACTGCAAAACGTTTCGGATTAAAATCAGATTAACATGCATATAATCAGATTAATTTAAATCTCCTAACATTTATGTTGAACAGAGCACTGTTTGTTTCGACACATTTTAATTTTTAAGACGTTTTTGAATGTTTTGAAATAACTGGCAAGAAGCACTCAGACGTAACTCCCGCCCCATCTCCCCAAAGTCTCACACGCTTGCACATGCAGGGATCGTGTTCTGCTTTGGCACGGTTCCACGGAGAAATGGAGTAAAATCTGCGGGTTTTCTACAAAGCTGTACTATTCTTATCTGATGGGCCAAAAATTTCCTCTCACCCACACCTTTTCTTCCAAAGTTTATTTTCATGTTTAAGGTCCAGTTGGTGACTCTGTTAAAAAAGGAAGATAAATACATGAACACTGTGTGGTCAGCTCTCTGCTGCCTTCCCACACATCCGCTGCTTTCTTGAGAGACACGTGATTCGCACAGGCCAGCAGTAGCAAGGGAACCACAAAGGTGTCTGTGTCTTTTAGCAATTTTCTCTCTCTGTGCTTACCTCATGGCAGGCTCACCTCTGCTTATTCAATGCTACCGGCCGCTCTCAGTTTGCATTGGTCGCGTCAACGCGTGAGTTTCGAACTCAGAGTGCACAACAGACGCATGTTCCATCGCTGTGGGCGTACGTGAAAGCGCTGTCATGTCGGTGGCTGGCCTACACCTTTGTTGGAGCGGTGGATGTATGTGCCCCCCCCCCCCAACACACACACACACACATTCATGTTTTCCCTCACACTTAAAACTACTGAATGGCCTTCATGGTGTTTTGCCTATCCCTTCAGACATTGACATCATTCCATGAGACTCTGTTCCAAGTTTCAACCGCAGGTATAGATGCATGCAAGTTGAGTGTCACCATGGCTTTCATCCGCATTTGCAACATGAGTACTGACCACCTACTGCCAAGCGCCCGACCCATTGTTCCATCTACCGTAATTAACTTCACTTGGCACTGCCCCTCATTTTCAGACACAGATGTCAAATTATTCCCATTATTTCCTTCAGGGATGTTACCATTCATGAGGCACCAAGTGAAGGAGCGTAGACCCCAAACAGCTCTTGCAGTTCTTCCCAAAGGTCAAACGACAACAAGGCGAAAAAGACTTGGGCTCATAATCCAAAGGTTACTTGTTAAACAAAGTCTAACTGTATTGACAAAATGTAGCTGGAACAAAAGCCAGCATGACACGGTGTGGCCCTAGACAGAACAAAGGAAACAATGAATCAAGTTGCCATCTGCAAAATCGCATGTCGGTTACCCACAAAACTACAGTAAGAGTAGTATCAGCTGGTGCTCATTAGTTGGGTTATGCTGTTGCTGAAGGTGTGCAGAACAGCAACATTTCTGATAATTATATGCACAGAAGAAGCTGTGAGTCACACATAGCTAAAAAAAAAGTGTTTCTGATGAAACAGTTCATGTCAAAATACTGAAAAGCCAGAATAAACAACCCACAAGTTTTCAGATAAAAAGAAGGCAGCCATGATGAACTGCCATCTGTTGCTTGCCAAGTGCATGCAGTGTATCAAAAGTTTTGAGTTATAATCAAACTAATGCTCAATCAAATTCCCCCACATCTATGTTAAGCAGGGCATTACATTTTTTTCTGACATATTAATTTTGAAGACATCTGTGAATATTTTGAAATGAGTGGCAAGCAGTCACTCAGGTAGTTTTGTACAAAGCAGTGGAAAAAAAAAGATTTAGCATTGATACAAGGGAAAGCATCTTGGTGGTTGCTGTCGGCATTTTTTGTGAGCGGAAACTGCAGCCTGCCAGCTCTGAAGAGAGGTTGAAAAAGGGACAGAGGTTGCGACACAGCTTCCCCAGATGAGCAGTACAAATTCTGACTTGAGGCCCCACAATTCGGCTGGGGGCAATAAGACCTATTCTCAGTGTATGGCCTAATTGTGCATAAGTTTGCTGTCTCTGGCACCCTGTGGTGGACAGAGAATGACAGGGAGCTAACAGTAGCTGTGGCCCCCAGTCATGGGTCAACCCATCTTGAAAGGTGCTCACCTAGTACAACCAGGCACATTCCAACAAAGCAGAGCAGAGATTGAATGTACGCCCTGGCTCACCTTAGGTGGATTTTCTACGAGGACACCGGTTGATTTTATGTTTGTTTGGAAGGAGCTGTGGAAACCGCTGTTTCTTTTGAAATTTTTGGTGAGTGAATAATGATGGTCATTTTGAAAACAGTTATTTCTTCCATACCTACTTCACATAACACTTAAACAGTAGATGTGTGTGTGTTTATGCGTGTGTGCGCACACACACACACACACACACACACACAGGCAAACCCACTTTTACATAAATGAATTAGCACTGTCATCTCAGCTGCTGCATTGTGACAACAAGACAGCACAATAAGCACTGATCTCAGTTCTCTCAGTTACATAACTGCCACAAAATACAGCAAGATAAGCACTGACCTCAGTTCAGTTAAGTAACTGCCAAGAAGCTGCTAGAGTCACTGCGATCAAAAGATAATAACTGAACGATTTTAGATGTGATTTTAAAAGTTGCTTTATTTATGATTTCATTACTGCTACATTGCTAAATTCATTACTGATCAAAATGAATTCAACTTCCAAGGATATTGTTGGTCAATCAGCATTTTCGTTTCCAAATAGCATAGCATTATTTGCAGTCTCAGCAGAAATGTAAAAGTAACATGTGCATCTGTTCAAGCCACACTTGTCAGCAGGACCCTAAACAAGACACAGTACACCATTAGCGGATTTATTAAGTGCATTTCCCATGTTCTTACGTTTGTTCTGTTATTGTCCTATTATTAGATGATGTTCTTATGTCCCATGCATGTCAAAGTGGATGTGGTTGTGGTAGGTGGCTTGGATTGTTTTATGGGACAATGCCCATGATATCCTGTCCTGTTTTTTTGAGGCTCAAACTCTTTGTTTGAAAGAACCAATATACTACCACCCTTTGCACACACTTCTGTTGTTAGCCAGTTACTACTGATCAATGTTTTTGAAGATTTTAAAAGCATCTTCTTCATCACTGTATCTTTTTTTACTTTTTTGGGTTATGAACACTTTGAATAGATCAAAGTCTGAGAAATGCAATTCAACTTTTCAACTTTCGGTGCGAATGAGACAAAGACATGGCAAAAAATAAGAGCCTATGTGTGCGTACTACTGAGGGAAGGAAACAAATTGAAGTTCTCAGAGAATGGTTTGTAAGCCACGTTTCTCAAGAACCTTTTTGGTAATGGATGATTCATTTCTCAAAGGGCACCAAGGAGTACACCCAAAAGTGACCCTTTGAACTCTCAGGTCTTCAAGCCTCCTACTCATTTTCTCATGTGAAAAGCTGTGTCAGTTATGTGAGGTCCAACAGGTTCTACAGAGCTGGCACGGGAAGTACCTCTGACTCTCAGGGTACCAGTAAACTCTGCCTTTTCACAAGCACAACTTCCCATCAGCCATGTTGACCTGCAAATAGTATCACCATCCATTGGTTCAGCACTTAAGCTTATTCTGACTGATGTTAAGGTGGCAGATGGTGTGCTGAGCTGAGCAATCTAACATACAACGACCTCAGCTTGACTCTTATCTGTAACTCCCTTGAATTCAGGCAGACACCCTCAGAGGGCACCGGTTCATTTCATCTGCTGCGGCGCGAACAACAGCGAAGCAGCTGATGGACCCATTCTATTCCCTGTAATATTTATCAAGGTGGTGAAAAACATGAATTGTGAAAATGAGTCAGAGCTGTTTTTATTAGTATTCTATTTTACTTGTGAATGTTGGTCTCCATGTTTGCTATCAACTGTCTGATTATTCCGATGAGAAATAATAAACATCTTAAAAGAACACTTTGCTACATAATTTTTGCAGCATAATCAGATTTTGAAATCTTGTGCACATAAACACCATGGAATTGTTTTTTTTTTAGAACATTAGCAATAGGTATTACACAAAATGTAGGTTTTCATCAAATTTATATTAATTTTTATTTTTGAAATAAGAATAAAATATCTCAAACTTATTTCAGGTTAATAGGTCAGGCGTTCTATTTCATATATGTAACAATTGATTTTACAGAGGTGCATCCAGTAGAATTTGTACATTTGCATAGAATTTGTACATTGCAAAATTACATGCATAAATTCATGAGAGAAACAGCAATATAATTCATATTTGATATACACATAATTTATATTCATAATTGATATTTCATATCATTTAAATGTAATATAATTTTAAAAATGGCATACCATAGAAATAATAACCTCTTTGTGTGCAGAGTGTTTTGCTCACACGTCTGACCACAAATGCAAGAATTTTAATAGAATGATTATAATCATAAATAACATGTAACATATAATAATATCTAATGCAGTGATATAATTTGAATATGTCTTTATCCATTAGTAGAACAATAGCAAGAATTGATTGTCTTTGTCCATATTTATGAGTTAATTATGATTAAATAAAGAATAAAATCAATTCTTGCTTTTGTTCTTCTTGCTCATATCTGAAATTCATATTTTATCTTCAGATATTCAGATTTTAGCATTTTATTATACATAAGTACTTGTAAATTATTTAAATTGTTTTTTTTTTTTTTTTTTTGCCAAAATAATTCACATCATGTAGGAAGGTGTCAACATAAGGAAATTCACTTACTAATGCTTGTGTTCCAACCTTCAGTGCAATAAACATTTAGCAAACAAATAATGCTATTATCCTGCTTTGTGTTGTGATATTTGAAACCTGAAGCAACACTTCGGTGTGTGGCTCTGGTTAGACCCAGTGATGTTCACTCCAGTAGCCAAGGAGGCAGTGCAATGAATAGGTATCACTTGGACAGGTTGATGGAGGAGAGGCGGGTGCGGGAGATGGCAGACCCAGAGTGGGTGTCAGAGGCGCCAACGGAGGGGGTATGAGACGCCCCCTGGTACAGGCCCAGACCCCCAAAGCAGAAGCCACGGGCACGGCTCTGAAAGTGTCGGTCCAGGAGAAGGTAGATGATTGGATTGGCGCAGCTGTTGAAGAAGGCCAGGCAGGATGAGAGGATGAGGCCGTGAGCGAGGAGGTTGTGCGTCTTGCAGGAGAGGGTCACGCCCAGGACCCTGGAGCCCATCAGGACACCCTTGAGAGTGTTGAAAGGTAGCCAAGAGACCAGGAAGGCCGCGACAATGGCGAAGACGATCTTGAGTGAGTGCCGGCGCCTCGTGTCCCTCTGCGGGTTCCTGGGTACTCTGTGGTGCCGCAGCCTGGCAAGGATGGACCCGTAGCAGAAGAGGATTACCGCAACAGGAAGCAGGAAGGCCAGGAAGAAGGAGGCCAGGCTCAGGCCCAGGAACACGGGTGACTCCCTATCCTCCACACAGAGGTCATCGCCTGTGTGGTGCACCACACCACGGAAGACCAACGAGGGGACGCCCAGGAGCAGCGAGGACACCCACACGGCCCCGCAGGTGAGCTGCACGCCACGCCCGGTCCGCAGGAAACGAGAGTCCAGCAGGCGCACCACGGCCAGGTAGCGGTCGGCACTCATGCAGGTGAGGAAGAAGATGTTGGAGAAGCGGTTGACGGCGATGATGTAGCTGCTAAGCTTGCAGAGGGCATTGCCAAAGTCCCAGCGGTGGTGGTGAGCAGCAGACACCGCCCACAGTGGCAACGTGAAGACAAACACCAGGTCAGCCATCGCCAGGTTGGCCACGAAGGTATCCACCAGCCGGCTGCTCTTGTGCTTCCCACACATGACTGCAATCACGAAGAAGTTTCCTGAGACGCCCGTGAAAAATATGAGAAAGTAGAACAGGGGCAGGTAGATGTGAGAGAGAGGAAGGACTACATCCTGGCAAACATGTTCACTCACATTCCAGTCCAGCAGCTCTGTGTAGTTCTCATCGTAGAAGTAACTATAGTCTTCCATTTCAACTGATCCAATTAGTCTCTACTATAGAAACAACCACGTCTGAGATATGGGACCTGTGTGCTACACGCTCGCTGGTACAAGGCATACTATGGTACTGCGTCACATGCTCACAAACCACACTGCCAGGTTCTCTTTTTTGCAGAATGTCTTCAGCATCGTTTAGTTTCTCTTTTAATCTCCACTTCAGTCAAACACCAACGAAGAGCAAGGCATGCAGGCATCTTGAGTGGCATTTCCTGTAAAAATTTGTTTTGACCACCTGAAAGAGTACCTGGTTTTCCCCCTGAATAACGTAGTAAAGCTACCTCAGTTGTGTATATATTTGCTCACAATGTCAGAGATAAGACCTGCTTTATTGCTTCGTTTATTGTACAAACATACTTCATTTTCTTTTTCATCATTAAAAAAGGTCCAGATTAAAAAGGACCCCTGTTAGTTATTGCAGTTCTCCACACAGTCACAACACAGCAACACAGCAACACAGTCACAGAAAATATGCCAAGTGGAATCTGATGAATTCATTTCATTTTTTAGTAAAATATATAACAATTCCGTTCTGAATAATCTTGCTTGAAATGAGGACCTAAGCTCTATAAACATTAAATCGCGCTTTTCTTCGAACAACATTTGAAACGCGTAAGTCTGGAAGACATGAAGCGGTTTCGGTCATTTCTGAGATTTTCTCACGTGAATGGGGGGGAAATGCTTGTATTGCTCGGGTTTTTAGATCGAATGCATGAAAACAATTGTGGGGAAATTACGAAACATTTTCCTAACAATACATTTCATGAAGTATCTGCATGTAATGCATGATGCTTGTATTTATATCTCCACTTAAAATTAAATACAGGCCCAATGAAATCTATACATTTTGTAAAATGGAAAATATAAGTATATATGAGAATCATTACGGCGGGTCACCGTTTAAAGTAATGATAGCTACACGGACAAATGTTAATTCTACATCATCAGATATTCAAAGGCTGCGTTCGTTTTATCAAAGCGTTCAAGCGCGACTGAAGATGACCACAGTATTAAGTGAACTTTATACCGTTTCAGGCTCAGCGCCAGGAGGAAATACAGAGGGGTACAACTACAATCCACGGGGGTGCGCAAAAAGTCATACTATGTAGACACCAGGGTATAAGAAGACAACTGGGGGGTGCATTGAGGCCAGACTTGGGGTGCAATGCACCCCTAAGACCCATAATAGCACCGGGGCTATCTCAAATTAAGAATGCCCCATTCAAAGAACCGGGTTTTCTACTGATGTTCAGGCAGTAGAGGACGCAAAAACTGTCCGTGGTATTCGCCATCCAGTTGAAATGGGTGAAATTTACAGGTCTGGAGACACGGGCTATCGCCGTCGTAAAGTCGTTTTCCCAAGCAAATGCGAGCAACGCCTCGCTAAATCGGAAACGCACGGAGAGAGTAATGTCACCGTGCAGTTAGCACATAGTTGTATCTGCTTTTCCCATAAGTCTGTATAAGGCATGTACAGTAGTACAGTTACACACACAGTAGGCCATGGGGAATAAAAATAGGAAGGAATTTTACAAATGGGGTCATTGAGTACTCTGATTAATTTCAGCGAGCCAGTTTTAAGTTTCATATTAATGGGGAAATATTAACACTTCTGAAAACCGGTGCATTAGCCTACCTCAATTACTGAGAACCTCAGAGAAGCTCAAATTATTGGAAGTGTAATGTTGCTGCATGGATTGTAGATGTGCAATTTTCAGTAGTTACTAATATTACTGTATTATTACTTATAATTGCTTGACACTCGATGGCAGATCACTTTCTCATTAATTCCAATCATATACCTTCTAACTGCAGGTGTTGTATGTTAAGTTTCTTAAGATGTCCAGATAGAAACCATACACCATACAGTGAAGCAAAAGTAGCGATTGCACATAACTAACTGTACACATAACTTGTGTTCAAGGAGGTTTCTCAGTCTTCTGACGATTCGCTAGGCGTCACGTTCTCAGTCCCGCAACATACCCACTTCCTCATAGGCGTAATTTACGGTGGGGGCGTGTCCCCACCACTTTTTGTCGTGGCCCATTTCGTCCCCACCACTTTAAAAAGGTGTGAACACGTCGAACCCGTCATTGTCCCCAGCACATTTCAAAACAAACTGACGCCCATTCACTTCCAACTTACTCTGTAGGTAGCCTACTTGTTTGAAATTTGACAGACTGGCTTAAGAGTGCAACAGCAGTGTTAAGCCAGGCACTTGCGGCCTTTAGGCTGCAAATCCTGAATCAGAATTTAAATGTCAAAATCATTTACCACAGTTGTACCAAAAAGGATGGGGATAAATACTTAGGGGATGGCATTTCATTCAAGGCGATTCATCTGAATGATTGCGTTTTGCTGTTGAGTTCGAAGCTGAGGCACACTTTGTAGTGTTTACTATGTTTGACACTTTTCTTTGATTCATTCTTGGAATTCAGAATTTAGAAATTTCATTTCACTGGAGTGAATCAACATTCAGGACACATTGTTTGTCAAGACATCCTGTTTATTGTCTTAGGCTTGCTGAGGCTACAAAATGTCACACTGCTCCATAACTTACTGCACTGAAATTGCCTGGACCTCCTGTTCCAACCACTGCCTTTGCTCCCTTTTTCTCTCCTTCTCGCCTTCTCTCTCTCTTCTTCTCTATGTCTCTCCCAGCAAGTGCTTCTGAGGCATGGCAACCTGCTGACTTACCAGTTATAATGAACATGATGCATTACATTACACACAAAATGCATGTAATGTAAATGCATGTAATGATGCCTGGACCACTGCTGTACTGTCTACTGTCAGAGGGAGGGTCTCCACTGAAGGCTTGCCCAAGGCCACCATTCCATCCCCTGTGCACCTCAGTGGTTATAGAATGGAACTGCTGTAATGAACTGATGCCTTTTATGTGCTGTCCCAATGTTTTTCTAGTATACTATTTCTGCCTTTTCCCAGGAGTCACTCTGCTGCATTTTCCATGGTCAGGGAGTAATTTTCCAGTATTTTTCCCAATTGGCCCTGGGTTTTCTGTTTTTTTAATTCTCTCTAGAAAATCCAGAATGCTACATGTACACCAAATCCCCAATGCTACATGTACACCACTTTGTGACGCAGCTGTAAAAATACAGTAGAACAAATAAAATTTGCTTTGATTTTATATGATTCATTTAAATTTAAAATCTAGATGGAGGTGGCATGCATCCCTTTCTATTTGACAAACAACAAGCCTTAAAAAAAGGTCCAAAAATCAGTTGGTTAATATCCCATGGAAGTTTGAAGAAGAAGAAATTCACAGCCCTGCTGCAGAAGAGAGATTTTACTTCATTCTCATACAACATATATGCATTGCTTTAATGTAATACATTTCACAAGAAATGTTTGTTGCAAAGGAATAAGCACAGCAAAACATATTACAAATGCTGCATTTTCATCAGAATTCTGGCTGATATTTAAAACAAACCTTTGACCAGCACCACAAGATTTCACGACCAGCCCAGAATACATGAAACATTCTAGCCAACCACCGTATGATAAACCTAGTGTGATCACTCGTAACTGTAAGTAATAACTGCAATACTAATAAAGTTTTTTTGAATATTTGTAATACATGAATATTTATAGGGGTGAGTGAAGAAATCTATGAGCCTTATACAAACTGCTTTTGAGTTTGCAATCCTTGAAACTCTAACCTTAAAGCAATGAAGAGAATTCATGTTTTAAATCAACTAGCAGGCAACCTTTACCCAAACTACTGTACAGCAGTGTACATAGACTGTAAATGAACCCCCCTAATTTACTGAGCCTTTATAATGCCATTGGCTTCACTGGTGAAAGCATCCAACTCAGAATGAAAACAGGACAGAAACCTGGATCTTGGTCAGTCTGAACACACAAACTACTGTATTTTTCATATTCTCAAACTACTGTATGTCAACCAAAATGTCAACACACTGTGTCTATAGGTTGATTTGACATTTAATATAATATGTTACTAGCCTTCCTTGAATAAACCCATGCCTTACTGTAGACCTGATCAACTCCAGTCTAGAGGAAGAGGAGTCAGTGCAGAAATGTCTTTGATCAAGCACACAGTGTGGACACACACCTATCATTCGAATGCATACCATATTTGGCTAGGTAGTTAGCTACCTTTTCACACAGCTTGCTAGATGGTGAACTGAGTACTCTGAGAAGACAATATGTAGCTAACTAATTAGCTAGCCAGTGGTGCCAGTCAGGCAATAGGACTGAACCAGTGATTGCAGGTCTAGTCAACAGTGCACATCTTTGGGGCACAATAGCTATATATGCTCAATCAAGACAGTGATTCACTGATGCAAGTGGCTAAGCACCTGGATGGAGGCCTGGATTCCCGTTAGCCCTCCTGGATTAGGGTGGTGTAGCCCTGTCTTACATAAAGTCTTTCAGAAAGTGTCCTTTTGCTCTTTCCTCCTCTGGCAAATAGAAGAATATCATACAAAAATAATACTTTCACAATGCGTTTACTATAACAGAACAACATATCTCACAGTTTCACAGCATGCTCTTGTACATATTCACTGGATCCCAGCCTCCTGGATCAGGGTGGTGCAGCCCTATCTTACATAATGTTTTTCAGAAAGCGTGCTTTCACTCCTCTTTCCTCCTCTGGTAAATAGAAAAATGCCATAAAAAATAATACATTCACAGTGAACAACATATTGAACACACATTCATAGTGAACACATATCACAGTTTCACAGCATATTTACTTGCATACACTACAGTAAAAGCTACTCTAGCACTGCAACCAAATATACAGAGTTCCACTCACACCCACTAAAGAGTGTCCTGCTCATATGTATGTGTATGTATGGTTTTCTCTTTCGCCTTTCTGCATCTCAATACATTCACAGCCAGCAGAATTTGTATATGTTTTTTCATATTAATGGGTTTGATTTGTTCCTTTTTCCATGGCTTTTGTTCATTGGTTAAATTTGTAGTTAAGAGGCATATTTCAAAATAACATCTTCCTGATTCATTTTGAATTTTGCAACATAATAAATAATTTCGAGCCCTGTTGCAGAAGATGCCTGGTTTCGGAAGGGAGAATAAACTCATTGACTTTGTTGATTTAGTGCAGAGAAGATCCTTTGGTATCCCATCACCCTTTGCTTCTTAGTCAGGTGGTTCTGCAGTCATTATGGGAACTAGAAAAGATGGGGTCCAGTGAAGTTGAGGTCGGGGGCTCAGGTGATGTCCTTGATGTTACCTGCCCTAAGTGGTGGTAGACGAGGAGAATGTTGTGGTGAGGCAGCAGCAGGGAGAGGAGCAGCTGAGGACCAAGGAAGTTCTGCTGAGGATCATGGGAGTTCAGCCCCTGTTGCCTGGATGTGTCGCAGTTTTTCTTTGACCCGCACGAACTCTGGAATATTCTCCTGGTCTTCCCTTCTCTTTATCTCCTCTCGCTCGTACTGTGGTACAAGATCGCCATGGTTATGCAGCATGAAGCCAGGCATTGAACTACACGGTAGCTTGGAAGCATTTAAACTGGGGTGCCTGTCTCAAATGAGTGAGCTTGAATCAATTGCTGCAACTGAAAAATCAAATTAACTTGAATTGAATTGAATGCAGATAGACGTTTGTTTTTAGGTCACAAATTAAAAGACATAAATTGACAAACCTTAACCTTTATATTTTACAAGTAGAAACACACCTCCATGTATGCATTTCTTTTACAAAGGGCAGCAGGGAACTGTTAAGTGATATCCAACTTAGATGTGTATTCAATTATCAGCTCAGTTAAATTTATCCTTGTGGTTTAGTCCTGTGTGTATCGGGGGTGGGGTGCAATACTCCCCTCAGTAGTTCTGTTATATGTGTCCTGGTGCGGAGCAATATATCTCCAGTACTTTAGTTGTGTGTGTACTGAATGGAGTGCTATACTTCCTTCAGTACAGCGGTACTGTGTGCATAGGCCATAGATTAGCGTACCTCCAGCAGTTTGAGTTGCCTCTTGCGGAGCTCCTGCTGCAGGTCGGAGGGTGGCTGGAGGGCCTGCTCCTGCTCCCTGTGCTGCTCCAGCCTCCGCTGCTCCAGGACGCGCTGCAACTCAGGCTTCTCCCCTGCCTGCAGGACCCTGACCGCACAGCAGAGAGCAGTCACACACCCAGCACAGTCACATGCCGAATGCGGTCACACACAGAGCGCGGTCGCCCTCAAAGTACAGTCTCAGGCAGTGGGCACAGTCACATGCCGAATGCGGTCACATATAGAGCACGGTTACTCTCAAAGTACAGTCTCAGGCAGTGGGCACGGTCACATGCGGTCATGTACAGAATGCCGTCACTGGAAGAGTAAGGTCACACACTGAATGCAGTCACTCACTAAGCGTGGCTATGTACTATAAACAGCGCCATCACTCACAGAGTATGGTCATGCACTGAGCAGGACCGCACACTGAACATTTTCATGCACGGACCACGATCATGTAAAGACTAATAAAGTCCAGTCAGCCACAGAGCATGAGTGAAATGTAAGGCCAAACATTAACAGCATGTGCCTTTCCATATTTGTCTATCCTGCCTGTAGGACATGTCAACAGGGCAGTTCATCACAGATCATGATTGCAGAAAGAGTGTGGTTGCCCACAGAGTGTGGACACTCATTGAGTAGTGTCACTCAGAGCCCATAATAACAAACAAAACATGGAGATCTTCAAAGTTACATACATATCACGGTCAAACAGATTGCAGTCAGCTAGGCAGAGAATGCTATGCAGAGTAGTCATAATTCTGTTAAAGTGATCCAGTATTAATGTCAGTTTAATGGAATAATAACAGACTGGGAAAATGGAACAATGGGAATGAAAGTTTACAGGAGTCCTTTTAGGATTTTTATGTTAACATTTTGATAAATGCATCTTTTCACACTTCTCGCCAAACTGAAATGAGCAAATTACCACAGTAATAGTTTTATTTCAGTCTTTTTAGTGTGCATGTGTGACATTCACTTCTTTCCCTAACCCTTTTCACACAGCTGTTCTGAGAACTTTGCAAAATAAGCGTCTCTGCATTAATCCGATCAGTATAACACTTGACAAGCAGATTTTTTAAACGTGTGACATATTAAGATATAGATAGCAAAGCCACAACTTCACTGTTTAAGCATTCACCAGTTGTGGTTACTGGTGAGAAACTGCCTGTGTTTCCACTTTAATGCTATATGTTTCATATATGTGAACATGTGCTAGTGTAGTAGCCACAAATTAGAGGACTACAGAATATGGCTTTGCACCTTGTATGCTTATTCTGAATAGCAACTGTTACTGAGCAGAAAAAAGGCAACTTCCTTCCAGTATATCACAGACATATCTTTGTGCTGCCTCTTTGTGCTGTTTGTCTATTAGCTATGCAAACATGGCCATTTCAGTGTTTTACAATTATTATCAAATACTCCTTAGACTCAGATGACCATGAAACCACTTGTAGTGACACACTGTTCATTTCAGCATTCTTATTAGCCACTAGTAGGGTTAGCATTTAGCAGAATGTCCCATGTGTCCCCAACACCACCTGATTCAAAACAAACTCTTGATACAACAACAAATATTGATAATGCTATTCTCAGCCCTTATCGCTTCTCAGGAAGAAAAGTACCAGGATGTATATTATTGTGTGTCACCCTGATATTTAAGCTGGGTGCAAACTTGGGACCTGTGGTGTGGCCTCAGGCAGTGTGTATTTAGCAGTTCCAGGAGACTTGAAGAAAGCTGGGAAATAAAAGGATCCTCTTCATGGTCTCAGTTCTGCATGAGACATATGTCAAAGTCTGATCAAATGAAATCTGCTCTCCTGTCCCCCAAAATATGTAAATAAAGGATATGAATCTCATTATGTATAAAATAATAAAAAAAAAACTTCATTCTGAGTTTGATGTTATTCATGCATTTTGAATCGTTAGGAAATTGCCTTATCATGACCAGTGTTTGTTTACAGGTGTGGTCTCTTGTTTGATTTAACGATAACTCATAGAGTAATGTCTCTTGACATTGTCTGAAACATTGACACAGGAATTACACAGTGATCACAGATACACACTTACTGAACTGGATACATCCACAAGCAGAACTGAGAAAAAGGAGGCAAGGCTGGGTGAGGTATTTCAATCCAAGAATCTTTTCCTCAGCTTCAAATACTAATCCATGCTTAAACCAGACACTGACCTGTTTTAAATGTATCCAGTTTGGGTAAAAGTGCCCATTGTATATTCTTTATCCTATATCCTTTACTGCCCACCCTATAAACTGCTACAAGCAACCTTTCCTTTGTAATAAAGATTGCTTGTAGCAGATCTGGGGATTGACATGGATTTTCACAATTGCATTACATTACTAGCATTACAGTCCTTATCTAGAGCAGTGGACATAGCTTACATATCATTAATTTATGCATTTGGATATTTACTGAAGCAATCCAGGTTAAGTACCTTGCCCAGGGGCACAACAGCAGTGCCCCTCCTGGGAAATGAACCTGCAAGCATTGGGTTACGAGCCCTGATTACCTCTCCACTACATTGCTGCCCAGGAGACGATGGACTCCATTGTTGTGATATAGGCTCCACAGGGCTCAGATGTTCTTGTTACCATCAGTGACACAAGGTGGATACTACCCCCCTCCCCGGTTGCTCACCGTTTGTGGCTGAGTAACAGCTCACGTGGCAAATCATGGCTGGGTGTCTCCACAATATGATTGGTCAGTTTGCTGCGTGGCATTATGAAAATGGACAGGTTACTGGGCAGGGTGATCTCAGTGTTCTCAGTAGCCAGGTTAGGTGTGGAATGATGGGATATGTAGTTTTCTAGAACATAAAGAAATCATGCAGTTTACAAATAACGCAAACAGTTCACATTTCCTCAATCAACCTCAAAACTGACACTGAAACTGAAAACTTAACAGATGCTGCTGTGTTATTGGCATTCTAAAATGATACCACACATTGGGTAGACAATAGCAGTATAAAAATTAAATAATAATGTGAAATAACATAAAGGGCTATTGAATGACTATTCAGCAGGCATTCCAACAAGCTTTATTTAGGCTCAGGCTTACCTTTCTGCAGGTTTAAGATCCTATTCTCTGAGGGTTCACCACAAACATGAAATAAAAAGCAAAGAAGCAGAGATAAAAACACTTGTGTCAACTTCTGACATCACTTCATTCTGACTGCAAAATGCAATATGTAAAACGACTAAAATGACTCAATATGTAGAATAGACCAGACTGCTGGCCTTCAAAGAAGGAACACATTTTTCAGTGTTTAAGGCACTGCCTATTTTTATGCAAACTCAGAGAACTAAAATCTCACAGAGCAGGACACATGAAAGATGCATCTGTGTGGAACTGCCTTGTCTCATCCAATTTTTAATGCAGTCAAGTAATTGAACAGAATTAAATGGTCAGCAGTCATGGATTTAGTGTAGCGGTGCCAAAGGCAGCCAGATTAAAGACACTATTTTAAGATCTGGAAGATTCTACTTAAAAGCTTACCAGTTGAGGTATTCTGTCTAGGAATACCTTTCCTACTTTGTGGGTGCTGGATTTGTGCTTTAAAATTTACCCTAAGCAAGATTTTTTTATTTTAAAATGCACAGCAATGTGACAAACACAACCGGCTCACAACAGGTAAAACTTGCTGTTGCATGTGTACTGGTTAGCTCAAAACGTTCACAGATGCTATGTGTGGTTCCCAATGCGTCTGCTTCCACCTCCATATCCAGCAATGCGTAGAGGTTACGCAGATCTGTATCATGACTACACGCTGAACGCAAATAATATTTGTCAACAGAGAACGGAGATCTGCTGAGACTTCTTTTCTGCCCCCTGCTGTACAAAGGATGTATTTACAGAAAGCGTACTGTGCTCTTGCAAAGTAGGTTGTGTTAACCAATACCTTCCTACAAAGCTGATGAAACTCTACCCCGTGCAACCCAATGAAAAGGCAACAGTAGCTGTCTTATCACCAATGCAGCACAGACCATGCGTTTTCCTCCATCTTTGTTGTGAACATATTTTCTGCTGTATTTTTCCAGTTATGCTAACAGAAAATATATGTTGAAATAAACAAAGAACATTTTGATATATGCCAACCTCTTGACTTATGGAAAGTATTTCAGCATTAATGGTTGCATGTATTTAATTGCATGTGATGGACATATTGCATATTGCATACAGCTTGCATATATATTATTTGATTATATTTGATGTCATAATGCATATATTGTATTATATATGGTTAAATTGCAATGCCTTCATAATGCAGAATTTAACATTGCTATTTTATATGTGAAAATGGCAATTTACATATTTTTTCTTTGATTAAATCTAATTTCACAGTTTGAAATCTATTACCTATATTGTTAATAACATATTTTCCATACGTCATATCATTTTTACATAATGTAGCAAATACGTCATAA
Source organism: Megalops cyprinoides (assembly GCF_013368585.1). Lineage (NCBI taxonomy): Eukaryota > Metazoa > Chordata > Actinopteri > Elopiformes > Megalopidae > Megalops > Megalops cyprinoides. The sequence goes on from NC_050589.1 coordinate 11,794,481, forward strand.
CCATTACCAAGACATTGACCCCTCTGTCAATGGAAAACCATAATCAAGCATGACATACATCCCTTCATTTATCAGAACATTACTGGTTCTGCAGCCAAGCTGCTAAACTTCCAATGTTTGCAATTTATTATTAGCTGGTGGATCAAACTCCTGGTGGAATGCCCCAGAATTTCTGCACTCTCCTAGAATATCCATTACACTAAATGTAAACCTGTCTTACCTGACCTGTGCAGTGAAGCGCTGCAAGGTATCAGTTAACTCACTGTACTCTTTTAAGGGAATATAACGCTGATCCAACATGGCTTGCCCACACACAAACCTGTCTCCTCGGAGGGCAGAAGCAGCAACAGTGGGCACCTCTGCCAGATGACCCTGAAGCTTCCCGCCGAAGCCACATCACCCCAAAAAAAAATGAGGAGCATCACATTTAGGAGGAGCCAGATGGTAGATTACGTCTTTAATAGAGCTGACTGCAGCAGTAACAGTTGATACCTTTATCTACCTGGCCATCCAGTCCAGTCTACACCACAGGCCCCCCTTCCAGCCTCCCCCGCGCTTCAGCCTCTGAGCCTGCTCTGCGTGCCACTCCGCATCCTCCCGTTGCTCTGCATTTAGGAGCTCCCTACTATCTACGGCCCTGCATTAGCGTCCCAGCTTCCTGGTATGGACAGCAGCAGGGTGTTTATCTGGAAATTGACGATAAAGCAGGGTGACGCTGATCCCTGGGGTGCCACCTTGAGCTGGAGCCAGAGGCAGAGCCAGAGCCAGGAGCGCGGCGGGCCAACAAGGAGAGTGACAACTGATCTCCTGACGTCCTCCTCTTCCCTCCAGCTCGGCCAATCGCAGCGCTCCAGTTAAGGTTGTTGACAGAGGTGAGGGTCCGCCCACACCAGGAGCTCAGATATCCTCGTGGACCGCAGGCTGTCCTGTTTGACTGTCCATTTCCTTCTCCGTGGATGGATACCATTGCAGAACAGCTGATTAACATTACATAACCGAGTTTGATTAAATCATTTTCAGACGGTCTTCAGAAGGACAAGATGGGATGGGGAGGATACAGGGCAGATAACCACTGTAAACAACTGTATATTATACATATTCAGCTGGTTGATTACAACCTGACCATAGATGGATGGTGGGTGTTCTTAAATTAAGGCCACGGTGTGCAATAGGACACATTCATGTTTCATCTGATTTGCCCTTCGGTCCCCGTTGCTTTTGTGTGTTAGGACCCCATGTTGGGTTTTGATAATCATAGTGGTAAATGAACAATTACACACTGTGATTGTCTCAACTTCTCACTTATCAAGTTTGGATGTTTGTTTGTGCTCACTTGTACCAGGGACACATTGGTTTGTTGGAAAAATCTATACACCAGCATCTAGGCTAAAATTAGTTATTGCTCACCTTTGTTTTACCAGGATGCTGTGCATAACAGAGCTTCTGCCTCATACTTGTGTTTTCAGACTGCCATAAAAACAGGAGATATGATATGTTTAAACTTGCCTTAACACTGTCAATGGAGCATGAACAGCTTTACAGTTCACACACCAATGCACTGTTTCACTGCATGTTCCTAAAATGGCATACACTTACTTTTGGAAATTTTGGAATATTGTAATGAACTTTCAAGAATGATGGCAGATTGCAGATTTGATTTCAGATTTCAACGATGAGGGTAGAACAATCAATGTCTGTAATGCATCCAATCCTAAAGTAACTGTATCCCCAAGCCTCTTCAGTAAATCAAAACTAATACTCTCCTATCGTGGCAATACTGTATAAGAGTCAACTGCCAGGATCGTCCAGTCCCTCAGTTTAGAGAAGTGCAATCATTACATGAAAAATTTAGAAATGCAACCCACTCCTCAGGAATAATCTCCATTTATGTACATTTTCATGCACTGGGTTAAAAAAGCAACATTGTACAGGGAAAACTGTTACTACCTATGACTACAGTATACGTCTGTGCGTTCATGTTCTCCAAGTGCTGCCAGGCTACAATTAAGCATAAAAAACACTCACTTTCTTGCGCTGGAGCCGTCCATAACAGGAGCTAACAGGTTGCCAGGGGATTGTCTTTCACGGTTTTCCCAGGTAATTTTTTAGATCCATTGTCAGAGTGCGTGCATCTCCATACCTGTCTACCTCTGCTTTTTTCTTCTGAATGGAGCAGCACTTAGGTGTTACAACAAGGAGACCACAGATGACCATACAGTGTCCTTCCCGAAGAGAACCTCCAGGTTTTCGTAGTATCAACACTGCTATTAGACGTCCCCTGAAAGCTCATTACACCAATGAAGATTAAGCCACACGCCAATCCCGATACAGAAGCTCAAAGAGAGATAACCTAATTGCCATTGACACGGGTGCTTCTTTTAACAGTAACATGGTCCTGTGCTGGTTCTGTTGTCTGATCCTTGACCCCCCAAGCTCTTTAACGTGTCTTGTTAATCTGACACCTCTCCTAACTGCAGAACTTGAATGGTTTTGAATTTGATTAGTGCTTACAATTTTGTGACTTTCAGTGCATATGCACCCATGTGATGAAAAGAACATTGAAAGATCCCCTATTCTATGGCCCAGCTCCCCACTAAGAGGAGATAAGATTTAAAATATTCTCGTGTTAAACAGTATAACCACTACTACATTAAAAACTCACATGTTTGCATGATTTATTACCATGTGGGGTTAACTGCTGTAATCTGACAAAGGAGTGGTATTTTTATAAACAAGCCTTTTCCCCTCTGTCTGCCAGCATCACAATAGGCTTACAATAAGCTTTTAACTTAATGAGGGTTGGACCTATACCATCAATACCAGGGCTCTCAAACTGATTTTTATGGGGGCCATATTTTGAACCACCTGTTTTTAGTACATATGAAGATATACCTCTTGTGTATAAACAGTTGTAAACATATAATTGACAAAATGCATCAGGACACACACTTAGTATAACAGCACTCCTGCTGAAGTCACTGATCTAGTTCAAGAACTGTGATCTACACTGTATGTAAATAAGACTCATAGTATGATTTAAAAGCAGTGTCCCCCCACCCCTCAAAAAATACCTTTTTTTTGCTTTTTAATCATCTTTTAATCATAATCCTTTCCTCATCACTCATTCCTCATCATTTTTCCATTTCTTCTCCTGAACTGACAGTCCTATTTCTCAAATCAAATTTCTACTGGTGTTTGTTTTCCTTTTAGTCTGCTAAAAGCACCCATTCCAAGTGACATCATCCTTCTCTGGGATCGACTACTCTACCCTGACAGGCATGCATCTCGTCCCCATTTTAAGTGGCGTTCGACTCCTCAGCCTTGCCCCTGCGTGTTTACGGTTAGGGTAGCAGCCGTAAAATGAGGAGATAAAACAAGTCAGCTTTGCCTAACAGACTGGAACTTCTTGTAGGTGGTCTATCGCAGACTGCGAACATGACAAACGGTATGTTTTTAAATTATTTTACCTAACAACGGCATTTGTATCTTGATCAGTTATTTTGCTAGTTAACGTTAGCTACATGTCTCGTCTAAAACAGGAAGTAGGTAAGTTGGGGAATTGAGGACGTGGCTCCGCTGAAATTGCATGTACCAGGCCGTGAAAAGATTGTACATTTACACCCGAACAACAGGCTAAATTGAAATTACAAAGCAAAGTTTGGCATAACATGGCACCGTGTTTGTGTATATGTTTTAGTGTGTAGCCACGAATTCACAAGGAACGGAGGATTTTGTTAGCTAGCTGCTCGCTATTTAGCTGCTCAGAACCGAGCATTGACAGCTGTTTAGCTGTCTTACCTTGCCAGTGTCTTGGTAAACGGCGGCCCTGTTGAACAGGGTGAAACGTTAAACCTACCACTGTTTTAAGTAGGGTGTCATTAGCTGTCTGTCTAGCGATTCTCCCGAATTTATGCTAACATTGCTCTGCCTCTGAAACACCCGTTAGGTAGGGAATCTTTAATTTAGCTGGCTGCCCAGCTGACTAAACTACATTTCTACCTGCCTACCTATAGCTAGCTAGTTACAATGTACCATATCTTGCAGTTGCAGTATACTGTATGAGCAAGCAAATTCAGAAAGGTTGAAACGGTTTCTTAAGTGTAGCTTTGACAAAACGGTGAAAACGGATGCCACAGCTGCAAAAGGTAGAAGAGGCTAGTCAGCTCTTTAATCCCTACATCAGTACGCTCAGTGGAACACTCGGTGCGTGAATGTTTTTATGGTTAGAAAAAAAACATAATTTCTTACGTTTTCAAATAAATAAATGTCTTCTGGTGTTGCATTGTAAAAACACGTATGGCACAACTGAAAATAGTTTAAAGAATTAATTAAATTGTTGCGATGTGAAAATAGTTTATTTCAGAAACTGTGTGCACCGTTGGCCCACTCATCATGGTGACGCAGGAAGTATGTATAAATACTGCTTAAATTTTGTGTCTCATTAAACCATTGTCAGGTAAGAGCAATCAAACCAAGTGCGCACTTCACAGCTTTTATAAACTCAGAATGTAGGAACGCTGCTTCAGATGCCGTTGTGAGGGAGTTGTTCACGGATGACGTCTTTCCGGACAGTGTACTCTTTCGATGGGATCCTGGTGTTCGGTCTCCTGTTCATCTGCACCTGTGCATACCTGAAGAAGGTCCCACGGCTAAAGAACTGGCTACTCTCGGAGAAAAAGGGCATCTGGGGCGTCTTCTACAAAGGTAGCATAAAAAAAGTGTTGCCTTGGCATGTTGTGTTGTTAAGTTCACCACACAAGAGAACAGATCTGCAAATAGGGACGGGTTGCTTTTTATTGTTTTAATGTTCATTTATCCCTGAAAGGGAAAACAGTGGTTTTGCAGACCTGTTTTAGGTGATTTATTTATCCTGAGCCATTCTAAGAAACCTCAACAAGTCACATAATATACACCTGTATTTTTTCTACTGCTTTGCTTTTCTCTGACGTTAAATATTAAAACTCAGACAAAGCCTAAATAAAGTTGTCAGTCAAATTGATGTATGAATCAGTAGTAGATGAAGAGGAATCTCCCTTCAAATGCACCATTTCAAACCACCACTTCTGCTTTAGTCTCCTCAGGTTTTAGGAATGTCGTCAGTGTAGCGTTGCAATGGCATAAGTGACTTAGTTCATTATGTTATCTCCTCTTTGAGTATGAAGTCATTCATTTTTAGATCAGTCATGATTTTAAGACGGATAATTTGGGCAGCAGTGTAGCATAGTGGTTAAGGAGCAGGACTCGTGACCAAAAGGTTGCCAGTTCAATTTCCCGCTGGGGAACCGCTGTTGTACCCTTGGGCAAGGTACCTAACCCCCAATTGCCTTAGTAAATATCCAGCTGTATAAATGGTTAACATTGTAACTGATGTAAGTCGCTCTGGGTAAGAGTGTCTGCTAAATAATGTAATGTAATTCATGCAATGTAATGCAATAATGTAATGCAATTCATAAATGTAATGTGTAAGATATTGATCATTTTTCCTTCTTGCTGGCAATATCAGCTGAGGTTTTAAAATTTTAAAAGGGATTGGTAAAGTAGACTACAGAAGTTATTTTAGGATTACTTCTGTCAGCAGAAAAAGAAATAGCTGGAAATTAGTTGAAAATAAATGTAATACTGATATAGTGGAGTGTTCTGATAGTCAGAGAGTTATGCACCATAGGCTATAGCATACCAGGATTTGTAGAGGAGGCAGAGGTCCTTAGAGTGACCAGAATGACACAGTCCCAGATACACTGTAGACTGTAGGAAGAATGCTGCGCACAGCTGGGTTGTTGTTGTCACCATTTCTGTGTTCTTATCTTCTCATATAAAGGTGTGGTAGCAGTCCGTTGCCCTGTTACCTATACATCACTGTAACAATGATTAATTGTGTGTTTGTTATCAAAAAGGTGATATCTCTCTTTATAAATCCGAGCAGGGCATTAAAGGCTGCGATGCTACAGTGGAGAAAACTAATACTAGTGACAGAAAAGCATCATGACCCCCCCTACCACCACCATATCATTTGTTCATTTATTCATTCAGGGTCTCAGGTGTGTTCTCCAAAACACATCCTGTCATTGTTCAAAATTAAAAGTAAAAAAGCCACCTCTATCTGACATACCAAATCTTTGCCTTGACACCCCAATATCAGGGATAGAATCAGCCCCAGTCTTATCTCAAATAAGAGAAGTGGCCCCTATCACTTCTGTCACCTCAAACAGTAAAATCAGACAGTTGTGATTGTGTGCATTCATCTTAACAATGAGAGTAAGGCTAGATCTGTCCAAACGGGATTTTCCCCTATCTTAACATACAGCTATAGGAAGTGTCTGACTTGGATTTAGATTTGATTAGATGGTGAAATTTATCGATATTGGACTGAATGCAGTGTGTCATTCTCTAGTGCAGACCAGACTGTAACTTTTTTTTAAACTCTGTAGACGTCCTTGGGAGATTGATATCAGCTGCATGTTCGGCCAAGTGCTGGTGATCTTGTTTTGCCAGGCACTTTCCCATTGAATATGCAGACTAACCCTGTTTTTAAATAAGCATCTGTGCCTGCCCATGTGCAATCTATGCTTGAATAAAAGCATGGATGAAAATGTTATCATGGTGTGCTTCAGCCTGCTCACTTTGTCTAGCTGGAGCCCTTGACATCTGCTTTTTAGAGTTCTGTTTTTATAGTTGGCCGTTTTTCTCCCTGTGTTGTCCCACTATATACCATACAGATAGTTTGGTAGACACTGTACTGAAATTGTGGCTTTTGAAGTCAACTCCACATTGATTGGTCAAAGTAAATGAGTTTGCTGTCACACTGTTACAGAAGTATACAGATATCATGCTCATACTGTCCTCTCATTTCACAGGTGCTGTGATCGGTACGAGGCTTCACCTGGCAGTTGCGCTGTCATGCGTGTCCATGGCCTTCTACGTGCTCTTCATAAAGTGACGGAGGATGAGACATGCTTGCGGACACTATAGAGACAATGTGCCAGACAAACCTTTATGGCCAGGGCTGGTGTGTTGGACCAGCACTGCCCTCTGTTGGCGTGGAGGTCCAGACTCTGCACTTTCCCCATCTGGTGTTCCCTTCAGGCACTATCAACTACATCCTGCAATGACAAAGCAGAGAAAACACATCAATGTGCAATTTACTTTTCATTTAATTGTTAATACTGGATGATGAATTGTAAGGAGAAATATATATATTGGGTAAAGGTGAAGGATGCTGTAGAGACTTTATGTCCACAATTATAGACCATGTTTTTAGATTTTTTTTTTTATTGTTGGTTACCATTTAAAAAGTGAATTAACAGTCTTATTACTAAAGAAGAGCCAAAGGTTGCATTACAGAAGAACTGTAGAAGTGAATTTTGTCTCAGCTAGTAGGTGGGTTATTTTTACATTTGCTTCAATGCAGTCTCAATAAAAGGTTGGGAAATGTGTCTAAGCTTTTCAGGTTCATTCAGACCTTGGTTTAAGAGATTGTCTCAGCAGGATCCTTTCCATAGTCCACACATTTAATAAAAGAAAGATGCAAAAGATCTGCATATCTGCCAGATTTAAGTTTTCTAACAGCTTTAATTGTTTTTGTGGAAGTCCATTTAATATTAAGATGAGTGCCTTTGGATGAGGACCAATTTAGGAATAGATAAAACAGTTTTTATGTCTAAGTTACAGGGAAGTAAACAGGCTGTTATAAAATGCAAGTACATCAAGCACAAGTTTTTCCTTATTATTATAGCATTGATGATCTGTTAAAAGATCCGTAGTTGTAATTGTAGCATTAATCTGTAGTCAATATCCTGAATAGCAGAGATCTGTAAATATAATTTTAAGTGGAGGCAATTTCTTAAACAGTGGATGCAAGAACAGTTATAATCGTACAGAAGTTATTACTGCAAAGGTTAAGCAAAAAATGGAGAGCATTCAGTTTATGGATGTGTGTGATATATCCTTATCACTCCTCTTATATTTTGTTGGAAGTTGCCATAATCATATCCTTGGTACATTTATGCAGGTTTTTTGATCAAGTAAAGGATTAAATCAGATATGATAGTGCTTTAATGTTGTGATGTTGTACAATAGTGAGTCTCCTCGCATTTAACTGCAAAAAAATACAAGTTATAAAAGCAAATCACAAACCCAAAGCTGTTTTGGAGTACAAAGTGATTTCATTTTCTGTTTATGTGTGTTGTATTCTTGAAGAATAAGATGAAGGAAAAGTAAAACTTCTTTGTAATCTTAATGGCCGCTCTTTGTATGAACACACTGTTTTATAAGTCAGAGCCGCAGTTTTTAAGCTATGAATGGGGCATGAAAAGGGCTGTGTTCTACAATTTTCCGTTGGGTCTTACCACCACACTCCTCTAGATTCTCTGTTGTGGCCAAAGTGTTTGTACAGGGTGGTCAAGAGCAGTTCTGAGCTCCGTTGCTTTCAGCGGGGAGACATTATGGGAAACGCTTCACCATTTAGTGCATACTGTTTTCAGGGGGTCTTGGACTGGCCTTCTTTCTGTTTCGTTTGTCAACCTGAATTCAAGAAGCAATCAATATTTGGCAAGCCATAACTGTTCTTAGACTCCATCTCACTAGATAAGGGTGCAAATAGTTTTAACTCAAATGTTTTCCTGTAGCTGCTCTTTGCCTGTGTGCTCAGACTTGCAAAGGTTGCAATCAGGATCTGCATGTCATTAACTCACACAATACAAACATCAGCAAGTCCCTGGGGGCTGAATGCAGGAATCATGATGTGTGAGTGTGAGAGTGTGTGTGTGTGTAGGGGGGGGGGGGCTTTAAGAAGTGGGGCAGAGATTTCTGACCAAACAGGGACTATCAATGGCTGTCTTTAACTTGCAAATGACCCATTGTCCATGCAGCACCACCAGCAAAACCTGTTCCAAGCCATGTGAGGGAAAGTTAACTTTCCCCTGAATCTGTTGCAAAAGCCAGTGAAAAAAGTCTTGAGATAATGGAAATGGAAATAGCTAAATTGAGAAGGTGTTGCCATATAGAATGATTTGTATGTGAGACTGAACAGCACAAGACACTTATTTCAGCTCCTATGCTGTCCCTGTGCACGTACTTTATTGTGGGTATTTTTACCGATCATCTCTACTCCTGGTTGTAGCACTTACAGAGGCTCTCTGACACTTACAAATGCTAATCATAGCTTTCAGAAAGAAACTTCAGAGAATGTCTGGCTGAAAACAATGAATCGTGTTAATGTGTTGTCCTTCTCACTCTTCGTCTTCGATGACCTGCCTTGTTGGTCTTTGTATTGTTGTATCCCTTGTGAAATAAACTGAGAATCCAACCTGTTTTCTCTTGTAAGTGAAGCTGGAGATAGGACAACTCCACACAGAGTTTTACGAGTGTGGCTCAGATGCTGTAATGCTGAGTTTTGTGAGCGTTATGGGGCAATTTCTGAAGAGGATCAATCTGTCGGAGTCTGTAGGAAGCCTGCAACTGATACAAAGCCAGCTCAGGCATATAGTTTAACCGGGTTTACAACTGCCTATGACCCGGTGTGAGATCCTCCAGTAGCTGCTACCTAAATTTATGGACTGATCTTGAAAAGCCTGTTATTCCATTAGTACAAATATTCTGCATATTGTCTTTATCTAGGCTGTCTGATAGATCACAAGAAGGTGAAAGTGCTGAGTACCAGCAGCAATAAGTGCATCTGATACCATGAAGCAGAGTGTACAACAGATTGCTAAGTGTTGTAGATGTAGCATGAATTGGTATTATTAGCTTCACCACTTAACACCGGTTTGTTGGTTCAACACAGTTGTTTAAGAAAAAAAAAACGGGGGAATGTCAGTCTGTACTGTAAATCTGTTTAAGCCAGACAGTAGTCATCCTTCCTGTTTCTCACACAGTGTGACACCTCTCCAGTGAGTAATCTTAACATTTAGGTGTCAGACTTGCTCAGCATGGTTCCTAGCATATGAAAACAGGAGAGAGCCAATCATCATAATCGTGTCATCTGTGAATAACGAATATTTAATTATAAACTGTAACTTTATTATAAAACAATGCCATTTCACTGCGAAAGAACAGGTATAAATGAATCGCCCCTTTTTACGCACGAATTAAAACTATTTATCTCGATATTTTATTCCCTTTAAGTTAGTATTATAATTAAAACAAAAAATAAACAGCTCGGTCTACATTACCTTTTACCAATAAACTACATGCTCTTTCCTGCGTAGAATGACACTCCGTACACAGCAGTATGTTATTAAATGATGTTTTTACGAATTGGCATAAGGACTGATTATGTCACGCAACAGACTCACGACGATGTGCGCGATTTATGACAACCGGCTTTAGATACAAATGCATTGATAATTTATTGCAACAGTACATGTTTAATAAAGGGATATCATAAAGCATTGCAACAACTGACAAAAATAAAGTAAACCATTATTTGATCAATGATTCAAGTGATTCCAACACCTGATTTCACTCACACCCACAAGAGGGCGCAGTCATATATTTTGGCCATTGTCACATCGTTCCCAAGATGCCCTGCGAAACAAAATAAAAGTCGAGGCGCCTGCGCCATAAAGTTAGCTGCTGTGTGCCTGCTGTGAGAGGTAGGGTGAGTGCGTGCGTGGATGCGTGAGTGAATGTGAGGGTGGTAGTTGTTGTATGTCGTGTGAATGATTGCTTAGGGAAAAAAAAAACTACACCGTGATCTTATTTGATCAGGTCGGAGTCTGGCCTTGCTCCGATTCTGAAATGATAAAACCCGACATGCGAGCCTACTACCAGGCGATGTGCATGAGGCATTTCACTATCTTCAGGGCCGCCACAACACATTTGTGGTTCAGAAGTGATGAATTGATCAGATATACTAGTGCCGGTAAGACCAGAGGTTTACTTCTGTGTCTCTATCCCGGTCGATGAGTATAGAGGCGATTCTGATCTGACCATAATTTAACATGGTGCTGCCTGAGTGTGAAGTATGGCTAGCAAAGCTAGTGTCGCAGAGTGTCGCTAGGGAGCAGAAAGAGGATGGCAAACTTGCTAACTAGCGCTAGCAAGTTCGTTGGTCACGCATTGTTGCTGGCTGAAGTTGCTTCAGGTAACAATTTTGTATATGGTGTACATTCATGTCAAATTTATATGTAAATAAACATATTAAAGCATTTGTCAGGGTTCAGTGTTTGTGTGTTCTGAAGCACGCCGGTGGCAAACGAGCCAGACTCGCTTCTCCATTTTGAGCGTCAGTGAACCGGAAGGACGTTGAATAGGTTGGTTCATGCGTTCATGACCTCATGAGCTTTTAGTTTTAATATGATGTGGATGTGCAGAAATCTCACATTACTTCTGAGAGTGATGTCTTTTTATTCTAACTTTTGAAGCACTAGGGAAATCTGAGTAATTTAAACACCCCAGGAATTTGTTTCAATTGTCTTTATTTATATTTAATTTCCGAAGACCGACAGCGTACTGCGTCGCTTCACAAAGTGATCCTAGGGGTATGACAGATTCGAGAGTTTAAATCGAGTAGAATCCGCCGTCGTGCTTTCTCGAGTAACCCCTGTTTGTAGAGGCATTGTGGTGACTTTCTGGAAAGACAACAGGCAGAATGTTAATGGATGCCAAACGCACTCCCTCAAATCTACCTACACAATAGCTGTAACAGCAGCATTTATCTACAAATACCACAGAACATGGCAGTGTCTTGTCTGAAAAGTGTGAAACAAGTGTATGAAACAAAGGAAACAACCTGACAACATCAAAACGTGTCATTGCCTCTCACAGTGCTAATCAGTGCTATCGTCAGTATAGACACCCACAGTGTTGCTCTGAATTTCACACTACTCCCCACTAACCAATCAGTGCTCATTTTGGTTGGTATGCCATTTCTGTTACTGAGGGCACATACAGGGTAAGTAAGCCATTTGGATTCCAAGATAGATTTTTAGTGAGGAGTTATGAAAAGACTGCTACTGTCCATCATCATGGTGTGTGATCTTTTTTCATGACAGGGAAACATATTGGCAGATACACAGGTGTGTTACAGCAACTAATCTCCATGGGGGTATTTCAGGGCACTTCACAAATAGGGTAGTCTTAAATTGGCTTTTTGCCTCATCCAAACAGGATTAAGGGTGGAATTCTTTGCACAACGCATGAGCAGTAATCCTTTATTTAAAGGTTGCTTTAACAGTTAAGTCACTGAAATGAAGTACTTTTTATAGTGCCCATACACTGAAGGATCTGAGAATTGGGGCATTTTTTAAATGCTAAAAACGTATGTCCATACTAACAACTGCCTCAGAATAATGTATTTTTAGAAACTGATGAATGTGTAAACTTTGTTTCCAAGTACATGATGCATGTAAACCAAAATTAAGGTTTTTTTTATTCCTACATGTACTGAATGAAATATAAAAAGATATGAAAAAGTCATGGCTAAGAGCATTACTGTGCTGTATTAGTTTGGGTTGCAGAATTAAGCAGTAATCAGAAATGTATAAATTCACCAAACAATAAGGCCTGCCTATTAAATAAGACTTCAAAATGACATCTGACTATTTTCTGACCTGTTTCTGAGTGTTTAACTGTAGGAGGCTGAACTGTGCAATCAAGTCATTTTGTTAATCTGTCCTGAATATGGCATTTCACAGTAGCAAAACTGTGTTGATAAAAATTTTCCCAATGTATCGTTGGGTAAATGTGTCCAACGTAACACATGTCCCATATACTGTGGTCTCTTTTAAGAAAGAAGTCTCACCATGGTGGTACATGCATCAGTGCACAATGGATTAAATAATCACAAAGCTCTTCTGTGTGTATACACACAAGCTTTTTCCCTGTTAGTATTATGTCATGTCTGTAAATGTACTGATAGTCAAATAATACTGCTTTCTACTATGCCCCAGACCTCCGTTAGGGAAAATCCCATATATTATCCTTGTATGTAGTTCTGTCTCGGGTTGTAAGTCGAGCTACCTGTACATACAAAGAAAGATGTTAACAATCTAATGCAAAATGACATGTGTGATGAGGGGTAAGGGTGCATCACGCAACAGAAGTAATAGAAGTACAACAATTCTTGTCAGTTAGATTGAGCAATCTCCTTATTCTTAAAACAGAAGAAAGTATAAACCAGACCATTATGCAATGTCCCTACATGTAAAACTAACTCATACTGAGTTTGGTCTTAAGGGATCCCTGAGCTTTTAAAGATTCAGTTACAAATCCAATTAAGTTAGTTAATGCATTTACAATTCTATGTGAGGGACAACCTCGGTTCAATGTGACTAATTAACTGGTTTTAACTAGGCTGTTGTGCAGCTGCTCATCAATACCACTGACCAGCTCTTCTAAACCTGTTTGCAAAAGAGAACCAAAGTGTTGGAAAAAAAAAAAAAAAAACAGGTTCTGACCTATTGTTCCCTCTATGGTGTGAATGGATGGCTTCTGGGAGTTGATCCACTCTCTCAGTTGTGATTTCTCAAGGACAAAATCTGGGGGTGCCTCCCTCACCCGGTTTTTCAGAATTCTCCTGGAATGTTCAGTGTTCAGTTATCAACCACACAGTGTCAAAACCGGTAATCATTTTTCATCAGCTCTCTTCAAAACCCTTAGTAGTGCTATCAAATGCATTAATTTCTCCTCTTGAAGCAAAATGTCCTGGCCAGCTACAGCATAATCTTTAAAAATCCGTCTCTCCATGCTTGTCACATTTTTTGACACTCACCCATGATCCTCTGTGAGGGTCTCTCTCTGGAAAAGAGTCTCATTTTTATTCCTTAAGAACTCAAGGTGGTGGTCATACATGGCCTTGAGGTGTAAATCCAAGCTGTCCTTTGGGGCCTGGACACAAAAATTCCCCAGTTTATTATCTGTTCAGAGGTTTGACTTGTTTTCGGTATGTTTTTTTCCCCACAAAATTATCGCCAGCGGTTGGCTACAAGACATCGATATACAGTAAATACCTCTTCATCATAATACATGACGCTGCGTCTAATGCTGGCCAGAGTAGCGCAGTCATTCAGGCGATTCCAGGGCTGGTCGTTTTGGGCTAAATGAGCTGGTCTGGTGTAACGCATGCTCTGTTGAATGAAATGGTTTTTACACATTAGCCATAAAGAACAGTCAAACGTTATATAACTGGAGAAAATACGTTTCAGAAAAAAATGTAGCATTATGTGTGGAACTATGGTTGCTAACGTTAATTTTTGGAGAACCATATCTCTTCAACGATAAGCTATTTTGGGATTTAGGCAAAGTAGCCAAATCAACGTTTACCTGCTGCGGCTTTACCCCGGTGAAGTTGATGTCATTTTCGTATTTCGGGTATGGATATGGGTCTCTTTCGAAAGGCATTCTCGGAAATCTGAATTGTACGCAGTATAAAATTCACTTGGTGTGTCTCGCTGCTGTCCAACTGAGAATGTTTACTGTCCTAACCACGGTTGCTAGGAGACCCATCGGAAGTGGCTAATCCAGCTTTGTCCATGGGGACGGACGGCTAGTTTACGTCTTTATATTCATAGACAATATGTCCATTACAACGTGATACCTGGAGGGGTTCGCTTATCTGAATTACTGTTGCATACCAATCTGACTTTATTGTCAAGTCTCTCCCAAACACAGGAAAAATGTTCGAGGAACATCTTCCCGCTCTCTGCTCAGGTGTGAAAACACCTTCTTTGAAAGCTCTTTTTATCTTATTCATTTTTCCCATTTAACAGAACACACTAGTATTGATATTTCGAGATTTCAACGATGCTATTGTCATGGTACAGAGAAACTACGGAAGTTGCCAAAGTTTTCCAATGCGCACTTAACATAAAGCGTTATCCTAAAATTAAGTGGTTGGCTACGCTAAGGAGACATTGCTGGCTTTCAGGCAACCAGGGCATTACACATTGTTCTTATCTCACCAACACACATATAAATGAATGAAACCACGTACTCGCTCTTAGCAGTGTAACGTCACTTTCGGATGCACCTGTTGGATTCGGCTTTCTCCGCCTCCTCCGAGTGTTGGCGAAAAGAGACCAAGCGACAAATCCCAGAGGGTAGTCGTGGCAGTCGCTCAACAAATAGGGACATCATTCTTGGTGCAACGTGCGTTGTATTTCTTACCGTTCCCGGCTGCGACATGCCTGCTTTTTTCACCAAAGAAGCAATGCCGGCCAGAAGCTCAGTTCAACTTACTTTTGACAAGTTTCGCATCCTTTATCTCCTTATGGGGATTGTTCTACTGGCACCTGGCGTGGGAGCGAGAGATCTACCCATGTGTAAAGAGGTAGGCTAATTTCCTTCCATGCACATAGACGCAAGTTGTAAGTGTAGCACCGGCATTATCGTTTCTCTCACAAATGTAAATGTATACGCAGAGTGTGTACGGTGAGTATATGAAGTTGGGAAAATTGACTCAGTGTATTTGTGTGATGGCTTGTGCTGATGCTGGATTTAAGTTCACTTCCTCAGCGTTGGTGGCGCCCAGCTGTCAGAACTTGCCGTACTTGCAGGAGCTGGGGTCAGTTCCATTTCAGTTCAGTCAGTTCAGGGGATAAACTGATATTCACGTAAATGAAAACTGCGCATGTATTAACTGAGTTTCACTGAATTTACTGACTTGATTGAAATGAATGGAATTGACCCGAACTCTGTGGCACATGCGTTCCAGCCCGTGAGTGGAGCATATGGCACTTTTCCAGGTGTGCTGACTACTCTGTAAAATGGATGATGATGTGACTTTTATTGGTTAGTCTCCATTCAGAAGCAACAAAAAGTCTGCATCTATAATCCATTAAACTTAATTCAGCTGTAAATGATGATTAACCTATGATCTTTTCTTTTCTTTAATGCTTATTACAGCACAAAATGATAGATGGTTAGCAAGTGTTAAATTTTGTTGTTCACTCAAGGTGTTTATTCAATCCTTTGGAATAAACGCCTTGAGCAAAATGTAATTACAGTACAGGATAATATGTTTGTCAAAAGTGTTCAAACGGCTATGTCTTACATTGGCTAAAGAATGTGCTTCAGTTATGGAATTACTGACTTTATATGTAATTACTATGACTGGCTATACTTATTTATTGTATGTTTTGGTCCGTATGATTTGCTGTAGAAACCATTAGCATGTTTGGCCAACCAGTGACTTAAGATATCACACAGGTTGGCCAATAAGTTTGGTTGCCTATAGGAATTGAATAAAATACTCTGAGCATCAACTCCTCAGTCAAATTAGATTATTGCATAAATTGTTCTGTTGAAATTACTGATTGATATTGTTCTCTTTAGATGTTTGGAAAGGTTCCTGTGTATACAAAAAAAGAAAAGAAAAGAATAGGTTTATGGTAGCCACGTTCACAGAAATGACCATGATCTAAGACCTGTTCTAAAAAAAACATCAAACAAGAAACATCGGACTCTGAACATCAACTCCAAATGGACTTTTATGTCAGGACCACTGCTTCTACACCAGTCTAAAGTACATGTGTTTCTGTGTTACAAAATGATGTTATTTGTGAGTGAAATTGCTCCCAATATCTGTATAATAGCCGATGATCAGTTTTCATCTATTAGAGTATAATTCAGCCCGATGTATCAGTACATAGTATCAGCCAATGGTATGTCATGTCAAAAGAGTTGTCATATTGGTTTCCATATTGGATTTGATAGAAGCTTCAATTGATATCTAGAGAGAATTTGTTTATCAACTCCAAAATGTAATGCTTGTTATAAATGTAGCACTTAATTTTTGGTCCTTGCTTATTTCCTTGTGTCTTTATAATCTCAATAATAACAATTATTAATTTTAATCACAGGACAATGCATTATAATTGTTAGGAACATATCTCCTAATTGGACATACTTGCATGGCTAGCTCTTCATGTTGTAGTGTATTTCACTAGGCTGAATGCAGTTAAATAAAGAGGAATGTTCTTTCCTCCATAAAGCTGGATGTAGCACACAAGGTAAACAAGCAGACATGTTGCAAAAAGTTGTTCAATGTACCTGTTGACTTACTGAACGGTCAAACACTCCGGGGCTTTCCGATTGCTTTAAGAAATGGGCGTGGATTTGAGTTTGCTGTCAACAGAAGGTGATTCATCACTAGTTAGTGTCTTACTTGAAAACCCGCTTCAGATAGTCAAATCCATTTTTAACATTGCAGTGCTCAGGGCCAGATATGTCTCAGCTTTGCATATTTGTAAAGTACGTAAAAACTCAAACGGTTGATGTCTGTGTTTCAGGGGCATTTGTGCGGACCTCACAAAAGGGTCTGAAAGGGTTGAAACCCAAACAAGTTTGAGTCGTGAAACCTTTATCTGCAGCACTGCAGGCTGTGTTCATTCGGAATTCCTTCAAGACTCAGCTTGCTGTGCTTTCAACAGCCTCCATGGTGTTGAGACCTTTGCGTGGGCCCTGCAAACTCATGGAAGTGCAAAGCATCTATTTATGACAGGCGACAGAAGCCCTTGTTTGATGCCTCTGAAAGGCTAGGGGCTAGGGCCCTAATTGCATGAGATGCTCTTATGTTCCATAAATAAGAGAAATGAATATTGATTGGCTGTAGCTGAAGCAGAACTCATTTATATTGGCAGAAAAGTGCAGCTCTGTGGCTCTGCTGGTAATTTCTCATTTGGGCTGACCGTATTGATTTCCATAACCATACAGTAAAAGCAAAAGAATAGAGACATGGGAGAGTACGCATTGTACCTTAATGTTTTAGCATAACGCCATCTCTTTATACAATAGGGACATGTGCACAATGTCACTGAGTTATGTCTGTTGTGTGAGCACATGGTAGGGAATTGTTTTGTGGCTAGGATGTTTTCAGCTGGCTAGCTTGCAAGTTGGGATATTCCATTGGTCGTTGTATTGCAGGGGAAATTTCACATACTTTTTAATGACAAGATCCGGACATCCAGCCCGTATAAGCTCATCATTTTCCTTGTGGTCCAGTGCATAATTAGCGTTGTCTGAAGCCTGGTCTTGAACTCCAGGAGTCTCTGGATCCATTGCTAGTCCTAGTAAACTATTACCTTTGGGGATTCAGTTTGCCAGATGTGCCCAATTATTTGTTGCATGTACTGTATAAGAGGAAAATGACAGTATCTCTGTGGGGTGTCTTCCGTGTCCACAATTTCCACAATCCCATTCCACACTGCTGCAGTGTGGAGCAGTGAAAAGGAGCAGGCTTCTGAGCTCTAGACTGACAGTTGAGTTCCCAGGTGGGTCATTGCTGCTACTCTCATGAGCAAAGTATTTAACTTGAGTTGCCTAAATAACCATCCAGTGATATGATGTGGATGGATTGTAAGCTATGTAAGGTGTTCTGGACTAGAGTGCCAGCTGAGCTCATGAAATGCTTGCCCACTGTTTTAGAAGGTTCTTGTGTGGAGCTGAGTCATGTGATAGTGCCAGGCTCACCAGTAACTGTCAAGAAAACGAGGATGCAAAACAGAGGGAGCCCTGACGTGAACCACGTCATGCAAAAGGGCGCCCGTACTTCAGAGCGCCCCGACGGAGCGGTTCTCAGGAAAGCTGTTGGACTGGATGTCGCAGTTTTGGTTTGCATGAGGCATTGGGGCATGGCGACAGTGCGGTATCAGAGCTCACATCCAACATAAGGGCTGTTGCACTCTCGTCATTGCAACAAAGGGAAGACTCTTTGGTTGTGTTCTACAACATTCCCTGCATGTAAAAATATTCCTGCCTCTTGAAAAATGCCATAATATGTTTTAATATGTTAAGGTAAATTATGACATCCAAATGTAGACATAAATAATTTATTGCCACTTTCATGGATTTGATAATCATTTCATAATATAATTATGACATGGATAAAATGGTATATATGAATATCTACAAATACATGCACTAAATTGGTGTATTGAAATATGTGTCTTGTTTTGGATTTTATATATTAACATGTAGTTACCTGTAAGGGCTCCCACTGAATGACTGAAGAAAGTCAGAGGTCATCCTGAGGAGTTACGCCAGTCAGTCTCCACACCGATTGCCACTGAAACAACATGGTAGTGAGGAACGGGTAGCTGAGGGAATAGCACTGACCTCCGGCCACACCACTTCACTCATGCAAATGCAGTGTGAAAATACAAACCCAGAGAAAGTGCACACACACGCACACTAAAACAGACTAAATTATAGTTTTTGCTTACACCTAGTTTATGACCACATAATGTTCCAAACAAACAAAAAAAACACTATGAAAAATATTTTTGGAACAAATGCAGAGAGGTAAATTATTATTGGGACAGATGCAGCTGCACCCTAGTCTTGCCTCCCCAAAGGGTAGAATAGATTTTGCAGTGATCCAGTTGTGTGCCTATAATTGACCCAGATGAGTCGCAGCCGTGAAATCTCTCACAAGAGCCCCTAACGTACACGTCAGAGCCTGAGCTGCTTTGTCTCTGCATTGTTAATTTGACTTCACAGGTACTGCTGTGCAGTGTCATATACTGCTAAAACACCACTCACGCTTTCGTCCCTTAAAGGCACGCTTGGCTGATTTTACTCACACATCCTGGTGGAAACATCCACTGGCCCTGGAGCTCACCGTGCTTCCCTTATCAGGGGCTGGTAAGCACGGACCTCTCCTTCACACACCATTTGGCTGATACCTGTGTGAAGTGAACATGTGTTGTGGCTGTTTGTGAGGACTCATTTAAAAGCTGTGGCCAGGCTGTCTCAGGCTGACGCCTGTATTTCTCGAGGTGCGCTGCAGGTACTTCAGCATTTAGCTGTTATCAGCTACTTGGTAGCCCGCTCTTTATTCTGTGTATTTGCATAGTAACTGTGGTATTTGCCAAGGCTGAATCATTTTATTATCAGATTGTTCTGCATTTTTTAAGAATAAAGGGCTCAATTAACAATGACTTCTAAGCTGCTTACCTGTGGCTTCAGACACGACAGAGGACAACACAGCAGGTATATCAAGGGCAGGTAAAGTAGTCAGATTGTCTGCACTCGTAGCAAGAATGGTCTTTAATAAGATTAATTCAAAACAAAAGATGCTTAAACTTTAGATACAATTAGTACAATTTTCTGTGGCAAAAGCCCAAGAAAAGTATGAATCCAGTTCAAAACTACCAATGAAAAATAAATAATGAAATGAATGCAATATGGACCGAAGGTGAAACTCACAAATCAAGGAGTTACAACAGAGCCAATACAATGTGAAACACAATGCTATTGCACATAGCTTTCACAGCTATATAGAGTCCATGGTCCATTGGATTCAGAATGATGGGTCCTTGAATCTGACACAGCAAAGGGGCACTGTGATAAGCTTGTAAATCACTGAAGGGCATTTCTGCTGCAACATGCATTAAGTCTCCAGGATGTCAGAGGGAATCTGCAGGTCAGTCTGTTCCGTTGCCCAGGTTTCACGGTTTGAATATGGAGGTGTGGATCAGCTATGGAGCCATGGAGCGCATCTGCGATAATGTTTGCCCATGATTTGATCTGGTCAGGCTGAGAGACGTATTATTTTCGGGGAGCCTTGAACAAGCCAGAGGGATTGAAGCAGCTGTTTTTAAATGAAAGGTGAAAGGCTTCCAGAAGGGCAAAGCACACCTGATCCTGGTTGACATTATTGTGAATGGAAAAGAACATCTAGACAAGTTATCCATTTGCAATGTACTGTGACTGAAAATTTCCACTCCCAGACAAGCATGTTGAGGAAAAGATTCAGTGCCAGAGCAGCCAGTTGCTGTGCGGAATATATCATGCACACAAAAGACAAATGTCAAAAACAGAGGACTAACAGACCCTGGTGACTGGCTGTCACCATTCTGGGTGCCTTTTCACAATATAGTGGATAAACAAGGATACTGCCCTCACACTGGGGGAGCTGCCTGTTCAGTCAGTAATTGCGGATAACTACTGTTTCCTGGGATGTTTTTCACAGCCAAAAACTAGAAGCCTTAAGTCTTGTTGGTGCTGTTCTGTTAAATATTAACCCTGATGTAAAGTCCATAACAGCATTTAGCTGGAAGTGCTAAAGCTCCTCCTCCACTGGACTGTATCCACCAGTCTAAGCACTACCATCTGTCTCAGTTGTATCTGAGTTTGATCCTGAAATGTGCTCACTTAACATGGTTAAAGACCTGGAGCTGCCTATGTCAAAAATGTGCTCAGTGTTCTTCATTTGCCACAGCAGGTTGCAACTAAACCTTTTTAATAAAGGTTGCCTTTAAACTGATATGAAGTACTGCTAAGATAAATTCAAGTGTTGCTGAATTGCTCATTAGTAGGTTATAGATAGCAATCAAATATTTCACCTTTTGGGTTAGTTTTCAGTGTGTTGTGTAGCCTTACTCATCTGCCTAGATAAGGGTTGTAAGAGCTAATGCAGCTCAGGAACTCCAGAGGTTTTTCTTGTGTTTGCGCCTCTCCTCAAAACACTGTTGGCAGCAGGTGTGTGTCTGTGGCCTGCTACAATATAATGACAAGCTCAAAGAATGGTATTAATGTTTACCCACAGATCTGTACTGTCAGCCCTTTTCATCTCTAATGTAAACTCTCGACGCCCTGGATAGAGTTAAATACAGCAAATCTACCAGGTCTGTGTTCTTTTTCGTTGGAACAGCAGCTGGACATCCTTGATGAAGCTAATGAAGTCAGCAGGCAAGGCAGGTTCCTGTGCAAATATTTGCCATGTGCCTTGTTTAAAGATGGGGATGGTCTTTTGCAGCTATCTGTTGGATTCCATTGGATAACAAGTTTGCAGAGAAATTTATATAGGAGTGCTCAGACTATCACAAGATGTGAAAATAGATGTTATTCTACTTTGCAGCTACCAAAACAGGATTCAACAGTGATCTTTATAAACTGTGCACCAGGAAGTAATCTGTATGTCTTCCAAAGTCAGTCAGGTCTCTCTGTAGGGACAAACCATCAGTGAGTGCTTGCATCTTCATTTGAAGCCATTAGCACTCGGGACGTGTGCTTTGATCAAATGCGAAGGAGCAGGTCTTGCAGCCAAAAGGTTGCAGGTTTGATTCCCAGTTGGGGCACTGCAGTTGCTCCCTTGAGTAAAGTGCTTTATGCATAAATGCTTCAGTAAACATCCTGATGTAAGCTATCCAACTCACCTGGGAGATGGTCTGCAGAGCAAATATGAAAGGTGATGACTACCACTCTGAGTGCACAGTTTTTGTCATGTTTTACAGATTGTGTGTGTGTGTGTGTGTTCTGTTTTGCAGTCAGACTACCACTTTGAGTACACAGACTGTGACATGCTGGGGTCTCGCTGGAGAGTGGCCATACCCAACAAACCTGAAACTTGCACCGGTCTCCCTAACCCGGTCAAAGGCACAGAATGCTGTGAGTACCACACATTGACCACAACTCGACCATTTACAGCTTTTTCTTTTCCATTGCCTGTAAGGCAACATTCATGACTTGTGTTTTTAAATTACACCCCTCCCCCCGTGCCATTTTTTTTGCCAATTTTATCAGCTGCTGTGTCTAACTCATTTGCATCATGTGTTGGAGTATGCTAATTAGCATTAGCATCGACACAAAGCAGGCAGCCACCACCATTGACATACATAATCTGCACCTGCTTTTGGTTTACGTCACACAGCATTGTGGACACTGTGCACCTTCCAAAGATACGAGTGGATCAAAGCAGATATCCCGTATACAGAAAAATCATAACAAAAAGGCCAAAGCAAATTCATCAGACGTGGTTCAGAGTGGTGTAAAATTCACGTACTAAGTTGAAAGAGGACCAATTTAGCATTAGCGCTTATATAGAGCCACTCTGAACCTGCTTTGAGTTTCTGGCCGTCTCCTCTCCCAGTAACATCTGTACCTCTGGCTGTGCCCCCCTGCCCTGACAGCGTTCTCCTGCGAGGCGGGTGAGTTCCTGGACATGAAGACCCAGGAGTGCCAGAAGTGTGCGGCTGGGACCTACTCTCTCGGCACCGGTGTGAGGTTCGACGAGTGGGACAAGCTGCCGGCAGGCTTCGCTAGCTATGGAATGGACATGAACGTAGAGAACATCGACGCAAACTGCTCCAAGTTAGTACTGCTGTGGGGCACGAGAAGGGCGGGTGGGGGGAAGATAACTCAGGGATGGGTGAGAGAGCCAACATTTCAAACCAGCGTTTTTAAACCATATTGCTTTGATGTTTAATCAGCTTATATAACAAAAATGCTATTGTAAAAATGTTTTACCCATATCATGTATGCTCGTGCACAGAACAGACTACATCAGGTCAGTTTTACCATTCTGTTTAGCTCTATTCTATCCAGTGTCTTGTACAAGATCAGAGATGCACGTGGGCCGGGACTTGAAACATCATCAAAGCAAGTGTGTTTTTCAGCACAAAGACAAATCTTTTCATTCTTTTTGACAACAAAAAACTCACAGAACTAAGAGAACCAGTTGACATAGTGAACTTTCATTTGACTGTGAGTCAATGTGAAGCACCAGTGTTGGTCGAATTCGGTGCTGAAATTCGCATCCAGTGTTGGGGTCTTTTACTGGCCCACACTGCTGCATGGTGACGCCAGGGCTGATGGGAAATGTGCTGACCTGGAAGAACTACCGCGTCACTGATGAGTGCTCCTTGTCATGGTTCCAGGTCCACCTGGGTCCCAAAAGGTGACTATATTGCCTCCAATTTGGATGAGTGCACCTCCACCCTGACTTACGCTGTCAGCCTCAAGCAGACAGGCTCCGTGTCCTTCGAGTACCTCTACCCTGACAACAGCATCTTCTTTGAGTTCTACGTGAGTCCTGCTCGCCGAGCTGCATCAGAGCAATGTTGTGTTGGTTCTGGCAAATATTAGAGTTCATAGAGTGGTGGATGCAGATCTTATCCTGTTATTTGATCCTGAATGTGTACGAGATGTCAAACATTAACTTCTGAGTTGCCTACCTGGCCAGGAGGAAATAATGCTTTGATAAAAGGTAAGTAGGTCAAGACTTTCTTTTAGCTGATGTCCTTAAATAAATATGCTCCCTTCTAACTGTTGACATGTGTCTCTTTGTCCTTTGTTATAACTCATAATGGTGTTACAATAGCAAAAGTAGACCCTCTAACCATTTCTCGTTTAACCTGGGAAAGTTGGAGTTTGGTACAGCTGATGAGGAATGAAGTCATTCTAGTTGATTAACATGCTGCATTTTAGTAGTCTCCTACCTCCGCTTTGTATTTAGGTTAAAATGAATGCCTATGGCGGTCGAGAATGTGTTGTGTTGTGAAGTGAAGTGAATGTGACCCTTGGTTTCTTGTGGCAGGTTCAGAATGATCAGTGCCAGTCCACAGAATCAGAGAACCGGTGGATGAAAAGCACAGAAGGCGACTGGAATACGCACTATGTGAGTCTGTGTAAATACGCACAGCCTGAAATGACTCAACGTGTACAGTCAGATACTCAATCACCAAGGCCTGTCTGCTTACTATAACTGGATCTGTAATGACAGCAGTGTAGGACTTAGTATTAATTCTCAGGCTGTGTAGAAATGAAGATATGGGATTATGACCGTTTGCTGTAGGATTTTCCCCTTTCTCAGTAGAGTCTTGAATGTCAGTAGTGCTTTAGTGCTTTTTCATCCCTCTTGTCCTGGAAGTCTGGTTAGGCAGTGAGTGACACTAGTGCTGGTACCTGTACAGGTGCAGCTCAATCGCGGGAATAACGTGCTGTATTGGAGAACCACTGCATTTTCCCTGGTCAGTAACGCGGTCAAACCTGTCCTGGTTCGGAACATCGCCATTAAAGGTAGTCTTTCTTTCTGGTTCATTAAAGCTCCCTTTGACTTGTGGGTCACTCCAGCTGTTCAGATGAGACATTCAACGGTCACTCATGTGTAGCACCCACCTGACTACTGCAGGGCAGCCACTTTGCACCAGAATACTCACCACGCATCAGCTCAGGTGGGGAGGGAGGGAATAATTTATTCAGTTAAATAGACTCTATCCAATGAAGTGCCATGGGTTTCCCAGTGTCCTGGGATTTCCAAATTTTCCAAATTCCAAATTTTCCAAATTTCCAATCAGGATCTCTCAGTATGGCCATATGATTGCAAAATGGCTGCCGTGCATCAGTCGGCTGGGTGCTAAACATCAGTGATGGTTGAAGTGAGTCCCCATCCCCAAATGTCCATTCAAAGTAAAATGTTACACGTGATTACACTGCTTTTCTGTATGCCCAAGCACATTGGTCACAGAATGCAAAATGACGGGCACCAGCTCTCTGAACTCAAAAAGAGAATGATATAACTACTGAAACACCATCCCCCGCAGGTGTGGCCTACACATCAGAGTGCTTCCTCTGCAAGCCTGGCACCTACAGCGCCAAAGCGGGCTCTGCCATCTGTGCCCCCTGCCCCCTCAACTCATACTCCAACAAGGGGGCCACCGTGTGCCAGCAGTGTGACTCGGACAAGTACGCAGGTGAGCCCACCTGTCGTCCCTACCGGCAAACACCGGGAACACAGAGAGTGCAGTTACTGTGCTCTTTTCCTCCAGAATGACACTGCCATCCCTGAGCACTGCCCCAGGCCGTCCGCATTCACATTTGGCAGACGCTCTTATTCAAAGCAAAGCCATCATAGTGCACATACTAGGGCCACATGAACAACAGTACATACCGAATATGAAAGTCCACCTCTGAGCGTGAGTCAGGTCATTGCAAACTGCTGTAATAACCAGTACCATACTGAGTGTGGAATAAGTGCTACAAAATAAATACCAACAAATTTCAAGTCAAAGTTAAGAACCGACAGGTCTGCAGTCGGATGTGTTTTATTTTAATTTAAAACAAAGATGTATTTTATTACAAGCACATTTCACAGGAATGAGCCTGCAATTACACGGAAGACTCAAAGAAAAAACTAGATAAACATGCTCAGATGTGGTGTTACGGCTGCCTCAGTACACTGTCCAGTTTGATCTGCCCGTTGTATTTTTTTTGTATGTGTTGACCATTTCCTTTGCTGCTTTCACTCCCGTCCCTGTGTTTCAGGGATCGGTTCTGGGACTTGCCAACTGCGGCCGGCGTGCACAGCAAACGACTATTTCTACACCCACACCCCTTGTGACTCCAATGGCCAGGTACTGTCAGAAAGGGGGCAGACTCTCTGTAATGGAAGGCCACACAGTGCAGGCTCCTGTTAAAGAGCACAGGAGACCTTAGCTAGATGTGAATTTGCCACTCACCTTCTTCTGATCCAGAGACACAGAGCGTAGCGCCACCACCTGCACTCTCACATGGATTTCACATATTACATGGGTCTGTTCCATTAGTTCATAATCACTTCTTTCTTAAACTATTACATGGCATAAAATGTGTTTTTTTACCCATTGTTTCCCTAATTGTGGGATCTTAAGAATATACAGTATGTCTGGCAGATGGTTCTCCTGTGTAAGAGCCCTGGTGATCAATGCAGTCATATACCTGAACTGTACTTCCTGCTCAGTACGCAATCACTTCCTCTTTCTTCCCATGTGTCCCAGACCCAGCAGATGTACAAGTGGATCGAGCCAAAGATCTGCAGTGAAAGTGCAGAAGGGGCGGTGAGGCTCCCAGCCTCGGGGGAGATGGAGAACTGCCCCCCCTGCAACCCGGGGTTCTTCCCCAACAACGCCTCTGTCTGCGAGCCATGCCCCCACGGCTCCTACTCCAATGGCACAGGTACGCACCCACCCCTGGGGTTCATAATTTCTTACAGCCCACCCTGTAGCCTCACAGCCTATCCCTGCATCCCCTTACCAGCTGGGTTAGTGCTGTGATTAAAACTTGTATTGTTGGGTTGTGTGAAATGTATGCGGTGCTATGACAGCGTACACAAATACGAGGGCGCTCTTGAGCAAGGAACATTAAGGTTACCCACGTGATCTCACCAGAAGCATAAAACCAACAGAACTGCAGTTTATTTTATGACATTGGCATAATAGCCATTCCATTGCCTGCCACTCATGTGAAACATCAAATAAAACAGAATTCATATACAAATGAACATGTGGATAATAATAATAATAATAATAAAATGCCCTCCCCATGTGTTTGCAGTCTGTGTCCCGTGTCCAGCTGGGACAGAGTCCATGCTTGGGTATGAGTATAAGTGGTGGAACAGGATGCCAGACAACATGAGGAGCTCGGTGTACAGCCGGGAGTATAGCGACTCCGAGAGGGACACAGGTAAGGGCCTCCTGTCTGTGGTACCTCTGTCCCCTCACAACGTAGGGTGCGGCTGTTTCAGTGGCTATCTAGATTCTAGATTTGCTCCCGTCTGACCCAAACAGCAAATGCTTGTTTGGGTGTCATTTCAGAGGGCACTGTGGGCATATATTCATACAGAAAACTAGAAGTGAAAATCAAACCTTAATGAAGCATGCCGATATTGTGACAGAGGTTAATGGTTGCGTATTTATCATTTTAGAACTTAGGCGCCATTCATTGGGGATAGTTCTGTCTCTTCATTGGGGATAGTTCTGTCTCTTCATTTGGGATAGTTCTGTCTCTTGCTGGGCGTGAAGTTGCCCCTGCATGCATTATCCACACTGCCTTGTTACTGTGGTGCGTGCTGTTCTTCATGCACTTAGAAACGTGCCATGCCTCTGTTGCTGTAATGCCGCTAATGGTAATAGGAATTTGTTCTCTGAAGTGAGCCGCTCTGTGTAAGAGCGTCTGCTAAATGACGTAATGTAATGTAAATGTAATGTAATCTCAGCTTTCAGATATTCTGTCTGTATAAATTAGTTTTTATGACCTTTCACCTTGTTTTCTGTCTTCATTAATCTCATGGTGTGGAGCAGAGTGAGCGTGGCTTGGTCTGAGTTTGTGGGAGTGATGTGCGTGGCTCTGGTTATTGAATGGCTGCTCACTGTATTGACAGCGTGGGAGGTGGCAGGAGAGTACATTTACACCACTCCGGGGGACCTGGACTCCGACTACATGATGCTGACGCTCTCGGTACCAGGGTACAGGTGGGAATCACAATGCCAGACACAGCTCCATCCCTATGAACTCAAAGATGTTTCAGAGTATTGCAGTCGGAGCTAGGAGACCCCCGGCTCCCATAAATGCAGTGCTTTACTGCTTGCTTCGAAAGTTATACCATTGCATTGTGCTCATTGGCTGCTTCCACCAGTATAAAGGGTGGCTTTGATGCCGCACAGAGATGCATAAGGCTCAGATGTCCATATTGTGCTTGAAAATGCATGGTACATTGCATTTCACATCCAGACATAAGGACATGTTTTCACCCTCTGTGTCTGTGGAAGCTGAGGAAATGATCCTGTGTCTCACCGGCTTCTTCTTCACATCTGTCTCTCTGGTGCCCCCTGCAGGCTGCCCCACTCAGTGGCAAAGAATGCAGACAGCACAGAACTGTCCAGGATCTCCTTTGTCTTTGAGACTAAGTGCACTGCTGACTGCGTGCTGTATTTCATGGCGGTGAGAAAGACAGCGCTTCTGTATAATTATCTTGTTCTCTTGGACTTGGTTTGAGCTTAAAGAAACATTCGCAGAAAATAGGACAAAGTAAGACATGATGTATGTCAATTCCAATATAACATCCCAGAACCGTACAGGGCACTGGTTATTAAAGTAAAAGCCTTTACTTTGTTGTCGTTTCCAAAAAGTAAAGCCGTGAAAATGACGATGCACAGAGAAGAAATGTACTTCTGTAAGTTAGCATGTGATCCATGGGAACGAGACCATTTTCATATCGCAGCGAATGCTTATGACATAAGTCCAGATCATATCCAGGCAGCAGCTCCTTGAGGCTTCGATGTTCCGTTAAAACGAGTTTTGGTGATGCTCCCCTCCAGGGGTACAGCGAGAGGAACAACGAGGTGGTGGAGCACTGGGGTGGCACCAGGGAGAAGCAGTCGTACTCCTACATCGTCAAGAGCAACCACACGGTCAGCTTCACCTGGGCCTTCCAGCGGACAGAGGGCTACACCACAGTAAGCAAAGCTACCGCCACACTCACATAATGTATTCACAATGCTGCCCTAACAATGTGGCAACGTCATGCGCAATTAGTGTTATTATTATAATTATTATCGCTATTATTGCTGTTGTTGTTGGCGTTATTATTACAATATTCTCTAGGACTGAGTCTGATTGGAAGGAGATCCAGAGACAGGCACCCGTGTCTGTTGCACTACATGTGGTTTATATTCACAATTATGAGTTAATGTGCAGATTTCTCCTGCACATTTCATAATTTTCACAGTTTTCACAATTCATAATTGATGACTCCTTCCCCATGTCATTTGGCCTCAGTCTTATCAGTGAGACACACTATCACAGCAGCAGTTTCAAAGCACTCTCTAAAGCAGCAGTGAATGACACAAGGTGCCTGCCATTCTCCCATATCACACATATCCCATTGTACTCCTGAAAGCCCCCCAGTAAATTAGTCTCATGCTGTTGTTAATTGGCTTTTATTGTAAGACGTTTCTGCAAGGGTGTCAATCAGGGGTTCTCTTCCTGTTATATTTCTCAGACATTTCCTTAGCTTAGATTTGTTACATGACCAGATTTAGTCACATGACCAGCCTTTGACACCCAAGTGGGTTAAATATAACAGCTGGTCATGGCTGAAATCTCTGCCCTGCTCTACTGCCCTACTCCAGGAGAGGCAGTACAGTTCCGACTTCGCCAAGATCTACGCCGTCCGTATCAGCAACGTGATTGGTGGGGTGGCCTCGCAGTGCCAGCGCTGTGCCCTGGGATCCTCGCAGTCGGGCTCCGCCTGCGTGCCCTGCCCACCGGGGCACTACCTGAACAACATCACTGGCGCCTGCCGGCGCTGCCCGCCGAACACCTTCATCAGACCCCAGCAGCCAGTGGGGGAGGGCGCGTGCATCCCCTGCGGACCCCACACCCACAGCAACAAGGCAGGAGGCGTCCCCTCTCGTAGTGCTCCTCCTTTCACCTCCTTCTCCTCCTCTGCTTCCTACTCAACGTTCTCTTCCTCCTCCTCATTCCTCCATGATCCATGGTGTGGTTTGTTTGCTGACTCTTGTACGTGCTTGTACAATACGTAAATCAGGGATCCTTAGTGTACTGAAGTCCGTGCACTCTTAGAAATGGTCTTTATGCACATACTGAGATCCTGCTTGTGCACATGCTTCCACGTTTTACTTGTGTTCTCACTGAATCACGCTCACTGCCTGTGTTCCAGCTCACTGCCTGTGTTCCCGCTCACTGCCTGTGTTCCCTTCCACTGTTTTCTCCCTCAGGCTCACTCGGCCTGTGTCAGCGACTGCCACTTGGACCTGCCGCAGGCGGGAGGGGAGATGGCGCATTACGACTTCTCCCCGCTGGCCAATGCCACCGTCTTTCAGAGTGGCCCGCGCTTCACCAGCAAAGGCCTGCGGTATTTCCACCAGTTCAGTATTGGCCTGTGTGGAGAGGAGGTAAGGGCACATCAGTGACTGCTTAATTAATGCTAGTGACTGACTTTCTCTCCCTGGACTTTTACTCAGAGTCAGTTATACCTGTGACCTACCAGCCAATCCTGAGCCACAGAGCAGTGCAGTAATAGATGACCTGGCTGTTACGTTGACAATTTTGGGTCCCAGGAGGGATCTGGTTCCAACTGTGGGTGGGACTGAAGGACTGGTCCTCTCGCTGTGACCCCCCAGGGCCGGAGTGTGGCGTCTTGTGTGGACAATGTGACGGAGAGCAGGAAGGAGGTTAGAAGTCATGTCTGCCAGGCCACCGTGGTGCCTTCAGATGTGAGAGGCCAGAGTGTGGTGTCTTCGCAGCCGTTCAGCATTGGTGACACGCTAATCGGTAACCAGTATGCCTAAGCCGCCACATTAGATACTGTATATGAGTAACCACTATCACTGTGACTAAACCATCACCACACATATGGTATATTGGTAATCACTGTTTCTAAGGCATCACCATGGATATGGTATGTTGGTAATCACTGTCACTAACCAATCACTACAGAGGTCAATGCCCTGGACCTGATGGCCTGTAACACAACCTGTAATTAAAAATGAATACCTATATGAAAAATGTCAAAATTAAAGGGCTTAGAGGACAGCTATTACTCCTCTGAAAATTTTCATTATTTTGCCATGCAATGATTATTTTTATTGTTATGAAATTCAGACCTTCAAAAAGCAATGTGTCGATGCATTGGCACCAGTACTTGTTTTTTTTTTGACAAATACTAGTTTCTGAGATGTTCTGTCAGGATGTAGATACCATGAGAAAATCAATGAGCTGTTGAGTTGGATTCTTGCCCTTTCCCTAGGGGTTACCACAGAGACGACATTGGATCAGGTCTCCTCCCCTACACATTACTTCCCCTTAGAGTCAAGCCTGCCAGATGTCATATTCTTCTACAGGTGAGGTGTCACCTTTGCTACTCAGTGTAGCTCCACACGCGTTTAAAGGATACTACATCAGGCTGCCAATCACAGTTAACACAGAAAATGCAACACAGTTTATTGCTAGTTGTTTTAAAGTGTTTAATTTTTGATAGTTATCTAAACTGGCTTAAATAAGCTATTAAAAGTTAAGTCCAAAAAGCAGAGTGGGATGGTTGGGGGCACTGTTACAGTAATACAGATGCATACCAATATATAAAGGAAACATCAAACAGTTTCCTCTTCAAAACATTGGACTATAGAATTAAATTCATCCCACAGAGATTACTACAAGTGACTTTAAATTTGACTGTACTGATGAGTGTGTGTGAGTCATCATTTGGCTGGCTGTGTTGGCAGGTCTGCTGAAGCAACAAAGGCATGTAAGAACGGGAGATCAACCACTATCAGACTGAGATGTGATCCTACCGTGTCTGACGAAGGCCATCTGTCTCTGCCCAGGTACAGAACTGACTGAATGGAGTGTTAATGACTGCTAAGGTGGAACCCGTATGTTTTCTCCCTTGTGAACTGTCAGGGTGAAACGTGTGGCTAGAGTTGCCCCCAGTGGTGAGAAAAAATGACTGCAGCCAACGGAAACCGTCAGATCTGACGCAAACAGCATTGTAATTACTGTAATTGTATTAGTGAGCATAAATTTAGGTATCAGCACAAAATAAGAAGACAAAGTAGAGCAGATTCTCTCAATAACTACCAAATTTCTCACAAGATCCATCAGTCATTGACTCAAATGACAAAGTAGCCTTACAGCAGAAATGTTCACAAAGCTCTTGTTTTTCCTCTCCGCAGTAACTGCTCTGAGGGTACGTGTGATGGGTGTTCTTTCCACTTCCTGTGGCGGTCGAAGCACGCCTGCCCGCTCTGTTCTGAGAGCAACTACAAGGAGATTGTGAGCGCATGCAGTCAAGGAATCCAGGTAGGGCTGCCCCAGCCGTCCATCACCTCACCTGGGTGTTGTACACCTGAGCAATTGTTTACATGTGGCTGTAAAAATATCACCAGGTATGAAGTCATAGGTATATCAGACCTGATGCAAAGGAGCAGCATGATTTCACATTAGAATCTTGAAACAAATATCACTTACCACAGAATTTCTTGTTGTAATCAAAACACAGGATATAGGTGTGAGAACCCCTAAATCTTATGTCAGGCAAAGGAGGACTGAAAGTACAGGAGATTTAGCTGTAGTTGTACCTGTACGCTATCGCATGTTACTCCAAAATTTTGCGCATGTTATGGGTTTTACAAGGTTGATAAGATACTGATTGTATATGTGGGATAAAGATGTTGTCTTTATATTCTCTGGTTTAAAATTTCTTCGAAATTGCCCAAAGAGGTTCTGGTCACGGTGCACATAGCGCTCCGTGTTATTTTCCTCTCTTCTGCTTCCTCGTGCTTTGATTTCTGTCTGTCACTTCATCCTCCCTCTCTTGTTCTGTTCCATCTTAGGGGACTCACAGTTCTCTACAGTCCCCGATCAATATTTTTTTTTTTACTACTGTGTTGCAGTCAGATCTGTGTGTTGTGTTCAACAAAACCTTGTATTTTCTAAAGTGTAATTGATTGACCGGTTGACTGCCTGATTGGCTGACTGATGTGATTGATTGATTGATTAACAGATTGATACATTAATTGACTGCGTGACTGTCTGATTGGTTGGCTTCTGGACTGAGTTACTGGCTGATTGGTTGGTTGATTAATGGAGGGTGTTTTGTGTGCCTGTGTGTGCTGCAGAGGACCACCTACGTGTGGCAGGAGCCCCAGCATTGCACAGGCGGGGTGTCCCTCCCGGCACAAAAAGTGACCGCCTGCGTCACCCTGGACTTTTGGCTGAAATTCGGGGTGTCCACCGGGACTGTCGCTGCCCTGCTGCTTGTCTCCATCAGCTGCTACTTCTGGAAGAAGACACGCAAGTAAGTATCTCTGTGTGTGTGTGTGTGTGTGTGGCTCTAGTAGCTGCATCACCCTCAATGATAACCAACAGTGAGTGAGCTTAAGAGTGAGCCTGAACAGGGAACAGCAGTGAATGATTATTATATCGCTTTATGAACAGGGAACAGCAGCGTGTGATGACGAGATCACTGTGTGAGACATGAACAGTAGTATGTGCTAGAGAAATTGTTCTATTTGCAGTGAACAGTTGTGTGTGATGAACAGATTTCTGTAAGAGCAATAAATGGTAGCATGTGAGGGTGAGTCATAAGTGCATTACATAATCAGAAATGTATAACGATGGTGAAAGTTGCCACTGTGGACTGAAGACAAAGTCGCAAGACCAAAGACAACATGCTGACAGCACTGCACTTTGTCTGAAAAAATAAATGTTGTAACCTAATCAATTACAGCCAGGCTGTAATGACCGAGTTTGCGGTGATGGAAAAGAACAGGTGTTTTCTATGTGAAAAGTGTTTAGTGAATGATGTTTTTGAGAGTGTTTAGTGCTTGGTGTTCTGGGGAGTGTTTAATGAACATTACTGGATGTGTTTAGTGGTTGATGTTTTTGGGAGTGTTAGGTGAATTATGTTTATGTGAATGGTGTCTTTTGAAGAACTCTATGTAGTGATGAGTGTGTCAAGCAGAGAAGTCTTCATGACAGTATCAATGTTCTCTCTCTCTCTTTCTCTCTCTCTCTCTGCAGGCTGGAGTATAAGTACTCCAAGCTGATGATGAGCGCTGGGGAGAAGGAGTGTGAGCTCCCCACCGCGGACAGCTGCGCCATCATGGAAGGAGAGGACGCTGAGGACGACCTCATCTACCTCACCAAGAAATCCATCTTTGGAAAGATCAAGTCCTTCTCCCGAGAGGTATGCGCCCCACTTGTGTGTGCTTTGGGGACTGGGCTTGTATCCAGTAAGTTGCAGGTTCAAGTCAAAGTTGGAAGCTGCTTTACCTCCCTAGAGAAAAGTACTTTTGTCTGAATTGCCTAGGTAAAAGGTAGTGGGTGTCGCATTAAACAGTGCACATGAGTTGTACATAAATGTGGAATAGGAAAACTGCATAGGACATGAACTAAATAAAATTGCAAGAACTGAATGGCTGCAGGGATTCATGTGTATATACAGGACCTACACTGGACTCTGTGTCCATTTCAACTAAAAGGAAATATGTTCCTTTGATACTGTATCTTTGACTGAAGATTTGTTCAAATCATTCTGAACAATTATGTAATGGAAAAAGTATCTTTAGCATGAAGAAAGGGTAGTGTGAAGAAGCTTGTCTCTTTATAATTATTTGTTACTTACTGATTTCTCTCCTGCAATTATTTTGTGTAGTAGCTCGCTATGCTGCTCACAGAAGTTCCACTAGGTGGCAGTACAAATTACTCACATAAGTCAACATCATGTGCCATCATATAATTGGCCATGACATCTGAAATCCTTAATACAAACTGCATGGTGTTGTTTGTACATTAATAATATATTAACAATTTGTTGAGATGCAACCAGTCCATGGATTACTGGTGTTATTTGATTATCTATAATGAAACACATCAGTGAGTGAAATTGCAGTGCTGACTGAAATTGCATGTGCTTCCACAGAGGACGTCTGACGGGTTTGACTCGGTCCCTCTGAAGTCGTCTTCAGGCCTGGAAATGGAGATGAGCTAGAGCGCGGCTTCTACGTCTCAGGTGGCTTTCTCCTTCTAGTGCAAACACGGGTCAACATCTGGCCTCGGAAAATAGCATCATGAGAAAATAGCTACAACGGTACAGGATCATGGGAAAAGACTCGATGAACAGACAATCCTGGGCTCTCTGTAACTCCCCCTTTTCGCACACAGGTCATTTTCATTGCTATTATCAATAATAAAGATGTTCATTTTTTTGTACGTATGCATTTGGCTCACTAAGCCACCTGCGGCTTCTGGGGATTTACGGGTAAAAATTTTCGGGGGGTTTTGCGGAGCGCCTCACCACAACCTTAACCACAACACTGCTGCTCCTCTTAACTTTATGTTGATTCACCTGCATGAAAAAGGCACAGCGCTGAAAACGCGAGGTGAGCTGCTGTCACCACGGTGTTAGGAGAATGTTAGATGCCAGCCGAGTGATGGCCCTCTGCCCAGATCACTGTGTCTCTGAATATGCCTGTAAGGCTTTAAACTGGAGAGATACACATTGTTGCTTGTTACTACTAAAGCAGAGAGGTGAATGCTATTGTGAACCAAAAAAATATTTAAATCACTAAAGAGGAAGGTCAAATTATGTTTTTTTTATTATTGTTTTGTTTCATCAGAAAAATGTTGGAAAGAAATTTCATTTCAAACGTGTGTGTGTGCGTGTGTGTGTGTGCGTGTGTGTGTGTGCGTGTGTGTGTATACATGTCTCAAGCGATGGCTGATATGCATTGAATTCTATGTGTTGTATTTTTTTTTTTTACTACAACCCAGTTTTGTTGTTTTGAAGCTAGAATGGGTGGATTTTACCTTTCTCTGCTATAGTTTGAGCCAAAATGATTGACCAGGTACTCTTAACAGGGCATCCAGCATGCTGATTTTGTCAGGTCCCTGATCTGTCCTGCCAATGGTCCTGTTTAAAGTGTTGCAAATGTTATAACAAAATGTCAGGAAAATGTATTCTTGTGAAGTGGCAAGGAAAAACATATTCATTCTACAGTATGTGTGTGGCCCATTGCTTTCAAAGATCTCTGGCTGGCCCATAGCCTGGAAACATGGTGCCTCACTTTATTACATCATAAACCACTTACATGTTCTAGATAATGACATTGGCCTGTACAATGGCCTATACTCTAATAAAATTTTTTATGTGTTTTTGCATAGGAATTGCCAAATTGCCTTACAACTAAAGCTTTATCCTGTCTCTGCGTGCATTTAACTGCAATGCAGTAATGTTTTTGGACAATCTTGTGTTCCCACATCTGTGTGGATGTGTGAAAGAAATTTGTCTATTTGTCATCTGTCTGTATCTTAAGATTCCTTGAATAAATGTGTTTTTGTCAATTTTCCTTCTCATTGAACTCCAGTGTGAGAAAGATCTGGTTATTTTTGCTCTGGATTTATGACTGGGAAACTGTTTGAGACATCTACAGGTGGATTTCAGTAACAGCCTGAAAGCAAAGCATCTTTGGTCATGGGCTGAAGGCATACCTACCAGGTCTCAAACAAAATCTTTGTGAGGCGCACTGCAATCTACTGTATGTTTCACTCACAAGCTTAAAAGGTCTCATCAAATATGGCTGAGGAAGCTGCTTCCCAAAAGAATACATTGTATTATGAGTGAGATACACAACATTTCAACCCAAGAAGCACCAACACAGCAGTTGTTGTAGGACTAGTTTGATAAGATGCACCCCTGGGATTTTACAGTTAAACGTGCATAGAAACGATACAGAACTAGCACAAAGAAAGCTATGGCACTCTTAAAAAGGCAACAAAAGTCTTCAGATCCTTTGTCAATTGCTCCTCTTTTCAGCTATGCTAATTTTGGCCTTTGCTTTGGAATAAGCACATTGCCGTTGTTCAGAGGATGTTTGGCATACAGTAAGCCACATAGTCATCACGAGTGATTGAGTATCTTTTAGTTATAGACATGCAAAGTACAAATGGACATGCACACTTTCTGGTGACAGGCTCCTGACTTTTACTCAGTTCATTTTGGTAGTATTGACTAGTGTGGTTAAATATTCAGGGGAAATACCAGTTCCCTCCTTATTTGTATCAGACATTAAGTCATTCCAGATCCCGTCATTGCAGTGTTGATATGAGCATAGGATGGCAGCTGTGTAGCACTAGGTCAATATGTAGGGACTGCAGAATAATCAATATTTCATCTTCATTTGACATTTGAACATCTCATTCTCAAACATAATCACCAGTTATTAAACAAGCACCAATCATGCACCGTTGTGTGTGCACCGAAGTCCAGCACACTAATAACAATGTGTGTGTCTTCATGTTTTTCATTGAAGCTTTCAATTAACTATTAGTTCTTTTTCCCTAATTACGCTCTCGGCAACATTCCGCAAATATCCTCGAAACCTTTTACAACGAAAAATTCGGCGTTCAAAGACACGCTTCTCACGTATGCAGCGCACGCCTCAACACCTCGCGAGAGTTGGTGTCTGGGGCGCGCCTTGGTGGTGGCTGGCGCGCGCGTGGGCAGTGACTGTAGAGTTAGGTTAGGGGAGCGCTGCGGGGGAGGCTGTGCATTGCTTTGCCAGTTCCAGCAACGGGAAATTACGCGATAGACTAGCTGCTTCGAAAGAAAGGTGCACAAATAGCGTGCAAGTCCATTCACTGTTTCGTTGCGTCCTTCATCGGGATCATATTTGCGTGCCCAGTGATCATTTTGGCTGCCTAGCCACTTGTTTTTGTTTTGTTGCATGTAGCTCACCTCTTCAATTGACCAAAGAAAAGCAGAAGTTGCAAACTTGCTTGTTGGCTGCTGTTGCTGCGACCTGGACTTGCTGTTCTGCAGATATGTCGCAGAAAGAGAGACCGACTTTCTACCGGCAGGAGCTGAACAAGACGATATGGGAGGTCCCGGAGCGATACCAGAGTTTGTCCCCAGTTGGGTCTGGTGCTTATGGATCCGTATGGTAAGTTAAATTAGGACGCGCTGTCTGCACATGTACAACTTGTGAGCTTGCTAGCTGGCTACAAACGATATTGCTGTCTCACTGGGGGCCTGGGTGGTAGCTAGTTAGCTAGCTGGTTTAGTCAATCAAAGCAGTACTAGCCAGTGACAAAACATGGCTAGCTACATAGCGTGCGAGGCCCGCGCCGGCATGGGAATGCTGTATAGGTTTTGTTTCAGCCAGGCTACTGACTATCTATAAACATTTATTATCTTTTTTCATAAATGTTGCACGAGCAATACTGAGCAGAAAAAGAAAGTATAGAACAGTAGTCTGTCTCCGTGCGTTGTTTATTGCAGGGTTCCAGGCTTTGTAGAGTTTAAGTAAAACATGCCTTCATTTTATGAAAGTTTTTTGGCATTATTTTTAACATGTGCATTGTTTGGGAAGTCAACCTAAGTCGACCCACATACGATCATTTAATATATGAGTATTATGCTAGCTAGATAGCTAACCACCATACATTGTAATATTTTTTGCACGCTTTGAGCGCGGTATGTGTGAAGGGTTGTTGTTTGTTTTAGCGTAATGTAGATCCTAATTTTGCAACCTGCAGTTGTTTACACTGTATTAACCTGCTGTATATCGAGTAGGAGATGGTTTATTGGCTAACGTTACATAGTCACACGGGAATGAATTCACAACATCGCAGCCTGCGAACCGAAGAGTGGGGTTTTTGAGGTCGTGGCTAAATCGCTAGCCAACCACTTTAAGGTGGTGATATATTTGGACTAATCGCACTGTACAGAACGTTTTGGCCCGCGAACTGAAATGGATGCCACGTTGTAATCTGCACAGAGATAATCAAATGCAGTACTTAGCAAGCAAGGCACAGCGTTTCCGCGCTATATTCCTGTAGTGAATATGCGTAATCAAACTGGACCCCAGTCCTAACAGACTCTCGGCTTTGTGCACCTTACGCCGAGACTTTGGTTCAGTCGGTTTCAAGCAGCATTATTACATCTTGCAATCCTTTGTCACGGGATCGTGCAAAATACTTGCGAATATACAGTATTACCTACGTTAGGTGTTACTCTAAGCGAGACTACTTTGTATTTTAGTTTATGTTACGGTATTGCAGGCTTTGTATGCGTGAAGTTCAAGTAACAAAGATGAGACTGTTTGGCAGTTGAGTCTGCCCGTATTGTGCACGCTGTGGACATCTGTTGATGTAGGACTACGCAATGATGTCACCCGGGTTTGTCAGCTATGACTCATAGTTCCAGGATAGGGTAGAACTCTGACTGGTTGGTTAAAGTGTCCTTACGACGCCTCTTTGGGAACGGTCCGTGTTCAGCGATCATCAGACGGCACACCCGTAAAGT
This sequence comes from Megalops cyprinoides, assembly GCF_013368585.1. Classification (NCBI taxonomy): domain Eukaryota; kingdom Metazoa; phylum Chordata; class Actinopteri; order Elopiformes; family Megalopidae; genus Megalops; species Megalops cyprinoides. The sequence continues at coordinate 11,833,785 of NC_050589.1, forward strand.
AATGAAATCACAGGGTTTTCCTGGAATACGAGATGTCTGAAAACACGCGTGTCTTGACTGCACAGAAACGTACACAGAATTACGTAACATTTCGTATTTTTCAAATGCGATTGTGACCCGACGGCTTTAGGCGGCATTTCTACCTAGTTCTGCCAGTGTTCACGGGGACGTCCTCCCAGAAATCATGATTTCCACACAGTGCTCTCTTTATCGGCACGGTATGCATGGACTGGTCTTTGGCTGACCTGACTATTGCACCACTGTCCGCCCCCCCCCCCCCCCGAACATGGCTTGGATCATGTCTAGTTTACACAGCATCTCTTTCCCTTCTCACCATATTATAAAATGGTTCCATGATGTTCCATTTCATTTTGGATCATAGGTCATTTTTTTGCAGTGAACACAATTTCCCTCCTGTTCATTTATCTGGCTAAGCGAACTGTGCAGTCCGACATGATGCAGATTAACCATTTGTAGCCCACTTTGATCTTAAAATGTTCAGATAAGGACACATAGGAGCTTTTTCCCCTGGCTTGTCTTAATGGCTTTGACCACAGGCTGGTGAGTGAGTTCAGCTGTTTCCATCCTGTCCATTTGAGATACAGTGATGTTGTGTGGACTTCCAGTCCCGGGCAGTCACCCGAAGTCGTGCTGTGTGATCCGGACTAACATGCTGGAATGCTGTTGGCATGCTTGCCCTCTTTTTGAGTTGTTCTCCAGGCCACCGCCATGTCTGTGTCTTGTTGAAATAACATTGCTTTCTTCTTCTTAACATTGAGAGCCTTCAATGGATATTTTTTGTTCATCCTACCAGCAAGTCATTTTTACCTTTTTAAATTGACAACACAGGTCTCGGTGTGTTAGAACGTGTACAAGATGGTGGGAGGGGGTTGGCACTCACAGGGTTTGTGAGCACGGTGAGGCAATCTGATTGGTGCGGGAGGGGGGGTGAGTGCATGATCTCAGCTCTGCAGGTGAGGTAAGAAAGCTGCACTGGCATTAAGATCTGGCAGCGTGACAGAAGGCCAGGTCAAATGACAGTGTCCTCACGGTCACCGTCCTCAGTGCAGCTTTACGAACAGTTGTTATGATGAAAGGCCGCTCTCGGACCTGAACTTAGATCCAGGCCCGTGGACTATTTTCTAATTAACTCTCATCCGTGTTTCAGTTCAGCAGTTCAGCTGCTGCTGTTAATGCCAGAGGTTCGCCAGCGGTATACCCTGGAATTAAGGGTTATAGGTAGAAACGGATGGCCAAAACCGTGGAGAGGAAAAAAGGTCTCACAGGTGGCAGGTGATAGCACTGCAGAGAGCAAAGCAACGTTTTTGCTCTTTTGCCTGTGCGGCAGCCCCTGGGAGCTGGAGCTGAGACTGAGATACAGAAACAGAAAAGCACAGCACAGTCATATGATGCTTTTGTTAAAGGTCTTAGGAATTGTTTCTGAAAACAAAACATTTCATTTATAGTTGCCCGTTGATGTTTCTAGACTGTTTGCTCACAAGCCAAAACAGCACTTCAAAAGTCATGTAAGCCACACCATTCCAGATAACCAGTACTGCCAGCTAGTCATTGCTGGGCACAAGAACATATAATACAAACCACCCTCAATTCATAACGTATTGCTGCAGTCGCATTCAAAAACCACCCTAGAAACTAGCTAAATATGCAAGTTGCTCTTTATAATACACATCACTCTTGTAATGCAGTGCTGCTAATCCAATTAGAAATACTTGAAGACAAGATGTATCTGACAGTAATTACAATCAGGCATTTCATAGCTCTAGCAGAATACATTGACAAAGCATTTCATCATTTAATTACAACCATTTTGCTAACATGGTGCACAGCATTATTTTTAGGTTAGTCACTGATGAACACAGCATGTAGCTAGCCATCCACATGTTAAAAATGGCAGAAATACTATTGGTAGCCCCTTATTTACACACTGTTGCATCAGAAATGCCGTTGCTTCTCAGATTTGCAAAAGGAGTGGTATCCTGACTTTTGTGCAGCTGTGCTGGGCCTTTAAGACTTGATCACAGACCAGACTGTGGGGAAAATGGGTAAATGATGTCTTTAGTGATATCCATAAACTCCCATACGACTCCCTGCTGGCAAATTAAACTGTGCGCTCCAGTTAGAATACACCATTTATTTTGGTCTCACAACCATCCTCTGCCAAGCTTGCAAAAGCCAATATAATTTAAATTGAAGTGGAAACCTTAGGAACTGGCCCCTGTTAAACCCTCTGTGTTTGCCAGAAAGTCGTATCTTGGAACCTCAAACTGGCCCACTGCTGGAGTTGTAGAGTTCAGGATTTTAGTCTCAGATTGAAACCAGCTGGTGTGTCATCACTTTATAAAAACAGTGAAATGGTGAGAGTTTATCCTCCAATATCCTCCTGTTTTGCCATGCCATGCGTTTAAACTCTCACCATTTCACTGTTTTATATAGTGAGAGTTTAAATGCATGGCATGGCAATATCCTCCCGTTTTGCACCCCCCCCCCCCAACATTGTCCTGAAATGTGTGCCCTTAATTGCATATGAGGGCAGAGGTCTAATGTGTACACCTAATGTCTCATTACAGGTGATGGCAACCACCATGCACCTGCAGGCAAATGTAAATGGGGAGGGAGTGCTTTTCCTTGTGTCTGGCGCCTAACTGAGACTGACAGCTGAACTTGTCTTGACGAGCACGTTCTCAGATAATACTCGGTGTTGAGTTCGGTGCCTGCTGAGTATTGATATTTGAGCACTGCCCCGTCACTTGCACTGAGAGGGGTCTCCCCCTCTCTCTCTGTGCCTGTAGACCCCTGGAGAGAAGGGAGAAGGGGAGAGAAGCTGCATTTGTGTGCGTTTGTACAGGGGTATGCTGATGAAATATCAGTGGTTGCTTTGCAAGCTTCTCCTGCCTACACTCTTACAGATATGCATTGACCTGAATAAACTCTTTTGCTTTTTTTTGTTGATGTTAACTGACAGGAATTTGAATCCTGATTTGTGCTTGGGCAAGGTCAGACATTTGGCTTCATTCATGCCTGCATGTTTACTCTGAGGTGTCCTGAAAAACTGACCTGAATATCCACAACTTCAAAACTATTGGGTCATTTTCGAACCCTTCACATAATTCCCTCTACACGTGACCCTTTGTCACCAGGTCAGTTTGATTGCAGACATTAAAAATGTACCTTTGACTTTCAGATTTAAACCTTACGTGGCATTTCCTTCAGTTAAGTGAAGTTTTGTGCAGTTGCAGTTGACTCCAGGACAGCTGTGCTCAGCACCCTTGAGCACAGTGTGGGCGCGGTTTGTTTATGAACACAGTCGTAGTCAGCCCCAAGCATCGCAGTCAGTGTCATGCTGAGGGCTCTGTACTCTCTGTCCCCCAGCTCCTCCTAATTGCTTCCTGTGGTATCATGGATTGGGATCCATGTGCAGTAAAGATTTCCTGCATAACCAAGTGTAAGGCTGCAGGATTGGCTGGGTTGGATTCCAGAGAGGCATTCAGTGCCTCACTGTGCTGGGCTGCATGTTTTTGGGGCAGTCTTTGCTTGTATTATCTTTTTTTCCTCTGCTAACCTCCCTCCACTGCAGAGCCCCTGATCATATATACTTTTCTCTTGTTGCAATTTAGAGCCCATGGGGAACTGTGAAAAGACTTTTGTTAATACACAAATGACACATGGTCAGATGTGGTCTGACATTTTCTGTAAGTGCCGTTATTCACGTGGCCTTTGCTGTATCAGTTGCCCTGGATAAAAGCGTCTGTCGAAATGACTGCATTTAAATGTTGGACATCTATCTGTGGACATGGAATTTCTGTTTGGGCTCAATGGGGCATCTTGTTCTGCTTTGTTGTACTGTTTAGTGATAAGTGTGTTAATAACCGCGCAGTCCATGTATTTGGTGAAATCTCTTATTTGCTGGAATATTAAGTTACTTATTTGCAGGGCAGTAGCCTGTCTTCATGAATCCCAGTTGTAGTAGGCTGGACCTGACACATGCACTCCTATCTGAGTGCCTGCTATACTCTCACAGGAAACCAAGTCTGTAATGATACAACAAGCCCTGTCAGTGTCAAGAAATATGCCGTCCGACCGCCTGATTACAGGATGCAGGAAATTCAAAGACGGCTCCGTTTGATGCCGTCCTTGGAACTTTAAGCAATCTCTGAAACGCTTTTTGCAAAAATTCAAAGGAAGCCTGAAGTGCCTGTTCCCCTCTGAAACTGCAATATGTCTGTCTGCTTGTCTGCGTGTGTGTTTATGTGCGAGAGAGAATGAATGGCTGTATTATCCAGCTTCTTAGCCGGGGTCTAGCTGCTGGGAGGGATGCTTGATGGGAAGGCGGGAATGGTGTTGGTTCCTGGCGTAAATGGCAGGCTTGAGGTCAAAGGCGGGATTCTTGAGGAATATAATGTAACAGTGTCCGGTCAGCCGCTGTGTGGCTGTTCTGTCTGTCGCCGCGTCTGCACTCCCGTGACTCAGACTCGCCTTGGAGAGCTGCCTCCCTTCCCCACGCGCGTGACGCGCTGTCGTATAGCCAGTGCGGTCGGAGACGAAGTGCGCAGCTTGGCGCGCTGACAGAGGTGCGTCCCACAATCACTGGGCTTTTCAGAGGCTCCGTAAGAGGTGCATTCAGAGTTGTCGAGTCCGGGGGTGGGATTTCTAGCTGTTTGTGCTTTGAACGCAAGGCACAAAGTTTGCAGTGTGGCGTTCCAAGCCAGCTGAGCACGCTCTGATGGTGCTGAGGCTTTGATTTATGTGCTGTGTCTGAGTCACAGAGGAAGCAGTGCAGCTGCATTGAGAAAAGTTGTGGCACACTTTGAATATTAAATCACACACATTGCCCACCATCCCTAGATTCAGGAAACATTTCCATTTAAATGTTATCAGTGTAGTCATTCTAATGATTCATTTCCATTTGAGCTGCTCTGATTTCACCTGATTTCACCACTGAAAGCACTAAAAATGTACTAAAAGATGCCAAAATCAACAAAATGTATAGCTTTTGGGGAGAAACAATTGTTAATTTTGACAAATTATGCTTTCCTAAAATGCTAGGTTGATGACTATTAGTTGTAATTTCTCTAGTTCTGTATTTGAAATAACTCCTTTGAATGGAGTCGTGTGTGATTTTCCCCTTCTAACCTTTAATTAAAAACAAACCGTTGGCACATCAACGCATCCTGTAGGGACAGAGCAGGGTGGAGCAGTAAACTCCTGCATTCCTTTTGCCTGATGACTTTCACAGCAGGTAAAGACACCTGCCGCCTTAGTCTGAGAGGAATCTGTGCAACAGACACAGTGACTTAGAGAAGAGAACCTTCTCTAAGTCACTGTGGAACCTGCACTGCTTCCAGAAGGGCAGGGCTTCTGTTGCTGTTGGTGCCTGGAGCATTTTGGGAAAATTGAACTGGGGCTCCTCTCACATATCCTGTTTTGCTGGATCCTTCTTAATAAGTATCTCGTATAGTTGTGGTTTCACTGAGGTCAAGGGTAAAATGATGCACGGTCGTTCCCACGATGGTCTGGTCGACTAACTGTCCTCTTCCTGGAGGAATTTCTCTTCATTCTCTCTCTCCTCTAAGCTTGTGAGTTGCGGTTGTTGGATTTAATCCAAGTGTTTTTGAGGATAAAATGAAGAATCCAGAGAAACGGAGTGAACGGAGCAGGCCTATGGTTTCATTGGTTTCAAACTACACGTATCTTGGGAAGACTGCATGTGAGAGGCTGTGGAATCTTGGCTCTGTGTAGCTGTCATGCCTGAAAGACTTCTGACTGACGCTGTGGCTGCTTCCACTGGAAGGGAAGTGGCTGAAGACAATGAGGTGCAGTTTTCCTGCGTCAGTCAGTCTTTAGGAGAGAAGTGAAAGTGTATGCTGCCTCTAACGTACGGCCTTTCCAGGACGGATGTACAAAATTTGTACTTTTCGTGCCGAGCGTTGTGTTCCTGGTTTCAGTACTTCAAAAATGCAGGCAGCTGCATGTTTTTGAATGGAACTCTACAAGTGTTTTTTATTTATTTATTTTTTTTTAAATAAAATCCAAGTTCATTTTGTTTATTATATATAAAAGGCAAATACTGACTAGCTGTAACTGGTGTATTATTCAGTAGGAATTTGTATTTTGATTAATTTCATTCCATTCATATTATATTAACTCTTAAGATGTAATATTAAAATAATTGAACCGTGTTTCCCCTCCAAGCAGCTCGCCGCAGAGACATCTGCTTTTACTCTGAAGCAGGAGTGCCACTAATACAAAGGAGTCAGCTTCTAGTGTAGGCTTGCTTCATTACATTATGTGAGAAAGAATAAAATCCTGTAGGGCTCAGTGGAATCTAAATTGCTTAATGAATGTGATTTTCTTTGTGCACGGTAAGCTGAAGGGCTTGAAGCTGTTGGCAGGCAGTGGTTTCACAGGTGTCTGTGCAGTAAAGGGGGTAGCCGTCAGACTTCCTGCTCCCGCTGCTCATTACTTCCTCATTGCACCCTCCGCTGAGGTCAGGCAACATGGGAAATCTCGACTTTCCATTACGTAATAGCCGAGCTGCTGTGTGGTGGTAACCAGGAAGTGAACCCCTCATTAAAAGCAGAGTGGAAAGGAACAGTTATTGGCCAGGCCCTCAATAGGAGCATTTCCCCCGAAAGCTATCTGCTGCTACCTCATTATATTTGAGGACTGAAGTGGATAGCCGTGCAGGCCGCTGTCCTGTATTAGAAAGTAAATGTTCCCAGCTGAAGGCTAATTGCCCGTCTGTTACTGACTCTTCAGCCTGTGAAGCTGGGCTGCATTGGGATTCCTGATTTTCCTTGAATGGTTGAGTTTGAACAGCTCAAACCAGCTTTCCAGGTTTAGCCCTAATACTACCGGCGTTTTTTTGTGAGGGCCTTAAAACTAACATGAGAAGTCAGAATCAGAAAAGGTGTAATTGAATAACTAAATCGGTAAATGTTCTGCCCTTCAGTCTTTTGTTTGCATTAGTAGGTTATTTTTTTAAAACCGGTCCGGGCTGCCTCTGTATTTCAGTCACAAGTCACGGCAGGAAGGAATGCATTCCATTCCATTTGCTTAGCAGAGGCTCTTACCTAGGGTGGCTTACATAGTTTAAAGTTTTTACATGTTATCCATTTATACAGCTGGATATTTACTGAGGCCATTCAGGGTAGGTACGCTGCCTAACAGTACAAGCAGTTACAGCACAGTGCTGCCCCTTGTGAATGCCTGAACTGAATTCAGCCCATTCGGAATGGTTGTCTTCTGATAACTGATGGGCCTTGGGAACTCAGCGTTGCTGTAAGAATTCTGCATGTAGTAGTGCCTGGATATAGGTTTTGTGAATTGGAACTTTAAATCAGGGTCTAATCAGAGGCTGAAATCTTGCCCAGTTTTGAGTTCCTGCTGACTGAGGGTAACCCCCCTTGACCGTTTGCTCGTGTTTTTTTTTTTTTTTCTTCCCCCGGCAGCTCGGCTTACGACGTGAAGACGGGCTTGAAGGTGGCGGTGAAGAAGCTGTCGCGGCCGTTCCAGTCAATCATCCATGCCAAGCGGACGTACCGGGAGCTGCGGCTGCTCAAGCACATGAAGCACGAGAATGTGAGTCCTGTGCTGTGTGACTCCGGGTAACTGGGACTCTAACCACGCCAGGCTGTTTCACGCCACAAAACCAGGGTGCTATCTGTGACAGGCCAGTCAACCTGGGCTTTGACAGCGCTAGGCTGCCTCTTTACAAGAAACACAGGGGAGCCGTCCACACTGTCAGGAGTGGACTGTAGTATTGCTTCAGTGGATTTATTATATAGCAGAGTTTGGATAGAAAAAATGGCCCCATTGGAAACCTTCTTGAAACTGACACTCTCTAAGGCTTGTCCTCTTTAGAGTGAGTACTGCACATGGTGTGAGCTCATGAGCTAAAGCAATTCCACCCTGCTAGTGGCCTGTTCTTCACGTCGGAGTGGGAGGATGGAGACGCTCTCCCCACGGTGCTGTCCTCAGTGATATCGGGCAGGGCAGCCAGGGTTAGGGGGGATGCCGTCTTAGGAAGTGCTTTGGCAGTGGTCTTTAGTGTGCGCTGGAAGGTGGCCAGAGACTTTACTTTCCTGACTGCTGTGGGACCACAACACAGGGCCCAGAACAGACAGGGGGCATGATCAGGATATGGGAAAAGCCAGGCCTCTGGAGTTTGCAGAATGAAGTGGTCTGGCCAGGATGTATGGTCTGGTTTGATATGGAGGTGCAGGTCTCCTCAGTAATGTAGACCAGTGTTGGTAGACCATTACCTCTTCAGTTTAGTGGATTTACAGGAGTCCACTGGGAGGGGTGTCTGGCGAGAGGGGAAATGGCTTTTGTTTGTGCAGCAGCTGTGATGGTTATATCTGAATATCTGGATATCTACAGATCGCTGTGGTATGTGGAGCAGAGAGTCACCCACAAGTGAAGGTGCAGTGTGATGTTCACTGCTACCAGGACCCTTAATGCATGGTGTACATTATTGTCCAGAGATCCCCTTTATGTAAAAGGTTACAATCCAAAGGGCTCTGTACTGTGATCAGCAACAGAGACCTCTGCTCAGAGCTGGGAGTGCAGTGTGCAGTTTTTGTGTTTCGTACTGAGCGCTGATCACAGATCTGCATTGTGGGGCTCCTGAATAGCTCAACTGGTTAAGGTGCTTGTGCTGAGCACATTTTGAGCCTGAACCAGGTTCAGTACTGAGCTGTGTCATTTGCTGAGAACAGGTGGGAGTCCACAGCAGGGGGACATACTTGGCATCATTCTGTCAGGGGTAGGTAGAGTTATTTTGGCCATGGTCATCTCCTCTCACTGCTTGTTACCACCCACTAGTGGCTGATATGGTGCTTGTTAGTTACTTTGGTAATGTCTGTGGAAAGGCTTCAATCCTCACTTTGGCTTATGGTGAAAAATAGCTGCATTGTGGCTGCATTTGAGGATTGCTCTTGTTGTTGTTTGCGGGTGCTATAGAGCATTGTGCTCATGCTTCAGGGCTCCTGCATGATTATGATGAGATGTTGCATTGAAGACAGAATCCAAAGATTGAAAAGAGGAAAAATGTGCCAAGTAAGCGCTGAAGAAGAGATCTGTGTTGCTAAGAGGAAAAGAGATCAGTCACAGCAAGAGGAATGGTAATGCAGTCTGAGCCTTGGAAGAGTGTGTACCTGATTCCTCTGTTACTGAGGGTACATAGATTATTCCTCAGTTGAATCCCCTCCAGCCACCAGACGTCTGGGTGATGAGGCCTTGTTTGTGCGTGCCAAGCGTTGGCTGAGGCCTGTCTCCTCCAAGTGCATGGCGGTCGGGGTCGAGAGAGAGAAAGAGTTTTATCAGGAGATGCATTTAATAGTTCATTGTTAGAGGACACAAGATGGATGATTTTATTTTCCCCTCTCCTGAACATTTGTATTCCCCCACACCCTCTGTGGCTAGGTAACTACAGGTTTTGATGTGTGAGATCCCTGGAAGTTTATTTAGTTTGGCAGGAGCCCACATGGCTAGTGTGGGGTGTCTGTACTGCCTGGCCGACCCATGAGTGACCCCCGTAGATTTCCTGTGTCGGCACCAACCCCCCCCCCCCCCCCCCCCCCCCACCCAACAGACACACACACACACACAATCACTGCATTTCATGTCTGCTTTTCCTTTTAAAAATCAGCTGTCACCCACGTATATCCCTTAGTCATCACTACTAAGCTAATGCACACAGGTGCATGTCAAACACACCAGCTATTAAGGGTGCCATTTCCTCTGAGGGGAGTTCTCTGGATTCTGTGAAAAAGAAAAAAAAAACCCTTTTAAACTCTTTGTTGGTTGGATGTACTGCACAGACCAAGGAGAGCGGTCTTTCAAGGTTACTAGCTCAAAACTAAAATGATCAGATGACTACAATTGCAAAGTCCTGGTAAGGTTCAGTAGAACAATCTTTTAAGGAGTAGCAGCTTGATATGAAAGTGTGTTCACTTGGCTATGTCAGGAAAATGCCCTGTGGTGATAATCTGAAATAGTGTTTTCATAAATAACTCTCCAGGAGTGTGTAACGGGGAGAGCACTTTTCTACCCTGCTGATCTGAATGGGACACACAAGACCCATTGCATCTGCAGCGACTGATTTCTAGGTTGTTAAACCTAAAGGCCTTAATCAAGCACAGCATCAGATGGCAATTGCTTAAAATAAGTAAATGAATATGTAACCTGGTGATAATTCCGTAATTTTATTTTCATGCACTAGTTTTCCAGCGTTTATTATTGACAAGGCGGTCACTTCTTAAAGACAGATGCTTCTCCAGCCTCTCCCCCTGCAGCTGGTGAAGTGTGTCATAGAAGCTCTAGTAATTTTGTGGTCTTAAACTGGACTTTCCCTTTAAATTCCCCTCCTGTTCATCATTTCTTAGCAATGAACACAGTAGAAGACACAAAATCTCTCGAAAATCCCCAGTAATGCCACATACTAAACAACTGCTCCCTGCAGATTTGTGGCCACTGGGTTTCTGTTAAAAGGACAGGTGCCAGATGTCAACCCAAGATCTCAGATTTTTTTGTTTGTTTCTCTGCATTGCAGGTGATCGGTCTACTGGATGTCTTCTCACCTGCGACAAGCCTGGAGGAGTTCAATGACGTGTGAGTGAGACTCTGGCTGTTCTCCATTTGGTGTCTGTGCTCCTCTGCAGTATGGCAGGAGTTCAGCTTCCCAACCCCGGTGACTTCCCCTCGCCATGAGTTCTATGCTAGTGATGCTAGCACTATTGTTACTCAAGCTAGAGGAAGTTAAGTTGTTTGATGCAAGTGATTACAGGCAAACCTGGCTCTCTCACTTTGCAGACCACTCTGCGCTCACTGGTATTGCTTGGACTTTCACTTCGGTTGGTGAAAGTCTATTTTTTTTTTTTTTACAGGAAGCTGAGTGCTTGGCAAGCAGGCAGTGATGACTCAATACTAACTTCCTCCCACCCCTGTGTGTGTGTGTGTGTGTGTGTGTGTGTGTGTGTGTGTGTAATTCAGATTTCTGCTCCACTTCAGCAGTTAAACTCATTCTGTTAGCGCTGTGTAGAGGAGCTGCACCTACACAGGGCAACACGACGCACTCAGGCTTTTACTGTGTCCATGGCAACAAATGGACACCTCTAGGCAGTGGAATTTGGAACTCCCTGCAGATTGACACTTTCTTTCATTCTTTTATCCACGATCCATGATGAAAGTTCTCGGCCAAAGAGGACATACACAAACCGAAATCTTCCCAAAGCAGGTCCAAGATAAACTGGATCAGAGCAGCAGTCAGGAAGACACTCCTTGGGGACCAGCCTGACACAGCCCCGGGCTGGCTTCTTGCATCTGGGGCTCTGGTGTCGTCCTTCTGCCCTGCTTCTGATCCTCTTTTTCCTCCAGAGTGCCCTACATGTGAGAAGAGCCTCCCCTCTGTGGTGGTCCTGCTGTCCCAGATTAACTCTGTTCATGGCAGGGTGAAGGCTATTCGAGGTCAGGGCCTGAGAGAGGCCTGGGAACTGAGGCCGTGCTGTGGGCTGGGTGCGCTGGAATGAGCTCTTCTCAGGAAGGATTGTGAGGGAGGGGGAGTGAGAGCCACGAGACCAGGGGCATGGTCTAACATAGGGATGGAAATAACAATTAAATACGCCGTCAATCCTCATTTAACCCGTTGCAGATGTTAAATATTAACCAAACAATCTAAATTAGTAATACTGAAGTACTCAAGAGAAATATAGGGTTGAGGATTGTGCTGCAGTTTTTGCACAGTGCAGTATGCAGGGTGGAAGTATTCACTTCTGCATTCCATAATATCTTTCAGGTAAATACTTGCATGAGGATAAACTTCAAAAACTACCTTGTTGTCAGTGATGATGTCAGTGTAGAAACTGGCTCTGCAGGTGTGGAAGAGCTGATCAGAGGCCAGCTGGCAAAAATGTCCCAAAAGGGAAAGATTAAACAATTGTTCTATAGTCAGTTAACCCATGAACTGCTGTTTCGATTACCACTTAGTCCGCTTCCCAACTTGCTTTGGGTCTGCAAGGATTGTGACAGAACTCTGATAAACTTGTTTATTGATAAATTGTCTACAACTCCTGCCAGCCGAAGTGATTGTATATGTTGACATTGTCATATTTAGAAATGGTATGACAGACAATTGTATGTCAGTCAATCTGCCAAACACTATGGCTTCTCCATTGTTTTTCCTCTGCTGTAGCTCCTTTAAAATGGCTACCTACAGCTGTCTAGTCTGACCTGCCTGTCTGACCTAACTCATCGTCCAGGGCAGTGCAAGACCCTCCCAGTGAAACTGGCAGACAAGGCACATTCACATATCACTACAAACTTGTGTAATCAGATACAAATTCTGTGCTATTTTTACTTTTAACTATATTTATCACTATAGTTGTTTGCCGTTGTCATTAAAGCAGTCTCAACGGACTAACTGGTTATCTTGAACATTCCTGGAACAGCTGTGCACGGCCATAAGCACACGCACACACACATCAGGAATGTGATCTGATTTAAAATGTAGTCCAGGAAGCAGCAGGGACTGCTGGGCCTGGTTGATTTATTGGTGGGCTCTTCAGCTCCAAATGCACAACCTATTTTCACCCCCCTGGTCTGCGCGGGAGAGAGGCTGGATGGAAAAAGAGCTAAGAATACTCCCTGTAAATGCCTCTTTCCAGGACCTCTGCACTCCTCTTTCAGTGTAGGGGAATAATTCACCCCCTCTTCCTAATGTTGGAATAGTAGAGCCTGGGGGCTCTTGGAACGGTCTGTAGGAAAAGCCTGAAAACAAGCCGTGACTCTGACGGGAAAACGCATTTTCCTTCCCTCCAAACACAGCCACTGCTTGCAGCCGCTGACACGCCCAGAGGGGCTCGTCCTGTTCCACAGCTCTCATTACAGCAGCAGTGCTTAAAACGTATGCGGCTTTGTGTTCAGCTCCTGGTTCTTCTCTCCGCTGTTGTGCTGCCAGTAAACCCCACTTACTGCGTGCAGCAGGTCTCTAACATTCCAGTGGTGATGGGCTGGGCCAGATATTGCCCCTGGTGATGAGGTGGAGCTGCCGTTAGTTTCCACAGATTCATGATGTCATGTGTGATTTCAAAACTGTTACAAAATTAGGGGTGGGGTGTGCCCGAGTCCCTGCGTGTCTGACCTTGTAATGTTTGATTTGATGGCGCTGAAACCAGACTCCAAACGGATTTCAAAAAAAAAACAAGGGCGTGTTGGGTGCATGTCCTCGAAATATGTTAACATGTGACGGAGCTGAACTTAAACTTGATTATTTGTAGGGTACTCACCTATTAGTCAATCTGGTTTGTACATTTACATTTATTCATTTGGCAGACACTTCTATCCAAAGTGACTTACAAGTGAGGTAGAGTACAACACAAGCAGAAAACCATAAGGAATGAACAATATTAGAAGCGCTGCATGACCAGGTTTCAATGGTTGTCCAGACAAGGCACAAGCTAGCTGGTAGAGCTAACCAGTGCGTTAAACTATTAGATTACATTTTTTATGTATAGTTTAGTAGGAAACAGTTTTGAGATATGAGAAATTCCTTTAGGAGGTAGTGTTTCAGATGCTCAGGTGAGAGCGGTAGAGCTGTGTCTTCAGATGTTTCTTGAAGAAAGAGAGGGACTCAGCAGGAAGGATGAAAGGGACTCGGCAGAGTGGATGAAATATATGGATGCCTATAAGTATGACAAGTTTCTCTAAACTCTTGGAGAGGGATGTGAAGACTATTGAAAAAAATTCTTTTATTCAGACATGTCAAAGAGACACTTGAATTCAGAACTCGGTCCCCTGCCTTGATTTGCAGGTACCTGGTAACACACCTGATGGGTGCCGACCTCAACAACATCGTCAAGTGCCAGAAGCTGACGGACGATCATGTGCAGTTCCTCATCTATCAGATACTGAGGGGGTTAAAGGTGAGACCACCCAAACTGGCACTGAATGCTGTCTCAACCCTCATGAATCTCTCTGACTGGCTGTTTAGAGGTTCTAAGGATGCGATATTATTACAGTATGACCCATAGGGAAGAAAAAAAAAAAACTTAGAGGTTAACACTTTCCACAAACAGATATTACTGCACTAAATTCAAGTATTTTTATTGATATTTCAAAAGGTATTTTAGTTATAAGTGATCCACTGTATCCTAGCAACAGGTAAGTTACTGCTGAAGAACCACTTCTGTGGTGCAGAAACATTGACATTTTTAAAAGAATGATTTAAGTATTCAATGTGTGCATTCTCCCACACACTACACCATCGCCGGTTTAACTGCTGCAGGGTAAATTTAGTCAGCGTCACTGACTTCTGGAACATTCTGCCATATTCATCTGAAAGATTATGTGCTCAGAAACTTGTGTGAACATTGGTGGAATGTTTTTGTCTCTGCATGGTACTGAATGCAAAACATGCCCTGCACTGTTCCCCCTGTGAGGCATTAAACCAAGGTAGCAACCTGATACCTCTGTCTCACGCGCCTGAATTCAGCATGCAAGCTCTGTAACTCTTATCAGTGCGTCAAGACTGCACCTGTAATCTGTCTGCGTTTCCCAATCTCTTGCAGTACATCCACTCCGCAGATATCATCCACAGAGTAAGTTCCTCCTTATCATTTTAATTATGTCCACACTGATTTCGTGGAGAAAGTGCCATAAATTCTAGCAGCAAATTTGAACAATGGAGGGGAGAAGAGCTCTGTATTTGAAGTGAAGGCAGTGGTGCAGAGCTGCCTAATGAAGTCTGCTGTTTGGCTTTTGTTATTAATGTCCTTTTATGGCCTCCCTGCTCTGGAGTCCCTCCCTGTGCAAACACAAAGGAAGGTAATTAAGCTAATAAAAAGGGCCTCGCCTTTATAATGAGCAAGCAGCTACCAAGGGACTGAGTATTGTCCACTGCCACCACTGCATAGAGCTTTATATAGCTTTATAAATCCAGAAAACGGATGTTTCCTTTCCCGGGGGGGTGGGGGGGGGGGGGTGTTTATGGGCCAGGGACATTAAATGTCACACACACCAGCATGCACACACATGCAGGTACATGCACACGCACACACTCACTGCCTAGTGTTTAGGAAACTGGTCATGTAGCCAGAAAAATGTAGGTGTGACTCCCAAATGATATTGCTGTTAACGGGTTTAAGAGACTTTAAGTGAGTGTTTTAAAGAATGCTTGAATCACCTCGGCCAAGGTGCACACAATGAGGTTATATAATTTGCCCTGAATCAGGGTGTGCGCTGAACAAGCAACAATAGTGACAGTAACCTGGTGGAACATGTCGTGTCCGCCCTCCACAGGACCTGAAGCCCAGCAACTTGGCTGTGAATGAAGACTGTGAGCTGAAGGTGAGAGAGACCAAGCTGTCTGCTTTCTGACGCACTCCAGGACTTGCTGCTGCAGCCATTGATAATTGTCCGGCTCCTTTCTACCGCTTCTTAATGCCGCAAAAGTTGAGGTGCAAGGCACAGCGACTAAGGCTTTTTGCCGGAATGTTGTTAATGCGACTGATGGGAACCGTGGTAATGTTGCTAAACATTTCCCCTTGTGCACTGAAGTTCAGCTTTTTGTAAGATCTGAACTGAACTTAAAGCTTAATTGTGTCTAAATTAAACAAGGCGCCTGTCTGTGGCACAGAAGAGTAAAACCGCAGCAAGCATGGATACACAACAGAGCACAATGTGTGGGGAGTTCAGTTATACAGACCACAGAAGTACAGCCGCTGCCGTGCTGGCGTGGGCTCACGGGGAGCACAAAGCACTAGGATGAGAACACCCCCTAAATCCCTCGCTCCTCTCTCGGTTGTTAAATGGGTCCCTGTGTCTGCCGCTGCCCGTGTTGCAGATCCTGGACTTCGGGCTGGCCCGACACACAGACGACGAGATGACTGGTTACGTGGCGACCCGATGGTACCGCGCCCCAGAGATCATGCTGAACTGGATGCACTACAACATGACAGGTCTGTGTCTCTCTCTGTCTCTCTCTGTCTGTGTCTGTGTCTGTGTGTACCCCCAGGGCAGGGGGAACCTAAAAAAAACATCAGCCAGCAGTGATCCACAGTGGTAAAACTGGCTGTGTTCCACTGTGGGGTATTGTATGTTGGCAGGGTTCCCTTATTTCTGCCTGCAGCGCCCTCTAATGGCTAGTGAAACACCTGTGAAGTCCCTCTGTGACATCGGCTGGGATCTGCCCATCCTCCAATCAGTGTGTGCCTTGCTGTGGTGTACTGTGGGACATGCAGTGTGAAAAATAAACTCAGCCACAGCCAGCATCTATTGGTAGATTGTCCACGTGGAGGGTGTGTGAGGACCCGAGCAGAGAGAAAACACTGTGTGTTACTTATTTAAAAATGCAATTTGTCCCTACCTTTGTGGCAATGAAAGTGAGAGAAGTTTTGGATTTTTTGGTAGCTGGTTAAGAAAGTGAGGTAAACTCTGCTCTGATTGGTCATAATCCTTGGTCTGTGTTTGTGTCTCTTGCAGTGGACATCTGGTCTGTGGGCTGCATCATGGCTGAGCTACTCACAGGACGGACGCTGTTCCCCGGGACCGATCGTATCCTTTTATTTTTCTTTTGACTCTTGTTCCTTCCCGCCTGTGAAAGTGCCACAGTTGGAAGGCACCCCTGTTTAATGTCACCAGTAAACAGGCACCCATGGACTCTCTGCCTCTATCAGCCACTCAGAGCCACGCAGAGCAACAGACTGAATGTCTGCTGATGAGTGGATGTGATTGAGGGGGTCTGTCTGCCTCTGTTTGTCCTTGTGCCCCGCTGGTCATCACTAGCCCGGCCTGAGTCGTGCTTTAACCCTGTTACGCAGCCCCACGGGGCCCCCAGGGCAGCCGCCCACCTCACCTGTAATCCTAGCTGCTATCTTACAGCTGCAGGCCCCACCTCCCCACCTCTGCTGTCCTCACCTTGACCCCCCTCCCCCCACCCCTGGCACAGACGGGGCCCCGGCTCCAGTGTCACGGCGGCTCTGAGAGCGAAATGTGATCTGCCGCTGTAAGGAAGCGGCTGCCCCGGGTGGAATGCCACACCCAGCTTTGATGTCCTCTCAGCCCCCGAGCCCCCAACAACCCCCACCCCCAAAAACGGGCCAGAGCACCTGCTTCTACTCTCAACCCTGCCTGCACTCCCTGCCACCCCAGCATACTGATCTCAGATCAGTGCTCCAGAGATCAGTGTTGCTGAAGTGAGTTGGGGGGGGGGCTAATCTTGCTTTGTTGGCACTTCTAGCGCTGGCTTGTGGGAGGGGTGGGGGCAGGAGCAAGCGGTTATCTGCTTCTGTGCCACGTTGCCTTCGTAGCTTTGCAGCGGATAGCATCTTGAGGTTAACCACAGCGGGGATTTTTTTGCATCTCTACAACGCAGGCCGCAGTCAAAACAAAAGGAGCTGCAGCAGAAACTGTCTAGCAGCGCTAAAGACCACTCTATACCACATTTTGCGATTGGCAAAAGAATGCAGAGGAGATTTCAGTCACAGCGAATGAACACTGTTCCCTTAGGCATGATTCCACACATTGTCTGCTGGGTGCTAATGCGTTTTTTTTTCTAGGGGTGCAACCTGTCAATATGGGGGGGGGGGGGGGGCTTCCTTACCATGGGATGTGCTTCTGACTTGTGTGCATTTTTGATTCATCTTGTTGTGTTGCCGGCTGTTGAATCACTGCATGGAGACGCTGGCTTCTCTAGTCAATTGCACCTGCCATGGCTAATGAATACTTGCCTGCGTGGGAAATCGCACAAAGGCTCATTGACTAGTTAACCTACCTTCAGTTTTGTTGTCATTTTGGAACAGGCGAACGCAAAAGTCGGCCGTCTTGTTCAAAGGGTGAACAGTGTGTTGTCATCGTCCCTGCCATGTGACATGAGTGTGCTGCCTGGGACTCTGCAACAAGTTTTGGCACCTGGCTCGCTTTGCATTTGGAGCTGCATGTGATACCTGCTGATTGACCTCCAACACTGGTCCTCCTCTCCTGCGGGTTCTTATCCTCCTCTCTCTCATTGGTCTACAGCACTAACCAATCTGTCTAACCTCCACATGTCCTCACTGCTTTTAACCTGACTCTTTCTACCTTTGATTCCTGACCACTTGGACTTACAATGCCAGGATCATTTGCTGCTTCATTATGCTTCCTAATTGCATATGGATGTGTTTGCTGTGGACCTAACACAGTGAAACTATGGCTGCTTTGTCTATGCAAGATGCTTAACAGTTTCTCCCGTTTAAAGTACTTTTGAGGTTGCTTTTAGCAGGTGCTTGAATCTGCCCAATCTGTTTCTCTCTCCCCCCCTCCCAACATTCAGTGTCCAGAGGTGTGAACAGAACCATATTTTTTATCTCTAATTGTCTAGTATACAGGGATTTTGAGGTTGTTTTCGAAGAGCAGAATAGGGCATGCCATAGTGAGATCGCTACACAGACATTGACCATAAAGCAGGACACAGATCAGCACTCCTCCAGAAGCAGCAAGGCTGTGCCAGCTGCTGTGTAGTCTGAGCCAATCAGAATTGTGGAGCTTGGCGATGTGACCTCTGTAGAGGACAACACCAGAATAAATATGTCATACCAGCCAAGCCAGACCTCAGTGAGGAAGGAAGGAAAGTAAGGAAGGTATGGTGTTGTGGCCCTGCACTTTCAGTGTATTTATTTTACTATTGCAAAGCTATTTGTTTAGCCGTTCTAAATTAAGTCTAATGCCCGTTTATTCTCTTGTGCTGCCTGGGTAAAGCGCCTTTGCGCTTTGCAGAAAACTCCCCAGCGGCAGGCCTGCTGCGCTGCGTCGTTTCCAGTGTGCATGTTCCTGGGCTTCAGGTTTACACTGTTTTTTTTCCTGCATGTTGTGTCAGTGCCTCTGGGATGCTCAAACACTGCAAGCAGGACAGGAGACCAGGCTGTAAGCACATCCAGGTCTGCTGCAGCCCTCCTCCCGCCTCGCCACCCCCCCTCTCTCTCATTTGCTGTAGCGGTAAAGTGCTAGCTTCTGCCCCGCCTTGATGCTAAACGGTGCTGTTGAGAATATCTAGGCCTGAGTGCAAGGAGCCCGACTGGACCCGGAGTCCCGAGGGGTCTTCGCAGAACACATGGTCCTGCATACAGCTGGTTCATGGTGGCGCTGTGTTCATTTTCCCCAGTGTTAGAGTGACCAGAGAGCGAGAGCAGTTATCCCTAGTATGCTTTTAGATTATTTTATTTTATTTTGTTTTATTTTATTTTATTTTCTTTATTTACTCTTTAATTTATTCGTTTGTTCTTGTCAAGTCTTGTTCGGGTATAACCTCGGGTCTGGTTCCCATTGTAAGTTGTCATATGCAATCAGGTCATAGCTGGAGTGGTCTCTTGCTACCACACATGTCCAGTCAGCCAGTTTGCAACATTGTATTAAACCAGTGTCCCAGACCTGTGCCAGGACCCACCAACCCTTTACAGTAGACCACCACCATTTTCCTTTATGTTGGGCTTATAGATATTGATCAGTTGAAGCTAATAATGCTGCTCGTCGGAACTCCAGGGCCAGAACTCTTGATGAAAATATCTTCAGAGTCTGTGAGTTTTCAGTTTTGCCTGATTTTTGAGTTATTTCCTTTTGTTTCTTTTTTCCTTTCTCTTGTTGGAAAGAGGAATTGTGTTTTTTTTTCCTTTTCTACTTACCTGTGAATGTGTGTTTACCTAAGCGAACAGTTCCATTTGCGTGGTTCTGCTGCATGCTTTAGGAGCAGGGCCATCCATAACAGCAAAACCAGATTGGAAGCAGAAGAAGCTGAACAGCCCCAGCCTTGGTTTCTGGGCTGGGCTTGTGGCCTCACAGTGTTGTAGATCTCATTATATACCCTCGAAATCTAATCACAATGCGGAAAATTGAGAGTAATGGATTTGGAGATCCGTACAGTCCACATGGAAAAGAAGGAAGTCACTGACAATAACATACTGTCTTTATATAACTCTGTGGCTTTTTCCTGCAGTGTGCTGCAGCTGTTTCTCCTAACTGAACTTTTCTTCTTCCTGACTGCGCTCGTTCATGTTGCTGACCTTTTTAACAAGCTGCGCTGCATGTTTCTACTGTTTGTCATTCCTTTACCCTCGCATGCTGACTTTGAGCTTGCTTCTCTTCATCCCCTCCCTGTTCTTTCACAGTCACCCCAGCTAAGAAGAGGCTCCCTTTTTACAGGACCTCACATATATAATGGGGTAGAGGGCGGGATGTTGGGGGCCAGTAGTGAAATGTTTTGGGTTTTTTCTGACCAGTTGCTTGTTTAACTTGTGTGCTGTAACCCCCTTGACCCGAACCCCAAAGATATAAACCAGCTTCAGCAGATAATGCGGCTGACAGGAACGCCCCCTGCCTCTCTAATAAGCAGGATGCCGAGCCACGAGGTGAGCAGGATCAGGGGCCCCTGCCACAGTACCTGGCAGGGGAATCCAAATACACCATCACCTCAAAAAAAAAAAAAAAAAACCCACCCCACCGAGATGTTATTTTTGTCCCTTTTAGCCTTTGTGTTAGCAACCCTTGCTGCTCTTACAAAATGCATAGCTCTGTAGTGTTTGAGTGACAGGTGACACTGCACATATAACCTATACAGGGTGGAGATACTTGCACATCAGTGTCTTTTGTCCTCTCTGGCCTGTGTTTCATTACTGGACTCTGAGGCTTCATACACGGCTACCGAATGCCGCATTCAGCCACTATTCCCTCTGGCACTGCATTGACACCAGCATATGTATTAGAGCTATGGAATTCAATACCATAATGCTATTTTTGCCCTTTGTAAACAAACAGTCTCATGGTGTAAGAACGGGATATGTCACCGCAGCACTGAAGATGTGCAAGCAAACTGTGGGTTACCTGTGTCCACCCCAGCTGTCCACATTCAAGTCTAAGGGGCATTTAAAAATCAACCTCAATGAGTGCGTCACGTTGAGAAGTAAAGGGATCATGAAAAGCCCTGTTGGATCTGAATAAATCCAGAGTGTGTATGGATACTGAATGGGGCTTATTTGAGCAGGGGTCAGGACTAGCTTCTCATGAGGACAGCCACAAAGAGCACCCAGAGCAAGAACAAGTAGGTCAGTGAAGGTGAGGGAAAGCAGGAAGTGCTGTGAGTCTCATATCTCGCTCCCCCTCCCTGCTATTCCTGCCTCTTCTCCTGCAATGCCTGAGCTATACTTAAGCTTTGGGACATCTCCTAACCCACAATGCATTGCAAAATGCAAAGTGAAGAAGCGTTCCACAAATAAGACTCGGTGCTCGTCTAGTTGTTGTGTAATCAGTGGTGGAAGTGGTGGATGCGCGACATTAACTCACATTAGAGTGCATGCTTGAAGTTTCCAATGCAGGCTGTAAAGATTTCCTGAACAACCACATCAAAGCTGTCACTCAAAAGCCCAAAGCACACTGTGACGGAAGAGGTCTGACTGCATGCTGAACTGAAAGTGGAGCTCTGCGAACTCGCAACTGTTTTAGGTCACATCTGTTGAGGGGCTCTGCTGATCTGAGATCTTTTGGAGGAATTTGCCACCTCTTCTGAGAACCATCTCTCCTCCCCACTGACCGTCTGCTCTCTCCACTGCTCCGCTCTGTCCCTGAAACTGCAGGCCCTGCCACGCATGCTATCAGTAGAAGTGGTAGGAGCAGCGATGTCTAAAGCTAACCACCTCAGCTTTGTCATAGAGCCTGATACTCTCAGCAGTTGTGGTTCTGCTAATGGGGTTTACAGGAGCTGGAGGCTGGTGTTACTGATGCTGAGGCCGTGGGGAAACACGTGGGCTGGGTGAGGCACTTCCTCCTCGGTGGGCCTGTTAAAGTGTACACGCCTCTCCCCACAGGCGAGAAACTACATCAACTCACTGCCACAGATGCCCAAGAGGAACTTTGCTGATGTCTTTATTGGAGCAAATCCATTGGGTAAGTGGTCGTGTGTGAGTTTGGGAGGTGGGCTGCCTGTATCAGCAATACACGTAGCTATGGAAACGAGGCAGAGTAACAGGGGTGTTTTTCTTATGATTGACAGGATGCGTGGGTGGGAGCAGTGATGCATTTGAGTGTGTGTGTGTGTGAGAGAGAGAGAGCATTTCTGAGGGCAAGGTCTGCAACTGTGCACTGGCCAAGCGCATAGGTCTGCTGTCCAATCCTGGTATTTCAAGATAGGAGTCTTTTCTTCTTTTACTTTGCTTAATACTTACTTTGCTTTTGCTCAAACTTTGCTTTGTCGTTTGAATACTTTTACCAATTAAGTTGTCATGCTGAAGAGCATTGGTGGATGTTAGAAAAGTATTTTTGAACAGTACGTGGGTGGGTTAGTACTTTTAAATTCTTGCACCCACTCTCCATAACATAGCATGCCAGTGTTAATGGAACATTCTTTAAGAGTTAGTGTAGACTTCTGAGAAGCAGGCTTAGTGTTTACTGACAAGCTTGAAGGTGAGGGTGGTTATGGTTGCGAGGTGTTTCTTCTGTGACTAAATGAGTGGGCAGACCTCCTTTGACCTTTGACCTGATCTGCAGCCGTTGACCTGCTGGAGAAGATGCTGGTTCTGGACACGGACAAGCGGATCACAGCGGCAGAGGCGCTGGCCCACACCTACTTCGCCCAGTATCATGACCCTGATGACGAGCCCGAGGCCGATCCGTACGACCAGAGCTTCGAGAGCCGTGAGCTGGAGATCGAGGAGTGGAAACGTAAGTGTCTCAGGCCTTAGCTTACATGCACACAGGATCTCCACGGTAACACTGTGGGGCTGAGCTAGTGATGGGGTGGAAATTACTGGGTGTAAGTTGCACACTAGGTAGGTAGGTAATCATAATTACTCTTCAGGATGAAAGGTCATCTGCCCACAGGTTGTTGAATAAATGCTCAAATGAATTCCCAGAAGATCAGATTTGTGCTATTTATTGTTTGAAGTACTGTGTGGTTACAAGGCTTCCCGTTGGCTGTTATGTCCCCCTCCCCAACACAGGGCTTACCTATGAGGAGGTGGTCAGCTTTGAGCCGCCGGTCTTTGATGAAGACGAGATGGAGTCGTGAGAGGCTGAGGACACCCTACCACCCCAAAACCACCATATTTACCCATCACATTAAAAGGACTTTCATCTTGCTGGACCCTTTGGAAAAAATCATTCAAGTGCCTGCCATCATTTAGCACTGGGTTCTTCTGGTTTAAGGGGCAAAGGCAACTCTCTTAAACCTACTTACCCCTCCCACCCCACTTGCAGCATGGCATTGTGGGTAAAATTTATTTGCTTGGTGTCAAAACTGGATTTAAAAAATCACTTGGTCTATATTAGTTTATACTGTTTTTATCCAGATTCTTAAATTTGTACTTAAATGTTCAAATGGGAATTGCAAGAAAATAGCCAAGGAAATAGATCAACAAACACATCTTCTTTGGTACAGTGATTTTTAAAATGTCTACCTTTGGCTGTTTTTTCATGCTTTTTAATCTTTCAAACAATCAGCAGACTTGAGAAGATTATTTTCTGTTTTGCATATCTGTATGTTGAGAGAACTTTAACTCAGAAAAGTGATTCAGCCACTTTAAAGTCTAGAAGCAGAACCTATGAAGGTTCATAATGTACTGTGTACATCCACACTGTCATTATGAGGCCCCACTACTGCCACAGTCCTCTGCTAGTGGCATAATGCAACTGACTCTCTGAGAATGACCGGCAGACACTACATCCCATCTGCCTCACTGCTGTCATAAAAAATGTTTCCAGCTTTTCCTGTAACATGAATGTATCCTTTCTGGCCAAAAGAGTAGTTTATCTGAAGCAAGCTTCAAAAGACCTTGCTTGGTTTATTCTACAGCCCCTGCTTTAGTTACAGGTTCCGAGGGTTGTGTGGGTGTATATAAGTGTGAGAGGTATGATCATTCATCAGTAATTTCTTAAAACGGACGTACCAAACTATGACAGTTCCCTGTCCGGCTGGATGCAAGACATGCAATTAAACAGTTTGTAACTGTCCACTGAATTCCCGAATTCAAGAACCACTAATAATCCCCAGCTTCTTTGAGGAAGATTACACAGGGAGATGGAATGGGGTGGGCTTTTATTACTGGATGTTTGTCCTTTACATTAAGCACAAAGCGTTGGAAGAAAAATAAATTATACCTATGGCAGAGGACAGAGGAAAAGCAGCTTGCTCCTGCTCTCCTATTCAGCCCCTTCCTGTCGTACATTCAGATCAAGGGAGACGTGGAAAAGCTATGCACAGAGACCTCTATCTAGCCAGCTTCCCTTAGCCAGGCACTACGGCTGAAATGTTGTGGTCTTTGATCATGAGATCGTCATTCCCAGAAAACCCTCTCTGCTTCATAATACAATACATGCCTAAGAATGTGATTTGAAGCCCATAAAGCACGGAGAAGTGATTTAATTGCAGTGAAATGGATGCAGGTTGCCATAGCGATGTGTTGCGTACTCGTGTAAATGCACCTCTGCTTTGCTTAGACAAGATTTAATGCCCCCGTAGGTAGAGGAGCGGGGATGGAACCACAGATGATGAGAATGTCACCTGAATCTGAGCCGCTGTCCTTTAAACCTAAAGAGCCATCCAGATGATTCTCCTTCATCCTCACTGAGGCGCTCAAACCAGCAAAAAACCCTTAGAACATGTTTTATAATTATAAATAATAACGACTTCAGGATGTATATAAATATCAGTTATAGCTTTTTTATCGTTTTATCTCATGACTGTTTTCATGATATAGTATTACTTGATTCCATAAAGCAATATCTGTATCAAGCATGTCTTTCAGTGTGTATGTGAGTGTGTGTATGTGTGTATGCATGTAGGTATGTGTGTATGTATGCGTGTTTAAAGGAGTTTTAAGGGTAATGTTGAAACCATGTATTGTAATATCATAAGAAACATGAGAAAGATTGAATTAGATTAAGATATTTATAACCTGGTGAGGCAGACATTGTCTATAGTGTAGATTTTCTTTCTGAGCAGAGAATACTCTTCCATTATGCAGACGAAAAGATGGTCATCATTTTACGTAAACTATTCATCATATGGAACTGTGAAAACAGAATAACAAGTACATACCACTGTTTAAAAAAAAAAATAAAGGCAATTATTTTTGAAACTTCTGTACATTATTTTTCTGTGTATGTTTCCTGTACCATTGAGTCATACTAAGGAAGTGATGCTGATAGATTTCCTCTGTCGTCTTTGAATTCAGATGGCGTTTTGTCTGCATGTCGATTCACATTTCAAAGACCTCGGTGTTCAGATGTGTATAGCTGTCACTGGCTCAGATGGAACAAACATTCCAGGGCAGTCGGGAGCTGTGGCAGTGACTTGCATTCTAAACTTTTCCATGCTGGCGGTATTGGTGTGATAGATTAACATCAATATTTCTAAAGCATGCATGCAAGAATAACGAGCATGCGTCTGTGAAGAACAAAGAGTAGACATTCACGATGATTTGCTTACCACCAGAGCGCGTTGTAGAACTGTTTGTGGTACTTGGGTCACTTTCCTGTTGGCTGTGGTGGGAATTCAGATCCTATGCGGCTCTGGTTATCTCCAAAGCTGATTTAAGGCAAGAAATTATTCACATTTGTAATTTTGCTATTTAAATTAAATGTTAAGTTAGTATTGTAATTTGGTTGCCTAATGGTATGGGAGTTTCCATTTTAAATTGAACCAATTTAAACTATTTTATTGGATCAAAGCTTGAGACACTGAGGTCAATCAGTTACTTCGTAAAAGGTGGTATTTCTAAAACCTTCACAACCATGGATCTCCGAATCCAGAGTCTGACTTCAGAGTTTGGCCACTAGATAACCACTAGATGGGGCCATGTATCTTTCACAGGTCTATTGAAGCACAGAAGAGCTCTCTGATGTGGGTAAATCATGCCACAGAATTCATTCAGACAAGAAGGTAAGTAAATGAGGAAAGTGAGACAAAAAAAACATGCTTTACAAGAACAGCAAACTGCAAAATTTGACTGGGTGCTTGCTGGTTAACAGTCATTTGCAATTCTTTAATCACGTCGCTAGATGGGGTTAAATTTTCACACAAAAGAGAGGCGTCTCTGTCACTATACGGGGCGTGGACAGTAGGGGGTGGTTTGTGAAAGTTTCCCGTGTTACGCATGTGCAGGAGTTCTAACCGTTCAAGAGGCACCCCATGAGTTGCCGGTCCAACATGGAGAGGAAGGGTAATCCTATCAAAGACATTGTTGTTTGTCTTTCACACAAGAAGAATGTACACAAAGTCTGGCACTAACCGTAGTAATGTTTTTAACTAGCTATAATGTCATCATCATTTAAGTTGTAAATCTTCTGCATGGTATTTGATTAGCTAGCTAACAACTGTATTCGGACGCGTGCATTGTTCGACATTCAAGGCGCAGGGAAACGTATGGTGTCAGAACGCCAGCTAACGTTAGCTAATATTTAGTAATGTTAGCTAGGAAGCTAGCTAGTTTGCGGATTACAGAATGCTCATAAATAGTCGATTTGCTAGGTAAAACAGAAATGTTCAAAAGTCCGATGCGTAGCTTATTCGCTGGCTTTCAAGCTAGATAACCAACGTGTTTCCATTATGCAATCGCCTTTTAAGGAGGCAACTTTAGCTAGCTAAAGCAGGATATAATACTGTTGGCTAGCTAGCTACGTTTTCCGCAAGAAAAAAGCTAGCGATCTTATTGAGTTTGTAAGTCTAGATGTTTAGCCATGACGCTTTACTTCTGAAAGTTGGGAGGACATGTCAATTCCGTGGCTAACTAGATCTAACTGCCATGTTAAACAACAAAGAAACGCATATGTCACTTGGGTTGTGCCAAGATATAACTGTCTAGCTAGCCAACTGTGTATTAACTGTATCGACCTGGCTAGATGTCCATTTATCTGTGTTCGTATTCTTGCTAGCTAGGTTATGTGGATGTCTATCTATTTCGATTAACATAATATTAATATCAGAAAAGTTTTGCTTATTTGTGTTCTCCTTGTCCCGACAGTCCTAGCGTTACAGGCGAGGAAGAAGAGGGCCAAGGCGAAAAAACTCAACAAGAAGTGAGTAGCTACCGTTTCTCTTCATGGAGCTGCCCTGACTGGAGTGAACGAAGTGGATGTGGGGCGACCAGGCCGCTCCCACATGGACAGAGAAGCATTATTACTTGCTAGCTAGCGAGTTAGCGTTAGCTGTTTGTGATAACGGAGCTGTACGAGTCCGCGGTCTCATTGTACGAATACCAAAGCGGGCTGTGGTAAGAGTAACGCAGTATAGCTAGTTTAGCTAGCATGGATAGGCAGCTATACAGCTTGCAGAATGTGAATGTCTAGATTAACTTTAACGTTTTTGATGTCGCTGCCCAGAACTAGTGAGTTAGACAAGCCAAAAAACCCCCGAAGCTGGCATTGATTCTGCTGTCAAAAAACTTTTAGATTTGGTGTTGCCGTACCGTCATGTCGCCGCACATGTCTTTCCTAGATGGCAAGAGTGGCTAGCCGTACGGTTAAAAAAAGGAATAGACTGTTGTCCACGTAGAGGATGAGCGCTGTCCGGAAAAAGGACTGCCAGTTAGCCAGCCTGTTGGGTCTGCGTTCCATCTGTGGCATTTGTCAACAGTCAACATGCGTCCCCACCATGGGGTGTAGCGCCAGGCACGTAACGCTTTGCTGCTGAGGTGGCTGTATGGTGTCGTATGTGGTGTATACTTTTTCTTTGTAAAGTGCTTATTTTTTTCCTAAAACTCCTTGCATTTGTTTTAGCCCATCTCACTTTAACATGTAATTTATATATTACATACGAACTTTAGAGAGACTAAATGATGTTATTTTGGCAATGCGTTAGGATTTTTAGTGAAAGAGTAAGCAACCTCTTAAACAAATACAAAGTACAAAACCAGTACGTAAAATGGGTTGCATGTTTGACGTAATTTAGTAAGATTTTATGTAGGTATTAATGTTTGTGTTCATCTATCATAGTACGCAGTTGATGGCTTCTTCTGAGATGTAGTTTAAGACAATAGTTGTGTCCATAACTAATGTTGTCTATGTCTCCAGTGGTTATGAGTGTTGTCAACTAAACTCTATAGAGGTCTCTACAGATCTGTATATTTTCTGAGTATTTATTATTTTGGTAGTTATTGATATTACTACATATTCCAGGTGTTGTTAGATGGTTGCATTTTGAGAGTATTTTACACACTCGCACATTCTTATCTATGCTACATATTCAATTAATGCTGAGGTTGATTTGAATGACATTTTTATTTGTTAGAGTGCTTACATGTAAAAAGAATGTGTGTGTTCCACTGTATTTACTGCAGCAGCTGAGCTTAAGTACTTTGCTCAGGGGTGCAACAACACTTTCCCACCCAGCAGTTAAACCCTTGTTGCACAGGCCCAGAGTGCAGTGACTAGAATGCGTTTCCTCTCTGGTCTCTTTAGGAAGGAAATAGTTTTGGTATCATCTAAATAGTGGGTCTGCCTTTGAAATAAAAGGAAATACTTTATGTTGCCTTTGGTCCAAGGCCACACACAACAGGCCCGCCAAATACGTTTTTACGCTTCACTAATTTGTCCACCGCTTTCGGCCGTTCTCTTCACGTTTGAGGCATAAACACACAGGCATAAACTGCACTCGTGCAGACTTCACGACACACTTTCAGGCCCCTGGCCCTGCCCAGCCATGCCCCATGTAAGACTGGAAAATAATTATCATGTTGTGAGGTGTGTCCTAGGTCCACGGACACAGGTCCAAGCATGGCCACCATATTCGTTTCTGCTTTCTAAATTTCAAAAGGGCAAATTCAGCTTTGCCAAATGGCCAGTTTCATGTTAATTTTTCTACACTTTTCTGTCCTTTCATTCACACCACCTCCCCCCCACCCCCAAATCTACTTTAAGCTTTTAGTTTGTTTGAAGACAAAATAATTGTTTCGTACCTCCACAAAGAAACACTTTATGTAAGTAAAATGAAATTGAAAGGTGTCTTTATAACTGATAATTACTACATAATACTGAACTGTGGATAATGCATGTACGAAGCACTTAATCAGCCTCTCTCAGACACAGAGTTGGTGTGATGTTCGAGCACACAGAGCTGCTGTCTCTCAGGTTTTGAGTTTTTTGTTTTTTCCATGAAAAGTCACCGCTAACCCATTTGTTTCCTGTATGCAGCATTAATTCTTGCTCAAAACAAGTGACAATTCCTTGCTGTTAAACTCAAAATAGCAGTCGGTGTGCATTAAATTGCACACTGGTCTTTGGTATTGCTTCCTGGTCTTCTTAAAGTAGTATGCTTTGCCTGCATGTAATATGGCTGTCACTAAATTCTGTTTTAGTGTTACTTGTCAGTGTTGCATGTTTTCCCATCAGATTCGGCACAGATCTGGCCTGTCTTTTGCCTCCACCATAGCTCAGTCTCCAGCCATTCAACTTCAGTGCTGTGTGGTTGTGTAGAATGTCGGAAGCACAGACCACATGTGGGCCATTGGCTCTGATTATTAGAGCAGAGTTATGCGCTGCAGAAATGCACAGAATTCCTCCAGTGACTTCCTCTTGTTTGTTTGTGAGAGGGCACAAAGTGTTACTGTCAATTCAACTGTCTGCTTTGCGCAGTCTCTTCTCTTTTTAATTATACCTCCTGACATTGGAATCGGTGAATTCTGTTGAATTTTACTGAATGTTAAAGCTGTTTGCCAGAAATGGCTTGTAGTGGAAGATCACTGTGTAGAACGCTGGAAACACAGACCAGATCTGGGCCATTGACACTTGGCATAAGGGCAGGCATCCCTTGCAACACAGCCTTGGCAATTATTAATGGAGCTAGTGCCCATATTACCCAGGCATTTCTGCATAGCTTCATGCCGGTGTGTTGCTCTTGCAATACCAATGTGCTGTTTTTCTCCTCTGGTAGACCTGTGCCTGTTTGATTGGCTTCCGGATATTATTATCTCTATAGATTAGAAAGGGGAGAAGTGCTGTATAACTTGGCATGTGACCACCATAGAAAATGAAAGAAAAAACCTTTGAAAAATCAGCGTGGTGTTCTGTAGTTAATGTGTAACAGCAGAATCGTGCCAGTTTATCAGGCTGAATTACCTGCAACTTTCCCCTCAGTTTTTTCAGCTTTAGTGCATGGATCTGCACAGAACACTAAAGTTTATCTCTGTTAGATGGGTTAACAGAGCAGCAGACATTGACTCTGCTGGCCAATCAGGAGTGTGGTTTGCTCCTGCAGGCACAGCTGGTTGGTCTCTGTGGAGACAGATGGCTCTCCATTGGCCGACCATGAGGAAGAGAACCACACCCCAGCACATGTCTCCTGCTTTTACCATCACCGTTATTTATTAATCTAGAAATGTCTCGGACAGGTTTCAGCATGTACATATTTAGCACTGATCATGGAACCCCTGCAGCTGAATGACTTTTAGTGCAATTTTGGGCCTGTACATCACAAACCAGCTCATACATCTGCATGTGAGTGAAACCCACCACTGCTCTGCTCTGCGATACGCTGCTGTTTGGTCCCTCTCTGGGCTCTACCTGCCTGCCTGGCTGAGTGCAACTTTGCTTTAGTAGTCAGAGGGCAGGAGGGGTTGTAATGGGCTCAGGTGTTGCCCAGAATGCACTGCAGCAGGGCATATGAGGCAGCATCTCTCCACTCCAGTAGCTACTGTGCTAGGCAGCTGCATTCTTTCTTTTGCTTGATTGAGTGCACCCCCCAGGATGAAATGACCTGGGTCTGACCCTTCAAAGTGAGTGTGTGCGGCTGTGTTCAGACATACAGTGAGGTATATCTCAGTTGGGTTAAAAGGGTGGCTCTCTCCTGCTCTCTACACCCACTGTAGCTGTTCCTGTGACACCACAGCTCCAAATGGAAGATATCACTATTTCCCTCTCACTGTCCACACCTAAGCTCAGAGAGCACGGAAATACTGCTCTCCACTCCCCACCAACCCTGGTTGGAGGAGCTGTCAGTGACTGACACGTGGGAAGTGTTAAGTGGGGAGAGCTGGCCTTCAGTCTGGCTGTGCGTCCTCTCTCCAGCCTTGCCAGAGGCCCGAGGTGCAGGGTGAGGAGGTCCTTTGGTGCCGCGGGCTTGCTGATGAGCAGTGATTAATCTTTGATCAGACCACCAGATCCAGTGCTGGCTGTAGGACACAGGGGGACATTTGTTTGGTTGTAATGCAGCCTTGTATTCAAATTCAGATTTCATCATTTTCCTGCTAGTGTATATTCCTTCTCAGTGTGTTGCTGGACACATTACTGTGATACTGTGACACGGGAGTCCCGGGTTGCCTGCCTTTTACATCTCGCAAACTCCGCGCTGCTTGAACCAAAACCTTCGCGGAGTGGGCAGGGGACCGGAGTCAGATGGGGAGAGCGTCTCAAAGTGAGCGTCGCAGCTGGCCGCATTTATTTATACCCAGCGGGTGGGGAGGGAAATGGGGATGTATAGTCCGCAGTTCCTTTTTTAAGAGCTGCTTTTTGACAGAGGGGTTTAGGGGCTTAGGGGATGATTCTTTGTCCTCCAGGAAGCTCTACTGTGGGCAGTATAGCCTATGTTTATCTTTGAGGCGTGTTTATAATGTTCCCACTTGGAGTGCTCCAACCGGCAGTTCTCAGATTTATGTGCTGTCATTTTCGGTGCAGGCTTCTAAACAGTCTGTTCCTGGGACGATCGACCTTTTCAGAATGAACTCTGCTTGTTTATTCACAGTGCAGGTCAGAAGTCATACAGTATATAGATATTTGTCCCTTCTTTTTTGGCCTAATAGAGGTCCAGTCATATGTCACCACTCACATCTGCTCTCTGTATGTAAACAGAAGAGGCACTTAGTTACTTCTGTGTGCCCTCCTCACACTGTCCACGCTGAATGGTGGAAGACACGATGAGTTATAGTCTTGTTTTCTGGTTATTTAGCCCCTGAAAGTGCTGACAGAGATTGTGAAACGCCAGACATGCTGCGGCTACAGTCACTGAGGCTGTGAAATATCTCACTTGGCTTACACTCTGTCTGAGCAACTGAAAATTTTCAAAATGGCGAGGCCCAACCGACGATTGCTTTCTGGCCTTTCAAACGTTTTGTTGGAAGAAACTACCCATGATAAGTGTGTGTTTGTGGTAGAGCTGATTAAACACCAACAGAGTGTTTTCCTGTCTGAAGAAGGCAAACCATTTCTGCTCAAAGTGTGTCAGGCCAGCATGCAGTTCTTTAAGAATTTTTTTTTGACGAAGCAGTTTGAAGCTCAGCACAGAGATTCTCTATGTGGAGCACTTCTACTGTAAATGGAGGAAGCAATGAAAATCTCATTGGTTTGGAAAATAATTGAACTTAGACTGAAGCTTGTTTTTCATGTGCTATTACATCAGGCTTTACACAGGGTTTTGAATGAGCGGTATGCACACTCAGCCAGGACCCGATTTTGAAGACTTCTTCATAGTTATATAAATAGCTGTGACTCTTTTATATTAATAGTTATATAATTAGCTGTGGCTCTTATTCACCTTTTTATAGAGGATCTAACTCGGTAGACCAGTACTTGTTTCCTCAGGCAATTATTGGTGAATCAATAAACCACTAACACTTGATATTCAACCCGATGAGTGGTTACAGGGCTGTGGGGCAAACAGCATTCCAGAGGACAGCAGCATAATCGCAGCCAGCTGTACTGTTGAGAGACATGGGAAAAAGTGTCACCTGTCGCCTGTTGGAAGGATTGCGTGCTGTGAATCACCATGCAGTGATTATGTATGACTTCAGAGAAGAGTTGATAGAAATCAGGTTTGTTTGCTGCTTGCCAAACAGCCTTAGACACTTTCTGAGCTGCGATTTTGTGAAGTGTAATATTTAATTGGCAGCTCATCAGAAGTTCTCGCTGGACGCTTAATTGAAGTCAATAAAATCAGCAACATGCTTTAAACAGTTGGAAAGGATAGGACTTTGAAGATTTAGTGATGAGGGACTTCAAACGCGTCACAGTCATCATTCACCAGTGCCGGGCAACAAGTGCAAAGTTTGGGGGGGGGGGGGGGGGGGGTAGGAACACTCTGGAATGATTGGGGTAGGCAGGGTGATGAGCTGCCAGTTGCCGGGGTAACTGGGATCAGGACCGGCTGAGTGCAGCGTACGCCTGTTGATAAAGCGGTACGTTAGTGGCAGACTGGCATTACCGTAGCGATGAGGTCTGTCTGTGTTTTGCACTGCACTGGTCCTTGGTAGGGGGCAGGGGGGGGTGGAGTGTGTGCTGGCCGGGGAGGAGGCGGTGTTTTCACCTGCAATGCAGTGCTGGGCAGTTCCAGCCAGTCAGGGCGCAGGGCTGGCAGTTTGGAGGCGGGGCTGTGCTTATGAGAGCGTGCAGAGTGGAGAGAGAGAGAGAGAGAGAGAGAGGCAGAGAGAAGGATTCCTACCAGAAGCAGCCGGCAGCTTTCTTTCCTCTGCGTTCTTTCCTCCTCCTTTCCTGAGGCTCTCTCCTCCGGGCCGTGACCGAAACCCGCGGCCTCGATCCCAATGGGCAGCCGCGCTTCGTCCAGGTACCGGGGGTGCGTGCGAGGGGGGTGTCTCTGGTCTCTGCTTGTGCTCCGCGTCTCCTTGTGTGTACATGCTGGACGCATGTCCCCCACAGGCCGCCCTTCATTCGGGCTGGGGTGTCTTCATCCTCCTGTCACGCCCCCTACCTCCCCAGTCCAGCTGCAGGAGGACAGGAAATGCTGGGCAGAGATGGAAGGGAAAGAGCCTTTGTTATTGATCATACGTATGTCTGTCTGGTTCTGTCTGCCCGGGATTTCATTCACACAGTGGCAGCAGAAGCTTTGGTCTGTCTGTGAGTCCTCTCCTCTTGTGTGGAACGGTCTCTTTCAGTGGGCTGTCTGTCTGCGAGTCCTCACGTCTTGTGTTGAGCTGTCTCTCTCAGGGGGTTCTCTGTCTGGTCTCGAAGGGAGGTGTTCAGTTGGGGCTGAGAGGTGTAGGTGATATCCACCTTCTTGATGGCTGTGTGTCGGCACTGGTGAGAGAGCGCGAAGGACAGGTGAAAGGCATGTGCCAGTCAGCGGGAAGGTGGTGGGAGATTTGGAGGGGGGGGTGGGTTAGTAGAAGCCCCCGGAAATTGGACATCTTATTGCTGGCTTCTTAATCAGCTGTAAGAATGGTTTCTCTCTTCTCTACCTCTCACTCCCTCACACACACACACACACACACACACACACACACACACACACAGATCAGGTGCTACTGAAGCTCATGTTCGGGGCTTTATAGTGGTGTAGCCGGTTTGCATTGTAATCATTCAGTTTCCTTCTGAGCGGGAGCCACCTGGCTGTGTGTCCCACCTGTAGATAAGCAGCAGAGATACTGTGGCTTCTGAGGAGTGTGTGTGTGTGTGTGTGTGGGTGGGTGGGTGGGTGGGTGTGTTTGTTCTTTCATCCTGGCAGTGCTGTGCTTTGTAAGCCTGTAATCAGCAGCGTTCATTCAGAAACGCCACTATGAATGAGTGCGTTTTGTCACAGCATGCTATTCCCGGAGCTCAGGATCACCGTTCCCCTGCCTGACTGGGTACCTCTCATGCTGGTGGAATCATCAGAAATTTGCTGGGGCTCACTTCACTTCATGCAGTTGTCCAATTTTACAATAAAACATTAGTTTCAGTAGAAACTATGTCAAGTGAAATGAGTGCTGGCCATTTCTGTCACCTTGGGAATCACCTTTGGCCATAAGCACCTGGAAGCTCTCAGAATCTTACTCTGCAGGTTTAATGCATGCTGTGTTTGTGTAACTGTCATAGTGCTCTTTCTGTCTTGGAGATTGTAAGCTAAGTTGTTTACCATATTTACATATAGCTGTAATGGCTGGCATTTCGCCAGCTGAAGGCATTTGGTTAGTTGGTCAGCTCACCAGGTGGATTTAATGAGATCACATAGATCCATTTGCTCCAGACAGTATTATACTGTTAAAAATAGAAGCATGCATCAATAACATGTTCTCTGAAAGTGGCCACGCTGATAGTGATGTAGCAAAACGCAACACTATAAAAACACACGCCAGCTATACTCTGCAGACTCCCCCACACACACATAAACACACACAGGGTCTGAATACTTTTGCATGGCACAATGTATATGTGCTGTACAGGAAAAGGGCTGGCGATTTTAAGAAATTTAAGTTGAACTTGAATGGATACCATGACTGTATGACTTCACTCAGCAAGCAGTTGTGTTCCTTCCTTTGGTTTCATGTTTGTGCTGCAGATCTAGCATGTGTTCAGACTCTGAGATAACATAACCATAAACATAACCATGTTCTACAGCAATGTGGGATTTATGTTTCTCATTTTCAGCATAATTGCATATTGTTTCCGATTTTTTTTTTTAATCGGTGTACTGCTGTGCAGCTGGCTGAGTTTGATAAAACTCTTCTCCATTAATGGGTGCAGAGTGGCCTTCCTAGTGATAGCAGATGGAGAACACTGTCTCTAGATCGTTGCCCGTGAGAGCTGAGTGTGTGACGAGCGTTTGGCTGGCCTGTACGCTCTCCCGGCGCACTCCCAGGCTCCCAGTCTGGGGACACCTTTCGGTTCCACCTGCTAAGCAGGAAAGACCTGCCCTCCCGCTGCCCTGCTTTCGCCTTTCAGACACAAACATCCAGGCCCAGGCGGGTGAGGTTTCCAGAAAAGCTCACAGTGAGGCTTTCGGGAGGTGCTTTCCTCCTCACAGGCCCCTGCCTCTGCTTGCTTTGGCTGCGCAGCTCTGCTGGCGGGGCCGCAGCCGTTTGGCACTGTAAGCACGGCCGCAGGGGAGCGTAGCTGCTCGTGCCCTGCTCTTACGGTTTAGCTTGGGCAGGAGAGCGACTGTGCTCCAGACTTCCTGGTGGAGGAGGTTTCTGGGTTTCCCCCCGTCCTCCAGAGAGGAGAGGATGCTGGAATCATTCCGTCACGCTGGCAGGGTCAGCACGTTGCTGAGATTGAAGGGGTGTTGTGATGGGTGTTGTGTGGGCGCATGCTTCTGTAGCCTCAAAAAAAAAAAGACTCAACCCAAGGATTGTCCTGTTGCCGGGCAGAAGAGGGGTGCTGTGTTTGAGACCTTCCAGCAAGCTCTACTGGTTTGACAACTAGTCCCAGAGCATTTAAGCAGGATTCTCTCCAAGAAGACTGGCCATGATGGGACTGTGATGGTATAATTCTGTCCCTAGCATAGTTTCAGCAGGAAGGCGATGTTCCTTTGATGTAGCGGGACTGTTGGCTCCCTCTGCTTTTCGGTCTGGTTTTCCAGCAGGCTCATCACCCAGAAGGTTGAATCAGCTCATCACCTGTGCCTACTCGTGCCTCTGACTAATGAAGTGGCGTCGTGCTTATGCAAGAGCCGCAGAGACTCGAGCGTGTCACAGCCGGTTTCTCCCTGTGCTCGGAGCAGCACTCGAAGCTTCCACACGCCAGGACGTCGGCGTGGCCAACTTTGAATGCGTGTGTTTATCCGTGTTTCTGAGGGGTGGCGAGGAGAGGCAGGACAGGAAGTCTGCCGCAGCTGTCCCGTTAAACCCTCCCCTGACCGCTTCGTGGCCTGGCCAAGGCCGAGCGTCGGTGAGGCTTTGGGAGCGACTCCTCTCAAGATCGCCGCGGTCGCTTCCTGCACGAACAGAAACGGCAGAGAGGGAGATGCGTGTGTGCGGTCGGTGGGAGGAAGTCTGGGCGAACCTTTCGTCCCGGTGCCTATTAATAGATGAGATCCGCGGGCAGTTTAATGCGCTGTGTTGATTAGTTTGTTTTTGCGCATGGCTAGGATTTTCACAGCTGTTTAAGCGCTGACTTGTCTTACCGTCTCACTCAGATGGAATAAGCGATAAGGACAGCCTTGGGGGGTAGTGTCCCTGTAGTTCATTCAAGGTCATTAAAGGGTTGTTCGCTGAAGTAGTGTGAAGTGGTAATAATCCATTGCTATTCAGTGTGGATCTAAATTTGACATTAGCTTTAGAGTTTTATGGGAAAAGTCCTGTGGTGCATATTTGTCAGAACACCCTGGGTGGATGTGGTCCATGGTAAACACACAAAAAAGCGCTCAGAAGGGTTCGAAGGAGATCAGTTGCAGGTTGGATATGTTGTGGGTCAGCGGTTCCCAGGCTGTCCATACCTGAAGCCCACATTTTCTGTAACCCATCCTTCAAGTAAGATACTACCTAACAGCCTGTGTCAAAGGGACAGCATGCTCAGTGGCCAGTGAAAAGCTTGGTCTCGTAGCAGAAGGTCAGGGCAGGTTTGCAGGTTTGCAGGCTGGCCATATGGGTGAAGGTTGTGGGTGCGGTGATGAAGTATCTGTATGCCTGGGACACTTGTATGGGTCTCATGGTACACAGGTTGTCGGGCTGCGTACCCTGGCGTCCAGCGAACAGGAAGGATGATGCTGCTATGGATTCTTGGCAGTGCTTTGACCTCCTTCCCCCACCCTCTCTCCTCCAGGGCCGAGCCCCACCCAAGGGCCCCCTCCCAGCAGCCCGAGTCCCCGCACCAGGAGCCGGATGAGGAGATCCTTGGCTCTGACGATGAGGAGCAAGAGGACCCCAACGACTACTGCAAGGGTGAGTGCAGGCCCTGCGGGGCCGCCGGGGTAACGGTGCCGACGCGTGCGTCTCAAACCCCGCTCTCCTGTGTCCCGCTCAGGTGGCTATCACCACGTCAAGATCGGCGACCTGTTCAACGGGAGGTACCATGTGATCCGCAAGCTGGGCTGGGGCCACTTCTCCACTGTGTGGCTGGCCTGGGACATCCAGTAAGTGCTGGGCTCTCCCACAGCTTCATAACCGGGCCTTCCCATATACTGCCATGCCTGTCGTGTGTCCGTGGCATATCACTGTCACATGTGCAAGTGTTTACATACATTAGCCAGTGTGCTTCACTGTTTCATTGGACGACGTATATTCTACGTTTACATAAAACGACATGCGAGAGCGGTAATGTATGTGTGTGTTATGTGCGCTGTGTTCTACAGGCGTTGGAAATGTTTTCCTTCCATGTATGGAATGTGCTGTAGATTTAGTCGGGTGGGCTGTGTAGTGGTGACGTAATTGTTCTCGCTTTTCCAGGGGGAAGCGATTTGTGGCCATGAAGGTGGTGAAAAGCGCGGAGCACTACACCGAGACGGCGCTGGACGAAATCAAGCTGCTGAGATCAGTGAGTGGTCGCCCGGGCACCTGATTGGCCCTTGCTTTGACTGGAGCAGAGTTTGATTGGCCCTGCTGGCTCACACCTCTGCCCATGGCAGGGTGCCAAGCGGCGTGGGCAGGGAGGCTGCAGCTCTGTGGCGTCTTGCTTGCCGCGGGTATGAGTCAGCCCGGTAGGACATGGTGTCGCTTTCAGCCTCATTAGCCGGATTAGCACGTCTTTCAGCTTGCGTCATCGCGCGCAAGTGCTGTAATGCCCCTCAACAATGCATGCTCAGACGTACCTGCGTGCTGCTGACGTGAGCTCATCAGCTGCTTTGGGTCATGAATTCGGAGGAAAACAGAAATCATCTTTAAAATTTACATAGAGAAGCAGAGCTCTTCAAAGTGGACATAAAGCACCATAGTTCCTGAGTTTGCCTGAAAACCCACACAGAGTTTATGGTTGGTGGATTTTGCTGCCAGCGCAGTGGGTGAACCATTAGGGAAATCAGATTGTTAGGTTCCTTCCTTGGTTAGAGAAGGGCTGTTGTAAGAATGCATTGTGAAGCAGAATGCAGTGCGAGTGTTCAGCTTTCATTTTTCTCCCCATGCTCTCCTCCAGGTCAGAAACACAGACCCTGACGATCCCAACAGGGAGATGGTGGTCCAGCTGCTGGATGATTTTAAGATCTCTGGCACCAACGGCACTCGTATCCTCCTGGAGCTCTTTGATCCTGTTAGAGACAGCTGTTTTTTTTTTTTTTAGCATCTTGGCATGCGGTGTGAGTGTTAAATGTGCATCGCAGTACTTGATGGTGTTTATATGTACGCATATATATTTACAGCATCTGTGTTTAGCTCACAATGTCATAAATGGTGCTTCATAAATGGTATCATTCTAAAGCCCAGCCCACTTGCCCCTCCTGACCAGGGAGAGTGGGCAGGGTTTGCGTCATGATGTCACATCCTTGACTGCAGTGTCTCTCAGACGTTTGCATGGTGTTTGAGGTCATGGGGCACCACCTTCTGAAATGGATCATCAAGTCCAACTACCAGGGCCTGCCTCTGCCCTGTGTCAAGAGCATCATCCAACAGGTAGCATGATACGCATTCACACACACACACGCACACACATACCTAATATCCACATACATACAAGCACACACAAAATCAGGGTTGGCCTGTGATTTTTATTCTTGTGTATGGGTTGGATAATGGTATGATTGTTATTTTAATTGACTCTCTTGAATCTCAGATAATTCGAACCTGTAATTAATTAACCTTAAGTATAACCATGATCTTACAGTACCTGTAGGAAAGGTGACCACATCTGAGGGAGTTTGGAGGCCAGGAGCGGCAGGATTGGCAGCCTGTGCTGTGAGGTGCAGTGGAGCTTACTGGTCTCTGGACCAATGGAAGGGCATGAATACTCACGTGTCACTGCTGTGTGTGTGTGTATCCTGCAGGTTCTGCAGGGCCTTGACTACCTGCACACCAAGTGCAAAATCATCCACACAGACATCAAGCCCGAGAACATCCTAATGAGCGTCAATGAGCCGTACGTCAGGAGGCTGGCAGCCGAGGCCACGGAGTGGCAGAGGGCCGGGGCTCCTCCCCCCTCCGGATCCGCAGGTGCCCTACACTACCCCGTCTCGCTCCAGCTCTCATTCTCGCCACCTCCTCCTGCTCCACCTCGCTGACTCTAGGCTGTATATTTTTCAGTCAGAGTTATAAATGCATGACCAGGACTCCTGCTTGAAGCAGCAACCCTCACAATGCTGAGTACCAGGCTTGACACAATGCTGGTGCTCTATAGACTTTTACGCAGAATGCTAAGCTAATGCCCGTGCACGCTTAAACTGTTCCTGCGTAGTCTACACTGTGGGTGTAAAGGATATAGGTCAGCTACCACTGGCAGGCTCGGCATACATAAAAGCCTAACTTGTCACCGTGACCTTTCTTCTGTGTGTTCATCACAGCAGACAGGTTTCGGTATAGATCTTTTTTGCAGGGTTAGTTGTCAGGCGTGACGGTGAAACAGTTTCTTGCAAGCCCTAGCAAGGTGGAAGTCGAGACATTCTGTCCAAGCTGCATTAGTAAAGACGCTTCTGAAAGTTGTGTGTGTAGTGCTTAGGAGCTGTGTGAATAAAGGGCTGTGTGAGATAAAGAGTGGATGGACTGGAATCAGGAAGCGGAGGCGTCACTTGCGCATCAGCGCTCACACGCATCGGAGTCGCATCATGAAGGAGACG
The DNA here is from genome assembly GCF_013368585.1 of Megalops cyprinoides. Taxonomy (NCBI): domain Eukaryota; kingdom Metazoa; phylum Chordata; class Actinopteri; order Elopiformes; family Megalopidae; genus Megalops; species Megalops cyprinoides. The sequence continues at coordinate 11,874,154 of NC_050589.1, forward strand.
TCAGCCTTTGCGTCTGGTCCGTCGCCACGGCAGCTGTCGGGGGGGAGCGTTTGACGCAGAACTGGCACCGTTCTCGCTTACACGCATCACAGTGCTGTGTAAAGAAAATGTGACACTGAGTGTGGCTGCATGTGGGGGGACAGTGTTGCGTAGTGTTAAGGAGCAGGGCTCGTAACCAAAAGCTTGCTGGTTCGATTCCCTGCTGGGGCCCTGCTGCTGTTCTCTTGTGCAAGGTATTTAACCCACAATTGCCTCTGATATCCAGCTGTCTAAATGGATAACATGTAAAAAAAATAAAATTGTAACATATGCAAGTCACTCTGGATAAGAGTGTCTGCTGACACTAAAGTAATGTAATTATTTCTCTCTGTATTGCAGTGAGTACAGCCCCACCACCAAAACAGGTAAGTTGCTGTTCCATTTTGAAAATGCATAGGTCTTTCACAGACCTCATAAGCATGGATGACTTCCTAACCCCTTGAGGTCAGAATGACCTGATTTGAATTATGTCCATTGTCATAAGTTGCTAGTAAATTGCACGCTATTAAATAAATTTAATTACATGTATTATTTGTCTTTTGTTTATCAATGTGTGTTATGTATTTGTATTTGTTTGGGTAGATTTTATACTGTAACTATTTGTAATCACGATGTGTGTAAGGGTACAGCAGGAGTTTGCCTATGTTTGTATGTGTGGTGTGTGTCGTCAGTATATCTCACCTGCCTCCGCTGTACTCCCACCCCCCCAGACAGTGAAAATGTCAAAGAATAAGAAGAAGAAGCTGAAGAAGAAACAGAAGCGGCAGGCGGAGCTCCTGGAGAAACGCATCCTGGAGCTGGAGGAGCTGGAGCGGAGGCCAGAAGCGGGCGAGGAAGAGGAGGACGAGGAAGAGGAGCCAGAAACCCCAGAGACGCCCTCCTGTCCCCCTCTCAAAGAGGCTTCACTGCAGGACATTGCGAATGAGGTCGCCGAAGGTGTGTTCTCACCCAGGGATGCATAGGAAGGATGGGGCCCTGCTTTATTGGGCGGTTAGCAGCATCCCAAGTTCATCCTTGTCTCATCTCAAGTTTGAATTCGGCTTCCTTCCTGAATGTGGTCCTTTGCTGAGAGTATCCTTTAGATGGAAACTTGAATACTTGAGAGAAGGAAGAATGAATTGTATTAATTGAGTGACAGGTTTGTGCCTCTAAAGTAAGGAGAAGAATTGTCACTTCCCCCTCCCAGTACTGTGGGGTTTAAGCTGTGTAAGTGACTTGTCAACACCAGAACCATTTATTTTACTTGAGCTTCTTGTGTGGTTTGAATGAATTGCCTCAGAAATGTTTAAGGCTTAATTACTATGTCACATCAAATGCGGGTACTTTCAAGAGTTCTGATACGCAAAGGCTAAATCTAGCAGTAAACGGGTGTAGCTGTATGTGGCCAAACATGAGCACAACTCGGTCATCACCAAAATACCAGAGTCCATCTCTGCTCATCTCAGCCTTAAGTTTAGTCGTTCAGCGGTTGCTGTAGGTCAGGGCAGCTTTTATAGAGCAGAGGTACAGAAGTGCAGTTAATACAGTCTGGAGATAGTGGTGCTTGCAGATAACAAGACTCCAGCTGAACATGTGTCAATCTATTGCACAATTCTGAATGCGGCTATGTAGTCTACAAAGGGCACCTGAGGCTCCCATTGGCCTGTGGAGATGCTTATTATTGTTCTCCATGGCGATGGTGTGCTGCTGGAAGGGAGAGAACTTTGCTGAGAATTGGAGCAGCTCAGTCTTAGCCAAGGTGAGCGCCAGCAGATGCTTAGAGATCCACGATAAGACATCAGCAAGGCCAGATGAGATGTGAGACAAGACCTGGGTCAGAATGGAAAAAGGAGAGAAGCAGTTGTGTGTCGTCAGTGTAATGAAGATACAAGGAACCATGGGAAGGAACAGTGGTTAAGTGATCGTGTATAATAGGGGGCTGAATACAGAGCCCTGGAGGACTCCTGTTGAGAGGCTATGAGAGTTTGATCTGCCCTCCTTACAGGACGCCTGGTAGCAACACCCAATGAGGTATGATGAGATCCAGCTAAGCAGAGTGCCAGAGATGCCCATTACTGCCAGGGTAAACGGTAAGACATGGGGGTTCACCATGTCAAAGGCTGCAGAGAGCCCTAGAAGTTTCAGGGACGAAGAGAGGGAGGCTGTTCGTGTGGAGTGACCGAAAGAAGAGCAGCAGAGAAAATGGGACAGTTGAGTAACATCGCCATGTTAGGGTTTTGCAGAGGACAGGGAGAGGGGAGACTGCGCATACAGCTGCCGAATTCATCACTGGTTTCTTGAGCAGGGTGCGTCTTGGGCCTGGTCGAGGGCAGCACAGCCTGTGTTCAGGAAGGTTTAGGGAGGAGATGATCGGGAGAATGTGCTGTGGTTGTACAGAGAGGAGGAGAAGGGTTGAAGTCCAAGGCCCAGGTGGTCAGATGGTGAGACATCAGAAGATCTGAGGTGTCGGCGCCTGTAAGGTGAGAGAATTCAGAACAGCAGGGCTGGCTGGACTGGGGATTGGGATACCAGAGGCTGCATGCACAGGGCCTTCGGTTGCTCAGAGGTGCTGTGGAGGGCGACAACGTTCTCGTCAAAGTACAAAGTGAAGTCATCAGCTGCGAGAGAGGTGGTGTGAGGAGGGAAGAGGAGGCAGGGAGCAGTGTAGGGAGGGTTTGAGAAAAGGCTCCTGGGTGTTTCCGTGGGCAAGTCGGAGGCCTGTGTGACAGAGAGGCTCTCCTCTCCTGTGTTCCACCCAGAGGGCTGCACCGACGGCTGGGAGCAGGACGGGCAGCAGGAGGGGCTGACGGAGATGAACTGTAACGGACACGAGCCCGACACCCGCGCCCAGGCGACAGAGCGGGACGAGGAGAGCCCGGGCCAGTGCAAGGAGGAGGAGGAGGAGGAGGAGGATCGGCGCAATGCCAACGACTGCCTGCAGGGGGAAGAGTGCACGCAGGGGCAGGAGTTGCTGGTCAACGCTGCCTACCAGACCTGCAACGGCGTGGCACCGGCCGACACTGGCCGCCTTAGCCCGGACGATGACGATGACAGCCCCTCGATCAGCGGTGTCAGCGCGGCGGGGTCCTGCCGGCAGCGGGAGGAGACACGGCGGGCCAGCGAGCAGGACGCGGCGAGCACAGTGGGGGTTTCCACGGAGACCGATGCGGAAAGCCAGCAGGGAGCACAGGAGAGCTTGAAGAATGGTCAGTGAGAGCCACTTGGTCACCCACCACAGCAGACACCCATGATCTGTGTTCACTCTTTTTGGCTTTTTTTGGTTTGTTTTTTGTGTGTTTATTAGACAAATGTAATGTCAAGCAGATTATGTCACAATTGTTGCGGTTTGTTGAACACAGAGTAGTTGTTTGTTAAACACACAGCATACAGTGTGTATAGTAGTTTTTGATTGCAACCCTAATTTATACTGGAAAAAAGGCTACGATAGTTTTCTGCAGAAGTTTTTTGTGTTTGATTTCTGTGCTGATTTATGGTGCACGCTGTCTCAGGATAGAATAATATACTTGACTGATGGTTGTGCATAGCCAATAATTGAAACGGCTGAAGTGCACATGAGGGAAATAATTCTGATAATGAGGAAAACTCAGCAGTGCTGACAGCTGATGTTACCATTTAGGGGCTTAGATCCTAGTGAATACCCTCACACTGTTGGAGAATAAAGCCTACAAATTATCCCACAGAATGTCCAAAAACTTAAGTGTTGAGTGTTCTCTCTTTATGATAATGATCTATTCTGAGGAAAGTCCCTTGGTGTCATTGCTGCAGTTAAACAGTTCCATTGCTGCTAGGATACAGCACTGTTTTTGTAAGGTCCGTAGTTCCACTGATGAGGCCCATTCATTTTAAGGGCATGTGTGTGCTCCGTGTGTTGGAGAGGGCAGATGTGAATCAGTGTTCTCATTCTGCTCTTCCCCACGGGGGATCCTGGAGTGAAAAGTGGAACCATAAAAATCCCCCTGTTTAAATGAAGGGATGAACTAGCTGAACCCCCTTTGCAAGGGTGCTTGGGATCAGTCACAGAAATTTTTGGGAACCGTGGCAGGGAAAGTGTCCAGGTGGACATGAAAAGCATTCTAAATGAACCTTGTAGAGGCCGCCTAACTAAGCACTTTCACTTGGTTTCATTTTCATGCACTTCTTTTGAGAGACATTAATATTCATTTCAGTCTGTGATATGCTGAAGGGTGATTGTAGGTTGAGGTGACAGTGTTATTCTGTGGAGTGTTAGGTGGAGCCACTGAAAGGTGGCGTGGTGAAATATGAGGTGCTGAGTTCCAGTCTGTCACCTGACTCAGGCAGGTCTGTGATCGGATGGCCTGTTCGTGTATGTGTTTGTGTGTGTCAGTGCTGACCTGGGCTCTAATGCAGTCGCTGAGTGTGTGTATTTTCCTCTCTCACTGCGACTGCAGCCAAGCTGGCCGCCGGCGCCCTGCTGGTAAACCCCCTCGAGCCGCTCAACGCCAACAAGATCAAGGTGAAGATCGCAGACCTGGGAAACGCCTGCTGGGTGGTGAGTGGTGCGGCCGGCCTAACCTTCCCTCCATTCAGCCTCTCCCTTCCTGCCTGCGGCTGTCTGTCAGCAGACTGTGGACTGCTCTGGAGAAACAACAACCGCCAGAAAATTCCCACACCATTGTATCCCTTCCCTGTGTGTGTATGTGTTGGGGCGTTGTAAATGTGAACCTCCTTCCAACAAAAAAAAACAATGATCGTTCCAGGTTCTTCTTTGTCATTAAGTTCAGGAATATGTTTGTGTTATCTGAACTGTGAGATTGTGAGCACAGTTCAATGTGCAGTTTATTGAACTACGTTCTTGCTCTTAATGAAGACGTTATTGGAAGCAGTGATTCTTTCTGCTGTAGCAGCTGTATTCAAGGCTTTTGGTGAAGTCGTGCGTGATGCTACTCTCTCCTGCAGCACAAACACTTTACGGAAGACATCCAGACGCGGCAGTACAGGTCTCTGGAGGTCCTGATCGGGGCGGGATACAGCACACCTGCAGATATCTGGAGCACAGCCTGCATGGTATGGGGAGTAGGGAGGGGCCCCCGGCCGGCCCTTCTCTGGATTCTTGTCTGGAGGATATCCATGAACATGCTTCCGGGTTTTGAAAGAGCTCTAGTGTCTACAGCATACCACAGCAAACACACAGCAAAGCATCACTGCTGGCCGTATATCAGGAGTGTGCCTCCTGAAGCCAGATTCAAAGTACATTGCCTAACTGGAGTGTTACTTTTTTGGCCCTCAGAATTGCATTTTAGTCAGCAGAATTAAGTTTCCTTCAGACATCACGTGGAGTATTGTGTGATTATTCTGAAGGGCAGCTAAAGACCAATATGTTTGTACTCAATATTAGCTTATGTTTTTCTGGAGAGCCACGCCAGAATGTCTAGCCATACGGCAGTACGTCCGTGAAATCAAAACCCATCCATTGCCCCATTAACAGGCATTTTCCATTTTCTCAGGCATTCGAGTTGGCAACAGGGGACTACCTGTTTGAGCCACACTCAGGGGAAGATTACTCGCGAGATGAAGGTAATTTGTTTCCCCCCTTCCCGGTCCAGTTACCTGCTGTGGTCCCGCTCTCCTTGTGCACCTCAGTCCTCCTTGCAGCTGGTATTTGAGAAAGAAAGCACATGTTAAACTGGTACACTTTTAAAAAGGGATATTACTCATAATACTACTTTGCAACTGAGGACTGAAATATGATTGGTCAGATTAACAATGTGCCTACTGTCAAGTGTTCTGAGCATTATTATGTAATGCCTTATGCTCTTTATGCACTCTGTGCAAGTACTGTATTAGTATGAGATGCAAAATTGCAGGCAATTAGAAGCTGCGAGAATGTTTGGCAGTAGGCAGTGTTGGGGCAATGTTTCTGCACAGGCTTGTGAGAACTGGTGCAGCTGGATTTGACTTGAAGTAAATGATGTAAACAGCAGTGTAATTCTGTACACCGCCCACTTTCAGATGTCGCGGAGTTTAACAACCACATGTTCTGTGTATACTGATGTACTGCTGTGTGCACCACAAATACTGGCATTTACGGTGATCCAGATTACTACGCCAACTGCAGGACTGAGACGATATGGCCATTTGAAACTCCCAGTGACTAATGACTAATAATGTCTTTTTTTTAAAGTCTATTTGTATACTTTGATGAGTAAGTTTTATAGTTGGGCACAGAGTGTTACCCACTTAAATGTCATGAACTCTTGACTCTCATCAGTAACTGTAACATCTATATTTAGCTGAAATTGTAAATACTCATCTCCTGGAAGACCATGAGATCTGAACTCAGGTGAAGTGTGCGATTGGATGTACCAGTCCTCCCTGCATGTTAACCTTGCAGGCCTGATAGATGAGTGCTTGGTAAGACCAGCCACCCCAGATATTTGGTTTCCTCAAAAGAAATGACAGTGCCGAGAGTGCCAGGATTTCTGGTTTTACACCACTGCCTTCCAACTTGTTTATCACCTAATATAAAGAAGTGGTATTCCTGTGTCTATTTCCCCCTGATTGGAGCACTCGATCTGAGCTACCGACCTCCACACACTGAGTGTGCCTCTACGAGACCTCTCCAGGTCCATAATCCACCTCCGCCTACCTCCAGCACCACCTCCTCCTCTCACCTCCACCTCTCTGCGCACGCCTTGGCCACCTTTGGCCCAAACAGCGGCTTGTTTTTGTTTCACTTTTGCACTTCAAAAGGAATTTTACCTCGGGCGAGAAGGGTAGACCAGTCAGGTTACACCCCTCCTATTTGACATGTAGGTATAGATGAACTGCAGTGACACTGAGGTCCTCACTAACTATGAGCATTAGCCCAGGTCCTTACAGTTGTGCTTTGTAGTTGTCTAAATCTCTCTGTCTTCTGTCTTTGCTTTAAAACATTGCTTTATTTATTGCTCCTAAAGCTCATTTCTGCCACTACACCAGGAATATGTACTGCAACTGCAACCCATACATTTTAGAGCACAGATACACCTTTGACCCAAAGCTTCAACTCTGCTTTGCATGGAAGCTCTTTCATCCAGAGCGGTTTCCTGAGCCCTGTCCAAATGCAGGCAAGCTGTCACGCAGCGAGGTTATTTTTACTGGAGTATTCCCAGTCGATTACCACACCCTGCACAAGTACACACAGGTAGACAATGTGAAAATGTAGCTCTTGCTGTCACCACTCAGTACTGGCGCCTTCTGTCAAATCAACCAGTGCCTCACGCCTGGCTGTCTGACTTAAGATTATTAGTAAATATTCCCTAGTCATTCACCTGAACCAAGCTGAAGTTAGAGCTCTCTCTGTGCCAAATGTGAATTAAATTTTGGCCATAATTTTTTTTTTTTATTTCACAGTTATTTTCACGTGTAGCAAAATATCAGTCTACTTTTGGGGAATGGGGAACCTGTGACCAAAGTGAGCCCCCCTGAAGACAGAATGACCCTGCAGTGTCTGCTCTATACCCCAATAAACAGATCAGTGACTCCCCTCTGTGGCTGCCTCGTCTTGGGCCAGCTCTGTGGGAAGAAGTTACTGATGCACCGTCCCTGGGCCAGGTCCACCATGACGCCCATGTCCCCAGGAACAAATCCAATCAGTAGATGCCTGGCGATAGTTGGACCTGCGTCGCTACACTCTCAGAAACTACTGAGGGCTGGCGCGGCCTTTCTGTCTTGATGGTTGAACCATTGGTTGCTTATCAGCTATAGCTGGAGGGCGCCCAGTCGGATGGGTTGAGATCTGCCTCTGATGTGGCTTTTGTGTTACGAGCGTGCAAGGAATCTTGGACAGTGCTCAGTTGTGATGTCACAGTTGCGTGCACCCACAGCGCCCCCCTGCCCACTCACTTTTGAATGCAGTTACACAAAGGACAGAACAGTGTTTTTATGCAAGTTCCCTGCTGGCATTCGCGTGGGATCACAAGCGCTGAAATATCGCATCAGTGGCAGGCTAAACCAAGATGAGGGAAATTCCCGCAAGACAGAAAAGTTGCAGTTGCCTTGAAACTTTAGACTTAAGGTCGCCCTCCACCCCCGACGGCCTACATTTCGTCTTTGGTGGCGGAGTAATCTGATTTGCCGTGAGAGTGCAGGGCCTATAGACACACACAAACTCTTTGTCTGACCTGCATTTGCATGTGCTGGCTGAGTACTGAGCTAAATCTGGTCCAGCCCCATCCTCCATGCCTTTGCCTTGACTTGAACAAGGGCATCGCAGTCTCCCTGTGGAACCTCAGTCTGCTTCCAGAAACATAATGCTTCCGTGGGGTCACCCTGCATTGTAGCTGTCTCTGCAGTGACCTTTCTTTTATAAACTTGTGCCTTTCAGCACCGTAGTGATCTGAAGTTAAGAAACTGCAGAGATTTTTTGTCAAAACCTGCAAGTTCAGTGAAACTGGAAATGTGATTGAATGACTGAGGTCTCCACATGGGGAGAGATGCTGGTGTTCAGTAGTCTGTGTAATGCATCATTTTCATGTAATGGCCATAGTCCATGTAATGCATCATGTTCCGCTGACCCATAATTCCCTCTGTTTGCTTTAATGTGGTGCTTTGGCCATTTTCTCTCTCTTTCCCATGTTCCCCCTCCCTCTTCTTTTTTTTCTCTCTGTCATCAACCTCTCCTCCAGACCATCTCGCCCTCATTATTGAGCTCCTAGGGAAAGTCCCCAGACACTTTGCCCTCAGTGGGAAATTCTCACAGGAATACTTCACGCGCCGAGGTATGCAGCAGAGTGTCTGTATCCTGCCCTGGGTCAGTGGGCACCTCTAGGTGGAGGCCACATGCATAGACAGCCCATGCTGCTGACCCAGGATCAGTTTCAGCTTTTGGGGTCAGGGTTCGGCTAAGGGCTGGACTGGCTGATCCTAGGTCAGAGCTTGGGTGAGTGGCCTGTCTGGTGCATTGGAGGCGCATCATTGGGGCCAAAGGGTTATCTGAGAGTCCATACAAGCCATATCCCTCTCCTTTCAGCCAATCAAGACGGAGAGTGTTGATAGAGGTGTCTGCAGCTGGCCAAACTCTTCACCCTACCTGCAGTATAAGCAAACATCTGTCGCTGCTTATGAGAGTAATAGGAGCCATACTCTTATCTGGTCACTGTGCCACCATGGTACTCAGTCCTCTGCTACAGAAATATCTGCAGCTGTGGTACAACAGTGCAAGGGCATCTCAAGAAAGAGTCCATGCACAGCCTTTGGGAAAGGAGCTGCGTTCTGGTGTTGACGTCCCAGAAGTGGAATGAGCTCATTAAGATTTACCTCAGGTTGTTCCACTGTCTTATCTTGCTAGACTAAAAGGCTGGTGACCCTGATAATGCATCTCGCAGTTGCATAGGTTGAAATGCAGAGGGCCCTATGGGTAATGGCACAACCTAGAGTCAGCGCGTAAAGTCGAGACATTGCGTGATCGGGAAGGTTCTGTTATGTTTCCGCATACAGTCACAACACCAAGGCACCTGTTAATAAACCCAGCATAATTTGGCTAGACAGCCCCGACCCCCAGCCGTGTCAGGCAGGAAATGCTGCGGTGTGGGTGTGTCGGAGGGCACGCCTGTCCTCAGAGGCGCACTCAACGCTGTTGTTAAATCAGTGTTGCTAAATAAATTGCCACAGTGCAGGCAGTGGTGGCGGTGGGGATGTTTGCCCAGCAGTCCTTGCAGACCCGGGTTTGGCTCTTGGGTCGCCCTCTTATGGCGGAAGCTTGCAGTGCTCTCAGACCCTGTGACATTGGCCTCCTCCACTGGCACTCCCTCTCCCAGGGCGGGTGACTGGCAGGATTACTGTGTTTGATGAATGTGTTTGTCTCTCCTGTTTTGCGGCGTCTTTTTGGGGGTAGACCACATTGCGCTCATCATAGAGCTGCTGGGGAAAGTCCCTCGCAAGCTCATCACAGCGGGGAAATACTCCAAGGATTTTTTCACCAAGAAAGGTAACCAGAGGGTCTGCGTTCTCCTTTTTTACCAGCAGCACTCCTACTGTTCAAGTGGCTCGAACGAATCGTAGTACAAAACTGTTCACATGTTCACACTGAGGAAATTACTTCTTAGAATATCACAGGTTAAGCAAATCAGCTGCTTTTATGCTGTGAATACTTTTACCTTGCAATGCCCTCATTGGATTGTGCCACTGGAGATATGTCGAGATTCCTTCACAATCCTGTTTTCATTGTGTGTATGCAAGAAGAAGCATGTCCGTGTGTGTTTGCATGTGTGTGTGTTTGCACGTGTGTGTGTTTGTGTGTGCTTATGCATATGTTTATATGCATAGAGCATTGTGCGCTTCAATGATGGTGTGTCCGTGTTTTGTGAAAAACATGTGGGTATCAAAATTGTACTGCGTGGGTGTTTGTAACTCTATACTAACTCAGTGTTGTACGGTATGTGTGTGGGAGTGCGTATTGAAATCTATGTGTTGTACGAGTGTGTTGTGCTCTGTAATAATACGGATGGGTATTGAATGTTCTTTGTGTCCTAAATCATTACAGAATATTTCAGTGTTGATGAAATCCGCCTCTGTGGGGAATATTAACACAGGTGACATTTATTAGTTTGTTTAACTGCAGGCTACTGCCAATGAAGAGTCTGCAACTTAGAGCACTTTGCTGGTGAGCTCAATGAGTCAGTTCCAGCTCAATATCATTCCATTATATGTACTAAAACCCTGCTGTATATGTTAACTGGTGGCATAATTACCCTGCCATAAAAAAGGTTGTCATGTTCACACATTTATTGCATATTACACCTGGCCTTGAATCAGTTTAAAGTGACGTCATCTTTTGTCATGAAATACATCTATTATATATTGTACTGCCATTGTTTTGTTCAGTTGTAACGACTTTAATACAAATTCCCGAAAGTTAACCATGCAGTCAGTTTTTAAATGTTTACTCTAGTGCAGTGTTTCTCAACCCTCTCCTGGAGGACCCCCTGCCCTGCATGTTTTAGATCTCTCCCTGCTCCAACACAGCTGATTCAAATGATCAACTCGTTATGAACTCCTGAAGCTGCTTAATAACAAACTGATCATTTGAATCAGCCGTGTTGGAGCAGGGAGAGATCTAAAACATGCAGGGCAGGGAGTACCCCAGGAGAGGGTTGAGAAACACTGCTCTGGTGTATACAGCTACATACCTCATTTGCTATTTGTCTGTGTGTGCGTGCATGTGTGTGTGTGTGTGTGTGTGTGTGTGTGTGTGTGTGTGTGTGTGTGTGTGTGTGTGTGTGTGTGTTTGTGTGTGAAAACGATGTCGTTACTGTTTTGAGTTGTGTCATTGTGTATTAACCTTCATAGGCACTTGGTCTGAGTGTGTAGCCCTCTGAAGTGGTGTGTCATTCTGATATTGTGTGTGTGCGTGCATGCATGTGCCTGTGTGTGTGTGTGTGTGTGTGTGTGTGTGTGTGTGTGCGCGCGCGCTCGCGCGGGAGTAACAGAGAGTGTGTCTTACGCGTGTGATTATGTTTTCATGCTCAGCTCCGCATGTTCCATGTTGAAAGTTCTGTCTTTGCCATAGCTGGAGTTGCGAGTGTTCTGATTTCCTTTCTTGTCTTGAGCAGCTTTAAAGGGGCAAGGTCAAAGACAGCATTCACAGCAGAACCTGTGGAACCTCCTAGACAACAAAATGTAGAGCAGGAAAGGACTACCAGAGCTGAATATCTGGGTGTGATGTAGAGTATCTGTGGCTTTGCCGTGTCCTGATGGTACTTCCTGTCTGCACAGGCGACCTGAGGCACATCACCAAGCTGAAGCCCTGGGGCCTGCTGGAGGTGCTGGTAGAAAAATACGAGTGGGCCCCGGAGGAGGCCCAGGCCTTCACCGACTTCCTGCTGCCCATGCTGGAACTCATCCCCGAGAGGCGGGCCACAGCGGCCGAATGTCTGCGCCACCCCTGGCTCGCCCCCTAGTGGCCCCTCCAGCCACTGCACCCTCCAAACCCCACCCTGCTCATGGCAGAGACTGACGTGACCTGGCCCTCTCCCCAGCCGTGATCTGAAGGCAAAACCCCAGGAGTGCTCTCTCCATCCCAAGCAGATATACCTATTTATTTCTCTTTATTATGTTCTGTTTGATCTTTTTTTTTTCTTACTGGATATTACTTGAGTATGTCAGCTTGGTTTTTTTTTTTTCTTCTTTGTTTCCCCCATCTCTGTTTTGTACGACGCTGGCACTGAAACCTGTTGGACTGGCCCCGTCCCTGTGGAGGCCCTTAACACCTTTTATTTACACTCAGTGTTGCTTTCTTGTTCTTGTTATTTCTGCACCAGACTGTAAGTGGATCACCTGCAGCCTCCAGTTTCCTCCAAAATCTGGCTCCTCTTCCCTGCAGTGCTGCTCTACAGCTGTTACAGCACCACTCTGTGTACCTGAAGTGCTCGTCAGGGTGTATGGCAGTTCTCCGTGTAGAGAGAGTTTCTTTGAGGGGCGTGACGGGGGGTGCTTGGACTGTCTGCCTGAAAAGAGGACAGTGAGATTTGGACTGTGAATAGACTCTACTCCTGGGTGATGCTTTGCGCCTCTTCACTAAGGCCTTATCTTCCTCGTTTCTCTCAGATTGACAAAATGGGAATCTTCAGCAGGAGTCGCCCATCCATATCGAGAGATTAGATTTTTTTTTTTGTCCTACAGTTCATCAGCCTCAGTTGAAGCTACATATAAAATCAGTATCAAGACCTGATGTTTAATTTTCTTCTGCTGATAGATTTTTTTTTTTTTTTTTATGGTCATCCTTTGGTGTTCCCCAAGTGTGACATCAGAATGGTGTGCACAAATGTAAAATGGAAAATGGCCCTCATCCACATCACAACAGTGACATTGTATGACATAAATGCATACGTGACGTGTACATGTGTGTGCGCGTGTGCACATGTTTGTGTGAGCACGCATGTGTTGATGTGTGTATGTGTGCGCGTGTGTGTGAATACACTCAGACCAAAGAGATGGCCGGGCCGTGTATATTACAGCTGTGTACAGTTTTTACAGAATTCCCATACATATGTGTTAGCTAAAGTTATTTCGCCGGATAGTAATGTTTTAATAACCCATTTGGAGATGCCTTGATGTGTGTTTGTTAGCCTAGCAGCTTTTTAATCATTTAAATATTTTTGTCACTTCATGCAGTTTCTTTGAAATTTAAAACGGGGGGCTGTTGACACGTGATGCTGTGGAAGCCCTGACCCTCTTTCTGGTGGGCTCCTCTCCACAGACGTTGAGAGTCTTGTGTACACTTGTCTCATTTTCAGCAGGTCTTCCTTTCCTCCCTCTGTCTTCCCTGTTAATTTTGATATCCACTGGAAATTGCGTCCTCTCTCCTCTTTCTCCCTGGAGATGTGCATTGGGTTGTTGGCTGTGGGGTGAGCTGTTATTGAGCTGGCTGTTGAGAAGCTGTGTGGAGGAACCTTTGAGAAGTGAGCATCCAGACATGATTAACTGGCTTATTTTTACACGGTATATTAGTCACGGAACAGTTTTATTAAATAGGTCATGGGACGACACGACTTACAAAACACTGACTGTAAATAGAATCAGTAACAGCAAGGACGCAGGTAGGTTTGCCAGCTTCACATCGACATGTTCTTCATACATGTTGTGTTTTACCCGGCTGGAATTATTTACAATACTCTGTCGAGGGTTGCAGTAGCACGGACACTAGGGGGCACTGTTTACACATTTCCTACAGCTTTACATGGTAACAGTCAGGTTGAGAGATGAAGAGGCCTTTGCTAAGTTAGTCTCGCTCAGGGGGGCTTTGCAGCACAACCAAATGCACACAGGTGTGACTACATCAGTGTGGTAGAATAACCTGTGATTCTGCCTGATCAAAGGCCGTATGACCGCTCATCCAACAATAGGGTATCAACTGACCAAAGAGGCATGGGAAAGGCAGGTACCCCGCTGGGGTATAGCTGCTGCTGGTTGGGTTTCATCCATGTGATGTCATTATATGGGATTAAATCCACCTAGCTTGTTTACCATGTATAAATTGGGTGCTTTTGGAAAGATAACGGAACCCAGCAGTCTGAACCACGAGGTAGAGCTGTGCTTTCTGTTAAATTATCAGCTTTCTTTTCTTGATTCCAGTTTTAACAGCTTTCCATGATTTCTGACTGTTGTATTATCCTTTGAACTGTGATGAGACCACTGGACTTGAATATGCCTGTATTAAGAAATTCCATAATGGGCATCTTTGATAAGAATTTTCTGTCACATAAAACACATTTACATAGTTACGTTTCGACGATGTGTAGGGAATCACTCAGGTCACCTAGAGCAACACAGAAGTAAACAGCAATACACTCTATGAATGGAAAATGGCAACACACACACACACACTGTATGAATGTACAATCAAAATGGTGCCGCTTCCTTAATGTCTCCCTCTATATAATGGAACACTGTGATTGTAGTGAGTTTCCTTCAACAGCTGTGGACAACACCACCATTTTTATAACAGCCTGGATACAGCCGGAAAGGCACAGATTCACACCCGCATATCATTGAGTTTGGGATATGGTCCAACCAGCTGCCCTTCTGTAAAACATTGAAAGCACACTAAATAAAGCATAAAGCTGTAAAGCTGGCGCCTCTGTTGGTCCCTTGAGATGGCTGAGGTGTGAGCCACCTGAACGTGTCGCCTGCATCACGGAACGCCTCTCAGGCTTCTGCAGGGATGACACCGTGGTGACGTATCTCCGGATTCCAAGCCCCCCTCTCAAACCCTGGCACTCAGGCATTTTCTGTAATGGAGAAAGACCAGAAAATGCATCACTCTCTTTGAAGGTTGTCTGCTGGGAGGCCACCAAAGCCCATACCATTGGGAATCGATCTGGAGAAATACTCTCTGCTGGTGTTTCTACTCTGGGATAAAAGTGACCACAGTAGGTGAGGTGCAGAAAGGAGTGGCTTGTGTGAAGACAGGTAATGTGATCCAGCTAAAGGCTAAAATATCTAAATTTCTGTTGAGGTTTCAGTGCAATTATGCTGTTCTTCCTTGCACGATGTCAATGGGATAATGACAGAGATTCTCCCAGAGGACATTTCCCCTCAACATTTAGTCATGATATGTGTTACTGTGGCCATGCACCCGTGTTCCTCTCAACTTTGACTAACCCAACAATCCAAGACTGAAAAAAGAAGTGCAGAAAGTACAGAAATATAATGACAATGATGGTATGACTTGCAGGTCACTACAAACCATAAAAGCCTTTTAGACCTCTGCCCAGGATCATCTTTTCCCTTTTTGGAATGTGTTAGTAACATAATTGTAATTTGTGAGATAATTTTTGAAGGTGAAATGATGCCATTTCATTGGCTGCAGCTAGCCCACCGTGCAAACAAGTGAGTTCTGATTGTCTCATGAATTCACATTGTGATAGCTGCTGATTTGAAGTGCTGTTTTTCGCAGACGCGAAATATATAGCTGGATATTTACTGAGGCAGTTGTGGGTTTAGTACCTTGCCCAAGGCCCAAGGGTACAACAGCAGTGATTGAACCGGCAACCTTTCGGTTACGAGTCCTGCTCCTTAACCACTAAGCTACACTGCCACCACTATGCTTCTCTGTCCTCTGGATTGTGCAGTGGAGCAGCACATGGTCAGTTTCCATACAAAGGCCTTTGGAGTGGCAGGAATTATTTTTGATTTTGGCTATTACAGGAACATTAATTTATTACCTTCGTATGAAGCATTCCATGTGAACTGCGTCTTAAAACAGGACATTTTCATGGCCAATTGATACTAATATGAAATTTTTTACTGAGTCCATGTTTGCGCTTTGGTTTAATATCAGCTATAGCAATAGAAAATGATAATGTGTATTTTAATTTTGTGTTTAACCAGCCAGGGATGTGGCAAAAAAATAATTTGTCTACAAATAGTTCCTTACTTTCTCAGAGATGCTGGAGATGTGTACTGATAAGAGGCCATAATAAAGGAACTTTTCTGTGTTGTGCTGAGACTAAGAGGCTCTATGAGATTGTGTTGCTGTGCTCAAGTAGAAAGAAAAAAGATAAATGATGTGCTGAAAACATTAATTAAGATGCAAAATGCTGAACATTTCCTGCACCTGCCTGTTAGCACGATATCTCATGAAGACAGGCAGAATAAGCAGTCCAAGTAATGGAGTTCTGTGGGATTCTCTAAATTAGCAATTGCCTGCTACAGAATGTGAAACAAAATCTGTGCTGTTGTGAATAAGTTGGAAAAAAACGTGTGAAGTATTCACTGCAGTTTAAAAAGGGGTAAATGCTAATCTATGCAAGGCCTCGAACAGTATCTTGTTAATGAAGACATGAAGATAATATTACCTAAATTACATATACTTACTAAAATACATATGTTTGTCTCAGTTCCATGGACTGTGTGTCTCACATTATGAAGTTAAACTGTATTGTGTAGCGGAGTCTGCTGTTGCGGCTTGTTTGCAGTAGTGTTGGGATGCAGTCTGATACGCGGGAGCTGTTTCTGATTGGGGCAGCATGATGAATGCCCCACGGCTGTGTGATTTAAGACTCCGTAGGTTGCCGCCCACTTTTGGTCCATTTCTTTCCCTTTATTGTTCTCACTGGCGGTTTTTTTGTGTGTGAGTTTAAATGCATTTTTAATGACAGGACTCTTTTGAAGTGGGTGAGTTGGGCTTTCTCATTAGGAGCGATAAGCCCCAAACGCTCTCGTCATGGCGCTAATGAAGGGCTGGCTGGTGGAAGGTAGCCAGCGTGAGATGAAGATCTCTGAAGTGCCCATCTCAGGATCGCTTCTCCACAAGGGGGGGGTAGAGTTGATTTTATTTATTTCATTCTTTTATATTGGCTTCTTGTGTTATCATTGGTTTGTTGTTACGAGTAAAGTGGTTCTTGACTTACGGAATGACATCTTTCTTGGTAACCATGGGGGAGGTGGAGTTGGAAATGACAGAGCTGCTCTGTCAGCTTTCCTGGCTCTCACTGTGTTACACTGGCAGGTGACACAGGCTGCTTAGCCGGTGCAAGCTCCTTTCAGCCACGGTGGCCTGCTTCTCTTGTGCCCTGGCTCACATCACCTGAGGCACTGTTGGCTACAGGTGATCTGCTGTCCCTAAATCTGGACTCTATATGTTCATACTTAGCCAAGTCATGAACATGTAAACACCCATGAGATCATTTCTATGTCCTTCACAGCTTGTCTGGGACAGCTTTAGAACATGGCTCTTCACTGTAATATAGCAAGCTGACTTCTGAAATTTGGGCTGCTTTTAAAAAAAACTTGGTTTGCTGATTTCTTGGGGGTATTGCTATGGGCACCTGACTAACTGAACTTGATTGGATTGGAGTTGCATTTGCTTTGTACTCAGACCTAACCCAATGTACATCAGTTACAGCTGATGTCCTGGCAGCAGAGTGGTATAATGATAAGGACCAGTGTTTGTGGCCTAGAGGTTGCTGCTTTGATTCCTAGCTGGAGCAATGCTTTCACTTAGTAACTGAACCTGAATATTCCAGCCATGTAAATGGGTGATATAATAAGTTGCACAGAGTAAGGGCATCTGCTTCAACAAGTACACAGTGTACTGTAAACTAGTAGGAGTAAAATGCCAGAGTGAATTTGGCAGCACAAGAGCGATTCTGTCGGCATCTTTTGGCACATCAAGACAGTGCACATCTGCACAGGAACATCTCTGGGGAACGTATCGATGTAAAAATGGAAAGGGGAGTGTTTGCTGGTTTGGCAGGAGATGAGATTCATACTGATGAGAGCAGACACTAATAAGCAGAGGCTCCTGCAGTTATTAGTTCTGGAGGCTTTGGGAAGTTTGGGATGCAAGCAGTATATTTTTGATTGAAGTAAGTATGATCATGTTCACCAGTTGAACATGGTGACATTAATATGATTGTATCAGTTAATATGGTTGAGTTGATTTAATACTCTCATTTCCATACTACGTATTGGTAGTTTTGAATACAAATGCTGTCTGCCCTCTGCCCCCCCCGTGGCAGGTAAGGGTACTGCAGTAGTGTTCTACCATGTAGTCCCAAGCTCACTGCTCTTACTACAAAGTCACACAGTTGCTGGTGACTGAGAAAAACCTGCCAGACTAGAATCCCGTAGAACAGCTGATGTGGGTTGCATTTACAGGTCCAATGGATCACATGCCACCTGCAGCTAGGGGGCGCTGTGGTTTGAAAGCACACTCTCTCAGATCTCAGCTCACCTGCGCCCTCCACCTGGAAGTCATCAGGCAGCAACTTGTCCTGCCGGTTGCCAAGGACGAAGGCCAGGAAGGACAGGATGAGGGCGTCCAGGATGCTGATGATGGCCAGGATGTAGGCCCAGCGCACCGTGCAGTTCCCGATGGTGTACTTATCCGTGCGCTCGCCACACATGCGCTTCACCTCGGGAGAGTCCCAGCCGTCCGGGTAGATCATGCAGCCCATCACCATGGTAACAGCTAGAGCGGGAGGGAGGAGAGACAGCAGAGACCCTGTTAAAGGCAGGGTTTGGATAGATAGCACCCTGCCCCTGAACCTCTGCTCAGCATGGTTGAGTGAGGGGTTATGTATCAGTACTTTATGGCCATTTGAACAGGAGACACAGGGATAAGTGCGTTTGGAGTCATACCTTGGTTTGATACTCGCATATGATGTAGAATGTAGAATGACTACATCGGACACTTTATTAATTTCTCGAAGGGTTGCCCACTTTCTTTATGCTGACCTGGATTTAAATATCAAGCCCTTTTTGAATGTCTTCAGGGATCTCTGCATTACTTTAAAGTTCCAATGAAGAACACATGGCAGATAACAAGCTGGGTGAAGTATCGTTTTTCAGATGGCAACTCTAGAGGCTCTTGAAGGTGTCAGATCTTGGTCTGATACACTATCCCCAAATCCCAAAGGCGCCGAAGCAACAGCTCTAGTAACAACAATGGGCCACTAACAGTGATGTCATCCCCAGCTGAGATATCTCGCTGTCCAGTGCAGGAGAGCCTGGTCCATTAGCATGGTCTGCTCTTAGGAATTAGGGGCTGTAGTATAGTAGCATGGTTTACTGGTATAGGCTTAGAGTAATCTACAGCTGTGAAGGTCACTCATGGTCTCTAGAGCCAGAGATGTCATAAATTGCTCTCAACCTCTCTGGTATTAAAAGAGGGTATCATTCAATCCTTAAACTGCTCTATCCTCTGAGGAGGGAAGCAAGAGGAGAGAAGTCTGGATGGCCACACAGATTGTCACCTTGCTGCTTTAAGGGCCCAGTAGCACTTAGGCATTTGCAGCTAATATGAGCCTGTCTGTGTGTCTACTGCCCCCAGTTGGCTGATGTATGTCCTCTAGTTTCTCTTGGTACACTAAAACTACCTTGGTCCCAATATGATATTCCACGCTGTTACTCATCACAATGAATCTGATTTCCCCAGTCGTGTACACATCAAAACTCCTACTCGTGCCTGTTTTTGACTATTGCCTGTTTCTGTTTTTGACAAGAGCAAACTTGGATAAACCACAGACTTGTGTTCATAAGAGCTGGCTATTTATTGTTTCCTATTTGTGCTATGCTAACCAGGGTAATGATCTTAACAGATGCAAAACTGGGCCCAGGAAATGCCACTGATTGTGGTGGTGGCTTCATTCATACCTGCTTCACTCAGTCTGTAGAGGGGCAGTAAGACCAGCTTGCTTTGTCACGTCCATACACTTTGTGAGTTTACCAATATGGTTTAAGTTGGCACTGTTATACCGAAACAAAGTAGTGGGTATTTTCTGTGTTTCTGAGGTCCAGAAAACCTTCAGCAAGGCTTGGCACAGGCTCCTTTCCTTGTGGAATTTAGTGATGCTTTCATTAAAGCAGACCCTGCTCTTCGTGTGCCGCCCATGTCGGCTTTATATTATTTGTTATTATTTTTATCTCAGTGTTTCCTCATAATCTGCTGCTCGACCCTTACAGGCAGTAACCGCCTCTCCAGGGAAAAGAGGCTCGTTATGAGATCGGCTGCTGTCATATTTTACAGCTGCGCTCTGCTTCATGGTGCATGACTGTTATGTTCTGTAATGACAAGCTGAAAATGAGCTGCTACGAAAGCTAATTGAAAACTTATTTGGATTTCTTTTTTTTAAAAAAAAAAAAAAAAAAAGATGACAGAAATTAAGGATTCACTACCGAACCCCCGGAGGAGAACCCTTGTTTCCATAGCAACCCCTAATACCTTGCCTCCCCTCTTTGACGCTGGCAGCAGGTTTGGCCGCCCGTTCTGGCCCGTGTCGCGCCAAGGCTTTACAGGAGAGTTTCCCCCGCTGCCTGGCCACTCTCCCGCCAGCCAACTCATTAACTGCCCTGGTAATGAGCCCCAGCCTGTTCTGAGGGCTGGGATTTTGAAGGCGGCCGGCTTTGCCTCCTCGCTGCGCAGCGAAATGAGGTGCAGTTAGTATGATGGGCGGCTTGTTCCGCCAGTTCGCTCGGGCTGCGGTAGACCCTGTGGAGCTTGTTTGTTTGGTAAATGGGATGGTATGGAGAGCAGGAGTAGCCTAATGGCAGAGAGTGGGTTCCCTCTGAGCACAGTGGAGTGTGTGTGTGGGGGTGGCACTGATACTACCATTCACTGCTGCATTAAAGTGTAGTTAGTTAATTACATTCTCTCAACACTGAGGGGGACATATTACCCCTCACCCCCCAAAACCCATGCCCATACACACAACACATTTCCATCACCCATGGTCTGGTCCAGCTCCATGATCTCGGCAGACACCAGTCTGTCTGAAAAGCCCACTGAGTTTCCGTGGCATTATCTCATGGTGCAGTTAGAGGAAGTCCTTCCCACCTCTCTCACACTGACAAAGAAGTGCAGCTGTTTCCTTGCTCAGAAACTGGAACATGGTTACTTTCTAGCATTTAGCCACTTAACTAGATGGAAAACCAGCCCAGCTTTGGGGGAGCATCATTTGGTCTGTAAGGTTAGACAACCAAAGCTCTTTTTTCAACATTTTGCCATTTTCATTCACTTGTAGCTAGTTAGCTTGTAAGTGCGGAAAAGATGTTAATTAAAGTGAAAAAATGAAAGAAAAAAAATTATGTCTCCATCTGGCTGGACAAGTTCAATATTTATTTTAAAAATAGTTGCAGAATTTGCATGCTGTTTTACCATGCTCCTTCCTCATTCATCCTCTGACAAGGTTCAGTAAAACACACCTGCTCAATGTAATGTAACCACAACCTGACCAGCGGCATTCCAAGCTTTTAACACCAGCTCACCTCCAGCTGTCCGAAAGTGGAAACATGGCCATGTTCAAGAGAACCAGAACACCTATGAGCCTGTTAAGTACCCAAGGGTGCTTCTCTCCAACTGTGTAGCCCATACTAATGTTTGGAGTGTGAGTGGAAGATGTGGCCAAGGTATGCTTACAGAGTCATGAAAACATTGACAGAAAATTTAATGAAATATACTTCTGAGGATCATCAGATATCAAATATCATTGATCATAGTGTACGGTACCATACTTAATCACAACTCATCTGTCAGCTTGACTTTTTGTCACCCGGGTGCTTATTACAGCACACTGGCCTGGTTTGTCTTCTGTGTAGAGGGAGTGAGAGGGTGAGGGTGGCCGCACAGGTGATGAGGCTTTATCTTGCGTTGAAAAGTCTCTATTACTGTTGCCAGGCAACTGTTTTCAGAGCAGCCGTTTGTGTCTGTAATTAGAAAGGGCACTGAGTCAGTCCTCCTTGATTAGGTTTCACGGCGGTTTTTCAATCACGCATCCGCGACTCGGCTCAGCGCTGGAGCCGCCGCCTTGGTTA
Source organism: Megalops cyprinoides (assembly GCF_013368585.1). Lineage (NCBI taxonomy): Eukaryota > Metazoa > Chordata > Actinopteri > Elopiformes > Megalopidae > Megalops > Megalops cyprinoides. Next base: position 11,895,949 of record NC_050589.1, read on the forward strand.
TTTATTTACAGGCGGCTCAGGTTCGCGGCGACGGGGCGAGAAGAAGCCCAGCTGCTGCCAAGGTCCCGGCCTGCAGAGCTGCCGGGCTCACGCTGAGATGGGCATGTTACCTAACTTGGCCAAAGCCCTCCTGACAAGCAGGGCAGAATCTGCCTTGTTAGTCTTCATTCACCGCTCTTCATTCATCCATTCATCATCCGTCCTTTGGTGTCACCTCAGACAATTGTGGAGGATGGTTCAGTTCACCTTGCTGAGCTAAGCTTGTATTTTGCCTCTTAATCTATGACTTGTTTGTTTTTAGTGGCAGTCTTTCAAAAACAGGGACAAGATGCAGTCGTGTACATTTGAAAATGACATCTGGTTATGACCTGCTGTTCCCAGTAACCACATTAATTATTATAGAATGTTTCCTGGAACTTTTCACCCTTATCATTTCACCACTGATATCTCACAACTATAATTAAATTTTATCCAAACACCTAAAGAGACAGATTACTTAAGAATCACTTTATTAAAGTAGCAGTGGCATGGCTTTCAGGAGTGTATCCTCGGCTCAATTTGAGCCACAGATGTATGGTAATACCAGCTCTCGAGCAACGCTTAGCCATGTGAAAGGGTTAAAACGTGCTTAAAGGCGGTGGAGCGAGGGCCTCCAGACATGGGGAATTAGAGCCCATTACAGTGGGCATTCCTCCCGGGGAGAGAGCACTAACCCAATCTAACGCCATCTGTGCTCCGCACCGCTGACCACCACTCTCTGAAATACGTTTGCGTTGTGAGACTTAACACTTCCTGATTGTCTCACTCTCACGTTAGCTGTTGGATTGTGCACTTAAGATGTAATTACCAGGGGGGTCGTGCGAAGTCCACTGCACCCTACCCCCCAAAACTCTGGGAGATGAGAGGGATTATTCCCCTCCCTGGATAGGGCCAGTATGGGATGATGACCATGCAGTGACCCTACATTCACGGGGACAATAGAATCTCAAGGACTCACTACCACACAGCGATAAAGGCTTGCACCGTGCATACCACTTGTGGTTCATATGAAGAGAACCTCATTTTATACACTGTCAGAGAGAGAAAGCCAAACCGGGGTCACCCGGCTCTGCTCTGATGGATAAGACAGGGTGAGCACTAATACAGCAGTAACTACCCAAGGTGAAAGTGGATCGCCATCCTCTCAGACTCTTGAGTTTAAAAACCCTTAAAAGCTCTGATCTGTTCTGTTTCTTTCTTCTTGTGCAGCACAGATCAAAAGCATGAGTGATGATGTGCATTTTCTCTACATAGCTGACCTTGGTCTTTAGCTCTGCCAGCAAAACCTACCTCTCGGCATCTAGTGCAGATGGCAAGGAAGCTGTTAGAGACCTGAAAAGGGGGAAGTCATACAGGTGATACAAGACGAGACAGCAGCAGTGAGAGCAGAGTACCTGTTTTCGCCTGTAACTGATAAATCTGGCTCCTGTGGCCATGCTGCAGACACTGCCAGGACCTTGTGTTCTCTGTGTTCACAGTGATCCAATTCGCTGTAGAGCTAGTTTCGCACTGGACGTCCATCAATATGGTAGTTACTGCCTCTATAACTGTCCACATATTTGTCACTTCTTGTTATGAAGTTCGTGACAGGTACTTTGGGGTCAGGTACCTAATTTTTGCTTGTCGCTTAATGTCTTGGAAGCTCGCCAATGCCTCCTTAAACCACAGCAACCCTCTTCAATCTCAGACGGAATTCTCTCTTAAATGAGCAGTTACCCTTTCTAACCATTAGTATGAGAAATGGGTTAGCGTATTATTTTAGCAGAGAAGGGAAAAAGATCCAGTGTTTATTGTCAGTATGTAAGTTGTTTTCTAAAACAAGTCATGAATAGCTGGCAGTTTTCCAGATTGGTATCAATTACCTATTCAGATCTGAGAGGAATGGCATAACCGATGGATTCAACAGCGAACGGCTATACTAAACAACAGCAATATCCATTATACATGAAATGCTGTAATTCTCTTGCTGCGAAACGGATGGTTATTTCTGAAACGATTAATTGCCTCCGTTTATAAAGCACTTGTCATTAGGAAAATGTGAAAGATCAACTTATTGTAAAACCGAACACGTTTGCCGAGAAAGGAAATAGCAGTGTGAAGATTGACGTTTGGAGTATGTCCGTGTCACTCGATTGCGAATTGGAACTTTTCCAGAGATCCCAAAAACGGCGTTGGGTGTATAGTGCATTGTGTTAATTGGACACCCCGACACTCGCAATTAGACCTCGCACGGCAGCACGGGGTTTTGCAGCGTGATCCAGCGGTTAATCAACTCCACAGCATTAACGCGCGACCACTCCCAGCTCAATTAACACTCTAGGTCTGCAGCAGAAACCGGATTTATAATAGCCAGCTGCGTGGACAGGTTTGACAGCATGGTGAATGTGGTACCTAATTAAAATGGAACCATAATTAGAGTATGCAGAGTGAATGACAGATGTGGACAGAGGGGGCGATGTCTTTAATGTATTCCACACTTGTGAATATCCATGCAAATTCTACTGTTCGTGGTCCACAGAATAAAAATCCCTTTTACAAGGTAGAATATATAAACGCTAATTACAGAGCCGCTCTGCAGGGTTTCATTTGTTTATCCTGACACTGGTGCTTTTGTTAGAGTGTACGAATATTCCCCTCAAAACAGAACTTGATTCAATGGGATCTGTGGAGTAATTTTATAGCAGGCTTTGTTACTCCAAAACCTACTCCGTACTTAACTGCTTGCAGACGCTTCGTGTTGGTTTAGTAACTCGTAATGCACCGCGCAACTGGTTATTTTAAAGCTTCCTACAGCATGAGTACTCTCATCAATAAAGACTAGATCACCTAATATATCTATGTTAATCGTGATTGCACATCATTAAGTTCCGGTCCTTTTGTCGTCGTCGCTACTTAATTTCGTTCAGGGGAAGAAGCCTGTCACTGAGATCATTCGCCCTATTTATTCGCCACACTTACTTAAGGTGTGTTGTCTGCATCGCATGTACGTATGATGCAAAGCATTAAGTCACCAGTTCAAACTTCAACAAACAACAGTGCTGTGATTTCTTATTGTTAAATGTGATGTATTGATCCCTCCTTGGTCCAGTTTACACACTTTTGTCAGTAGGGAACCTGTAGCGGTCCAACGCGGGGACACAGGCTGCAATTTTACTTGGAGCCTCGCTTATCTAAGTGATAATAGCGGAGAGGATCGTGTGACCCCACTGACCAATACCCCCATCTACATACATCAGCTGATAAGAATGTCTTCCTTCGACCCCCCCCCCCCCCCCCCCCCCCCCCCCATAAACTTTACTCGCAGATATGAGCACAGCACACCCATGCGCACTGGCACGTTCACACAGAGAAGGAGAGAGGATTGTAATTTTTTATGGTGTATGACTTCAGTACAGGTTATTTTCAGAGGGTATAACACAACACAACTGCACATACAGGTCAAGCGATAGCCCGCTTGCAACGAACTTGTGTTTTTTTTAATGTTTCCTATTGATGAGGCGGACGTGGCTTACCAGACGCCAGCTGCATCCACGCGCAGATCTTGTAGACGCTGCCGGCGTTGCAGAAGAAGAAGAGGCTGAAGCAGACGATGCAGCCGACAACCAGCAGCATGGACGTTCCAACGAAGAACATGGCTGTCTTGAAAGCTCCCGACGGGATGGAGGCAAAGTCCAAAACGCTGCCTTTACAGATGAGCTCTGAGGTCAGAGCGTTGCCTATACAGTAATGGAACAGGCCGAAGTACCCTGCTTGGGGGGTGTTAACGCTGTCCCCAATCCAGTAAGGCTGTATAAAGACCACCACGGTGATGATGGCAAAGCATATGGTGAATATTGCCCACAGCACGCCTATCGCTCTCGCATTCCTCACGTAGTTGGTGTGATAGATTTTGGCAGCTTCTTGGGCAGGTAACATTTTCTCCATCTTGAGAAGAGGCAAAAGGAGGCTGAAAGCCCAACAACTAGGATAAATCAGACGCGTTGGGGATCTAAGGATCACTTGCAGGAACGAAGACAAATACAGAGAGTTTCCTGCTCTTGCTCTTCTTTCAGAGTGCCTTTCTTCCCTTGCGTTGACTGAGATCCCCAAGTTCACCGAAGCGTCTGGGGGAGTCGCCGCTTTTGGGTTGCCTCGGAACTACCGGAGCTTCCCTTTCACTCTTCTTCACAATGGGATTTCGTCAGCCACAGTAGTATTTCTTTTCCATAGAACATCGTCTGTCGCTGTTTCCTCACATTTGAATCCTCACTTCATTTTGTTGTGACATATCTAAAAAAATAGTGAGGTCTATTACTTACATGTGACGTTAAAGGGAGGAGTGGCAACGCGCGCTGATCCGCTCTAATACTCACAGTCCATCTGTTGATTGCGGCAGGGTCGCACCAGCCTGACTCACTAGCGAGATCAATGGCCAGATTGACGGTCAGGCATTCAGCACCACGGACAGCTCCATCCCAGGAGTGGTGACGTGTCTCTGACGCGGCTCTTTCGGGAAGGGCGGAGTGAACTAACGATCTCCAAATACTAAGCACAAGTGGGCGTCATACTATTACCTGAAGCCTTGAAGAAGTCAATAACTTAACGTGTTTTTTTGTGTTGTTAATCCTGTTAAGAACCCGATGATATATCGGTCTATCTGAACTGTAACTTTGAGGTTGGCTCGGATGCAATATATCTAACATCCAAAAGCATATGGTGTATAAGTAATCTGTAAAGGTTATTTCAAAAATCGAACTGTAGTAGTATATGTACCAGAGCCTGGGGATAAAAGTAAAATTAAGGTTTAGAAAAAGCAAACGGTTGACTCCTGTCAATATTCAGCAGTTTGCGTCACAACTCTTTGAAGGTGCTAGGAGTGGCATGTGTGCCAACAGGATGTGGTGAAGAGTAAATAAATAATGGTAACTCTGCCTGGGTGCTAAGGTAACTTCAAACAATGTTTTCCCAGTGAAATTATTAATTCATCAGTAGGACCATGATAATACATTTTATCTACACAATGTCTAGCCTATGATAAACAACAAAATGTTCAGATATTAAACGTTTTAGTTATCTTTTAATGAATTTGAATAATTTACATGTAGTACAAATGTTTAAAATGTGACATTGGAATTTTGCTGCATGTCTTCCAAACATCAATTCAGTTTAATACAACACTTGTGTTTTTCAGATTCAGGTCCCCAATTGCTGTGGATGCCACAGGCTTTTTTTCGGTTTCCCCCACAGTACAAGAGAATTTTGTGTGCCTTATTTCTGGGTGCACACGCAGTCCACTTTAGACATAAAATTAACCACTTCGACCGGTTATTTCACAACAGCACTTTCTTCACTAACTGTGGCTATAGAGGGGTGTGGTCATAGTAACTTGGAATGCCCTCAGATAGTTGCAAATTTGAATTTAAAGCCACAAGGCACAGGAACTCACTGCATGCAGTAAATATTTAGTTGTGTAAGTGGAGAATATGTAGGTTATGTAATTTTCCCTGGATAAGGTGGTCCGCTTGGCACCTAAACACTTGTTATACCAATTCACATGCTCTTCCACCTGTGGCGTTCTTATCATTTGTTTTTCTTTTCTGTGAACTGACCAGGTGTTGCTGCTGGGAGGGCCTGTGTGATGTGTTGCCACAATGGTGCATTGTGGGAAGGCTTGGGCAGCTGTATATAAGAGCCCCTGACCCCTTGCGGCTGGAGGAGTGAGGACAGAACGCCATGAGGTGCCTGCTTGTGATTGCGCTGTGTGTGCTGGTTGCCGTCCTGGCTGCCCCGCCCCATGAGAAGGGCCTGATCATCAACCTGGTGAGTCTCTCAACCTCCTTCCCTCTGTCTCACTCTATCAGCCTCCCTCCCTCTGTCTCACTCTCTCAGCCTCAGCCTGTACCGTGTGTGTGTGTGTGTGTGTGTGTGTGTGTGTGTGTGTGTGTCGGACTGGAATTGTTTGACCGCATGCTCTCTGTGTGCATTCGTGTTTTTCTTTCACATACGTATGCTGACCGTATGTGTTGTGTGCGCATCCCAGTCAGCACATCTGACCGCCTGTGTCTCTTCTGCAGGACAACGGTGAGCTGTGTGCCATCAGCATGCAGTGCAAGAGCTCCTGCTGTCACCGGAGCAGCGGCATAAGTCTGGCACGCTGTGCCCCCCAGGCTGCTGAAAACCAGGAGTGCTCCAAGAAGGTATGGCACAGCTTGGAACTGTGTGGTACGACGTGGCATAGTGAGGGAAGCTGTGGCTCGCTGGAGTAGAGGAGAGGGTGGGACAGGAGCTTTGAAGTCATGGACGTCTGCATCAAGGCTGCGCCCCCAACGGGATTAACAGCAGAACAGATCAAGGCCAGGTCAAACGCTCCCAGAGCAGTAAGGTCTCAGCACCAGACTGGAGCTGGGTAACTGGATCAGATTAGGCCAGTTAAAAATACCATTTCAGTGGTGCGGCTACTCCTTTTCCATTCATACGTTATGTGGAAGGCAGATGTTTCATCTGACCCAGCGCAACGTGAGCATGAGACACAGACCTCAACAAATTCATAGAGAGTATGAATATTTTGTCCCAGACTTAATTGGTTGTCGTTAGGATTTGTTTAGTTTTGTCTTTGAAAGGTTTGCTGTTTATAGTGTGTTTTGTGTTTTACCTGTCTGCTCTCTTCATGCCGTAACCATGGGTCAGCCAGGCATTTCTCCTGGTGTCTCCATGCTAAAATCAGAGAAAACACTTGGTTTCTACCTTTGAATGGAATTCCCTCTTGGGGGGGAGTCGTCCATCAGATTGGCAAAGACCAAACCAGTAACAATCAACAGCACCACCCTGTGGTTAATTTTCATAATATTACTTGAAAGAGCAAGCGTAATGTAGAGTGGCCATTGCATTTACGTTTACATTTAATCATTTAGCAGATGCTCTTATCCACAGTGACTTACAAAAGTGCATACAAAATAGTTATCTTAAGAACAGAGATGATACTAAATCATAAGTGTCACAATCTGATATTAGGAATTATTCCATGGCATACCACATTGCGTTAAGTGCCATATTAGATCCAGGAGGAATTTGAGGATATAGGAAAGCCGACATGTGATTATCAAAATTATGACTGCACCCAAAACTGATCATGGTGATATTAATTATTTTCTAATGTTGTGCGCATTCATTTGTCATTCTAAACTAAAGGGCTTAACTGACACTGAAACTGCATTAATATCTGGCACTGAATTTGCATGGCTTATATTTTTATGTATTGTCAATTTATATAGTTGGCTAGTTATTGAAATGATTAAAATGATGTACCTGGCTCAAAGATACAACAGTAGCACTCCCACCTGGACAATTCTTCAAGCTACTGTCTGGCACAGATTTGCCAGTAAGAATAAACCCAACAGCAAACAGAGAGATCTTGTGACTAACCTGACCTGGCCCGACCTTTCATCTCCTGCAGACCCTGTATGGCACCTACTATCGCTGCACCTGTGAGAGCGGCCTCAAATGCAAAGGTGATATCAGCATCGGAGGCTCCATTACCAACACCAACTTTGGAATCTGCGTAGACCCAAACAGCAAGGAGGCCAGCGCCAACTAAGGAAAGAGCCGATAATAGGGCACGATACGATGCTGAGTGCCCCACCCCCCCAACAACAATGTTAGTCACAATAAAGAAGATCTGTTGGGCCGTTGTGACTTCTGCTGTCGGGTCTTTTCTAATGGGTCCCTCAGGGCTGTCTGAGGGTGTGTAAGGGTGAGCTGTGCAAGCGGTGTTACATCCCACGCATCTCAGAAAACAGCTGCAGGGGTCTGATAGCAATCACAGCTTCCCCTCCAGTGCTTCTATGATCGTTTCTGGACAAAAGATACAACATTCAAGCTGCTTATGCTCTGGAGACTTTTCTGTGCTACCAATAGTATATGATGTAAGCACGGGACAGAGCACAGATCAGTTTAAAAAGAAAAGATAAAGATCTACAGCTTCTACCGTCCTCCTAATATTACAACATTCATCCCAGGTACAACAGTAATATAACTCTTTTCCCTCATTACACAGCAAAGTAGGGACAATAAATTTCCATAACATGAAAAAATGATGGCTTTCTTATGAAAAGACATATGAACCGTTCCATTTGCATTTACAGAAATCTGGTCTCCTACATGTCATTCCATTCCGTGTAACGTTTTACATATTGTCATGGAAACATGCATGATAACCAGTGCATATATGCTTGAATACACACGCAAGTGCAATATAGCAATACAACGTACCCTTCATAAAAACTACAAAAATAAGGGAAAGTGTGTAAAAATAAGGGAAATATTCTACGTCATCTCAAAAAAAACTTTCAGTTAAATGTATTTTTAAATACGAAACGGTGTACTTGACATTCAATGCCTTATGGCTTCTAATGAAAAATAATTACAGAATTACACAGTATTATTACCTGCAGCAGAATACCAGGCGCAACAATGCAGCAACCCTCTGAGACCAGACAAGAAAATCAATAAATGTCTCATTTGCCTCAAGGAGCGGTTAGCTGTCCTTTTCATGAATTATCTCCAGACACGCGTGGCGACGCATTGATAGCACCATCTGTCCAAACTGAAAACGATTTCATTGAGCTGCGTTAAATTACCAATGCAGCCAAATAAAATGAACTACGATCCCCAAAAAACAAAACAGATTGTGCAATATCATAGTGTTAATTGACAAAGGGTATTATTATTTTATCTTCTTGTTTAATTATAGGCCTAATGTAAGTAGTTACAATGGTGATGATAACAGTGATGACGATGATAATGACAGTTACTCTGATCCTAAAAAATGCATGAGCTACAACGTAAAAGGAACCCCGGCAAGTAAAAAATGACAAAGGGAAAAAAACTCAAGTGATTCCGTTTGTTCTCCCTGAGTGAAACGTTCTCATATGAAATGACGGAGAAAGGACCGCTTGCCTGGTCACTCAGCATGTGTGATCCCAAAACTTACAGTGCGATACATTGCTGGAAGTAGCATACCAGATAACTCTCGGGGACCACCGAAGCAAGTTATCCGCAACTCCTTCATTAAGAATGACCGGACCTTGTGGAGTGTTTAGCTGGTACAGTCAAAATTCACTCTTTAGTGCACCACTTTGAAATATTGACATTTTAGCTGTGTAGTATTTCCACATGGATCATTTAAAATGTTTTGCAAACTATTGATCAACTGCGCTCGACCTTTTTTCATTTCCGTTTCTGTTTTTGTGTCCACTACTGGTATCTGAGCTTTTTCGGTGATTCAGCGCTCTTTCAAACCAGTCCGGCTCAGTTCACATACGCGTCATAAAAACTAACCACTAGGGTGCGCTAGTACCCTCACTGTCAGCAATAATCAGTAACTTTACTTTTTCAGCCGATATTCAGTAATTCAGCCGTTTGAATGCGTTTTGCTCAATAACTTGAGCTTAGAAGAGACAGGCCCAGGCTGTTGCACGTTATTTTAAGGCATATAAAATTTCTCATATATTGATTTAGAACATCAGCACGACAGCAGGTTGTGCATGAACTAAATCACCTGTGGCACTTTTTCCCGCAGGTGATGACGTGCAGCTTGTCAACGTGGTGTCTTCTACAGCTTGGTGTCGCCATCTGTTAACATTGTAATGTCTTGTTATTGAGAGAGATGGTAGGGAATGAAGGAAAGATAAGAAAGCTTCCCTTAGTTTCCTAGGGTTCTGTTCCTAGTCTCTTTTTTTGGTAATATTGACCAAAGCCCATTCATGAGGCTCTGCCCAACTGACAAGTTTCCTGGAGCCAAGACCTTTTAGCCTCTTTCTGTCTTGTTGTCATTCGAGCTGTCTTTGGATCTGTTTCCGTAGAAACAGAGAGCACTTTAGAGAGGCACACGGTCTGAAGCGGGCTGAGACTTGTGACTTTATTGCCGCTCCTGCCTGCGTCCGACGTGACCTGTCTCATATGCAGAATATTCTTATTCTATTTTTGTACAAGGTCAAGAACATAAGGCAAACAATGTATAAGGACATACAGTCTGGAAAAAAAATTGTTGGTTATTGAGCCTATTTCCTCTATGCAAGTAAGCAGGCTATGTAAGCAGTCACATAATTCCATTCAACTCCGAATGGAGGACAAGGTTCATTAAAGAATTTAAATCGGATTAAGGCCTGGTAAATTTTAAAAATCATGTGGAGGGATTTTGGAATACATCGAAAGATGAGTGCAACAGAAAGCTTTCGCTGTCTCACTGTTCATCTCTCTCTTTCTGTTACGCATCAAATATCACCGCTCAGTGTGGCCCTCTTAGAATTCTTTGGGCATTTGAATACTGTCTAAAGTTAAACTTTCTGAGTTACAGTAATATACCCTTGTAGCAGAGGGTGCAGCTTGCATTTTTCAAGAACAGGGTGATGTTGCTGTCCTGTTGGTGTCCTGTTGTGTAAACATGAACAATGACCTCTGTGAGTTTCACTAATTGTCCAGTGTATCTATTTGTCCTGAATCAGGGCTCCTTCCAGTTTGGAAAGCACTGCAGCATTCCAAAAAGCTCCCTGACTTCCTAGTCCCTCAGATCAGTGCTTGGAATGCGTGCATTTCATATGTGTGCTGCCATTACCTCTCTCAGGTATGATTGCATTCGCGCTCCAGTCTTTGCACAGTTGTGCCGTGTCTTTACAGGCACCTGATTCAGCACTGTACTTCCTCTCCCAGTCCAAGCTCCAGGGCAATATTGTGAAGCAAATCCAGATAATGGCAATTAAGGAAGCCTTTGGACTGTGTTCAGGCATTATCATAAACCTGCTACTGCTGCACGGAGCCGTGGTCTGCCCCTCGCTGTTGGGTAATCCCTTGTAACGCCTCCGATGATCCGCTTTGCAGAAATGTTTTCTTATGCAACACCCCAGTGCACGTTCCTCCTGCCCCTGTTACGTGGGAACTGCACGGACAGGCACCTTGCCGTACGGCGTGTGTGCTGCAATTTGGGCAGAGGGGACGTGTCCTCCTGTCATGACGCAACAGCATTGTGACAGTGGAGTTGGCATGTTTGTCCTGATGGAGGGCGTTGCGTGGTAAGGAGCTCCAGTTTTCCGGGGAAAGCTAACCCATCTAAGGGCAAACCTCCGGCGGGATTGCGGCTGATCCATTCCGCAGCATGTTAATCTGCTCCGGAATCTTGCACACAGATTGTGGAGCGCAGCGGTGCATTAGCTCTGAGCGCTACCCGCCCTCAATAGAGGAGAAAGTCTAAACATTAAATAATGTTTAATCTCATCTCTGCCACGCTAAATCCAGTCTCTGCATCTTAGGCTCTTAAACAATGCCAATGTATTTGAAGCCACAACTTTGGTGTGATGCGTGCCATGTTACCATTTTTGCATGTTTGGTGGCCTATGGTGGTACTCTTGCGGTAGATGCTGAAAGAGAATTTAATTTGTGATGCTGTGCTAGCAATGAATTTCTGAGCAGAACCACATCCCTCAGGGGAAAGTTCAGCCAGCAATATTTATGCAACGTTTTGCAAGTTTTACTTTACATTAGCCCCTGGGCTTCACTTCTCATTTAGCGCTGTTCTGGAGAACTGTGTGTATTTCTGCCTACTAAACTCACTTTAGTACGGTTTCAAGCTGCTGAAGTGCACTTTCTTAACTAGGCGTCACTGGCACAGATATTAAAATAATAGGCCCTACTTGAACTTGCCCACATTATCTGTGAATCCTTGCACGTCAGGTCCGTCACACTGTGTCCAGAAAAAACAATCACTGGGCGGAAAAGGAACGTTGGCGGACAGGGTAAACGGAAGACAGGGTGGAAGAGTTCTTCTAAGAAACACTGTGACTCAGCTGTTGGGCTCACAACACAGAAAGCAAGCTCTCTAATTTCCTTTTTTTTCCTGAAAAATACAGGCAACACGTGGACATACCTCAAACCGACGGACCCCTTAGCCAATGTGTAGCATTGGCCTGGATGTGAACCCTCACTGAAAATGAAATTAAAGTTTCAGCAGAAGCATCGGTCTTTAACTGTCATGTACAAGCCTTCACACAAGATATGTTTCCGTGATTGACTGCTATGCCTGGCATGTTCCGCGGGGACATGTGTAGCTTTTACCACAGGAGTAAATCAATGAGCTCCTTTTGCCCCGTGCATACTGCAGAGCGGGTACGGCTTTGCTCCCACGGCTACGTGTGCCCTTCGACCTAAGAGGCGTTAATCCCTGACCTTTCGTCCCCTTCGGGAGAACCCAAGACATTCCCGCTTTGGGACAGTTTAATGCGTTTCAGATGTTGCAATATGTGACAGTTGTACGGTCGTGCACCGCTGCACAGAACCGGCCCAAGCGTTCTCCCCAAGCACCTTAATTCCACCGGTGCGCTCTAATTGGTCCATTGCGCCGAAGAGGGGCGGGAGATGCGGGCTTCTATGGTCAGGTATCTGTCAATCGTGGGCGCCTGCATCCGCCCCCTCAGCTCACAGCGCAGGAACGCGTTCGCTGCAAGAGAGCGTTCGGTTTGTGTGGTTGGGTTTCAGATGTGAGTTGAGTGACATATTTCACACGCGTAGGACAGGATGTAGCTCGCTAACTGCAGCAAAAGAAGAGGAAAAAAAAGCACAACAGCCTCAACAGAGCAACCCACAACTTCAGAATGGCAGTTAAAACAGCAAGCTGAGGGGGACAGGGAAGGGTGTCTTGCGATGCCCTGTTTTGTGAGAGCAATGAGTGCTTTTAACTTGAACAACTTATTGATTATGTTTTTTTGTTTTTGAGCGAACACTGGATTTCCTCTTTTAGACGTTCCTGTAGCAATCACAGTAAAAATACACTTCATCGTCAAGACAAGCACTGGAACACAAAATAATGGCGACACAAAACGATTGCTGCGTCAAGGTCTGCTTAAGGTAAGTTAAGCTGACATGTCTCTTTGTACCAGCACTCTGGGGTACTCGTCAATTGCTCTCCACTGAGTTTAATTGAACTTCTGCCCACATTTGCAGACTGTCGTCAGGGAATTGATTGTTTATCGTGTTTTCGTGGGCTCTGACACTCTGCACAATGTGTTTTCGAAACAATATTTCTGTAAATCCGTCTCGGCGTGACATGTTAGTCGAAGAGTCGCCGAGTCGCTGGTATGGCTGTTACTGCAGCTCATGACCGTGCTGAACCAAGTTGTCTGGTTGTGTTATTGTATTTGTGGTAATTTGGGTTAACATTAAAGTCAACCAGCGCATTTCTTCCTTTCACCCATTCGTTACGTCAAAGGCTGGTTTAGAAAAATGTGCTGGTGGCTAAACTTTTCGTTTTTCCAGCACAGGTGCATCGCGGTGCGACGCTGTCAGCCAATCTACTGACAATTAATACAGCACTCCGTCCACTTCAGATCCCATCTGGGCTATTGACTTGCTGTGTATTGCAGACTTTTGCATTGGCTTCTTTCCGTTAGGCGCGGTTTCACTTCCTATTTGAACAGTTGTCTGTTCACTGATGAGCAAGAGTTGTTCACAAAACTTTAGAAGTTGCAGCACCCCCCCCTTGTATGTCACCCAAGGGAGCTGATCTCCCTTGCAAAGCAGAAATGCCTTTGTCGAAGAAACAGGTTGAACACCTATTTTAGTCTATAATTTGAGATGAAATGAAGTATTTATAAACACCATGTAGCCTATAATTTCTCGGTTTTCTGTATCCAGTGGCTTTTATGAATTCGATCATGGTTGTTCACCGCTCTTAGGACATAAGTTACTCCGCTCGGACTGCGAGTTTTGTAAGTGTGTGCTAACGGCAGTAAAAGCAAGATTTCACCCCAGTGTGAGCGAGGCAGGATAGTTGTTTCCCCGTCCCCCAAGCAGATCTGGAGGATAAATGAATCTCTTTATTATGCAGGATATTGCGATGCAGTGGCCGCGTCTGTGAGCGTGTGCTGAGTGTGGTTTGTTTTAAAAGTCTTGGCCATCTCTTGAGGCTGCCTCTCAGCAGCAGGAGATTATTAGAACAGTTTGGAGTGTGGCTTTGAGTTATTTCGTTGCGTTCAGCCTCAACGAGAAAACGAGTTCACTTTGCCGGAGGAAAAAAAATGTGAAAAAAGTAGAGCTGGCATCCTACGGATCTGCTGCGTTTTACATCACACAGTGAAAATGCCGTCTAATATTAATACTGGCGATTCACACTCAAGAGGTGACCGCCGAAGTTTTAGACCTCTGAAGAGCTAGGAGTCGGTAGCGGGGCCCACATGTACCAGATGCAAGATGAATCACAAAGAGCTTGTGGCTTATAAAACAATGTCGAACGTAATATTTGTCTGGTACTGCTCCTAATTAGTACAAATGCCAGACTGTTTAACTGTAGAATGTAGAGTGAATTCCCCCAACATCCCTCCCTGTTGAGATTATTCCAGTTGAGTAAGCTTCAGATCGTAATTAAGGGACAGGATATGCACCACGGACACAACCAGATGGAGTGATTGTTTGGCGGCCCGTGGCAGGCAGGGGTTTCGTAAGGTAACTCTTTTGTGGGAGTTTCATGAAAGGCTGTTTTCTCGTAGACGTGTGGGCTATTTGGGAGGTGATTGCAACTGTCATTCAGTATTGCCCTGTGAATGACACCGATCCCCACCTTTACCTTCCCAAGACCACCTCACGCCCAATCTCCCCATTGTTCTCGGCCTTCAAGGAGATGCCTGTTCCATCAGTGCTGTTGCCATTGTAAACTCCCATATTTACATTCTGTCTATGTATATGTTTGTGTGTGTACCCATTTTATAAATTTTTTGTACAAGCATTATGTCTGTAAAAATCATATTAGGTGTGCAAGGGCCCCCTCCTCTTAAGTTGTCTTTTTGGGGGATTTAATGGGCTGGTCTATCTTTTGGAGAGGTTTAATTGGCTGGTGTGATTTTGGAGAGATTTTATTGGCTGGTCTGTTCTTTGGGGGACTTAATAGGCTTATCTTTGGTGGTGTTGGAACAGGGTGGTAGGGCCAATTCAATACCGATGTTCCAGGTGTCAAAGGCAAAAAGGGTAGGCTTCAAAATAGCAAACATTCTGTGTTTTATTGCAGGGCACAATGGAGGGGCAATGACACAAATAAAGTTTTCGAGTGCCCGCTGTGGACTCACCTTTAGTGTTGATGTGAGGGATAGTGTGGGAATTGTCTCACACCAGTCCGTTCCCTGGCTGTGTTGAAGATGTAGATGAAGGGGGCGTGAACTCAGTCATGGCAGTATAAATAGGCTCGGGGGAGAGAAACTGTTTACCAGAACGCACTGCTGATTTTCCTGATAAGAAGTCATCGCAGGAAGCAGCAGCTCTGTGTGTGTTTCGGCCGTGAGACGCGTAACCCCTGGAGTTTAGATCAGACAGCTCCAGCGCGTCCTCAGGAAGTGGACCAGAGGCGCTTCTCCTACAAGTACCAGAAGGTCATTTGCACCAGCATTTGGTGTCCCTCTGTCTGAGCAAATTGAACTGTGGTTCTGTGAACTAGATTAAAAACTGCAGTTTTTAAAAAACTCAAATTTTCCTCCTGTTTTTTTTTCCAGCAGATTGTCACAGAAATTTATGAAAAGGTGGTGTTGTTATAAAGGTGGACAATACAGTTAGAGGTCTCTATGCACAGAGTGGAGGGCACAGAAAGGTGAAAGGTAGAGGGTCGGAGTAAATGCTCTGTTGTGCTGCTTCAGTAGACATGTATTGAAAGCTTCATGTTTGCCCTAGGTTGTGCTGGGTAAAATATGTGCATTGCAACAGTTCCGACAGCAACAGTGTTGGGTGTCTGGTCCTAAGGGCGTCACAGCTGTAGTCACCTTGTGATCTGTGTATTGTGCATAGATACTCGTTTAGTGCAGTCTCTAATAATTCACTGTTTTATGACAGGATTGATGGTGAGATTATGTATCCAAAAGTACAAGAGAACAACATTTAACATGTGCTTCTGAAAGACGGTGAGATTGTTCGAAAACAACTCTGCAGTGCAAAACGTAAAAAAAAAAACGCTTCAGGGCTGACTCAGAGGTGTCTGATATGTGTTCTGGCTCTTGCCTGTCTGGGGCAGCCTTGAGGTGTGTAACAGAGGCCACATAACTGTTTATTGAATTTGCAGTTTGTGTGAGGGTCTCTGAGAGGATATAAGCAGTTATAAGCCAGGCTGTAAGAATAGCCCCAGAGGATGAGGGATGTGATAAGCCGCAGAGACGTCTGACTCATCAGCCGTGTGCAATCCTAAAGTGGAGCACGCCATTATGAAGGGGGAGGGGGGGGAGTTGGGCGACATTTCCTGGCCTCTGATGTTCATTGCTTTTATGCTCCCCCCTCCCCCCCTGAACACTGCAGATGGACTGTCTCACAGTTATAGCAGCACCTACACACCTTTCTCTCTAGAGAAAGTGCTTCCTCCTGGCTGCGTGGACGGGCCCAGGCCTCTTCCTCTCGCCACATCGCGGCTCGCACGTCCCGGAAATGAAATGACAGGAAGGGTGCGGGTTCCCTCGCACTACCCGCCCCCCTTCCCCCGTGTGTCATTTCAATGGAAACGACACGGTGCCGCTGTGAAAGCTAACTGGCCCATATGCCCAAACATCGCTGTGTGTCAGGTGCCAGCATATCGTTTAGCATCATGTGAACTTCCCTAAATATGAATTTTTAGCGCTTGTGTCCTTCCTCAGTTGCTGCAGTTGATAAATAACAACGCCACTGCTGAAAAGTTACCACAGCAGGTGGCCACAGCAGTGTCGGTCATTTCAAAAAGCCTTCCTCCCAGGGTGTTTTAACACTGTTTGCAAGTTCACATTGTGATAATGCCCGGGTTCTAAAGCTGCAATTGACTTGGAAATTGACCCACGCACCCGCACCGCACTTGTGGATCAGTGATTCAGCCGTTCAGCGGCTGGAGAGGCGCCGGCCTCCTTCTCGGGCAGGAACGCACAATGCACTGCCATCGATGAGCCTTCTCGGCACAAAACTGCATCTGACACCCGTGACATCCGCGGGAGACCCGAACGGCCTGCAGGCCCAAACGCCGGCCTCCGCTGAAATGTCAGAGAAAAGGCACGGCGGCGGGCGGGAGCGGATCGGCGATTCCCTCCTTTGTGAGCCGCGTCCCTCAGAGGGAGGAGTGACAGGGCCGCTTGTGCTGGAGAGAAAGAGGAAGAGCTGGGAGGAGGGAGGACGGGGGGAGGAAGGAGAGGAAGTGTCCCCCTTTCTCTTTTAATGTCAAAGAGCTGCTGCAGAGAAAACAAACAGCAGGTCAGAGAGGGACTGGCAGAGAGGCACAGTTATGAGCTGTGGGCTTGGCGTGGAGGCTTTCGGCTGGAGACTGGAGACAGTGGAGGCCTCAGCCTTGACCCTGCTTCCGTTCTCCCATATCAGAGGCTGCCTTTTCTCAGAGAGCTCCCAGAACAGCATAGAGACAGAGGGACAGTGTGGTCCTCTGGTGATTAGGCCTGAGGTGTGCCGGCATGTTAATATCTCTAGTGTATGTTAACATGTATGGCATGCATCTATAGTGTATTTTGTATGGTGTTTATAGGGTTTACAGTGAAAAATGTTTAGGCACTTGCCCATTGTAAGTTGTGGTAAGACAGCACTCTGTTTTAGAGGAGAGTGAAAAACAGTGGTGGTTACACTGGGGTTTTGAAACTACAAGTTTATTTTTAGCTGCCTCAGGAAGACTGGGCCTAAAAATGTTCATATTCAAGGAACAGTGTCTCTCAGAGTACAGAGGGAGGGTGCAGTTTGCTTTGTGATATCCCCTGTAACATATGAAATAAGAGATGCTTCAGACATTTCTTGTAGGAAAGCCCTGCTCATTATGAGTCTAACAAGGTGTTACACATGGAGTCTTGGGTGATTTTTCCTGAGTGAGTGTCCCTTTTTCAGTTCTGTCTGCTCAGAACTCCCCAAGTGAAGTTTTTGGGAAAAGCTGACATGGTAAGGTTGCTTCGAGATTCATGGGCTCTACCCCTTCCATTGTCTGCCAAATGGTTCTGAACTTTTTTTTTTACCCACTGTTGGCATCGGAATCACGTCATCTGCAGCCTGTGAATGCTCCACATACAGTATAATTGTACTGGAAATACAGTATGATATGATTCTAATGAAAATATCATATGGTTCTAATGGCAGTGAAACAGGACCATGTTTTCTGCTTTGCGTGTTATTTTTTGCATCCTGGCTCTGAATTGTTCAGTCTGTGGCTTCTGCACTGTTACGGTCTCATGCAGAATTTGAATGTTGCACTCTGTTCAATGTCAGAGTCACCTGTTTTGCCTGTTGGACCAACAACCTGTGTCACTGTGATGTAATGACCATGGCCGTGTTGGGTAAGGAGTGGGCACCAGTAGAATGCAGTAGCCCCCCTGTTGTTTTCCCAGTTATCAGGTCCAAATTTCTTTCACTTTTGCCACCCCCCTTCCACCGTTTTTGTCCTTGTCTGTAAACTAGGGTATGAGTTGCCCTTGTAAAAAAGGCCCTGTTGGGGCCTTCTAGCCTGGTTTAGGGGTGAGGAGCTAGTTCTGAGTTCTGTAACTCGGGGGTTTCCAGTTCGATTCCCAGGGGACGCTACTGTGCTGCTGCTGTACCCTTGAGCAAGGTACTTAAGCTGAACAGCTTCAGTAAGAGCATTTGCTATTGTGGGCATGGGTATTTACTAGGCACGTAAACAAGGGACAATAGGCTATCCTGTCCTTTAGAACAGGACAGAGTACCGTTAGACTGTTAGACCCACAGAGAGTAATCTGAGCCCTGGATTGAAGTGCTCTGTGCTGTGAGGCATTTTCATACGGGACGTAGAGCAAATACACATATTGAGGCCACTAAATCAGGGCCTGAGCTGTGTTTCACAGAGACTGGCCACTCTTATGACAGCAAGTAGGATATGAATGTTCATGCTTTATTTTTTAATGCATTTCACTTATGTCTGTAGCATTTTTTAAGGGACATACAGTATCAGGCAAAAGTTTGGATGCACCTACTCATAGAAGGATTTTTCTTTATTTTTATGATTTTCCACATTTTTAGAATAATAGTAAAGACATCAAAACTATGATAACACAAATGGAATTATGCAGTGACCAAAAGAGTGTTAAACAAATCAAAACAATCTTATTTATTTATTTAGATTCTTCAAAGTAGCCAAAAAATTTTTTTAAAATTTAAATGCTTTCAAATGCAATTCAAACATAGACTTGAACTTCACTGTTTATATTTGTCTAAGAAACAAATTTCAAGCATTTAAGCATAAGTCTTTAGATCAAAATGTCTTTGAATGCATGTTTCCCCATTATCAGGTGTGTCCAAACTTTTGACTGGTACTGTACATTCACAGCCCTTTGAGACCCAGACCCTGGAGCTGAGAGAAGGGTAATGTGATCCTGTTTCGGTTCTGCTCAGTGTGAGGCTCTGCACGTGTCAGTTCTACACGGGTCGGATCCACACGGGTCGGTTCCACATGGGTCGGTTCCACATGGGTCAGCCTCTTAGACTCTGTGGTAAACAGAGTTCGCTTGCCTCAGTCCTGAGCGACATCGCCCTGTCCCAGCTGGTAGTTAATCACCCTCAGCAGTGTGGTAAGGAGATTAGGCATTGTCCGAACGTGGGATTGTCTGGTCACATGGTGATCAAATTGTGCAGATTTTGGCAAAAACAGACCCCCTTACGACCTCACAAATCCGGAGCACAAATGTCTTGACGCTAATCCTGTTCTAAATGATGTCAGCGTGGCTTGTTTTGAGCAATGCTTGATTCCAATATTGTTTTTTGGCATTCTGTCCCTCAGAGATGCACCGGGAGAGTGGTACAGGTACCTGATTGGTCCTTAAAGCAGGACAGTGAAAATTTGCACATCGGAGCCAGGGACTGCCTGCATAGTTCAACCAAGAAAGACGTTAATAAACTATAAAATCCAGCCCAGGCACTTTTATTGAATGAGAGTGGTCTTTAAGAGGTCTTCAGAGGGGATTGTTTCCAGGATGGGGTTCCCTGCAGAAGGGCTCATTAAACCAGCAGGGGACTGGAGGTCTGGGAACAGGGAGGCCAGTGAATCTCTCCATGGACCAGCCACAGTGAGGACCCTGACTATGAGCACAGCATTTGGGTCATTTTAGCACTGCAAGAGCCTCTGCTCTGAAAGCTGGGATAAAAGTATTAACCACGTAGCATGTAAACAAAGCAGCTCTGTGTGTTAATATTTTATTAACAAGTAGTAGCTTTTCTAAGGAATTATGGTAGATGTGCCTACATTAACTGTCCTGTTAAGGGGGTACTGCTGTTGTCCAGAATGTGTCCATTGTCCATTTGCAAATATCTGGTTGCACCTTAAGGGGGCAGGGGGTGTGTCTCCAATGAAACACAAGCTGACCACAGTAAAAAGCCACTCGTTAGATTTTTAAAAGACTCTGAAAGGGATGGATGTTCCTTGGCCTCTGTGGGCCTCTGTGGGCAGGTCGTTAAACTTGGGTCCTGATTAATCTGGCTGTGATGGGACTGCTGGAATGAGTCTGGAGGATTGTCTCTCTGCACTGTCTGTGTGTGTGTGAGTGTGTTTCCGTCTCCTGTGTGAGTGTGCTTCGCAATGCTGTTTGCATGTTTCTGCAGTGTGAGTGTGTGCCTGCGGTGCTTTTTCCCTCTCTGTGGGCAGTGTGTGGGAGTGTGTGTGTGTGTGCGTGTGTGTGTGTGTGTGGATGTGTAAAGGTGTATGAGTAGAAGAGGTCTGTGTGTAGGGGAGGAACTGTGTGTTCCACTCTGAATTGATGAAATGTTTAGGCAGGCAGTCATTCGAACACCCCCTACAGGCTTAAGATTTGCACAGCTGTGGACACGCACACGAACACATGCGCGGATTGGCTGTCCTTTCATAACATTTTCTGGTGCCAGCGCACAGCACACATTCCACTGTGGCCTCATCTGCTCAGATACCAAAGTGGACGTCTGCATTCGACCACAGTCGTGCCATAATGTTCATGTCTCTGCACACGCAGAAAGAGCAGCTCAACCCCAACATGTGACGTATGTGAAGCTGTACGACCGGTTGAACGTTTAGGGAGACAGTGATTCTAACGTGATGCACGCATAACACATTGGTTAAGCCAAGCAAGTGAAAAGACCTAACATTTCATAATCCCTCTGGTTTGCAGACATCCTTAAAGTGACTCCAGAGGTTGTGTGGAATTGTTGTCCGGAGAGAGCAGAACTCATGCAGTGTGGCAGGAGCAAACAGGAAGAATCCCGGGCCTGAGGGCAGCTGACGAGAATGCCCATGGGAGCTGAGAGATGCCTCACTCCGCCCCAAACGCGGGAGAGCACAAGGAACTAATAATCCCTCTGCTTCTGCATCTGGCAGGGTGGAAGGCCGAAGAACAGGCCACATTCTTTAGGAAGTTTCTCCTCTAGAGTTTGATGGCGTGATGTAGCAATGTACAGTGGCGTAGCGGTAGGGAGCAGGACTTGGAACGTTGCTGCAAAAGTTGCGCGTTCAATTCTTGGGTGTGGCACTGCTGTTGTGCCCTTGAGCTTGTTCCAGTAAAATATACTGGATTATATGTGATATGTAAGCCACCCTGGATAGGGATGTCTGCTAAGCAAATAAATTATTTACATTTAGCCGTTTAGCAGATGCTCTTATCCAGGGGGACTTGCATGGTGCGTATAATCAGGCAGGCGAACAGTTGACCGTGTGCAACAGTCATTCATAGCTCAATTGAAACTGTGTCAGTTTGCAGTGCAGTGCTGCGGATGGGATACAGTTATGCACGAGAGTGAGGGGGATTAACCTAGATGGGCGCTCCGCCGATACAGAGAGGCGCGGCTTCGGGACATCATTGACGTTCATCTCCTTACGCGGCTACGGCTATCTCTGAACAGACCATGATTTAACCACCTTCTCCTCTTAATGGGATTGTAAAAACTCAGACCGGCTCAGCTCACCGCTTTCTCAGAAGGGCGGTCCCCGGAGACAAGAGTGGTAACCATTTCCATGGGCTGCTAGCTTTGGGAGTTGCATTCAGGTCCCTTTCAGAGGGCTGTCTGGAACGGAAGGGAGGCAGGTTTACGCCCTCTGTCCTCTTCTTTTGATGTTGTCTTTTTGTATTTGAGGAGTGCCCCACCCTGTTGTGTCTGTGTCCCTAGTATTATGTGTCACATGATGAAACCTCCCCTCGGACCCCTGCAGTTGGGGTAATCCTATCCCGTGTGGTCCCAGAGCTGCTGAGGTCATCACCGCTCTCTCACGCCACCACAGGAATCTTGCTGCCACTTGTCCGCCGTGCCGCATTGGCCGATCACATCTCTACGGCAATGGAGGGAAGGGGGGGGGCAGTCGGAGGCATGATCCCTGACCCTCGTCGCTAGGATATGCCAGATGCCTCTCTCAAGCACTGAATGCTTTCCTCATTCACAGCTCATTTCATGTGTGTGGAGGATAATAACGATTATGTGGCAGCGTGCTCTCACGCGGAGCTCAGACAGAAGCAGCCGAGGCCAGAGGGCTGTGCCAGACGGCAGAGGAAATGGAGCTAATGGTGCTGTGAGTGGGGCAGGTGGTGTGATTGGGAAGGACAGGGGAGATGCGGAGTCTGTCCCGCAGTGAGCGCAAGACACTGTGGACACTCGGGGCCCCTGTGTGGCGTTACTGCTGGGGAGGGGGCATTGGCCAGAATGGCCGCTCTTCTTGTGCATCTGTGTGCCTGCTGACTGACAGGACGAAGCAGCCGACGGCTGCGAGAGTGGCGGTGCCATCCCGCCACCTGCGCCAGCTAACCGCTCCCCCACACTGCCGCCAACTGTGACATCAGCACTTGTTTATATGACCTCACCCTCCTCGTGCTGTTCTGAGATCAGCCAGGACCTTGATACGGCCACTGTCCCTCTGTAATCAAACAAGAGCCACAAGCACACACACACACACACACTCTCTCAGACACACACACACACGCACACACACACACACACACACACACACACAGTGGCTGTGCAGCTGTCCTGCTCTCCAGTCCCCTGCAGGCTGAAGACGAGGGTCTGCCTTCGGCTGACTGTGACAGACGTCGACCTGCTACTGTGAGAGGCTTTTGGCTGTGGCAAAGACCGGTCTGTCGCTTCCTCTGCAGACCTGTCCATGTCCCAGCTTTCCAAGCTGTTACCAGGGCAGCATTTGCAAGCTTCGTACTGGTTACCAAACTTTCAGCCTGTGTCAAAATACACAATGCACATTGTATGCACCTGATCCCCCGTTGTCTTGGTTATTTCCTCCAGGGAAATACTGTTAAACATTAGTGACTGTACAGCATCCGCAAGGAGTTTTGCTAACTGGAACTTTGTTACTTTGCTCTGGTCAATGTCTCAACAAGCAGCAAAGAGGTGATGTTTAATCTGTAATGAGAGTTGTGAAAACACAGTGAGATCTTCTTTTGGTCTTAATGATAGGGGGAAAATTGCCTTAGCCTCAACACTTAGCAGTTTTCTGCTGGACTGAAGTCAGTCACAGCTGAATCTGTACAATTGCATTTCAATTAAAAACCTGAAGCAGCGCTCAGGAAGTGCAGGCATCTGCTTTCCCCTGCTAATTTTTCAGCAGAAGTCAGCCCTGACCATGTCATTGTGCATGTTTGTTCTTTGCTTGTCTTTGGCCTGTAAGTCGACCCTCAAAGTAAGCGATTGTCTTCACTTCTCTGAATGGCCCCACTGACTCAGTAAACGGACATCCCTCTTCTGTTATGAAACCGATACATCTCCTCAGCACAGCGTGCAATCTGAGCCAGCGCGGGCTTTGTGTTTTGTCCTCTTTCTGTGGTGGTTATCGTTGTGGAAGCACGTTAGAAGGGTTTCCAGGTAACTGAACAATATGGCCATCTTTGAAAAAGAGTTAGAGGAGATCTTCACAGGTAAATCAAACATGCAGCTGAGGTGACGCACCAGTCACGCTTTCCTCTGTCCGATTCTGTGTCTGTTTTCTCTAAAGATTGAAATACTGTAAAGGGCATGATGGTTCATTCCTGCTTTAATGGCGTTTGAACCATAGCTCCTGAATGTGAGTGGGTTGACGTGCGGTGACCATGATCATGTACACAAGTGTGGGGCAACAGAGATGGCAGCATGTTTTCATATGACAGGCACCGTGAGTTCCCCCTGTGGGTTGGCTGCGGCTGAGTTCTGACCGCACACCCCTCGGTTTGGTTGCGTGGGCCTTATGCTGTGGTCCTTGATGACATGAGACTCATGGGACAGAGACCTCTAGCCCTCCTGGGAATCCTCAGCTCCCTGCCTCTCAGACGACCTCGGAAAGGCTTTGCAGTTGACTGTTGATCTAATCCGGTCAGGGGTGACCAGAGGCAGCAGGTGCAGGGTTGGTTATTGTTAGCCCAGTGGCCCATTTTCCAGACTTCACATCCTGCGGAGATTAAAGTGGCACTGTGATTTCAGGCCAATGGAAAAGAAGTTACTTGACAGGACAGTAGCCAGGCCTAAGATTCGGATGGTTATCTTGGCTTGACATGCACAAGAGTACAGGTACACACACACACACACACGCTCGTACACACCAAACCATACACGCACACAGACACGCACAGGCCTGTGCCCTGATCCTGCGGGTCAGGCTTCCATGTTTAGCGTGATGCTAATCTCCTTCTAGGCTGTTTTTTCTAGGGATGGCAGCTCCATGAGGCCTGTTGCCGTGCTGTCATGGCAACAAAGGATCAACGGGCACTCTGGGGCTAATATGACAAGTGCAGAGCCTAGAAGTAGCAGGGAGGGCAGGGGGTCTATTCACAGGGGACTGAATGGCCTGCTGCTGGGTGAGGGAGCCCAGCAGTGAATGGCCAATAAACCTGCACTTTTACTATGAAATAATGTAGAGGTCATTGTTTTAGCAGTCTACTTCCTGTGTGTTCACATTTTTAGTTTTGAAATAATGTCAAGTTCAGATTTGTAGTTACCGGAACATAAGCTTTAGTCATCTCTAGGCAAAAAGTTATACCAAACTCATAGTGGAACTCGCACTCAAGCCCATATTGGACATTTTGCTGGGCTACCTGTTGAATATTAGTACATTAATAATTCAATGTCTGAAGCCTATATTTGAAGGTATAAAGCAGTAAAAACAGGTAAGGAACGTCATGCTAGTGTTTCAAATAAAGTTAATGAATGATGAAAAATTATTTAGTAGATGCTGGGGAGCCGTACTATAAAGCTACATCTGGGCTTCAGCCATATTCCCATTCACACACTTCCCCCAGCTGTGCACAGAAACAGGTGCATCTGACAGCCCCACCCCCTGTCAGGCCTTGCCCAATGGGGAGAGAGGTCACCCCCCCCCCCCCCCCGGGGATTTGAGAGACTCTGCCTTTACTTGGCTTCTCCTCCTGCAGAAGATGGCACCTGTTGCGTTAGGTGCTGGCACTGGCGGGTGGCGCTTTGAGTGGCAGGCCAGGCTAATCCTAATCTTTCCGCTCCTGCTTCCACTGGCAGCTCTGCTCTGCCGGGGACAGGGCACGCTTCTGCAGGTGTCTGAGCTCCCTCATAATCGCAACCCCAGACGCGGCTGTGAGAGCGGACTGTAATACCACAGTCACGAGAGACAACTCTCGACCGCAGCACTGGCGCTGACATAGTCACGAGAAGAGACTTGACCGTAACAGCAGCCATGACACGGTAATGAGAAAAGAGTCTGGATCATAATACCAGCGCTGATATTGTTGCAAGAACACACTCTCGACTGTAGTTTCAGCCCTGGCACGGTCATGAGAACAGACCCTTGTTCATACTAGCAGCACTGATGTGGTCACAGAAGGGGCTCTCACTGTCTTCTGACCAATAGGACAAGCCAAAGCTGTTCGCAGGAGGAGGAGCATCATGCTCTCTGTGTCATCTCTCAGTCTGTTGGCGTCGGTTGCTGGAGGTTTGTTCCCTTTAAAATGGAAGGGCGCTGCTCGTTTTTGGCGTTTTTTGCGAGAAATGGCTCCCGGAGATCCCAAATATCGCATTATTGCACTGCTCAGCAGATGCTCTTATCCAGAGAGACTTACACAGCTTAGTTTCTGCCATCCATTCATGCAGGTGGGTACTTACTGAGGCAATTCAGGTTAAGCACCTTGCCCAACAGCAAAATGGCAGGGACCCAACTTGGATTACAGGCCCTGTGCCCCTACGCCATGCTGCTGCCCACAGTATAAAACAGTATAAGTAAACCTTTGGCTGTGCTGGGCCTTTTGTGTGTCAATAGGCCGGGGGAGGGAGAATCCGCAATTAGATGGATTGGTTTCCACACACCTCCAAACGTCTCCTTGACGGGTAACTTGTCCACATCCCGTTGCCTGGTCCAATCCAAGACCGGCATGAACGAGGCTATGATATTGTGACCCTGGTTAGCCTACAGCGTGGTTTACTGTAGGGTGAGCATTTGTGCACTTGAGGTGTGCTTACCCTCCAGTATGGGGGAGCTTCCTATGGCCTTGATGTGACAGGTTGCCATGGTGCAAACCAGGATCCAGCAAATCCAGAAGTGCATCTATGAACCCCAACTGAACCCCAACTGAACCCCAACTGAACCCCAACTGAACCCCAACTGAACCCCAACTGAACCCTAGCTGAATCCCAGCTGAATCCCACCTGGAGAACTTTTTTGAAAGCTCTGTCCTTTACTGCCCTGCCTCATGTGGAATCTGAGAGGGTCCAGAGGGGAACTGTCTCTCTGAAGCAGTGTGGCGTGGAGGTTATAGATTGACCACATCATGGGTATACGTTACGCAATGCACGTTACTTTCAAAGAATTTTGCATCTTCGAGAGCTTTCAGCCTAGAAGTATGTATTCATTGTTGGCAGCAGGGAGGCAGGTGACCTGTCTAGTAAAATGATAGAAGTCCAGAATCTGTTTGCAACATTTTAGATGATTAAAATGCATGCCAAAAATAGTCATCCACCAGCAGCTGACTCCTTTCAGCTGAATTGTGTCTAATGTAGCACTAAAGTAGCTCTGCGCACCAGGCAGTGTACAGTAACACAGAAATTGGATGACAGTAAATCATTTTGATTAAAATTTCTTTTATATAACAGATACGGGATCATTTTAAATCCAGCCGTTAAACCATCATAACTTAAAATGATTTCATGTGAAGCAGGCCCACCCAAAGATAGCACTTTCTCATTAAATGCAATCAAGTAAAGAGGAATCAGCTGCTAACAGGTAGGCTGCATTAAAGTGGTGGTAAACTGTGCGTAATCCCGAAGGCTACTTTGGCATGGTTATCAAACGGGCTGAAAACTCTGCACCATCGTTGACATTGGTGTACATGTCTGTTTGTGGCTGGTACAATGGCTGTTTGTGTATAGGATAGGCAAGATACATATGGTTGCATATATATGCACCTAACTCCCTAACATTGCATAATCTGCATCACCTACATGTGTTGATGAAGAAATTATATAGTGCTGTATGTGTTTTTTGGTTGACTGTGGGTCAGCCACATTTGTTTTGCTCTGGGTATTGAGAGCAATGGTTGACTGTACTGCACACCCTGGGCTGACAGGACTGCAGCCATGCAAATTGCCTGACTGACTGTAGGCTTGGTGGCCTATCAGGTGCCTCAGGCCTGCCAGGACAGTCGGGGTAAATACCATCTATCTCTATGCAAATCAAGGCTGCTGAAAACTACTTCCCCCTCTGGTCTAAGTACATAGATAATACCCGGGGGAGGAGATGGAGGCAGTTCAGTGACAGCGCACATCAGAGCAGTGGGCAGCAGTGTGGCATTGCGGTAAGGAGTGGGGCTTGTACCCCAGAGTTTGCTGGTTCGGTTCCTATGCTGGGCACTCTACCTTGTGCTTGAACTCACATTGCTTCAGTAAATATCCAGCGATAAGAATGCATGGTTTGTGATCTGTGTAAGCCACTCAGCATAAGGGCATATGAAAAAACACTGATGTGCCCCTTTCAAAATAAGGTAGAGCCAGAACCTCCCCAAAACTGGCTTTACCCTTTTCCCCCTGCCCTGGCACCTCGGGAGCCGTGTTGTGCTTTGCTCCGATTCCTTGATGAAAACCGTTTCCTTCCTCTGCCGGGGGCTGTTGGTGGTGCTGGTGTCTGTGGAAGTGGAAGTGTATTCCCGCTGGCTGTGTGGGCTGGTGGAGTGAGCAGCTCGCCGTGAAATCCTCTCCTGCTGCTGCTCTTTTGTTCTGCTGTCCCGAGCCATTGTCTCATGTATGGAAACTTCATAAAAAGTGCTTTCAGCCAGACAGATCCGCCATGGGGCCCTGGCGGAAGCCCTGTATTCGCCACTCTCTTCTCCGTTCCTCGGGATCGATGCCGTTTCCCCTGGTAGCGGGTGCAGGGAGGGGCAGCCAGGCCCCTGTCTGCAGCACGGAGAGGCTGGGAGAATACTAGTGAAGAAGGGGTGTGTTGAAATGGCATGACAACATCCTGCTTGTTCCACGAGCCTGGGCCAGTTTGCATAGAGCTGGCTGTAAATCTTTCAGCAGGACAGCTGAGGTCTCTGAATGTCTGGACTGGGGTGCGCATTCAGTGGGCATCCTAGTGAGGACAAAACAAAGATTTATGAATATAGCAGGTCTGGCGAAAATACAGCCCTCTGCTTGTTGTTTTTAGACAGGGCAGTAATATTCCTTCCCGCTGCATTGCCCTGTTCTGATACCGCTACCGTCCCCTCTCAGAACGCTCCCTTCAAATGGGTGATCTCTTCAGGTTTAACGTAAGAGACAGGGCTAGTGGATTTCTTCTGTTTCAGAAACCTCTCTGTTGACAATGTTCTTGGCTAGCGTCTAAAAGTCTTATCATGTAAATTTTGCCTATACGCAGCTGGTGGGAGGGCCTGGCGATTGCGACCTGTTGACAGCGCCTGTTGTAGGATGTGTCTCGGTTGCGGGAAACAGGCGTGGTCCTTTCCTCTGATGCCACCCCTCCGTGACCCACTGGAGTGTTTTTTTTCCTGGAAGCTGGCAGAGGGAAAGAAGAGGCCGACATTGCAGAAAGGAGAAAGGGATGAGAAAGTATGAATACAGACAGCTGCCCTGTCCTTCCCCTCTCAGGCAGAAGTCATGGTCAGCCTCGGTGTCTCGACTCAAGTGTCTCTTGAGAACGTTACTACTGTTCCCACTCATCTGCAGTGTGACTGCTGAAAGACACACAAAGCAGAGTGCAGTGTTTTTCAGTATGTTTTAAAAAGAGCAGCTTATTTGAGCTTCAGTACAGAGCCATAGTCACAGCCCTGATATTTCCGGGCCCTTCCCTCAGTAATCCGCGATTTAGATAAGATGGGTAACCTTCTGAGATGGAGCTCCAGAGGTCCAGCATCACTTAATAGGTTTATAGAGACCGTATTACTCTCAGCTTGTTGTTGTTAATGACCGTTGTCCTTTCGGCTGGCCCCGGTTCAGAGCAACACTCTGAAAGATGTCCTGTCCGTCGAGGTCCCAGCTCTGTAAAGACACTGCAGAGGAGACGTGATATAAAGCTGGTCTTATTATCTCTGTGGGCTGGCGTCAAAGGAACCGGGCCCCTCTGGAGCGGATCCCAATAGAGATCCCCTCTCTAAACGTTTGGCTTGTAATTGCCAGCGCTCACAAATGGGCCTTTGTCCCTTCTGCCGGCGTGAGGAAGGGAGGGAGCATTTACATAAACGCACCACTGTGGCCACAGTACTGTCCAATCATTCCTTTCTGAGCGTATTTTTCTGCTGGTATTCGTTGCCACAGAAACGCCGCTGGTTGACCCTTGACCCCAGCGATCAAGTTTCTTGCAATGGGATAGGAAAGTTCTGGCTGATGGACCCTGTGTTTTTTTTGTTTGTTTGTTTGTTTGTTCAGTCTTGTTTTTTTTACATTAATGTAGCCAGGAGCCCTAAATAGCGTCCATTCAAAAAGCTTCTAAAGTAAAACATATTCAAATGAGGCGACGGCAGTGGCCTGCATTCTGGTGCATGTGTGATTTGCATGTTCTCACCGTGGAAGCCCTACCTGTTTCTTCAGTTGTTTTAGAATAGTTGTATTCAGAATAGCTCTGGGCACCTTGATCTCTAACATGGAAAGCTTTTTTCTGGAAACTGCATTATACACATTTCAGGCTGTGTGAAACAGAGGGATGGGACTGTAGTTATGTGGTTATGTGAGCTGACGGGGCTCCTGCCTCTCTATATGCTGAAGAAGAGGTGGCACTGCGCTCTCCCTCTGTAGCGGGGCAGGTGCATTGACACTACAGGTGTCCCTTTAATGTCACTGTTATGCTCTGATATGCCTAACCCTTATGTGTGCTTTGATCCCTCCCATCCTTGTGAATAATAGATTAAGCAGAATGATGCCACTGGCACTATGCCTGTGAAACCCCTTTAGAAGCAGTACGGGACTCGTCTGATCTTGATCGTGTTTCCAAATTCCCTGTAATGACGAACTGTCAAGCTGAGCCACTGAAATCGGTGAATGTAGGATTCTCAGGAAATGCATAACGTGTCATTGTTGGGGACAGTGGATGGGCCTGTTCATATGCTTCAGTGGTACAACAACAACAACAACCACATTATGCTTGTCAGCACTCTCCACCTGCAATGTGTTCCTCTCATGGGGCAGCCTTCGCCCCTCCTACCCCCGCCCCCCTCCCCCTTTGATACGGCCAGCGTCCTTCAGCTCTTGTGTGTGTTTTCATACAGGATCCGCCCCCAAATGGCAAAGGAGAAGATCGAGGGGTGTCACGTCTGCACATTGGTGACTCCCGGGGAGCCCCAGGTGCTGCTGGGAAAGGACAAAGCCTTCACCTACGACTTCGTATTCGACATGGGCGCCCAGCAGCAGCAGATCTACTCCGCATGTGTGCAGAAGCTGGTGGAGGGCTGCTTTGAGGGCTACAACGCTACTGTCTTAGCCTACGGCCAGGTCAGGGTCCTCGCGTGTGTGCAGACGCACACACACACACAGGCACACATGTGTTATGAGGTGTTATGAGGTCTTGTAACCTGGAGGTTGCCAGTTTGATCCCCAGTTGGGGCACTGCTGTTAAATCCCTTGATCAAGGTATTTGGCCTTAACGCTGCGAATGAAAACTATGCATCATTCTGCATAACGGGATCTGCTCTGTAAATAAATATAAGGACTGCCATACAGTACATTCATACAGACTGTGCACAGCGGCTATAGTCACCCTTCTCCCCACAACTTTGATTATTGGAGTATCCAGCCACAAAATAGTAAAGAAGGAAGTTATGATTTGTCATAGATTTACATAAATGAGAGCTGAAGAGAACCATACAAAAAACAAGCAAGTTCATCAGTGTAAATCTTTCCCACTTGGAAATGTGAGTAAACACAACTAAGTTGCAGTGAGTCATTGTCACATGCGAAGAACTGGAGTTTCATACAGTTCCTCCAGGGTGAAAAAGCAGGATTTGTTTATTGAAATGATGGGCGTCAAAGAGCCCTGGAACACCACCACTGGCATTGCATAGGCCGAGAGTAAAGGGAACTAAAAATGCTGTGACTCAGTGGTCCCATACACGAACACAGAGCCTCGCAGTGTGTTTCATTGCCTTACGTTACTGGGAAACATTGTGGTGTAGTGGTGAGGAGCAGGGTTTGTAAGCCATGGTCCCATGGGCGAGGTACTTAACCTGCATTGCCTCAGTGAAGTGAGTGTGTGCTTACCAAATGTATCATAATAAATGTATAAGTTGCTTAGCAGATCGCCCAGGGTGATTTGTGGGTTTGCAGTTTTCCCCACCATTCATAGCAGTAATCAGGGTAAGTGCAGGTTTAAGGTTACGCAAGTATATAAGCAGGTAAGCAGAGTGCTAAGGTTAATGGAATCCCAGGGAATCAGACGGGGGCCTGTCTTATGTTAGATGTCCCAACCGTGACCTTTGGCCTCTGCCCTCTGACTTTGCTCTCCTGTGGTGTGTGTGTGTGTGTGTGTAGACGGGGTCCGGGAAGACGTACACCATGGGCACAGGGTTCGACGTGAGCGTGGGGGAGGGTGAGCAGGGCATCATCCCCCGGGCGGTGCACCAGCTGTTCCAGGGCATTGAGGAGCGACGGGCGGAGACGCACGCAGCGGGCGCACCGCCACCTGAGTTCAAAGTCAGCGCCCAGTTCCTGGAGGTGAGGATGCAGCGGTGCAGCGGAGCTGGGGCTGCACTCCCAGCCCCTCCCTTTCCCCCAGGCCCCTTCAACAGCTCTGATCCCAGGTCAATGCTTGGCACAAGTGGGCGCCATCTGGATCGTGGGCTGTGCTTGAGCTCGCCTTACGATTGGTTAGCTGGTCTTGGATCAGTGTTTGGTGACCTTCTACTGTGGACCCTTGCATAGTCTGTTTAAGGTCAGCTGGCTAATGATTTATGTATAGAACATGCATTTAAAAATTTTGGTCAAATGGCCAAAAACAAAACCTTGACAATTTACATCAATCTTATGTTGGTTAGTTACGGACTGTCATATTTAGTTATGTATCAATTTAGTTATGGACTGTCGTATTATTATTGATACTTATTTATTATTTAACATGCAGACAATGTTCGGTAGAAGGTGGAAAGCCAATTTATTATTTATATAAATTATAATAATAAATATTTATTATCACACAGTACGACCATAAAGTGTGTTGTACTGCTCCCAAGTGATACAGTGTAATTGGAAACATAATTGCTGCAATGGTCCATTACCAAAGAAGAGGATGAAAGTAGTGGGTTGATATTCATCATTTTCAGACATTTGTCAGAATCCAGGCTACAAATCTTCAGAGTGCCGGGGGAGCTGTGAACTAATGACTCCTTCTGCATGTTTGCCTTAAGCAGAGCTGCACCACGAGGCCAAATAATCACATACATTTTTCAAAAACTCCCCTGCCCTTGCGTAGGTACCCCCTTCCCCCCTTGGGAGGCCAGTAATGGTTTGTTATTGGCTGCTAATTGGCCCTGATTCTGTTAGGGGGCCGGCTCGTGTCCTCTGAGTTGAACTCCTGAACTCTTCTCCTCTTTCTCCCCTCACCCTCTCATGGGCCTTTGGCTGCTGGATCAGCTGCATGAGGCCAGTTTGCTTTTGACTACCTTTGCTGAAAGGCTAAACTCCCAAGCCAGGCTTCTCTGCTCTCTGCCTCTGCTCTCCTGCAGTTAGCCTTTCAGTGGCTCTGGTTGAAGCTGTTTGGCTCAGTGTGTGAAGCAGACTTAAGGGCAGCTCAGATGCTCAGCAGTAAATGTTGGGTTAAGTAGGACAATGGGTGGAAGGGGGAGCAACTTCACATTTTATTGCAGCTGTCTAAAAGAATGACGTTTGATACAGTTACTGTTTAGTGAGTCTATTTGTGCTTGTGTGCTTGTGTGGTTGTGTGGTTGTGTGTGTGTGTGTGTGTGTGTGTGTGCGCGTGCATGCGTGTGTATGTGTTTGTCTTTGCAGCTGTACAACGAGGAGATCCTGGATTTGTTCGATGACACGGGGGACCCCGAAGCCCGCGGCAGGAAGTCCAACATCAGGATCCATGAGGACTCCAATGGGGCCATTTACACGACAGGGGTCACCTCTCGACTCGTCAGCTCCGAGCACGAGGTCGGGCCCTGCCCTCTGCTGGTCTGGCTGCGTGCAGATGATGCAGATTGTGTAGCTCTAGAGCCGCACGATTGTCTGCACTTACTTGTCGTTGTGAAATGCTTACTTAACAATGCTTACTTGTTGTTATGGGACACGGCACCCTATTTTGGTTTGGCCTTGGGGCTTATTGCTTATCTGTGATAGGATGACCTTTCTGACACACAGTCAAATTGTAATGGCTAAGTTTCACCCTTGTCTGCCTGTCCCTACCCTTGCCCAGAGATGTGTGTGACTGCAGACACAGAAGCTAATCAGACAGCTTGTGTAAACTATAAGTGCAGTGTGTTCAAGGCCAAACATCAGTAGCATGACCTTCTCCCCCACACGGGGGCATCTTGAAATGTGATTGGTCAGAGCATGGCCCTTGTTCTAGTTTTGTATGTGTATTAGGATCAGGTGAAGCCCCTTCCCTAGTTTTGTGTGTGTATGAGGACCTGTTGATGGCCCTGCCGTAGTTTTGTGTATCTGTGAGGACCTGGTTGACGCCTGTCTCTGTCCTGCAGCTTCTGCAGTGCCTGAGGCTGGGTGCCCTCTCCCGCACCACCGCCAGCACCCAGATGAATGCCCAGAGCTCCCGCTCCCACGCCATCTTCACCATCCACCTGTGCCAGATGCGAGTGTGCCAGAGGCCTGAACAGGTGATGCTGGACACGGGGGTCACGAGTGCTGCCAGGACAGGCTTTAAAGAGTAGCTAGCGTACGCCACTGCAAAAAACTACTGTACTACTACTTCTGCTGCTACAGCTACTGCTAATTACAGTGACTGATTATTATGATTGTGATTGTAATTATGAACATGATGATTATGGTTTTGATGATGATGGTGATTAGTGATTATTTTACAGTTTATATTTCAGTAGCAAAAGAAATGATATATAGCCTTGGAACAATTCACTTTGTGTTAGCACATGAAACTCTGGTCATAGTTTGGTTGGACATACCAAACGCGTAAAGAGTATTAGTTAAGTTTCCATTATGTAAGCTTAGTGTGATCAACCAAACTCCTTCCCTAGATTTATTTTTTCTGAGAAACTCTCTGTTTCATTGGAATAATAATAAATGACAATAATGAATGATAAATAATAGTTTAATAATGAATGATAAATAGAAGGTTATGAGTTCAGTGTTATGGAGACTTTGGCTTATGGTCTTAGAACAGTTTTGTCTAAGTGATTAACATGGTGCATTGTACAATAATTTGCCTTGGATATAGGCATCTGCTAAATGATTTAGCTGATATTGAGTTAAGCCATTATAACAGGACTGATAGTAGTAATAATTGCAATGATTTTGGTGGTGATGGCTGTAGGTATTCGCCATCAGGCTGCGGTATGTTTACCTCTCAATCTCTGTGTACCCCCAGATGAACGGAGAGGTGTGTGGGGGGTCCATATCACAGCCGGAGTACGAGACACTGACGGCCAAGTTTCATTTCGTGGACCTGGCGGGGTCTGAGCGTCTGAAACGCACAGGCGCCACTGGGGACCGGGCCAGAGAGGGCATCTCCATCAACTGTGGACTGGTACAGGGGAACACACAAACACACACGCACACATAGACACACACACACACACACACACACACGTATACACACACACACACACACACACACACAATGTCAACATTCCACTGCATCACATGAGGATGTTTAGGAAGCACTTCTAATATCAATATTTACACAACTGCTGTAGAGAGGAGTCATTTTTCAAGGGCACAGTAGCACAGTTTAATATGGTTAATAGAACGTTAAAAATTGTTAATATACCATGAAGTGAGTAATAATTATAATAATAAAGCCCAGTGTAAAATGCACTGGTCCAGCGACAAACACTACACAAGGCTCCTTATGGAGCCAATGGATAATTACTTGGTGTGTTCAACTGAAAATTTTCCAGGTTTTTTTGCTCTGTGTCCTTCAACACATGTATATAAATTGTAAGAATTCAGTATGGACACTTAAGACCCACAATTGATTTCATGTAACACTGATGTTAATATAATGGTTGATAGTGATCTGACAGAGAGTACCATGATCAAATGTGCTGCAAGCAGCGACCCTGAGAAGGTGTTTTGTGAAACAGTTGTCACTGCTGTGTGGTACTTGAGTGTGTGAAATGGGTGTATGTGTGTGTGTCTGTCACAGCTGGCCCTGGGAAATGTGATCAGCGCGCTTGGAGACCAGAACAAAAAGAGCAGCCATGTTCCCTACAGGGACTCAAAACTCACACGCCTGCTTCAGGACTCGCTGGGGGGAAACAGGTACTGAATTGTGCATGCTTACACACACATACATGTGTACACACACACACACACACACACACACACACACACACACACACACACACATATACTCTCTCTCTCTGGCACATATACATACACATGCTCTCTGAAATACCCCAATCCCTCTACTGCACAGCATAGTGTGTACACATGCGGACACAGTCATGAAAACACCATGGAGAATGGTGCATACGTAGCAAGTCAACCTTCATGGAATGTTGAAGGTTGCTGTAATAGGCAACTGACATATTGGGAGGGGGGAAGGTGATCAGGGTTTAGTATATCATGCTGACTTGTAACATCCTGACCCCTTATCTCGCCCCCCCTGTCCCCTCTGTAGCCGCACGCTGATGATCGCCTGCGTCAGTCCGTCGGACAGAGACTTCATGGAAACCCTCAACACGCTCAAGTACGCTAACCGCGCTCGCAACATCAAGAACAAGGTGGTGGTGAACCAGGACAAGACCAGCCAGCAGATCAGCGCTCTCCGCGCCGAGATCGCCCGCCTGCAGACGGAACTCATGGAGTACAAAGCGGT
Organism: Megalops cyprinoides; assembly: GCF_013368585.1. Taxonomy (NCBI): domain Eukaryota; kingdom Metazoa; phylum Chordata; class Actinopteri; order Elopiformes; family Megalopidae; genus Megalops; species Megalops cyprinoides. The sequence goes on from NC_050589.1 coordinate 11,932,334, forward strand.
AAGCAGCATGCCAGGTAACCGTCAGCATATCTGGCTCTCTAATCAGGGTTATACGCGATCACTGAGCACGTGTTCCAATCGAAGTCCATGGCAGCAGTGTTTTGATTGAGCAAAGGCTGCCAGAGAGAGACTGCCCATGTTATACGATTCCTTTGATTGGCTCATGAAGCTAAACTTAAGGGCCAATTTGAGTTGTGGGATGGAGTGGCAGGACCATTTGAGTGCATCATATTCAGAAAAATCATCCACAGTGCTAGGACCTACATTGCTGTCTAGAGTAAAATGCTTGGCTAGGCTTTGTGGTAAAGCCCTTGTAAAATGTTGCGTGGAGCTGGCTGCCATTTTTGATGCTGAGTGCTGGACGGTACAGGAGTTACTGTGTGTGATGAGCGCGGTTTTCTTGCTCCCTCAGGGCAAGCGGGTGGTGGGCGAGGATGGCACGGAGAGCTTCAGCGACCTGTTCAAGGAGAACTCCATGCTGCAGAAGGACAACGATGCCATGAGGATGCGGGTGAAGGCCATGCAGGAGACCATCGACGTCCTCAACAGCCGAATCGCCCAGCTGCTCTCCAACGAGGCCAACGTGCTGCTGGCCAAGTCTGGTGAGCGTCCCCTGGTGACAGTCCTCCAGCGTGGCCAAACCAGCACTCAGAGCTGGGCAGATTTCCCTGGAGATTATTTATGCAGTGCTGTACCCTGGAACTTGACCTTATCTCTTACTTTACATATTGCTTCCTTACCTCAGGTGATGGAAATGTGGAAATCAGTACTGTCATCCAGAACTACATCAGAGAGATCGAAGAGATCAGGTGAGAACGTATGGCTGTTTTCTGGCTGTTTGTAAGTGATATCACTTCTGTGTGTTAACCTTTAGGCACATAATAATCAATTATGGCATAACTATAACAATTCAAATGGATTTCAGTACATTACAGTCCTGCTACATACAAAACATGAATTGTAATAACCTCAGTTCTATGAAAGTTTACAATTTGTCTTACACAGATGAAATTGTAATTTTCTGAAAGCAAACTGTGTTGGTTAACAGGTGTTTCAGGGACTCGCATATATTCATAGCTTGGGCTGTTTCTCCATCACTCTCCATCCCCTCTTTGCAGATCCAAACTGCTGGAGAGTGAGGCAATGAACAAGGCTCTGCGTCTCAGCATGTCCCGGCTCTCCGGCCGGCCCTCGCACCCCTCTCCTCATACCCCTGTCCCGGGGATACCCCTAGGCTCCTCACCCGTCGTCTCCATGGAAACGGATACGATGGATGTGATCCGTCTTGCCAAGCAGGACATTGAGAGGCTGAAGAAGGAGGAGAGGAAACAGAGGAGAAAGGGGTGAGTGTAGGAACCAGACCAGACCAGGCTTCAATTACGCCAAGGTCCCAGTGTGAATACGTCTGCTCTTACGAGAATGCATAAGAGTAGAAGAACCAGTTACGCCCAGGCCTTTGGTAAAAACTCACCTGACTCCTGCTGTTTGCTCCTGCCCTCTAGCATCCTGGAAAAGGAGAAGGGACAGAAGAAGAGGGCCAAGCTACAGCCACAAAGGAACAGTGAGGTCGATTCGGATGATGACGCAGAAGAGGTTGGTGTGGTGGAGCCATGCAGGGCAACAAATGCAGACACTGACTGCTCTATCTCTGTCACCCCACCGGGTCATCACAGATGATCGCCAAAGACATACGATTTTGAGTGTGAGCATGAGTTTCATTTGTTTGTGTGTGTGTGTGTGTGTGTGTCACTAGAATGGAATGTCTACCTGTCACGAGGAAGAGCATGTGGAGAGTGGCTGGGATGACGATGAGGAGGAAGATGAAGACAGAGAGGAATGGTTTGATACCGAAGAGTCCTTGGATGATTTGGACTCTGATTCTGATGAGAAAGGTCAGTTTTGATTACGACACCTGATGAATGTGTCTGACGGTGTTTAACTTGAGCAGCCATTTGCCTCTCAGGCACTATTTATTACGTTAACCTCAGATGTGTGAAAAATGCATAAATCATGTAATCATGGTCACAGGGAAGTGTAAACCTTTTAAGTCTCTGGAATGATTTCCTAGCTAAACTATGCTTGCTATTTTTATGTTAAAATGAGACAATCTCAATCACAGGATACAACCTCTTTTTTCACAAGTCTCCATACGGGAACAGCATATTAATCAAACAGCTCTCACCCTTGCTTACCTTTGTCACAGTGTGTAAAGATAGGAAGAGGATAGATCCTGATGAATGTGAAAAATCAGATGCATATTCAGATGAATTGCTTCTATACCAGAGGTTACTCTAAGGAAGATGTGTCTCAACAATGGGAACAGCCCTTTCCATAGGGAGAGCATGTTTATGGAGTATCAGAAACAAACAAACCTTCATCAGATCATGTGTTTAACAACTCACAGTCTTAGAGAAGAGAATCAAAGGTGCTGAAGAAACATTGGTATCTTCTGTGTGAAAATGAGAAATGGAAGAACTATAAACATATACCCCTGATGCCATAGAAAAGGAACAAAAACTTGCCTGATTCACTCTGTCTCTCAGAATTAAAACCACAGACAAAGTCCATGTGGCTTATGTTGGAGAATCTACCAGACAAATTTAAACATGAATTTCAGAACGTACTTGAAGATAAGCAGATATCAGTAGAAGATATGTCATGACCTGCAGCCAAACACTTTGTTGCAACAACCTGTACTGTCGCCACATTAAGGTGATATTCACATTTTCACATTAACTGAAAGGGTTCAAACCCTAGCAGGGGGTGGAGACAACATAATTTACTCAGGTGCAGACAACTGTTTATCCAGAACCAAGTGTCTGGATAAACGCATTAAACTCACTCAGTCCCAATGGTTCTGAGTGGGGATTATGATCTAACCTGTTTTCATGGAGAGAGATGAAACCTTGAGGTGGTGTAATAAATTGGCTGGCCACCTTAGAGCAAAACTTTACATTACATTACATTCATTTAGCAGATGCTCTTATCCAGAGCGACTTCCAGCACAAAAGAACAGAAGTGTATCCATTCAAGTTGAATGAGCAACAGTGTCAGACCAGGCTAAACACACTCCCAGACCAGTGAGTGTGAACGTAACACTATTCAAGCCCTACCCTAAGTTAACTTGTGCAACTTGACTAGACAGCCTAGAAGCTAAGGGAAGCATAATGGTAACCATCACTGTCTTCTGACAGACAGCGCAGTACCTACACTGGGCTGTCTGCAATTTAGGAAGTACCCACACAAAGCATAAAGAGCAGTTCACCTTCAATATTGTGTTACCTTAGGGTAAACAGTTACTGTTGCTATGGTCATTGCACTTCCCCTGTACATGGTAAATAGCAAATTCCTTCTTTTGTGTCAGTGCCTTCTAAACAGGTAACACACTGCGAGCTTGCTTTGCATGTGGTGGCGCGGTCACTGCTTTCCACATCCAAGCAGTTGTACATGGAGATAAGAAACTTTTTCTGCGAGGAGGAGCAGAAAAAGGTATAATTTTACATAAAGCTCCACAAACTCTCAGACAGGTTGGTTTACATAGCCATCAGCAATCGGTAATCACGGGCACAGTCAGTTCAAATAAGCTGTTTTTAATAAAGACTGCTGAATGACCTCTTGTTTCCACTCAGGTGTTGCCTGTTGGGTGCAGTATTTGATCTGCGATAAGAATCATGCAGTAGATTCTCACTGGAAAATCTAAATAGAATGTGTAGTTTTCTTTAAGAAAGATGAGATTTTTTTGATGTGTTATAATTGTTAATCATGTGAGAGGGAACTGTAACATAACAATCACTTCAAATAACTTCATAAAAAATGTTGACCTCTTGTTTCTACTCAGGTATTACATGATGTTTAATTGATTTATTAATTATGTGAATCAAACCACAGATTCTGACACTGCAGAGAATTAAATATGAATAATCTATGTAACTTTATTTTTTTATTTTTATAAAGTTTGTGTTTGGTTTATTCAAGATAAATCAAGATGGAATGATATATGATTGTAGACTTGTGATATTTCCAAGCTTTACTCTGTTGCCACAAGTTAATTGCTCATCAGGGAACGCACCCGTGTTTGATGAATCTTATCTTTACTCCCTGTGATGCAACCTTAGGTCAGAGGACCTAAATGTTGCTGTTTTTTGCTTGGAATGCTTGAATAAAGTAACAAAATCCGTTGAAAGTAGTGTTGCACCCTTTTTTCTCATCTAAAACCTGTATTACAAACGCAGCACTAACTAAACCAGTTACATGCAAGAACATGCACCATTAATGGTCTCAACATTCCAAGTAAACAGACGTATGTGTATTGTCTAACTTTAATACACATATATTATTACCGTTACGTAAGATGGTTACTGTTATATATTATTATGTGGTTTTCAAACAGAGTGACAACAGTTTTGGAAACAATTTTACTGAATTTTATAGATGCATGGGACCAGTGGAAAATACAGCCTACTTCTGCCTCTACCTCTAGTCAGAATGGAGAGCATGAGCCAAAACAAACGCCAGGCAGCAGAATGACTTGAAATAACTTATGGTGGATGGTGAGCTGGTAAAAATGAATACCACAAGATTCCCCTCTGTTGCTTGTGCAGTGAACACATTGCTTCTGGAAAAGCGAACATTGCCGTTCTCAGAAGGTTTTCAAGTCAGATGCTTCAGATGATTGCTGTCAGCTTGTCCCACAAGCAGTCATTGTAAACAGAGCAGATTGCTTTCGATCCAGAGGAATTTCAGAGGACCTGACACCACCTCGTTCAAACGATCTTGAGTACCTTTGATGGTCTGACTTTGACAAATGCTTCCACACCTGACTAAATGAGCTAAATATGGGGGAAGAACTAACTCAGGTCCAGAAAGCCCACTCCAGATGAGTGCGGAAGCACCTGATGATTGCATAGTGTGTCATCATGTAGCCAGCAAAGTGTGAAATGTAATTTAATTAATTATTTGTTAAATGACTCATCAAGTGGTTAATCCTCTAAAGCCATTTTCTTAGGGATCAGCTTCTGTCTGTAAGAGGCTTTTAGCCATCGTGTCCTTTCCACAGCAGACAGACCTGCTGGCACACTAGCATAGTGCCCACACTGTGCTCTGCCCTAGACAACAAATTTATGATTTGCTAGCTTAGGCAAGAGAAATATGCCCCTTCTCATCTGAAAATGTTGGTGGAAACCATATTACACAGAGCAGTACTATGCTGTTTCATACAAACAGCTGTACAGCACCTATACATTTTACATTTGAAGAAGTAAATTTGATTGTAGTTTTTGGTTAAGCCATGAACATGGTGGAAGAAGGAACAAAAAGATCCAGCACTCCCTAGGGACTGCATATGGGGAGACCAGTCAATTTCCCTCTGCTCTGTCGGGGACTTTGTTTGGCCTCACAGATGTTGACCTCTGACCTCTCCCCACCCCCTTGACTCTAGAAGACTTCCAGGCTGACCTGGCTGACCTGACCTGCGAGATCGAGATCAAGCAGAAGCTGATTGACGAGCTGGAGAACAGCCAGCGGCGTCTGACGATGCTAAAGCTACAGTACGAGGAGAAGCTCATCCAGCTTCAGAACAAGATCCGTGACACACAGCTGGAGAGGGACCGCGTGCTACAAAACCTGAGTGAGTACAGAGCATCATGGGAAGGTCCTCCTTCTGGGGCCTCCAGAATGGCGGTGTGTAGTTTAGTGTTTCATTGGTCTTCGTGTCTTTAGGTGGCGGTGTGATTTAATGGTAAGGAGTTTGGCTCATAAATCTATGGTTGCTGGTTCAATTCTAAGATGAGGCACTGCTGTTGTACCTTTGAGTAAATTTCTTCGTTAAATGTCAAGCTGTATAAGTGGATGATTTGTGGGCTATGTAAGTGGATAAGAGTGTCTGCTATGCCAATAAGGTAAAATGTTTAAGGTTCCTCAGGAATCTCTGGGTTCTTCACTGAATAATCATCAATAGCTTTCTTTACTGTTATTCTACAGCATTTATGTAAATGTGACCTGAATTTCCCTTTAAATTCTCTGGAAATGAGCAACATGTTTGAAAGGTACATCCAGTGACCTTGTTCGGTTGGACAGACTAAGGTGACGCAGAGAATATGGCCCTTATATAGCCTTTAAAGGGCTGTTTGAGAAAGTTCTGGCAAACACCTGGGTTTATTAAGTTAAACCCTGTAAGGGCATGTATTCCATGTGTTACTCCACTAACCCAATGATGCACATGGCTCTTTTAGCAATCCATAAGGCTTCAGGGAGCTCACAGTAGAATGGAACGCCTGTCTCATAACTGCATTTTAGTGCCCCTCAAGTTTAAAACACAGTAATTAGGACAGGGCTTCAGCAGTTAATTTGGCTTGCATTTAAATCAGAGCTGCTCTGTACGTAGTGTCACCAATAAAATTTTTCAGTATCTGTTGCTTCAGAACAAGTGTTGTCATGAATTCAAAGACCTCATGAATTCAAAGATCATTCAGAGCCATAGACCATAGACATTTGATGTTTCTGATACTTCTGCGACTCCCTCTGGAGCACTTTAAGCATCCCCCTCTCTCTCTTGCTTGCTGCAGCATCCATGGAGAACTACACGGAGGAGAAGGCCAACAAGATCAAGGCGGAGTACGAGAAACGTCTGAAGGAGATGAACAAGGACCTGCAGAAGCTCCAGACAGCCCAGAAGGAGCATGCCCGGCTACTGAAGAACCAAAACCACTACGAGCGCGAGCTTAAGAAGCTTCAGGCTGAGGTGACCGAAATGAAGAAGGCCAAGGTGAGCACAGTGCACAGACGCTGTGGGGGGGGTTCAGTGCGCAGGGAAATCTATGTCGCAGGATCGCTCATAAAAGCATAAATCTCTTTTAATGATAGAACCGTTCTGCACAAGCTAGATTTACATTTACATTTACATTTATTTATTTAGCTGACGCTTTTATCCAAAGCGACTTACAAAAGTGCATACAGTAAGTATAGCGACAGTACAGGGACAGGATGTGTACAGTTCCACAATGAGACAGTTCTCAGCTGAGAGCAAGGTCTGTTTGAGGACACAGTAGATCAAGCCTATGTAGAGCAGAACCCTTATGAGAATCAGCTGGTTTGATGCATCAGGTCCTAGGTATCAGCGTAATTCCTTTTGTAATTGTTGGCACTATGGGAAAGGTTGGTTGGTATTTGGGAGAATGTTTAGGTGGATGCTGATTGGTCCTCCCTCCACAGGTGGCACTGATGAAACAGATGAAGGAGGAACAGCAGAGGCGCCGACTAATTGAGGCCAACAGGAACCGCGAGATCGCTAGGCTAAAGAAAGAACAGCGCCGGCAAGAGGTGAGTGGAGGTGCTGCGTGCCAGCAGCAGAATAGAGTGGGAGCGGAAGGAAATAAAGCAGTATAGAGTTATAGTCTGTTACTAGGTGGGTTTTGGATGTTTGAGTGCATTCGCTCGAGTCAGTTGAACTTTCATTCCACTTTTAAGGCAAATTTATCATCTCAAATTTAGGTCAAATTTAAGTGAAATTTTTGTGAGCCTCTGTTCTGTCTTGGTTTTGCCCAGTTCCAGATCCGGGCCCTGGAGTCTCAGAAGAGGCAGCAGGAGGTTGTGTTGCGGAGGAAGACGGAGGAAGTGACCGCCCTGCGGAGGCTGGCTAAGCCCATGTCAGACCGCGCGGCAGGCAGGGTGGTGCGGCGTCCGCTGCCTCTGGACTCCACCAGCACCACCTCCTCCGAGCCAGACTCCCGCTCGGTTACCAGCATTGTGCGCCAGTGGAACACTAAGCTCAATGGCTACTCAGGCGAAAGCCAGAGCGCCGCCAACGGCACGCGCGCTCCCAGGTCAGCGCAGTTCTCCCGACGCTTCTGCCGCAATATCTGCTGCTCTCAGCAAAACTGATTCGAGATCAGTGCTCTGGAAGCGAGGAGATCAGTCTCCCCCCTCTATCCCTTGACTCTTTGAGGGGGGTTCACAGTGAAAGAACGCAATGGGATACATCTCTTACAACTTCGCATTGCTTTGTGATGGGCGAATGGGCTCATATGATATAATATTTAATATTTTTATATTGTGATATTATGTCCCTCAGCTTTGTCTTCTTGGGCAATGTCTGTCTTTATGCAGTTTTGCATTGATGATATGCCACCTTGAATTTCTTTATTCTGATTCTTGAAATCACTAATTCCGTTGTAGCTAAACTCAGGGCAATACTTGCTTTGCTTCTTGTTGATAAACAATAAAATGTCATCATCTACAGTGATGTACTGTTCAATAATACGTGATCTTAACTGGTGTTTTTAACTGGCGGAGACAATCCTTTTGTTTATTTCTCCATATATTTTGGGTTGTTTATGAAATAGGAGCTGATGAAGATTTGCTTTGCCGATCCTCTTTCTTTTCTGACTTTCATAGTCCTGTGTGACCTACGTTTTATACCCATTTGGTGTTCTGTTTAGCTTGTCTTTGCTTGTCATCTTCTGTTTAGCATATGTTTTTGAGAAATGGTTCAGTTAAGCTAGCTGCCGCACCACAGCCGCCATTTACGTATTTCCTGGCAGTGTGTTTTCAGACTCAGTGCTGCCCCACGGTGGTCACAGATCCATGCTCACCGTGTGTGGTCTTGCTTGTGTTGATGACTCTGCTCTGTTGCTGCGGCAGCAGGAAGAAGCTCCAGAGTAACGGGCAGGTGGGCAGCTCCTCCAAAGCAGCTCGGCAGAAGTGGCAGACCCTGGAGCGGAGGATCACGGACGTCGTCATGCAGAGGATGACTGCGTCCAGCATGGAGGCAGACATGGACCGCCTCATCAAGGTAACCCCCCACACATTTATGCATAGTCATCCTGAGTGACAAAGTCAAGAATATACCGAAAATGACAGACCACTTTGGAACAGGTCAAACAGTCAAATGCTGAAGCGCCACCTGAGGCAACTGAAGACAGAAATTTATGAAATTCAATTTAAAGGGCAGCTGGAGGATTTGCATGAAAGATTAATACTTGATGTTAATTTTCTCTTTTAACATCTCTGTCTGATGCTTCAGATTTCTATACAAGGGCACTTGGTAATTAGTATCCATATGAGACCCAGGGAAAACTTGTTGGTATGTCAGGCTTTGACAGGAGGTGGATTTGATCTCAGTGGTTTGGTATGCCAGCTCTTGTAGCTTGTGCTAGTGAGGACCTGACACCCACAAACACAGGCTAAGCTCAAGCTTGTGAGTTCGTCTGTGTTCCAAATTTTGCTCCCTTAATCCAGTCAGCAAGACTGATCTCTGATCAGTGCCTAGCAAAGGAGCTCATTAGGTAACTTTGTTAGCACTGATCCTGCCAGTGTTAACGAGGGCAGTGGGAAAAGAAAAGCAGCCGTACTGTGGAATGCCAAGGTGCCACTCTCTCTTCCAGAAACGTGAGGAGCTGGTGCTCCAGCAGGAGGCGCTCCTGCGCAAGCGGGAGAAGCTGCAGAGGGAGGGGCTGGTGGAAGGGGAGAAGCTGCTGCAGGAAATAAGCGAGGAGATCGAGGCCCTTAATGCAAATATTGACTACATCAATGACAGCCTGTCTGACTGCCAGGCCACCATCGTGCAGATGGAGGAGACCAAGGCAAGGAGGCTTCCTTTCAAGGATATGCTTCTTATGAGGCTTCCTGCAGATTATGGTTTCTGACGACAGGATAAAATTTATGTCATGTAAAGGAGGAAGATGCTTCAGGTTGAGGTGTCTTGTTTGACAGAGGGGGTCTTGCAAAGATGAGATGGACATAATTACAATGCAGTAGGAAAAGTGCTAAGCAAAGTATTACACGGTCTGAATGAGAAAAATGTAAAGACAAATTAAAATAATATACTGTATATAAAGAAACAAGTACACACACTTGTAGATATCAATCTCATTTCAATAGGAAGACCAGTGATTTTATTAACACCGTAATGTTTCTAACTGATTTCAGGCCTGTAGGGAGGCCATTCCAATTGCTGGGTGCCTTATAGCTGAAGGCTGTTTTTCCTCATTATGGACCCTTACGCTACTTATTTACTTAAGATTAATGTACTTAGGTCTTTTTTAGTGATCATGCACATTCACATTCTGGTTAAAACAGTCTTAGGAAAGTACAGTAGGTGCATTGAGGTGGATAAGCTGAGGTGTTGCTAAGACTATTAACACCAGTGCAGTGTAGCACAGTGAATTATCATGTATCTATGCAATGATCTTTATTCAAGGGAGTAGCCAGCGCATGGTTACACTCCAGTAAAGGCACATACTCAGCAGCTGTATCCTGTTTTGTAGCTTTCTAGATGTTTTGATGTTTACTCATGTTTTCAGGACATTGTCAAGGGCTGCTTTGAGAAGTGAGAATTAGTGTTACCTCAGCCAGTTTCAGAGTGCAGAGAAATCAAATCTCTTGTACTAGCAGGGCCAAGCACATGATATTGCTGGTGTTTTCACTGTCCTACTTTGTGACTATGGAGGGACTTTGGACACCTGCTATTTTATACAATACCCACATATACACATCATATGCAGCATATTGCAGCCACATATGTTGATATAAAAGATATTGGTAGCTTCTCTTTGAATACTTCGGTCAGTAGAAGGAAGCATGTGAAAGTGTCTATCTGGACTGTGTTATTCCTTTCATCTTTGATACTTGGCTACACAGTGTCTATAGTTCATCTCCTGTGACTTTTGCAATGCAATTGAGCGGTTTATCAGAAGAACTCTCAGTCACTGCAGAATTTTGGGGAATGTAGTGGTAGATAGTCTACCCACCATTGATCCCAGATCAGTTTCCAAGTTTAAATAAAATGGTTAGGATTGGGAGTAGAAGTGGGTGAGCTTATCCTGGGTCAGTTATTAGGGGTAAAAAGCATAGCTGGAGTGTGGTTCTATTGGTTCTGGTCCTGCAGGAAGAGCTGGACTCAACTGACACCTCGGCAGTCATCAGCTCCTGCTCTCTGGCCGAGGCTCGTCGCCTGCTGGACCACTTCCTGAAGGCCTCCATTGACAAGGTGAGCAGCTGCACACACACACCCACACAGGGGTCCTTACACGTCTGATCAGGATACATGCGAGGTTGTTGTGTCTGCTGTTGCACCCTTCAGCAAGGCACTTTACCTGAAATACAAATGATATGTTAGCAGTGTGAAATACTCTGGTTATAACTGTCTAATAAGATGTCATGAAAAAGTAATGAATGCAGCAGGTGTGGGTGGAGGGTTGGGATGCTTATGAAGGCAGGAGTTGAGTGGGAACTGGCCAGATGAGTGAAGGGTTATACGTGCGAAGTTATACCTGTTTGAGGTTTGGCTGCTGTTCTCTCAAATAAGGTTCTGTACCTGAATAATCAGGTAACGTGGGAAGTATGTTGCCTGGAAAATAAGAAATAAGACAAGGTAATTGGAGGCAGATCATTTTGATTGGAATGGAAACCATGTTTTTTAATCACTGTTTTGCTTGTGATTGCCTTACAATGTCATTGCACTGCCAAGATGCATCAATGGAGCATGTGAAATAAAACATAAAGTGTTTTTGCTGACTGCTGCTGCCACCATGTGGTCTGTGCAGGGACTGCAGGTGGCACAGAAGGAGGCCCAGATCCGGCTGCTGGAAGGCCAGCTCAGGCAGACGGACGTGATTGGCTCGACAAACAACCATGTGATTCCGGATGTGGTGAAGGAGAAGGCAGAATGCGTCCCAGAGCTGCAGGCGCTTATTCACAATGTCCAGATCGGTCAGTGTCCTCTCTTTGAAGTGGGGATCTCTAACTTCCTGTCTCCTTACTTCCTGTTTCCCCACTTTCCCTCAATCCCCTTACAGGCTCCACTCCCACTGGCTCATAACTGCAGTCTTAACAACTTAAGTACCTCCCTCCTCATAATATTAAGGACCACAAATACACTAACAATTGATAATGGGAGAATTTTTGTTTTAGATTATTTTATTTATTGATAAAAGATGATTCCTAGAACAGTGTCTATACATGCATCTATAGCGTGTAATTAGTGATAGGTTTTTGACATGATTGTCTAAATTGTTGTGTAGAGCAGATTTGTGTCTCCATCTAGAGCTCAGAAGCACAACTGCACAAGTTTATTTAGCAGCCAGATTTAATGGGGGTATAGGTCAAAGGTTATACCCGGCTCACTGTCTTTTCAATGATAGATTTAGTGGGGAGAGTTCAGCGATTAAAAACTACAGGAACACACAATGGTTTGATGATCAACTACCTCCCTGCGTTTACGAAGCTCTACTCAAAAGAAATGCTTTGTCACAGAGAAAAATGTGAGTAAATCTTTAGAAAAGGATTCCCTTCTCACATGCAACATCTAATTGAAACCTCTAATATTCTCAGCGTAGGGGAAAATTGATGACAGCCAACAGAAAGAGACGGTATCAGGCAGTACGGAGAAGGCTTCTCTCTTTCTGTTTGGCTCACCGTGTCATAAATTACACCTTCATGGTTCTGCCTCAGTGTTGCTTACCCATGGTAGGTTTTCCTTTCTGAGAGACTGTCCAATCACAATGGATTGCTTTCACCCTGTCCTGCCTCACCCTACGCTTGCCAAGGGGTGGGTGTAACTGGCAGGACACAATCCAATCACATACTTCACTTAAATATGAGGGGGTTGCAGAAGGCCAGACAGGAACAGCATAACCCCTTCTAGATGAAGGTGTCTCAACATGTGACGTTCGGGGAGGTGGTAGGAAATTTTGGGTGACAGAAGTCCAAAAGTTCACAGCCTTTGCCCCTGGCTCCAAGTATTCCTTGCACAGTGGTCTGATGGATTTGTAGAGACAACTCCACATGTTGTCACAGTCAGCTTTGATTGGACTGTCCCAAAGGTCAGGAAGGATGAGAATCTTATGTCTTTCCTCAGAGAATGGCTACGCTAGCACTGATGAGGAGGTGTCCGAATTTAACCAGGTGTCAGAGTGCCGGTGAGTAAGCTGAAACACTTTCTCTTTTAAACCACAAAAATGCAGAGCTAGTGAAGGAGTCTACATTAGTTCATTCCTAGTGATCATTTTTAACATTAAACGGTCTTTTAGGACTGATCGATAAACTCTGCTGATCTGTTTCTGAAGCTGGGTTTTTGTAGTTCTGAAGTATAATACGGAGAGGGGCCTTCCTGATGTTAATTCTTGCCGGTGCTTGTGTCTGTCTTATCCAGTCTCTCGCAATCCTTTCAAATGAAAGTGTCCACCAGTCAGGATGACTTCAAGTTGAAGGTAGGGAACATTAAGCCTCACCTGTCAAAACTGGGAGTTGTGTCATTTCCTGCCACTGGATGGCACCAGTGTATATCATGTCCCAGAGCCCATGTGTCAGTCTGGTTGAGGTGACCGCAGTGGTATGGTGCTTCCGGCAGGTGGAGCCGCGACTATCGGCACAGATGAGGGCGGTGTCAGCGGAACACCTGGGTCCCACCTTAGACGCCTGCACAAGGAACATCACCAAGTCGCTGGCCTCGCTGACCGAGGTGCAGGGGAACGGGCTGGGCTACTCCCTCAGGGACCCCAGCTACAAGGAGCGGGTCTCTCGCACCATCAGCCTGCCCATCCGCGGCAACACCTTGTGAGTTTGTGCCCCACCCTGCCCTGCCACGCCCCACCCTGCCCCGCCTGCCTTCACAGTGGCCACAGTATAGTGCCATGCACGGTCAGAATCCCTGCAACTATGGTCAGATATAGTCTCTGCCACAGCCTGCCAGGGAGAGGACCAGGTTGACTAGAAAAAGGGTCAGTAGTAGAGCATTTAATACCAGTGACAGGGCCTGACATGGTCACTGGCAAAGAACCATCACAGGCTTCTAAGCGTACCACTTCGCCTCTCCCGGTACGTCTTCCTCTTCTTCTGCCTCTGCCATCTTCCTGTTTATAGTGATATGACAGACACCCTCAATCAGGGAAGTTCAGTGACAGGTCAGCGGTCAGGCAAGTTTCTGTAAAGAAAATACAAATGGAGAAGAAAACAGCTACTGGTGACAGTAGCTTAGCAACATGTTGGCCTGTCATATTATGTGGCATAGCCATTTCACTGTGGACACTGATGATATGATGTATTGAAGCACATGTGTTGCGCGAAACATGCACATTGAGCACATGACACAGGGGACTTACTGTGCCTGACATGCTGCAGGTCCAAACCCATTTGAAACTCAGTGTCAGCAAGTTCATAACAGCTCAAAATTCAGTGAAAAAATTTCCTGCCAGAACACTGGTTGATGCCCTACTCAAGCTAGTTTGTCTGCATGTGCTTGTGTGTGTCTGTCTGCGTTTGTGTGTGTGTTTGTGCATGTGCACGTGTGCGTGCATTCGCGCGTGTGTGCGTGTGCGTGTGTATGTGTATGTGTGTGTGTGTGTGTGTGTGTGTGTGTGTATGTGTGTGTCGGTCAGTCCCAGGCAGTCCCGGCCCTCAGACACCTACCCGGTGATGCGCAGGAAGTCACATGACCAGGGGCAGCCTTACAGGTAATTCTGCTGCCTCGTCCATCTATCCAGCTGACCGGTTTGACCCCCACAGCATGGGATCATGGGAGCACCCTGAGAGTGTTTGGATTGGTGTGCGTGACAGGGCTCTGATACTCTCATCTCCACAGGTCCCCTGAAGTGATCTCCACTCCTCCGTCTTCCCCTCCCCTCCGACCCCGCTCTGACCGTAACGTCTTCTCCCGGCTTAGCAATAGCCAGAGCCAGGGATCCGCGCTGGACAAGTGAGTGACCCCCACCAAACACACACACACACACACTCACACTCACACATACACACATCCATTTCTCTTAAATGTCACTGCGAATCACAGGCAATGGGAAGCTATGGGGACATGTTTGGGGGGATATTCATGTCAATCAATCAGTCAGTTTCAGTTTTAAGCAAAGTTGAAACAGAGCTGTTAGGGCTGAATGTCAAATCAAAGGACAAGCACTCCGACCCAGTGCTGCTGTGTGTGCCTGCATGTACATGACAGCCTACAGAAAGAAAGAACCATTTCATTGTGAGGCAGCATATTGCAGCCAAACTACAATGACACATTGACACATTGCAGTATTTAATACTGTAGAATTTAAAGTGGAAGAAATGAAGTAGAAGATAAACAGAGTGTGTGAGGTGTTGCATCCATAATTGCAGCTTTCTGTAGCTGTATTCATCTACTGTTGTGTGTATTGTACTGTTACTGATGTGGTAAAGTATGGTTTATGACGTGCATGTAATTACATGTGAAAGCATGTGAGTTCAGATGATTGATTTTTTACATTAACAGATTAATGAGTATTACTTTTTCATAAAGGACTAGAGCTTAAATTGAAGGGGCTGCAGATTTCAATACTAATATCACCCCCGGAGAATCCCCCATGTACTGGTAGATGCTCCGTATTGACGTAGGCTTAAATTCACTTCTGTTTCAATCACAGGATGTTTAGGGATGTTGACCAATGGCTTTTCTTCCCCAAACTCGATTGTGAATTATTGCTTTTTCCATTAAACCACCGGGGAGCTTATTTCCCATTCCGCAGGATTCATTGAGGTGACACTTTAGCGCAGAGCCCACAGTTCGGTAGTAATGAAATGTCCCCTTTGATCTGGATCGAAGTTGGAGATACCAACGTTGTGAATAAACACGGCCAGATCTTCCCGCCGATGAGCTTCTTGGAAGACTGTGTTACAGAAAAAAAAGAGTATTTGTGTTTTGCTTGTCTGGTTCTGAACCGGTGCAGTGTTATACCTACTGTATAAACGTGGTGCAGTACTAACAGCATTTGACTATGACATCAGCATGGTAAACCCTGTCTGAAGTGTTTTGTCACATGCTAGTGATGAAATTGCACACTAGATGTCAGCAGGTTTGGATGCAAAGGTTATGGTTGAGGAATCTGGGTTGGATCGTGCAATGTAGTGGACCACCCCCTGCTGCAGTAACGGTAATGATGCAGGATAACTTGGTTATGTAATGTGTCTGGTTTTACCCGCTGAGGTCATGTCATTGTTACTTCCACATCTTGACCATTTCTCATCTCTCCATTATGCTGATCTTGGCTGGATGAGTGAAGGTTCTGAAAGCATGCAGTTACACGATGGGTGTGTTAGCATGGACTTTGTTTGTATTGAATATGGTGTAAAGAAGCTCAGAGTATTGTATCCATGTTAAAATTCCCTGACACTTAAACCAGTGACTGGCAATAATGCACCCCTTTCCTTAAAACATTTGCTTCAATGAGGTGCAAAAATCTGCAATAAGTGTCTGTCTTTTTAAAATAAACCTTTAAAGCTCTAGGTTACGTTTTCTCCCTTAGGAATAAAATGCTAAGAGACACGTGGGTGTGGATGAGTGACGATGGCTTGGCCCCCATATGGATTGACAGTCCTGTACTGGTTTTAGAGAGGGGGCTTTGAGGTGGGCTTGGCTCTGTTGCCAAGGAAAAGTGCAGCAGCATGTGGTGACTGGCTCTGCTATGACTGCCCAGTTGGTTCAGTGCTCTAAGCATCCCTCTTGAACTCTATCCTCCCTTACCTGTCTTCTTCCTCCCCTGTCAGCTGCCTGTCCCCTGGAAGCCCCTCCCCCTACCCCCTTCTCTGCCCCTCCACCCCTAACCCTGCTGCTGCTCTGTCCGTAGGTCTGATGACAGCGACTCCTCCCTGTGCTCAGGTAGAGACCTGTTTCTTGCCCATTCTGTCTCTGTTGCCTGATTGGTTAGCTCTGAGGCCCGCCCCTCTGTGTGTGAGGGGGCGGAGCTGTGGTTTGTGCATGTTTCATCTTTGTGTTCCCTCTACCTCTCTGTTCTTTTATTGCTTTTTTCCACTTCCCCCAATTTCTGAATGAACTTCTCAGACTGGAGGCCGCACAGTGGGCTGTGAAAGAAGGCTCTCAGCTTTCTTCCTGGTTATTGTGCTCTTTGGAGACAATTCCAAGCCACTTAACTGCAAGGTCATCTGAAGGTAACTTGGCATCAGTGCGAAGAACTCTCTTTAACTTGGATCCATGCCGGTGAAGTACCTCAAATTTCCACCAGATGGTGCTGGCATAAACCACAGATGGTTGAGCATTTACTCTTACTCTCAAAGCAGCAGTACTGAGCTGCTCAATAGTGCTAATTACTGCTAATCTGTGAACATCCTGGATTTAAATCTGCATATATACTGATGATTATGATCAAGAACAAAAGTAAACCTTCAATCCAAAGAGAGGTAACACTATATACAAAAAACTAATCTTGTTTTTTTATTTTAAATCTCATATAACTAACCATTATAACAGAAACTGAAAACGATTATCTTGGCTGTGATCCATTTACAATCCTAGCCCCTGGGCTCTGGCTGGCTTGCTGTGCATTTTCTGTCTGATAATCTAATACCTCTCGCTGTTTCAGTAACCCTGACAGGGTTATTGCATTTATTCTTTTGCTTTTGACTGTATATTTTTCCATTATTGCATTACCAGCTAATGGCCCCACAGCTGGAAAGGCACAGAGCCGTATGACGTGTTTCTGTGGGATGTAGAGGAGGTGCTTTCCCTGCGTGCTTCGCCTCTGTAGTCAGCTGTGACGGTCACATACAGGTGGCCTTGTCTTAGTCGCTCCCTTGCCAGCCAGCATCTGCCGCTGCCGTAGCTCCAAGCACGACAGCCGCCTTCATCCCGCGCCAGGTGTGATCACGGAGGCCGCCACGGCCTGCCCCGCCCGCCGCTACCCGCCTCCTCGCCTTTGATGGCTCCCGCTCGTGCGAGGTGTGTGTTTCCTGGGTAACGGCCCAAGCCCCTGAGCAATCGTAGGGGAAAAACAGCCTGAGGGCTCCTATATGCCCCGTAATCATGGCCCCTTTGAAGGGGTTTCCACCTACCATGGCGCTGATTGCCTTTGCCAAATCGCTGGTGCCGGCCCATGTTGATCCCAGTGTGAGAGTGCTTTGATAAGGTTCATTCAGAAGAACATGCACCTCCCCCCCACCCCACAAATACTAACACACGCGCACACACACACACACTGTACTGACCGTCTGCACAGACTGGCCAGATTCGGACTCCCCTCTTGACTGCAAGCATGGGGGAGGGTTTCTCCCCCAGGTTTGGGTTTTGGAAGGAGAAGGACGGTCCAGTTTGGTGTGTGCACCCCACTGCTCTCGGCTGTCACAACAGCCACGCCTGCAGAGAGGGAGGTGAAATGCTGCATGAGTGAAGCCCTCCTGATGCATCTTGCATGTGACAGGTCCCCATTTGGTTTCAGCCCAGATGTTTTGGTATCCATCATTCGATCTGTTTTGCTGTGCCTGTCTGCGTGAGTCTTTTTTGGTTTGGGATGCATGCAGCTTGTCAGTGTGGTTTTTGTTGTTGAGTTCTTCCTGCCACTTAAGGTGATGTTGGTGGCTAATAGGACTTAGGGAGTAGGGTCAGGGTATACAGGCCTTGCATGTGCACCATAGAGATATTATCACTGTGTATACTGGCAAGCACACATGCTGTGGGTAAGTAGACTGACTTGTGAGGGTGAATGGAATTCTGGAATAGCCCTTTTAAAAGGTAATGGAGATCAGTATTAAGGGCTGGAGGTAAAATCTATTACACAGAATTTCACTTCACACATGATTCCAAGTCAGACAGGAATTGGGGAATGGCCTTTAGAGAAGGTCTTATTGAGGGCTTTTCAGGATCTCTGACCCAGTCCTGATCCGGCTGCCTTGTTGATCAGCAGTGTTCAAATCATTAAGATATGCTCCAGTAGAGGTGGAAATCAGTTCTCCTACTTTTGTAGTTTTTCTTAATTTACAGATTATCTTTTCTTTGAATACACATCACTGAATTTCCATCACTAGCTGAACTAAGTGAAAAGTGCTTGGGAGATAAAAATGGTTCAGTTCTTTAAATTAGTTATTCAGTCCAAATGCCAGAGAAGGGGTAATGAATTCAAGCCTTAAGACAGCAATATATTTGGTTACCCTTGGTGAAAACAAAACATGCAGAAACCAAGGCCCGTCAGGATCAAATCTGACCCTGTCCTTTTTACATCAGCACGTTTTTAACCACGTTACATAACCATGTTTGTCTTTCTGGAATGAAACCCCTAACCTTCATCTCGACTGTCTCTCTGATGTCAACACCCTGTGCTGTGCTCCTCTTTGTAGAGGGGCGGGGCTGAGGTCTGTCAGGGCTCCTTGGTCCCAGGAGACGGCACGGCCTTTAGTCAGCCGTGACTGCTCCATTCTGCCAGCCTCAGCTCGGCAGCTCGTTTGCTGTGATTGCATCGTTAGGGCATCAGAGGTGTCGGATGGGCCCACCAGAGACCAATTTCCCCCCCCATTGCGGTGTTTTTCCTCTCGCTCGGGCGGGGCAACAGTGCGGCGGGAGCACCTCGTTATCTCGCTTCCCAAAATAAAGAGGAGAAAAACTTTCTCTTGCTCAGGTAGACGGGGCGATGGAAACGCTGGGAGACGGTTGGGGGGGGTTAATTGACAGTTGAGAAAAGATTTGTGGGGTGGAGAGAATGGGTTTGGAGAGCACAAATCAACAAGCACTACAACAGTAGCGACTAAAATAAATTTGAGAACAGTCCCAGCAGAACTGGTGATGGCATGTTGGCTCTCCCTCACAGAATGCAAATCCTTTGGAGTATTCTGTGTCTCGCCTGGTTGCAACACACTTTCCCCCCAGGAGGGGGCAGTGTGCAGTTAGTAGTGATGGGAGAGTTTTCCAGTGAATAAAGTGCACCTATAAAGTGCATCTGTTGTTTTGATATTTGCAGGTGATTTTTGGATTCAGGTAGGAATTTCACAGGGCTCCTCTAGCTGCTTCCTGCTGTGTTAAATCATATCCTGTAGGAAGAACATTGAATAAATAGAAGTGGGAGAAGATCTTATAAATTAAGATCGGTGGTTTAGCTCGTCCATTGACAGCTCCTTGACACTCTGTCTTGGCTCATAGTAAATGCGAACAGCTTATGATGTACGTTCCTGCTATCGTTTTGCACAGATAACTGCAGACAATGAACACGTGTTTTAAGCGCCCCTGCAGATTTGGGACTGAAGTGCTTTGGAATTTAATTGGGGGAAAATCCAGCTCACAGAGCACCTGTCAGGGGAAGGAGCACTGCCTGCCTGCCTGCCTGCTTGTCTCTACTGTGGCAGTGTTTGAATATTTATCAAAAAAAGGAACCGAAAAAAATTATTTAAAAACTTGAGATGTCCTCATTTATTTTTGTTTTTCCCTGTTATAAAAAAGAAATGGGACACTAGGATACTCCTAGGATATAATTGTGCGCACACATACACACAGACACAGAGATACACACACACACACACACACACACACACACACACACTCACATACACTCAGGAATGTATGTGTACACACAGACACACACCATCTTAACTGTAACTATAATTCTGTTTCAAGTTAAACTGGATAATTTCATGAAGATGTTCCCTGCTAAGACCTCATAATTCAGGCTTTTTTTGTTGACTGATGTTTTGGGAACAAAGCCCAGACTCTAATGCAGTCATCACTCAAGTTTTAGGACAGTCAGAGATACTCCAACTGCCATCCCATTTAACAGACGGCTCTTATTCCCCGAAGAATAGTAGTTTAATGAGACTGCTGCAAAGCATAAATAAGGATAATTTGGCTTGGTAAAAAAAATGCAAAAAAAAGAAATATTTTATTGGTTCACAATGTAGATGACTTTTATGCTCAGGCAAACAACAATCTGAACCCATTAACATGTAAGAGTAGTATTGAAATTTAGTATAGTAACAAAGTTACCCAACTGCTTCCCTGACTGGAGCTAAGTGAATGAATCACCTTATTTCACAGCTCTGCTGTCCTGTTAAAAGGACATGCCAGTTAGTCAATTACCAGCCTATCAAATTCGCCCCATTAGAGACCTTTAGAAGTCTGGACAGCCCTTTCACTGCTGTATTTATTGAGCACAATTTTCAAGTGTACAACAGAATAAGAGGACATAATGAGGAAGTAATTGCATCATGGAGGACTGTAGGGCCGTTGTGTCAGTGTGCCCTCATCAGGTGGAGCTTGTAATTACACATGTGTTTTTGCGGCAGGGGGGTGATTAGCGCGGTGGGGGGAGTGAAAGGAGCCAGGACAGCCCCGCTGCAGTGCGTTTCCGTGGCAGAGGGCCATTCCAAAGCTGTGCTGTGTGTGGACGCCACGGACGAGCTGCTCTTCACCGGATCCAAAGGTACGGCCACAGTCCTCTCCGCAGCAGTCAGTTGCTGTTCAATTCCCCACTAGGGCACTGCTGTTGTACCCATGAGTAAGGTGCTTAACCCACAGTTGCTTCTCCAGCTATCCATTTATATCCAGCTATATAAATGGATAATATTGTACCCTATGTAAGTCACTCTGGGTAAGAGCATCTGCTAAATGACAATAATGTAATATAATGTGACACAGTATCATTCACACATTGCACACATACACATACAGATACATGTCCCACCCTATCAACGCGCTCCAATGATATTTCAAAGTCCACCCGCTCTTTACACACCCATTTTAAGCCCCCCCACCTTTATGTACCTTTGTATCTGTCCCCACCTCACCTTGTACACCTCAGGACCAGGTCACATGCCACGTAGCTAGATTTACCTGCTCTCTATGTGACAGAAAATGGCAGGAAATTGTAGGGGACAAATGAACTTGGTAACTGTATTAGTTTATTGCTAAATATATTGCCATATTGTAGTCTCTTTAATAGAGACCTGAGGAAGCAGAAAATTGAGAGATAGACTTTGTAGGGAGGAGAATATGAGGTGAACACTCTTTTCTTAGGGAATGGTATTGCAGAGGATTGGCACTTCTTGACCTTGGCCTTGTCTTATTTCATGCTTATAGACCTTTCCTGTCAGATGGGTAGAGATTGCAGTCTAATTAAAATGGACACACAAGAAATGGCTTTATAGTCACTAAGGTTTGAAGGGTTAATACCACATGGTCCCAGGGGACTGGCTGCTTGGCGTTATATGAACACAGCCGTGGACTGAAGCAATTGAATCAAATTGCTCAGTGCAGTTAGACAGTGAAGGGAGGTCCAATCAAAAATCCAGAGTTCTGCAGCTTACCACTTGCCCCTTCACAGAGCCCTGGTGTGAGCCTGCTGTAGTGGAAGGGCGGGGAGGGGGGTGTCCAGAAGGCTGGCTGAAATGGGGCCCTGATCAGAGCAGGTGTGATCATCTGCTCCTTTTTCTCTCTGAAATTTCACCAGATACTATATACTCAGCCCAGCAGTAGAGATTTAGTGCTGAACACACCATTACCTCACGGTCTTCATTGTCCCTGGCTCACTGATTCCCTGCTGGGGGCAGCAGGAAGGCCTGCTTATGAAGCATGGCACCCTGCAAATGGAGAGAGAACAACTGTTTTTGCTTAGCTTGGACTAGAAATGGGGCCAGAATATTGGAGGTGCATTTTTAAATGCACCTATCCTAGAACTATAACTATGCAATCAGAACGCAAATCATAAGACCATAAGACAGTTTGAATCAGCTTCATTAATTCATTCAGAAGTTTGGAGTGCATTGAGACAAGATACGGACTATGCTTCCCACCAGCACCCCTGCATAACATTCTGTAGTGATCTGCTTATCAAGCATGTCGCTGGAAGCTCAATTACATCAGAGGTTCTTTTGAGACTTGCCATTTGGCTTGTTTATTTTCACTCAGATTTTGGTGTGTACATTTTTTGTGTGTGTTTTAAATCTTTGCAGACCGCACATGTAAGATGTGGAACCTGGTGACAGGGCAGGAGATCGTCACCCTAAAGGGCCACCCCAACAACGTGGTGTCCGTCAAGTACTGCAGCAGCTCCTGTCTGGTCTTCACCGTCTCCACCTCCTTCATCAAAGTGTGGGACATCCGTGACTCTGTGAAGTGTGTGCGCACCCTCACGTGAGTGTCCCCTGAACAAATCACGTAGTCGACTCTCAGAAGTCCCACCAATCAAGGTTTTAAGTTATTCCCCCACCTACCACCCCACCAGTCAGCTTCTGACTTTCCTACCCTGCCTGCTGTCCACCATCCTCTGAAACAATGTAATTATCATGCTCTAATAAACCTCTCCCTCCTCAGGTCTTCAGGTCAGGTGATTACGGGAGACGCCTTTGCCGGCACCGCCACCCGCACCATGAATGCAGCTCCAGGGGAGTACCAGATCAACCAGATCGCCCTGAACCCGGCCGGCTCTGTGATGTACGCGGCAGCCGGCAACACGGTCAGGATCTGGGACCTCAGCAGGTGAGGACATCGGTGTCAGCCTTTTAGTCAGATGTGAGCGCTTCACTCTCCTCCTTGTTTGTGGCACTGACTGTGGTCATCTGTGGCACAGGATGCAGGCCACAGGGAAGCTGACCGGTCACATTGGATCGGTGATGTGTCTTACAGTTGGCCAGTCCATGGGAGGCAAAGACCAGGTCATCACTGGGTCAAAAGACCATTATGTCAAGGTAAGGGAATGGACAACAGACAGGAGGAAAGTGAACTTAATTGTGCTGATGGGTTCCATTCTGTGTTTGTGTGTGTGAACAGTAGTGATGGTAATGTTACTGTCCCTCTTAAACTCTGATGGTGACTGTGCTCCACCGGCGTCCATTTTGCTCAAGGCATTCGATGTGGTAGAAGGCATTGTGGGAAATGTAGGCCCTGCTCACAATTTTGAGCCTCCGCATTACGACGGCATCGAGTGCCTGGCCATCCAGGGGAAGGTGCTCTTCAGTGGCTCCCGTGACAATGGGATCAAGAAGTGGGATCTGGAGCAACAGGATCTGATCCAGGTACAGTAGAAAGACCATCATTTCTTTGGGCATTAGTCTTAGTGAGGCTACAGCCTGTCCTTAGCTCTCATGTATTGGTCATGCTTATTCAAAATGATGAGCAGCAGATGCTGACCTTCTCTGGTTTAACCAATAGCACAGTTACAATTATATGTGTCCCGTCTTTGTGTGTGTGTATGTGTGCCTGCCTGTGTCTGTGTTTGTGTGGGAGTTTGCATTTTTGCACATGCACGTGTGTGTGTGTGTGTTCATTCTGTGTCTGTGTCTTCATTCTCTGATATGGAGCCAATAGAGTGCCATCCTCGTGGGCTCACGGGCCTTAATGCCCCACAGACACGGCGCCGACCCGCTGGCTGCCATTTATCGCTCGCTCAGCCATGAGACTGAGATGGAGGGAGAGTAGACACAGCTTTAAATCACAGCCCAGGTGACCGGTGAAGTGTGATCATTAACTATGTTCACCCCCTAGCAACGGTAAGCAGGCAGAACCGTACAGTATGGAAGCTGTGGGAAGGTGCAGAGAGCAGAGAGGCAGTTTAACGTGCTATTGTTGCTTTCTTGGTGATCCGCAGGGCTCAGTGTCCGTCTCCATCGTGGCTTTTATGTTCTGCTCCATAGACAGAGATCTCCATTGGGTTTGGCAGGCAAGCGCGTGTGTGTTCTGAGCACTGGGTTGGAGTTTAGTGACGAGAGTGAGGGAGTGCTTTTTGGTCTGTTTGGACACTGGAAGTGTAATTTCTCCAGAGTGTTCTCTCCCTCCTGATGGTAGGGCATTCCTGTGTCCTGTTAATTACATCGGGAGTTATAATTTTTTTAACCATGAAAAAGCCATAAGCGGACAGCAAGATTTACAGCCATGTCTTATGGTAATGTGGGAATGTCAGAAAACCAGATAAATCTGGCAGTAAACCTCAATTTACCGAAGGCAGATTATGAAATTATGTTAAACGGATGAAAATGATAATAATAATCATATATCATAAATCACTATTAGATACATTTCCATATTTATGGATGGGATGTTAAAAATTTACTGTTGAAATCAATCTGTTCACGTAAATAGTGTTCACAGATTAAAATATTGCACTGTATATTGTTTGGAATAAAATATGTGGTTACACTTGATAGTGTAGTGACCTTGTATCTATGTGAGTGTATGCAAGTACTGGGTATTATGTAAGGTTTCCTACACACCAAGTACTCTCACACCCTATGTGTTGTTTTCTTACGTGTGTAAATCTACAAGTACAAGGCCACTGTAACATTAAACTCAATGAAGTTTGCTGTGTAATTATAAATAACAGAAAAAAAACATCAAACTAATATGCTGTCTGTGATTGCATTGTATAGGGATTTAAATTACAATGGAAAAAATGGATCTGATTAACCCGTTTCAAATGTTAAAGATTAATTGAATAACCTATAACATTAATAATGCAACAGCCCCTGCGGAATCTGTGATTGCGGATCGTGAGGCCATCTCACAGAACCCTGTGCTTATTGTGGAATTATTCAGCTTCCTCAGAAGGCCCTAAAGATCTTTCACAGGAATACATTACCGTAAATAATAATAAAAAAACCCTGCCTTTCCGCTTGACAGGGCTTTAGTTTCATTAACGCTTTGTGTTGATAGATTCCCCTGCTTTCGTACGCGATGGCCAGTGAGATTCTGAAGGCATTCTTCAAAACGTCCTTTCTCTGGACGGATCCCCCCTGCATTCTAACAAGGTTATGAAATCATTTACAAGCAAAGGACATTTTTTTTAAAAGGAAGTGGACATGAGGAGAATTTTAGGCACCAAAATCACAGTGAGGGTATACAGAATTTGTTTAAATTTTGGTAGGTATGTTAACATGGCGCCATTAGCTGGCTGATGATAATGCTGATGTGTGGTGGTGGACTAGTAGTTAGCTGCCACCTGGCTGTCTTGTGATGAAGTTGACACGATTATCAATTAGCGAGTTATCTCATTTAACTTAGGGGAACAGTAAATGCCACATGAGGAAATTGCAAGGGCAAAGCTGCAAAGGAAAGGGAAAGAGAGTGATTGTGTGCATTTATTGATTGGCACAGATCTTAAAATAGCTTCTTGTAGCTCTCAAACCTCAGGTGCAGAACATATACAAAGGCCCATGCCTGCTTTCAGGTGTGTTTGAGGTACACAGATCGCAAGTCCTCCTCAGGGAGCAGTGATGCATCATGGGTAACATGGGTTCAAAACACCTCAAGGGCAGCAGAAGGTATTGACAGAAGACAGATCTAATAGTTGGATACAAAGCCCAGGTCATGAAATACATGGCCATTATTCTTCAGTGTGTAAGTGAAAGCATACAAACAATTTGGATAGTATGCCATCTTGTGAAAATGACAAAGTGCATAAGCCACACCCTTTGGTTAACAGCATCTCACAACTGACACAGTCAGAAACGACGCTTTGTGCAATGCTGTGCATGGGATCGAGTAGCTAGGGGCTATGAGACAGGGACGGGTCCCCAAATATTTTTACCTCAGGGATGTCATTAGTGCAAACAGCATGCTGCCAGCTCCTCTTTAAGGCCTCAGGGGGCCACTCTCATGGATCCATGGATCCATTTCCCCTTCCTCTATGGTGGCACTTAATCATCATTACACCACTTGTGTTTAACTTCCTCTGTGGCCCCCGAAGCACAGCTCTGCAACCCGTGCCGTACGAAGCAGGCAGCTGGTGGGAACATGATGTCTTTCTGTTTCATAGTGCTTCTGGGTTCCCGTGTGTGTACGGCAAAATGAATTGTTATATCCACATGAAAGAAGAGAAGCAGGGCATTTGATGGCATGGCTGTGTGGGCTTTCGTTGGGGGCTGTGGTGTTCCTTGGCAGGGGAGCCGTACTTTGAATGGGGTTCACGTGGGGGTCAGGGTCCACAGACAAGCAGGGGGCCGTGCCGCTGGATAAAGGGGCCAGTCTTTCAGCTGCGGGGAAACCGTGGTGGCCACAGTGCTGCTCCTTTCATGTGATATCCCCCGCGGGCTGCCGGTGGGGGTGTCCGCGTTCAGTCCCAAGCTATCCACCGCTGGTGTCAGGAGGGCGGTGACAGTGGGGGCACCCCCCCCAACCCCAGCTGGCACAGCAGTGAGACCTGCTCTGGGGCTGGGATGGGATGGAGGCCTGTGAGCGCATTAGCTCACTGTGTAATGTGTTTGAATGAATAAATTTACACTCTGGGCTCGGTCCTGCAGAGAGGAAAGGATCTTGGTGTGGAAATGTTACAGACGAAAAGTATCCTCTAATCCCCTCACTGCACTGTGTGCTTTGAGCTCCGAGTGAGGATGTTGCCGGGCGTTTGTTTGCACCTGTAGTAGTCCAGGTCAGCTTTTCATAGCTGTGCCGCGGCTTGACGTGTTTACCATCGCCTGCGGCTTGTGCACAATGAAACGGAGCACGGAGTGCATTGAGTGACTCAAAGTGTACTGCGTGCTGCTGTTTCTCTCCCCCGAGGGCTTGCGCTGAATCTGTAACTTGGCAAGTCAACTCTCACTCAGTTTCACGTTCTACTGGTAGAGCAAAGACTCCTGGGTAGAATCGATTTTAAAGTTCACCCTCTTTGGAAGAGAACTTCTACCCCTCTTAACTTGAGTCATACAGTTTACCTCAGGGGTAATTCAGTTGAAAAAAAAAAACTGAATTGTATTCAGTAGTACCTATACCTGAACATATAATAGCACTGTAATTGTAGTATTTAAAGGTAATACTTACTTTTGAGTTTCGTAGTTTTCTTTGAAATGACCAAGTAATGGGAGCTCTTAAATATACGCCGTAATGTAGCAAAATTACCTCTAATCCTTTGGAGAGATGAGTAAATCACTGTCTGTGAAACAGCATCCATTTAAAGCCAGAGGTGCTCAGTACTGGAATCAGTTTGTCAAGCCATTAAAGTTTAACATTGATGATGTCTCTATAAGTAAGCATGGCTGAGCTATTAAAAGGCAGTACATTAACAGTAAGAAAGCTCATTCTTGTCTTTGTAGTCTTATGACTGTTAATGGGAGCCTGGGACGCTCTTTATTCCAGTGGGGAATATATTAAAATCATCTGTGGTATCTGCGTGACATCCCACTTTCCTTTCTGTGTCCTCCAGCAAATTCCCAATGCCCACAAAGACTGGGTGTGCGCCCTGGCGTACGTCCCTGGCCGTCCCATGATGCTTAGCGGCTGCCGGGGAGGCATGCTGAAGGTTTGGAATGTGGACAACTTCACCCCTGTCGGAGAGATCAAAGGCCACGACAGCCCCATCAACGCCATCTGCACCAACTCCAAGCACATCTTCACAGCATCCAGGTGGGAGACAGCAGAGAGTCGGGCAGGGATGTGTCGCCTTAGCGCAACTGAATTACAAAACCCTAAGATGAATCAGTTAAAGGAGCCTGCTGGTATATACACAAAAATGTAGTGAAAGCAGAGACCTTCAGGGTACTCAAGACCGGGCATGATACAGTACCAGATTCACTCTAGAGTACAGGCAGAATGACAAGCTTAGTTCGGCTTGCTCTCCTCATTAAAGCTGTTAGCAGTACTGGTCATTGTTTCTGCAGGAGACGGGAGCTCTGTCCCCAGCTCAGTGCACAGCGGTGCACCTTGGTGGCACATTGTTGTGTAGTGCAGCACAAAAATGCTGGTTAAACCTGCAGATACGTTTGATGCACAGTTGCTACTGGAGACAAGAGGAATTCACCAGATTGGCAGAGAAGAAGGTGGATTTTCTGCACTTGAGGAAAAAAAAAATAGAAGACGAAAAACACATAAAATGAATCTTTATGAGTGTAAACCTGACCGTGAGTGGCACCACAGGGAGACTAAAAATATCATCTGACCAGTCAAGAAATTATGTGAGGCACTGTGTGTTCCCAGAGGGTATATTAGCGTGTAAGATCTGAGCTGTTAAATGCATGCTAGCTGCAGGCCGGGGGCCGGCGAGCCAGTGTTGCTTGGGCGGTCCTCTTGCTTCCTGACATCCCTGTTTGTGAGCTTGCGAGGCTGCATTGTGGATGTTTAGATGTTCAGATGTCTTCTGTAGCATGCTTTTGGGTGTCCGTGTGTGTATGTGTGTGTGTGTGCGTGTGTGTGTGTGTGTGTGTGTGTGTGCGTGTGCGTGTGCGTGTGCGTGTGCATGTGCGTGTGCGTGTGTGTGTTATGTGGTTAGAGTCTTTACTAACATCTTTTCTCACTGCTTCTAACTCCTCCTGCTCTTGCCTCCTTGTCTGCGAACATCTGCATGTTTGCATTTGTGTGTGCATGTGTGTTTGTGTGTGTGTATGTGTGCTTGTGTGCACATGTGTATGCATATGTGAGTCTGTGCATGTGTGTGTGTGCATGCACGGCCACACTCGTGTGTGTGTGTGTGTTTGTGCGTGCACATGTGTGTGTTTGTGCTTGCGTGCCTGTGTGTGCACGTGTGTGCACATATGTGCACGTATGTGCGTGCGTGCGTGCGTGTGTGTGTGTGGGGGTTGCTGCAGTGACTGCCGGGTGAAGTTGTGGAGCTACGTTCCTGGCCTCACCCCTTGCTTACCGCGCCGAGTCCTGGCCATCAAGGCCCGGGCCACCAGTCTCCCATGAGCCTAACACCTTCCACCTTCTGGTACAGTCTCTCTCTTTCTCTCCTCCTTTCCTCACTCCCTCTCTCCCTTCTCTAGCTATCCTGCTTGATCTCCCTCCATCTGCCCCCCAGAACCAGGTGGTCCAGTTAAGCTCGCTAAAGCTTTGCCACCACCGCCTTGATGTTCAGGGTGCAGAATCCTCTTCGTTGCACAAACACATCCTGATTTTAATTGGTTCTTATGCCCCGCCAATGTAAATCCTCTTAATTGAAGCCCTTTAGAGGTTTAGAAACAGCCACAGTTTGTGGCATACGGTGTGAATTTAGTGGCCTCATATGCGAATTAGTGTTGGTTATCCAGAGTTAATATGATTAGCTGCTTCTGTTAGCGTCACAGAAGCTCACTGTGCTGTGGATGAAGATTAGCTTGACAGCTGGAATTCTTTGGAGGAACAGAGAAAGAAGTTGCTGGAAGTTTCAGTCATTTTCTTACAATTTAGTTCTGTTAAAACTGAAAGGGACTGTTGTGTTCAATGGATAAGGAAAAACACAGCTGTATTTAACTGTAATGGTGATAGTTTCAGACATCAGATGAGCTCTTTGGGTGTTTATTTCAGGTCCAAACCTGGTTCTGTAATTGCAGATCAGGGCAGGAGGAGGGCAGCACTCTTTGTGTTGGAGATGTGTTGTTTTGATGTCTGATACTCAGGGTCTCTGTTGTTGTGTGGGAGTTACACTGATGCCTTTCAAAACACCAGCAACTGAGTTTCTCTCTCTCTGTCTTTCCAACAATCTTTCTCTCTCTCTCTCTCTCCCTCTCCCTCTCTGCAGTGACATGTCTGTGAAGATCTGGCTGGCGAAAATGAGGAGGAATAGGTGACAGTCTGACCTGATGAGGGCGTTGTAACAGCCCACGAGGGCCTTCTGCTCGACTTCAAAATCTTTAATGGAGATCCTCAACACATCAGTGTTCGGATCTGGCCTGGGCTTGGGAAAATAAGTCCTCTGATTTTGGTCCCAAGGAGCACAGCAGGGTGAAAAAACTTGCAGGGGGTGCAGCTTCTGTGAATTATATTGCCCAGCCAGTTATATTTCTATAAATTTCTGGGGTTTTTTTTATCCCTGCCTCTATGACTCACAAATTATGTGGTAACCTGTGGCAAGCAGTCATCTGTAAAGATAGAGACAACAGACTGAAGGTGTAGGCTTTTTGTTTTACTTTTTTCTTATCTGATTTTTAAGTACCGCTCAGTGCTACTTCTCTCAGACACAACAAATGTACGCCCACTTGCTCCATGAGTTTGTACTTTCACTGGTAGAATTTTTATTCCTTAAGACATCTTTGGACTTGGCTGCACAATTACTCTTTTAATTTATTTATTTATTAGTTGAGAATTTTACTAGCCTGAGGACTGGCCCTTGAGGAACACCAAATTCACAGTCTGACTGCCTCACCTGCGACTTTCCCTTGTGGATTTGATCACGTCTATTGGATGAATTCCATGGGACTGGAGCTTTTACAACTGCATTGCAGAAGGACACAGTACGGGTTAGCAGCGGCTCTGCTCCAGGCCTGTTGTGTGTTTGCCTGTGTGTGACAATGCTGGAACACACACACAGCGCACTTTAAACACGCTATCAGCTGCAAGCAGGCACACAGAGTTGACTCCTTGCATTGTTTTTTTTGTTTTTTTTTTTGTTTTCTCCAGGGTGCGCTTGCTTTGCCTCTGTCCTTTACTGACAGTGCAGTAGAGCTCTACCCTTCATTAACTGACTGGAGTATCTCCCCCTGTGAAGTTTTTGTTTCTGTGAATTTGTGAATTTAATGCTTTCTACCTCAAACAGGAAAATGTCCTTTACACCTCTTTGGTGAATTCCAGTTTGACCTCTCAGCCCCTTGGAAGCGAGTGATCTTTTTCTCAGGACCTGGGTTGCCTTCTCTCTGTTCCTGAGCTGCAAGGCTTGCTGTTTGAAACTGAAATTCTCGGTGAGATGGCCATGCTGCCAGTGTATTCTGAAGGAGCAGAGATTGCATCCCTTTGCAGAAATTAGACCAAGCTCTGCTGGGCCTGAGGACATGGGGCATCAAGATTTGTGTGGAGATTCCAAGGATTTAGTTTCCCAAAATTGTTGCTTGTATCTATGACTGTGTGGTGAGGAACAGAGGGATCCCTCAGTGACAGAATTTGCAGACAGGCCAATAGATTCTTCCTTCTCTTCTCTGTCATTATAGAGGCAATGAAATATACATATACATGCACATCAGGGACAGGACAGAGTGCTGGAAAAGCTAGGTTGTGTCCATGGGGAGATGGGAACCAGTTTCAGAGTTGTTATACCTCCCATCTCTGGCTGGTGATTAAAAACCTGATGAATATGTATATGTAAGTTCAGGGGTACTTGAAACTAGGTCAGGTTGGTGTGAGATGATGAGCTCCTTTCTAAACTGAAGCGGGGAGTTCTCCTCAGAGCCCCGTGGAGCTGGGAGATGCCCAATTCTCCTACAGCGCGCCACGGATGCTGAACGGCTTCATAGGACAAATATCGGTGGATTTATAGGTTATCTGTTTCCCAGTGAACACGTTGCTCCTCTCACCCTCCAGATTTACAGCTCTTTTTAATGAAAACCTTTTATTACCCTAATGGGGGGGGGGTCCTCCTGGCAATATCAGCAGGTAATCTATGGAAGCTCGGAAACCGCTATCATCCCACAACCGCAGAAAAAGACATGATTCAAACCTTGCAGGGTCGTTTAGGTTACTTTGTTGAGCTGCTTTTTAAAGTCTGGAGGAGTAAATAACCTTGTTTGTACTTGTAGTTCCGACAGCCCCCTGTTGCTGCGAGAGCCCTGAGGAAGCTCACATACACCTTGAACTTTGATACACGAGTCCATTATCTGGGAGCCTTCAATGAGCAGTTAAAGCTATCAATACCTGTAATACCTATGGCTTTCTGTTAATGATGTCACCTTACACAGGAAGGGGGGGAGGGACTCACAAGCACATGCGATGTGTCTGTGTTTAGCAGATTTGACAACATACAGCCCAGATTTGTTTTTTGTTTTTTTAAGATGACCCTCTCAAATCCTTCATTGGCTAAACCACATTGTTAATGTGCTGCTGCTGTCTGGGGTATTGGGTACTACACCACGCTTTATATTGTGTGATTTCTCGAGAGTGAAGTTGCTGGATCAGTGAAAGTCATGTGCAGCCGGCCAAAGGGAGGGCACTCACCCCGACTGCATCCTGGCTTCCAGAAAGCACATCTTGGGTCAATAGTCAGTGCACACCTTCTTCATACTGTGCTTTCATAGATACTTCATACATACTACTTTCAGATAGAGCGGATCACTTGGCTGACGGTCGCTGTAAAGGTCTTTTTTTCGAGTGGTCAGTCTAGACCCGATTCCTGCGATGAAAGAAAAGCAGTGTCGTCAAGCGCAAAACACCAGGCATGCCATTTTCACCGAAGGGCAGGCAGACGGAGTGTATGCTTACGTCTGGGGTCTGTGGTCTGGGGGGTTACAGGAGACGTCCCTCAACACCTCCGCTCAAACAAGTCATTCTTCTCCATGGTGACACTGTCGTAAGCTGCTCTGATGTATGGTGACGGATAGGGTCCCTGGAGGGGGGAGGCTTTGTAACTGAAATGCCTGCTTCCGTAGCCGTGCCAATAAATCTAAGCTTTAGGTGTGTCAGAAAAGCAGCCTTTGTCGCATCTTTACAGTCTTTTGCTGCCTGCTGTTTTTTTTAATTCTCATATCACAGCCGGCTGTCAGTCAGCGCTGTGGAGGATACTGGTAATAGCTTTAATATGTGAAGACTTCTCAGTGTTACTTAGCAATTGAACCTTTCTTCATACGTAGCGTACATTTCTGACTGTATGCTGTACATACGGTTGTGTGTGCGTGTGTGCGTGTGTGTGTGTGTGTGTGTGACCCTTAGCTATGCCTGTAGTGGGAGAAGGGCTGCAACAGGATGATACTCAGGTAAGCTAATAGTAAGTGATCACTGCTAATGGGGCTGTAGTCCTGCTTTCCTGTCCTTCAGGGCTCAGTGATAAGCTCTCCTTTGTGACAACTCTGAGAACCTCAGAGCTGCTTAAGATGGATCGTTATTATTATCATTATTTTGCCATGCATCTTCTGGGGTATGACTAGGTTGCACAAGCAAGCTTTCTGGATCCTCCTGTTCTCTTTATACAGACATAGTGCTTCTTCCTTGGGCCAGGCAGGAAGGTGTTTTTCTGTGATAAAATGGCCGCTCTCCTGCCAGTGCAACGAGCACCCTCCCCCACCACTCTCACTCTAACCACTGCCTCTTACCCGTTTCTGAACCTGCAACCTATGACCTCTGGGGCATCCCTCTGGAGAAACCTACTGTCAACTATCAACAGGGTTGGGGGAGAGAGAAGAGACCTGGGCTGATGCCCATATCAACATCCTGGGGTTGTGAACACTTGATGTTCCTCTAAGTGAGAGTGAGAGAACCAGAGAGTCCCTTCTTTAACCTTCAGGGCCTCTAAAGCGTGTGACCGTCAACTTGACATTAGATCACATTTCATTCAAATTTTACTTGAATATAAAAATGTCGTAGCATGAAAAACCCCACTATGCATTTTCAATGCCTAACCTGCATTTGAATTTGAAATGCATATTAGTTCTTGAGAACTTGAAATTCGTAATAAGGACCAATTTTAGATGTGTTAAATTATTCTGGGAAATCAATGGAAATCTTTCAGGCATGCCCTGAGTTGCACTAGAACATGTCCTTAATTCAGTAGCTGTGTCATTTCTTTGCATGACCCAATCAGATTTGATGGTGTCATGGTGTTTTTTTGACAACAATTGTAGATATTTCATTTCCTTTTTTAAACTGTGATCAAATATGTAGTTATTTTACATATCCTTTGTAAATCATTGGTCAAGCAATCAATTTGAAATGTCATGTTGCTAAGGAACTGGAAATCCCTCACAAGATGTGTGTACAGATGTCCTGTCCTTTCTGCCTTCTGCCCAAGTGTCACTTTGAAGCATCTCCAGAGATCACCATGCCAACCATACGCTTGGCAGGGTGATCTCCACCATAGGTGTGTGCAGAAAACCAAGGTGCTGTGCACTGCTGGAATCACTGGGTTAAAAGAGGTGCCTTTCATAGCATACATTTATGTCACGGAATGTAAATATTTGTAGATTTTATTTTTGTTCACCTGACCAAACCGGATGTAAAATAATGGATTGTAAATATTGTTTTTTAGAGAGATTTATTTAATGAATGATGATCTGTTGTCCCTTCTTTGAATAAAAAAAAAACTAAAACAAAACAGAGGCTCAATGAAATTGTGACCCTCCTCACCCCCACCACCACTACCACTCTTTGAATATGAAACATTTTCTTGAGACAGTGTGTCTACGATGGCAAAAGTTTCTGCTGCTGCGGTCAGCTCAGAGGAGGATGCGTGGTGTGACTGCCTTGGGGCCATCCCAGGAGGTGGAGGTAATATAAGAAATAATTTCAGGTAAGGGAAGTGGAGCAGGGGGGATTCCACATGTCAGTCAGAAGCCTCTCCAGGCTGCTGCGTAACCCTTTGCTCATCC
The DNA here is from genome assembly GCF_013368585.1 of Megalops cyprinoides. NCBI lineage: Eukaryota > Metazoa > Chordata > Actinopteri > Elopiformes > Megalopidae > Megalops > Megalops cyprinoides. The sequence goes on from NC_050589.1 coordinate 11,967,254, forward strand.
CTGATGAGTAAATCAAACATTAATGATTGATTTATGTAACCCATTTTACAGAGGTGATTCCGCTGAAGTGCCTTTCTGGATTTCCACCTGCGACTGCCTCCAGTTATTAATGAATATTTTATGTATGCATTAACAAATAAGTCAATAAAGGCGCGGTGGGTGGTTTTATTTCATTCCCCCCGCACTTGGTGCTGTGGCTGGCGGTGAGGTGGCAGTCTTTATTTGGGACGGCGATGGGTGCTGGCTGAGGCGTGGAGAGAAAGGGCCCCTAGTTACAGACCTAATCATCCATCAGCACGCTAAGTCCCGCGCCCAGCTGAGTCCCCTGGTGCTGTCAAATATGCATAACCACAGTATCTATCAAAGGAAATGAGAAATGCCACCGCCGCTGTTTCCCTTTATTAAACTGTGTCCTACTGTACGCTCAGCGGCGGTGCTCAGCGGAGGCTCGGCTCCAGAGTGTAAAGTGATGGCTCTCTGCTAGCGTGGGCCAAGCGGGCGTGTCCGGGGCGGGGCGTGTCATTTAGGCATTCGCCTTGGTGGCCGTAAATGAGCTCAGTGCTTTAGGATCAGCTTTGATTGCTTTCTCTGTCCTTCTGATCACGTGATGCATCTGCCAAATGCCAGGAAAAAACTCCTCTCTAGGCCTCTTGTGTGAGTGCTTATGGGGAGTGTCTGTGTGTTGTGTGCCTCTGGTGTAAAATGTGGTGTAAGATGTACAGTACCAGTAAAAAGTTTGGACATACCTGATTGAGATAATGGGAAACATGCAGTCAACATGCATTTGATCTAAAGACTCATGCTTAAATGCTTGCAATGTGTTTCTTAGACAAATATAAATAGTGAAGTTGATGCCTATGTATGGCATCTTTTCAAAAAAACATAATAAAAAAAATTATTGGCTACTTTTTAAATAAAGTAAATTTAAAATATAAAAATAAAAATATAAAATAAACAAATTGAAACATTTATATTTTTTAACACCTCTTTGGTCACTGCATAATTCCATTTGTGTTATTTTATAGTTTTGATGTCTTTACTATTATTCTAAAATGTGGAAAATAGTAAAAAATGAAGAAAAACCCTTCTATGAGTAGGTGTGTCCAAACTTATGACTGGTACTCTTTGTAGAGACTACCTGGAGCACCCAGACATGGTAAGGGTATGGCCGCTGGTCACTCAACACTTTCATTTGGACAGAAACGCAACTTAAAAATGCTTTTCTCTCACAAATAGATGATCAGCAAGATGAAATGCATTCACGTCCTGCAAGGCTGAGGTGGCATGCATTACAAAGCTGGTGTGAAAGTGCTTTTAAACCCAACTCCTCCCTCCTGGGCAAGGTCAAATGAATAAATCCCACTCTCTTCAGCAGCAAACTCTCGGGTCCAGGCTGTAATGGCCTCTCATCAGATTTACAGTGTTCAGTGTAATCTGTGCTTCTGCACGCGCTTGTTTTGTTTGGCCACTTTCTTCATACCTTGAAAGTAGCTAAGTCATCAAACGTGATGTGATGGAAATGTGTACAGATTTTGTGTAGGTTTTATATGTTTGTACAGGTTGTTGCGAGGTCCTTCAGCTCAACTATATTGGCAGCACAGCAGTCCTTTACAGGAAAGCAAACGGAAAGGTGGTGGGAGTGGACTGGCTTCCTTGCGCCTCACAGGGGAAAAACGAATCCATGTCTGTGAAGAAAATGTAGGCCTCTGTAAGAGCAGGTGCTGCTGGTCAAACAGCAAGGTTAAAAACATTTGTCTGCTTGTTTTTATTGTACGCTATGTCATTTATCGTTTTCTTTTATTACATTATTTGAACATTTATTGATTTTACCATTTTGACGTGTGATAAGTGAAAGAGCAGGAAACGGCTGCGCTTCGATGACATGGCCAGGCTTCCCCTAACGGCAGATTTTCCTTGAACCCTGTGCGCCGTGTCGTTTTTGGGAACATCACCCACACGGACAGATTGCGGTAGCCCACTGTATGTTTCAGCAGCTGTGTGCTGAAAATGCACTGTTATTTCACAGACGTTCCTTATGGATAAAGCCGAGCGTGTGCCTTAACCCTTCCATCCTTACCGCACACGCTTACCCAGCCTACCAGCTGTGTCCTCCTTGAGATGGTGTATCTCGGTCATTGCGCAACTGGGCAGAGCTCCTAACTAAAAACCTCAAGTGTGCTGAATCCAGTACACTTTGATATGTAAATGTGGCTCTGTTGGGACCAGGGATGAATTGCTTGGAAGGTTACCACGGAGCCTGGTAGTCCTTTCTTCTACAACATCTAGCAGGTGTTGCCATCAGCTTCGACTGCTTTGAGACGCCGGTTCGGTCATTTCTGAGGTGATCACAGCTATTCAAGGCTTTAGGTTCTACATCATATTCAGCCATTTAAGCAGATGGTACCATGGGGCCAAATTCTGTGACTTTAATGACACAAACACCTCCCTCAAGGACCTCTCTAGGAAAACTGATAGATGATGTGAAAATAAAAATCATGCATTCATCTCATGGTGCAGCACATGCATCAGTTTTATATGTGAGAAACACATTGCAAGTGCCAGAGGATGCAAATTACTGTTAAACAAATGAGATTTCAAAATATACCCAGGATTTTAATTTTTAATCGTAAAGTACATAACAGAGCCTTAAATTGTATTTGCTTTCTCTCAGGTGACGACGCCTACAACTTTTTTGTCATAATGAAGATTTAATTATGATAACATTATGATGACATTATGAATTGTAACAAAGAGCAGCTGTCTGTTAGGAGTCATCTGATAGATGGTTTAAGCTTCCAAAAAAAAAAAAAAGTGAACCTTAGTATATGGTTCTGAACCAGAGTGGAAAAAAATGAAAAAGCGTGAAAAATGAGCTGAGTTCCCTTGAGGCCAATTGGTTAATTGGCCGATGTGGAGTGGTAGGAGTTCATTTAGCCAGCAGCAGGGGGAATTTCCCCGGCACAATCTAAGAGGGTCTCATGCTGGAGTACCGCGGAACCTGGGCCACTTCCTGCAGCTCAGAGATACCTAGGGTCAAAAGGAAACTGCCGGCAGTCCAATGGCAGTCAGACTGTGTTTTTTTTTTTAATTGATCTTATCACTGTGTTTCTTCTGTTGGGGGATTACCATTTTGGAAACAAGAATTCCGCAAGCAGGAGGGAGTGAAAGAAAATAGATTAGCACATACATGGATTTGCTGCTGGCAAATGGCAACTCTAACATATTTCACGTTACAGATATAATGAGAACTGATTGCTTGGAATTGTTTTTGATCGTATTCACATCGGATAGTTTGAAGTATGATCAGATAGATACGATTCCATGATAAAGTGTAATAAGCAGAGAGGATTGAATTAAAATGCAATGCTGATAAATTTAGTTTAGTTTAGTAACACGTTAATCCCTTTTCTCCTTTATTTGAATCAGAGCTGATTATAATGAAAAATGAATGCTTCTAACTCATGTTAGCATTATGCCTTGCTAATATGATAAATAACATTGATTGTTGTACCTTTAACCTCATTACATACCAATCACTGATAACTTGGCAAGGTAACACAAACACCATCATGAAAGATTATTGGCTTTTGCCCAATAAAACAATAAGGGAACAAATAATAGTTCTGGAAAAAAGAGTTAAAGATCTTTCTTTTTATCCTCACATTTTAACTACTGGCAAAAATCATTTTAAAAATTAGAAACTTGGTTTTGAAATGAAATTAATCTTTAGAAACAGACAAGAAGAATTCAGCTTGGAGGTGAATCTGATAACATATGATCTAACATGCTCCTTCCCAGCAAAGAAAAATCTTCAGATGGATATTACCAATGCAACCACAGCAGCATCCTAACAGATAAGCAGAAAGTTTAATTTAAACCAGTCATGACTTGAAATACCTCAAATATAGCAATATCTCTGCATTATATATCGTATTATGCAGATATTCCATCACTTTTCACCATTGTTTCAGTGAATTAAAAAGTGAAAAACTCCAAGTTACAACTGTAGTAATCTCCACCTGAATGTCATTTGGTCTAGATGGGCAACCAACCAAATTCCATAAACTCTTATGGAAACTATTACCTTCTATATAACAATTCAGATTCTGCTCTGTCTTGTTGAAAATTGGCAAGAAGCTCTTCCCAGCAGTTATTGACCCAGCTGTTAAAGTAAATGCATACATTAAAATGATGAATAACTCAGTATCTTTGTTAACTGGAACTGTGCTCCTATCTTTTGTCCTCTGTGATCAATCAGAAATAGATAAGACAATTGACTGGGCAATCGATAGGAGGCCCCTTAACTTTGTGCAGGAAGCATTCCAAATCACTCAGCCTCCCATGGCAGTCACAGACAGAGTGAAGGCTGCTGATAGGGTCAGTTGGTCATTCTTATAAATTGTGCCAGGAAGAAATGGCTTTGGTCTCGTTCCCTGTATTTAGACACTGCAGAGCTTCTTGCGTGTCTGTGTTATGACAGGAATTAATGAATATTTAGCGTTTCCAGCTTTGAAGAAGAACCTGTCAATGCTGTCCACATTATATTTGTTTAGAAGATGCTTATCTAGAATAGTATTGATTTACTGAGACAATTAAGGTTAATAACATTGCAGAAGAGTACAACAGCAGTGCGAACTGTACAACCCTTGGGTTACAAGGCCTCCTCCTTACTGCTACACACTTCTTCATACTTTATCCCAGCAACTCTCTGCTCAGTGACGAGACTCTCGTCTCTCTCATCACTGGTTCATCTCCCCTAGAACTCATCAGGCAATCTGTCTTCATAAAGATGTCACCATTTATTTCCCACTGCAATGCAGTTGTTTTTGAACATATGTCCTTTGAAGCACAAAGATTTAAACAAGCCAGTGTCAAAAATATACAGGTTAATTAATTCACACAATGGGGAAATTGAACCAATACACAATTGGACAAGGGATTATTACAAATGTAGTGACCGTATATGTGAGATATACGTTGCTGTATGTATCAAAATGTATGACATGACCATGTCTATTTCCAATAATGCCAAATCTTATACATCAAAAGGGTCTTCCTAATGGGAAGCTCAGGGACTCCAAGCTATATGAGAACTGTCAGGTGGACAAAACAGCTGGCTACATCCATGCATTATAGTGCTGTCCTATGATAGAAACCTGCTGAACGACAATTATGAGCTCCCTCTCTCACTCTTGTTCCATCTTCTGCCACGCTTCGTATACTCCAAACACACAGCTTCTCTTTCAAAGGACAAATGATTTCTGAGAGTGGTTTCTGAAGCTTTCTCTACCTATACAGAAAAAAAGCAATGGGTAACTGTGATTAACAAAAAGAACAACAAAAAGGTCTCTTGCTGTCTGATCACACACTTATGGAAAGAGTCACAGCCAGATTATATAACAGGTTACATGAGCTAAATGAGCAGAAATATGGGAACATTTCTTCAAGTCCTGAAGAGGTTTCTAGTCAATCTACTTCCTGTGTGCTCTGTTAGATATTATTTTTATTCCTACTCTTATTATGCACTGATATTATATTGTGTGTGTGTGTTGAACAAATAGATGCTCAGACATCCCCAATACTGCACTCCTTTGCTCCAGTTAAATTTTTGTGAATTTACGGTTTTAATTACTTCTTCTAAGTCATCTACTTGTTTGTTGGATGCAAAGCCTACAAAGCTATTGAAGAAACTGCTACCAGTGATTGCTGCAACACTGCTAAATGTTATTAATACACCTCCCTAATGCCAGGGTATATACCTCAGTCCTTCAAAGTAGCTATCAAGTGTCTCCTCAAGAAGCCTAACCTCAACCCCAACAATTTATTGCAATACAGGCCCACCTCAAACCTCCTATTCCTCTCAAAAGTATTGTAGAAAGTGGTTCCATGTCCTTCTCTCTCCCTCCTCGTCTACACACATGTCCAACCTGTGAGCTCCTGCTTGCTCCAGACCATTGGCAACAGATGTCTGTAGCCAGGTACAGTATCGCATTAGGCTGGTGTGGTGTGGCTGTCTCTCTCACACTCCTGCAGTTTCAGTCTGTTATATTGGCTAGGAAATCATGGCCACATGGCCTGCTATCGTGCATTCAACCATAGACTGCACACTGTTTGGATCACATTTTATGCCAAACTGGGAGAGAAAAACAACAAACAATAAGCATACCTTTGATGCCAATGAGCATGTGCTCAATGGATGATTTTTGGCTCTAAGGAGTGCTCTGGTTTTAGCTGTTTCTAGTTTCTGGCATACACCCCACATAGCCCGAAGGCTAGTTTCTGTTCTCGGGTGCACTCTGTTTTACAGCTGAGGGTAAAGGCGTAAAAATATGGTAAACATGTGATAACACTCCAGCAATAAATCGCAATTTCCTGCGCTTCCCCCAGATTATGCAGCTCATTGTACGAAAACAATTAGCCAAGTGAAAGTTACACTGAAGTTACAGCATTAGAGCTGTAAAGTACTAACCTGATTTCAACGGAGCAAAAGGAACATTGTGGTGTGAGACGTATGGATAGATTACACCTGGCATCCAGACCGGGTACCAGCCAGCCAGGATACCTGCTGTTTTGGTTATGGCAGATGAGTCATGGTTTTACCTCTGTGTGGGGCCACGATGAGATCCAGGGGAGTGTGATCTGACATGCCCCCTGGCTGCCCTCCTGCAGTGCACTGATATGCCAGCCGTGGCAAGGGAAGTGGAAGGCCTTGCGGGGCTGTGTGTGTGTGTGTGTGTGTGTGTGTGTGTGTGTGTGTGTGTGTGTATGTGTGTGCTTGTGCTTGTGCGTGTGGGTGGGGGTGGGGGGTTAATAGGAATTAATCATATCAGGCTATATCTTCTCTTTTTTGCCATAGGAAAGGAAGGCCCCCCATCTAATCACATGAGCACTGTTGGTATGGTGATGAGACCTCCCACTCACCCAACAGCCTGTAGTCACACCTGCAGGGCTCAGCTCTCATCTGCTGGCCTTTTGAGCTGTGCTCTCATATGACGTGTGTGTTGTGTGTGTGTGCATATGCGTGTGTGCGTGTGAGTGTGGGTGTACGTGTGCGTGCACATGTGTGCGTGTGCGTGTGCGTGTGCGTGTGCGTGTGCGTGTGCGTGTGTGGAGGGGGCTGAGGCTCTGCAGGTCGTCGGCAGATCAGCCATTTCTGTCTAATTACTGAAGCAATCTCTTTGAAGAAGGCTGAAGCCATCAGTGAGAAAAGGGAAGGTAATCGCTCTCTGCGAGACAGCGTCACACTCTGGGGGCTGCTAGTGTGAAGGCAGCAATGATGGATGGCAGTGACCCCTGCCCCCCTAGCCCACACTCATGTTTACATACTTGCCCCCCCCCCCCCCCCCAAATCCCTACCGACAGACAGACAGACACACACACACACACACACTTTTACATGAACATATACACACAGAAAGGAGTTTACTTATACCATTTACACCATGTGCTTCTCTGAAAAACCAAAGCATCTGTTGACAAGCAGCAGTCTCCAAGGACCATGAGTGACATGTAAACAGATCATTCTTTTAATGCCACCATGACATTCTTATTCCAGGACAGCCACACCTCAGGCCCAGAGCAGCTGGGAGCTTCCAGGAGTGGGGGTTTGGACTGCTCAGTGTGGGCCTAGAACCTGGAAACAAAAGAGTGAAAACCAAAATGAATAAATAGAATATGCAAAACACCAACTTAGGGAAACTCAGAACTGCCACACATCATACCAAGCTCAAGCATAACACATTATGTGTTTCAGAACATTTGATCATATTCTTGCGATAAGGAAATATTATTATTATGAGACGCTGTCTGTCTGGGTTTTCCTTTCGAGAATGGATTAGGAGCACCTGGTGGCAGAAAACTTTTATCTGATTCATCCTATTCAAACAGGAGTGGTTCTACCTGTGTGTCCCATGTGGATTGTGTAATATCACAATGAGATAATGTTATTAGTTATCTAAGAAGCTAAGAGATTTTTCAATATTTTGGAAGTCTTGAAAGACAGTTTTTTGCAAGTCAAAATAATCAGGAGAGGGGGGATGATCTGATTGTATGGCCTTAAATATGCTTTCCAGGACTTTCTCAACTGAACTCTTAGGGCTCTTCAACCAATCACCAGCAAGGGTACCTTCCAGAGCTACCAAACTCATATCACTCACTCTTCAACCAACCACCAACCAGGGAAACTTAAAGAACCAGTGTGTTCTGGGTATGCCAGATCATAATATGGCTTTTAACTTCTTTTTTTACCTCTCCACAACATTGTCCTGTATTACAGCTTCTCATCATGCCTGCCATTAATACAAAGGGCGCTTAGTGTCTCCACAGTTGTGCTCATTATCTACAAGCAAAGGCATCTGTGTGATTTACACTTTTTTTTTCTCTCTCACCTTACAGCATTCAATAAGTCTTCCTCTGGAGCTCCCCCCTTGTGACATACTCCTGCAGAATTTTCTCAGCAGGCACAAAGATAATATTAGCTGTGATTCAAGGCAATTACACACAGATTCACATTCTAACAGCATGAGGGGACTGAGTGGAGCTGTATACTTCAAAGTGGCATGATTTCAACTTCAGGTATGTCCTCCGTCACCAAAACCATGCACAGGCACACAGAAAACACACAAAACAAACGCACGTACAGTAAAACCCCAGAGGCAGGAGCCAAAAGCTGTATTTTTATTGTTACCCTGTATGGTTCCCTTTACTGACTGTGGGAAGTCCAGTGTCCAGTATGTGCAGTGATGACATAATATTTTCTTGTTTTGAGTGTTTGAAAACATGGAATGATTTGAGCGGCAGATAAAAATGTTGTAACTTGTATTGGGCATGCCTCTTTCCCTTTACAGGAGGCTGCTGTCTTTCCTGTGCAGGGGTGTGCCACTAACGCAGTGGGCCGAACGGTATCTGTTGGACCCCAAAAGAGTTATTCATGGAAAAGTAATCCGTTTCCGTTCCTGAAGTGAGACGGTCACGGCCGTAAATGTGTCTCTGAAACGCGAGCGTGTCTAACTCTCACGCAGTCCGATCTTGGAACGAATGCACCAGGCAAACGGGAAAGACATCAATAACGTTGCATCAGGGGGGAATAAATGATCTTGTTGCAGCTTGCGCCAGGGCGAGCACCGCCCGGGGTACCACGGGGAAGGATATTAGCTGCTGTATGAATTCTCGCGCCGGATCATCTGACCCATTCTCTTACCTCTTCGTATTCTTCACCGAAAAAAGATACGCTTTTACTCAAATAGCCAACCCATGTGAAAATAATAGGAAATCAATTGTGAATTAAATGATGCTGCTTTATCTGCGGATTGCAGCGATAAAACTTCACATATTAACTTTGCCAAGTTCATTTATAATTCATGCCCTGACGAGTTTAATTCGGGTTACGACTTTATTGTACAGTTAAGCATGAGTTATAATTATCGTTGCCCTTTAGACACAAGGGATAAGTTTGAACGTGTAAGGTCAGTCATGGGGGTGTCTGTTAAATTACCCGAATGGTCGAGATCAACGCTTTTTGTTAGATGCATGCGGACGACTCTAGCCTAATTTTTGTTTTTAAACATAAATCTGTGTAATGCCCCCTGTTCGCAAATATTACAGAAAGGTTTTCGACATTATTTATGCCTCCATTCAAACATTTCTTGGAATAATGTCGTTTAAAAAACATTTATGTTATGTTCGCCTAAATCGTACGGTTTAGTTAAGCAGTACACAAACATTAATTCCGGTATGTATCAACATAAACCTTCACGACGTTAAATGCTGGGCCCAGAAAATGAATTTTCACCAAATATGGCGCGAATTTTCGCTGCACGTTGGATGGAGCTGTGGGGTGTCTTGTCGTAATAAACTCCATTTCGTCTTACCCACTGAGTAAAGTCAGAAACTGTGTCAATAGTGCGTAAAGCAAACAAATGTCCTCTTTTATGTGCAAACAACGATAACGCGGAAAAAAGTTGTGAATTCATCAATGCGATATCCTTTGGTAGTGAGGAGCTGTCCGGCATGTAGGTGCTGAAGAGGCGTTCACCCTTCGAGCTGTGCGCTCCGCAACCTGCGATTCTTTCAGAGTTGCATGGCGAAAAGGGACCGCGCGCACCTTTCGGACATTGGACACAGCTGCATATTCCGGAAGGTAGTTAAACTAACAGAACACATTGAACACAGTTTATTTTCATATGGTTTTTGGTATTTTTACAAACACAAATGATAATAATAGCCGTGCTTATTTTTGACTCAGTGTAACACATACCTAAGGGTTTAGTTGTCTCAGCAGTCGTTAATTCACTGAACATTTACTAATTGCTAATATGAATCGTCTATACAAGAAAATGAGAAATGAAAAAAGATAAACTCATGCCAGTACTACGTACAGTAACGCATATCCGATTTTATGTACATCATACACATATGCAGATGTAACATTTCCTATGAAAATGAAACACATACGTCTGTGTGTTTGACAAGGAATTGTTGCTCTGTTAAGCCCTCGCAAATCATACGGGATTGGAACACAAACGAGCCGTGACGACTGATTAATGGCTTCAGCTACGAGGAGCAGCGGCAGCCCGCATGTAGAAGAATGTGAAGGGGGTGGAGTTCGCAGCTTTCACTCCTCCGACGGCTCATTGCGAGAAGAGAGCTTTCTTTGCAGAACACGGTGAAGTACTTGGCGCACAAACAGGCTACGACCTTCCTCCCCCATGTATTCAATTACAGTTTCATCACAGGCGTCTGTCACTGACTCTGAGCTTTCTGCCTGGTATTCCTAGCTGTTTTATAGTTTGAAAGAACACTTTTGGTGACGCTCAGTCAATCGGCTCAGACGTTTGTTTCTCCTGACGTTCTACAGCGGTCTCTCCGTTTGACCGAAGGCGTGCGATTTGTGGATCTGCTCCAGGGACTTAAACGGGGCCAGGCTGTGCGAACTAGCGGGCTACCCCGAGTCCCGGGCGCTCATGGAGGGAGACGTTATGGACAAACTGGACGACATGGCTTCGGTCTGCGAGTTCGACCCTATCACGGGAAGCATTCCTGCCACCAAAGTGGAGATCACCGTTTCATGCAGGCAAGTGTAATGTTATGATGTGTCTCTTCGTTTAGGAACGCTGCGATGACTTCAGAGTATGCTACACACCTTATATTAAAGTTTCGGGCCACGATTTTTCTTCCTGATCACTTATCTAAAACTCAGATTCGCCAATACGTTATCCGCTTACTAGAACTGTGTTTCCGATTGCACTCTCCTAACGCTTCTTGTACATCTAGTATGCAGTTATGTGCGTACGCCACTCTAAAAACACCACCCTGGCTGTTCGTTAGATATATGTAAATTCTGAATTTAAAAAGAAGCTGATTGACTTTCAGGTGCAAATAACGCGTAAATTTAATATTTGTTTGAAGGAGACGCATGTGTTTGCGGTTTTACACAAATGTTGTGCGTGGGTGAGATAGACACGATAATTTCGACCCACTTCTAATATTTCTTAACATTTTATATTTACGTAGGCAACTAAATGCACAATTGCATGTTTAGTAGTCACCTTTTTCAATGGGGATGGCAGTGGTGCCCCGTTCCCACCCAACGGAGATGAGAAAATCATTAAGCGTACACTGTAATGGTGATTTGCTTTTAGCTGAAACATATCGTATAAAGAGCTCACGGATAGGATTGCCATCGTTTAAAGCGGAGTTTTTTCAAGCACGAAATTAATGATCAGCGGTATGTGTTTGTTGTAAATAAAGTAGACCTGGGGAGAGTTTCTTTCTGTGCGCTTCGGGTGAAGTCGAATGGGAGATGACTTTGTTCAGACTAGCCTGCTGTGTAGACTTTTACACCTTATACCCCCCATGGTTATCACCAGTGTGTCAAACGGGCTTGTTGATTTGGTTTGAGTGAAAGGATGTGGTTGCTGTTATTCATGATGAGGATGATGATGGTGATGATGACTACGATGACGATTGTAATAACTATTGTTGCCGCACATGGTCGTAATAACTCTTTGCATATGTTGCATATGTACTGGATTTCCATTTTCTGCTGCAGATGTTGTGCATGTAAATCGAAAACACTTTCTTACATTCATAAACACATTTATGCTGCTTACATTTATGAAATGATCAGTATATTTAGGCTGCAGCAGTCAGGTAATTGACAAGCTGCGATGAACCAGTCAGAACTCAATAAGCGTGAAGACAATTGGCATCTACAAACAGGCTCTCAAGTCTGTTCATATAATGTGGCAGTTATGTGTTTATCTTTGGTCCTCATCAGTGGGTGAAGTTTTATTCCCCTTTTGCAATTGTTTAATTAATGGAGGCCAATTTGAATAATAATATTTAAAAAACGATTCTCCTCAGGCTCCTTGAAGCTGGGTTGAGGAACACAGCTCCATGTGTAAGGACTCTGGTTGACAGATTCTGAACTGTTGAAATTATCACAGTGGGATTGCAATGTAAAAAGTTTTCTCAATGCCAGATAGTTATTTGTATTTTTAGCAGTTCAGAAATCAATCCACCTCAGGAGCACAGACTTGTATTATTCTAAAACGTCCAGATGTGGTTTTATTTGACAGCCGAAAAGAGCCACCTCATATGCTGTTTGACTAACTCAATCACTCTCAAATTTAAGTCAATGGGTGAACTATTGATCTTTAGCTCCTGCCAACTTTAAAGGAAACAGCTGATAGAACTATAAACTGCTTGCCTCTCCTCAAGAAGCTATTTCAAGCAGAAACCAACCCAAATCTTTTTTCTTACCTTAATGATCATGTCATTCAGACTGGCTGGCTGTCAAATGACTTTTCTGTTCAATCACAATGTATTTTGTGATAAAATTGCCCAGCATGACCACGATCTCTCTGAATTTTCATTTCTCAAGTGAATGGAAGGGATGATCATTTTCCCATCACATTATTTGAAAAATTGAGAGGTGCAGAAGGAACAGGACGTCTTGCTGAGTGACTCTCCACACTTCCTGTTTGAGAGGTGGTTATCTCCAGGTAAAGTAGCACAGAGGGCTAATTAGCCTGCAAAAAGGCAGTGTTGCGTCACGGCCCCTGAGAATGCCGCTGTAAATGCTCCGAGAGACAGGGGCTGGGAGGACTGCAGATTGCTGTGAGTATGCAGTCGTCTGGACGTGCTGTTTTGTGGAGTAGCCCGGTCCAGCGCTGGAGCCAGGTGCCGGGGTTCATTCTCTTGCCCCACCTCCATTGTCTCTCTGCATCAGAGGGTCACGTGTTCTCTTACGTTTATGCTACGGTTGTGTTGTGTGTGTGTGTGTGTGTGTGTGTGTATGCATGCGCATGTAGATAATAGATGTGATCAGTAAGTGTGTGTGACTTTGAGTGTGAGTGTTTGTGGCTGTGTATGTGGGGAAATATGCATATATACATTGCGTGTGTGTGTGTGTGTGTGTGTGTGTGTGTGTGTGCATATGTATATGTGTATCAGTTCATGAATGTTTAAATGTGTAAGTGTGTATGTATGAATATACATTTGTGTATGTGTTTGTCTTGCATATGTATATGTGCATAAGCATGAGGTATGTGTGCATTTATGAGTGTGTGTATATGTAAGTATATGAGCGTATGTTCATATGTATAAGTATGTGTGAATGAGCATACATGTGTCTGTGTGTGTATGCGTGTATGAGTTTGTGTGTGTGTATATGAATATGCACATGTGTGTATGAGTACTGTATAAGCACAATGGTGTGTGTATGTAAAGAGTAAAGGGTCTATATGTCTGTATTTGTGAGTGGCTGAGGAGGTTTGTGCGTTGAGTCAGGCAGTGTGCTGTAGAAGGCTGGGTCTCTCCACCTTGTTTGAAAATCATGTTGCAGTGCTTTACTGTCATGCTCCGCAGGTACAAATACGACGTGTGATATCACGTCTTTTAGAGACGCCAGCGAAGGTATTGTCTGCTGTCATTATTCTCTCCCGTTCCTCTGCACTGCTGGTTGAGATCTGGCTGTCGTCAAAATGAGTTACAGAATCAGCCTGTTCCACCCAGTCCGGGCCTGTAAGGCAGACAGGAAAACACATGCAGTTTCTGGTACAGGTTTCAAAAACCTGTCTTCCTCTGCCTAACAGATACAAGCACTGTGTGTCACTGCAGGGGAATTCAGAGGGGTGATAAAACAGTGACAGGGCACCCATGCTTTTCTGTGACTGGCATTATTGCATGGAACTCTCACAGCAAGCAACCGGATACTGCAATATGACTAAGGAGATGTTAATAGCCTTACTCTGTGCTCCCAAGCTATTAGAGCAGCAGTCAAAACCGCATTAATATTACAATATTTCATCATTTATGGCAACAGTCTATGACTGAAAATGGTGATGGAAATGGCCTTTGATTGTAAAGGCCCCCAGGCTTTAATACAGAATGCTCATGTAGATGTATATGCCTTCAAAAAGTAAACAAACAAATAACTGAATAAAGGAATCAATAAAGTACTTGCCTGTTACTTCTGTAATAACTCTACCAGCTGTGTTTATTAGGCCGTGAAGCATTCAACCTGACTGTAGTTCCACCATAAAATGCTGTGATGAAATCATGAACTGTATTGAACAGTAAAGAAAAAAAGTCCTAATGTTTGATCAGTCTTTGAATAGTGTAATAACAATTCCCTTCTTGCCTCAGTTCAAACCATTTCCACTCTGAATAAAAGAACACTGTGGGTGTTTAGACATTATATTTCTACTTTCCATTTCTGTTGTGTTCTTAGCCTATGAAACAAAAAAGTGTGTGATTACCATTTATTTTATTCCCATGGTTCAACATCCATGTTTCAATACCTTTACTGAATTACATAACATTGCTATTTTATTATTTATAGTTGCATGTCACTGAATATCATGTCAAACCCGATTTCTAGTTACAGTTTAATGCTGAGTGCCTGTGCTAAGCATGCTGGGAAATGAAGTTCCGCAGATGAGACCTGACATGAGGCTAATGACCCGGCTGTCAATCAAAATCCCCATCAACACCAGAGACAGGTTCCTTATGTCACAGAAACTCAAAATTCGATATTGGGAATCTTTCTGCTGTCTACATTGCATGTCTCAATGATTAGACTGATGACTGTTATATAGACATTTACATATCCTCTGCTGCACACTTCTGAGAACATCATTTTTCATAATGTTAAAACTATTACACTCCGCAGAACCTGCTGACCTCAGATTTAGCATGCTGGTTCATAAGGTGGCTCAGTGTGATCAGTGTTAGAACCATAATGTTTTCTGTGGTTTCCACAATGCTTTCGCCAGGGGGAACCATTAGGGATTTATCATTACCCTGCTGGGGATGGTTTTCAACGCTCTTGCTGAGTATGAAAACACCATCTGTAAGGAAACAATTGCCTAAAATGTTCCCAAAACGATTATCCAAGATTTTGAATCTTGTCTCCCTCAGAGCATGTCATGCCAAGATGTCTTCAAGGTGAAAGCACTGTGAAAAAGGGACCAGAGGTTGTATTCCAAACTTGTGCCAAAACAGTCTCTGTAGACATTTTCTTAGGCAATTCATTTTCAGATTGTCAGTGTAATTATGGGCTACTCTCCAACTGTGCTAGCAGGACACGGTCTGTGCGTACTCTCTTCTCTGTAGAAGGGGCACACCTCATCAAAACCACATCAGTTTGCATAGAACAACCCACACAGTGTAATGACATCTGCTAGCTGAAATCCCTCAGTCTGATGGAGTGACTGGAGTGATGGGAGATTCCAGTCTAGAGTTCACACAGTGAATATGATCTTCTGATTGCATATTCACCATAACAAAGATGCACTACAGCATGTAGAGCTGATTTATCACATTTCACATATTTTTGGATTATGGAGCTTATTGATGTAAGGGAAAAGACATTCATTTTGTTAGATCAGATATGTGCGTAGTGTATCACACTCTCTCGCAATGCCCTCAAATGCATAACGTACAGTAGTTGATCTCCAACATCTCATCGCATCTTCCACATCGTTTCTCCTTTTCCTTCCTGTATCCTGTCCGCCCTCTCTTTTGGCGAAGGGCTTGCAGATTGAAAGGGTAGCCACCCAATTGGAAACTCAATGTTTGGAATGGGCAGTGGTACGCCTTGAGCTCTCCGTAAACAGGCTGGAGAATCTGCCCAACTATGTGTTCATCACCGCGTCTCAGAGCTCCCGGGGGCAGCTTTATTTAGCCTGAGAGCAGCAGATGAAAACATGGCGGGGACTCGCTGCTCTCGCCGCTCTCGGGAACTCGCCGCTCTCTGTGGCGGTGGCCCAGATCGCTCCCCGGGCTCGGCTCCAGGATCGGCGCGCGGCCTTTTGGCTGTGACGCACCGTGGGATGCTCTCCAGAGTGAAACCCCTCACCGTCGCACGCCTCGCTTGCCATGCAGACAGGACACCCGTCACAGCGGAGTGCAGGTGTGCGAGTGCACCCCCTCTCCCCTGATCCGCAGTGCGCTGAGTAAAAAAAGGGGAAAAAAATCACAATCTCTTCGAGTCCACCTGGTGAGCGGCAGGGGGGTTCCCGGCGTGTCACCTGCAGTTACTGCTCACATGACGTATTGAGTCTCAGAAGAGGCTGGGGATGCTGTGGACAGTCCCTCTCTCAGCCACCAAACCCTCAAACATGCTGCCACAGCAGTGTAAATGTGCCTCATGCCTTCATCCTCCTATTGCAGTTGTTTCCAGAAGACGTCCCTAAACAACACGGAGGTAGAGATACAACAGCGAGACCACACTAATCAAAAACCCTTGTTTCAAAAACTCCACTTTCACTTTTTGGTACCCTTTGACTTTAGATTTCCTGTAAACAACAAGAAGGGGGCAAAAAAAGCTACATTTTTAGGGTGAACATGCCAGACCAAACACACTGAAATCTCCTGCATGCAACAAAGATGAGCAGAGTTACAGAGGAACACACCTGTGGTTTCAGGCCAGGGGGGTCGTGGGCAGGATCTGAAGAGCTTTTCCAAAAAATTTTTAATTATGGCCCGAGGTTGCAGAAGCAGGGTCAGAATGCTCCGCTGTGATTGGTTGTGTCAGTAGAGGCCGGGGTCTGGGGGCAGGCTCAGGAGCTATGTCGGCCAATTAGGCAGAACGGGAACAGGAGAGCCAATGTACTGCCCCCACTCCGCCCTTGCCTCAGTGCATGTGTTAATGACACTCCGGCTCCCATTGCAAGGGGATGCGATGGTTGCCCACTACGGCAAGCACAAATGCGGGTCCCTGGGTCAGCTCAGCCTACAGGCCATACACATTGGCGGCTCTGGGAATCCAGGACAGCTGCTGTTATGACAGTGCTTAAATGTAACAGCTTATACAAATGCTAACCCAGTTGGGAGGCTGAGTTTTCAACTGGAGCAGGAGCTGACTCTGGGCTGGCACTCAGAGTGCCATTCTCTACTCCCAGCTTGTGAAATGTTGTTAGGCCTGTTATCTGGTGTTATCAATCACTTTAATTGTGGACAGTCTGGACCTGGATTTTGCTGATCCCTGGCAGTCCTGCACTTAAGGTGGCTCTAAAATCCCATCTCACTGCCTGCCTCTCGTTTCCATATCTAGGTCAAGATATGAAGCATAAAATTTTGTGCTGCATGAGCTCACAAGCTCTTCCCTGCCCTGTCCATCCTGGCAGTGGGGGGCAGGTCAGCAAGTTCTCTAGCTTTCTTCAGACAGCTTAAAAACTGAGGAGGAAGGTTCCCCCAAACCCTTTTCACACCCCTGTCCCACTTATAACATCCTGCGTTTTGGTTACAGAACCGTATTGTCAATCTTAAAACTTGGTTTTTTCCCCTTTGTGCATTGTTGGGTTGAATTTTGTAGCGGTTTCTGAAGAAAATACTAAATAGTTGGTCAGGGAGGCTAGATTGGGTCATCTGGGACAACAGTTAGCTGAATCAGTGTTTTTTTTGCTTGCCGGTAGTGAAAGACTGCAGACAGTGTGGTCTCTCTGGTCTAAGGTTATGCTGTCCTGTTGAAGGATAACACAATAGATGATTCTGCAGGCCAGTAATGAAAGTGACAGGCTGCCATCACCCTAAAACACGTCTGTAATTCATTAGGTCACTTGGAGTTCGGGACAGATTAGCAACCATCTATGTCTTGTTTTCTACTGCTGATGCTCTGTGGTAATAACTCACCCTGAAATGTTAGGGGTGCATAATGGAGACAGCAAAGCAGTGAAACCCTTATCAGTTACATGTATATTGCCTGTGTGATATCTATGCTTCTGCTCTATCCTGTTTGGTTGTTTCAATGTTTTTTTTTCCCTGAGAGGTCAGGTTTGTCAGTTGACAAAGACATGCTTCCCAAGTCTTGACACCTGACCCATGGTGAAAAGCTATAGAGGCTGATAATGCAGAGTGTTTGTTCTGTAAAATCAAAGCTGTCAAAGATAGTTATGGAGGATACTGAGAGACTTGTCTGGAGGTGGAGTGTAGAATGTCAGTATATAGAATGTATAGTAGGCCAATGTTTCAGTGCATTTATCAAGTGCCGATTGCAAATGCACTTAATTGTGAAGCAAGAATTCTGGCTGAATAATTGATTCAGTTTCCCCCTCTAGAGGGAGGCTGCTTGGGGCATAATGTCAGACACAGAGAAAAGTTGTGCATCCAGTGAGATATGGAGATGTGCGGGCTACAGTGGGGGGGTGGGGGGGCGTCCTGGTTTTTTTTTTCAAACTCAACAGCAAAAGAGAGAGGGAGAGACTATGAGAGAGCCTATGTCTGTCTGTGAACTTTGGAACTGGTTATTCTGCAGTTTGGGGCTGGAGCTCATATGCAGCACAGTGAAATTACACAGTATCTCTGAGAGACAAATTGCTTAGTTTTGGTTTCTTCCTTGGATGATTTCATACAACGATTTATATTCTTTTTTCACTCCCAGAGTGAAAAAAAAACAATTCACCATCATGTGTAATTCCGATAAGGTGCTGGTAATTACCACACCGTTACCCGGTCAATATGGAAGCGGATCAAAATTCAGTCAATACCTTGTCAGGAAGTCCGTGTTCTTTTACAACACGATTATCCCGCTGAGGAGGAGGGAAAATAGCAAGAGGATTATGGGCAAGTTGCGGAAAAGAAGTGAGATGGAAAAAGCAGGCCAGATTACGCACACTCGATATCCGCATGCAGTCACGTCTAAAGCTGTGGACTTCAGCAGTCCACAGCCATTCAAAACTCCACATATCTGCGTCCCTGATAGTCAAACAGTGAAATACACCAGTGGCCCTGATAGTGGCATTTAGTTCGCTTTTGGAGAATTTCTGCTTTTGTGAAATAGTGAGACCAGCAGACATCTACAACAGTTCAGCTTCCTGCTAGTAGATTGTAGTCTGTGAGCCTTTTACTGCGAGACATAGTGTGGCCCTAAGAATACACAATTACTAGCTAAATATATATTTTAAAATATGTCACCGGATTTGGTGCTGCAAATGCTCCAGGGACTCTCAGTGCATTCAGATGAAAGTTACAGTGCTTGAAATGGTCATGCGGTATTCAGGACTGCCACCGTGGGAGCGCAGGCCCACAACGACTAACGTGACATAAATGACTTGACTTGTGAATGTTTACTTCCAGCCAAGAGGCTGGGACTTTAGTCTCTCTCGAACCGTATCCATAGCCTTATCTTTTTTAGCTAAGCTCAACCTTCCCACCAGCGTCCCAAGAATCTGTCCATATATATATATATAAATATATATATATATATATATATATATATATATGCATATCTGTCCATATTGTACTTGACTTAAATGGATGTTGATACTGAGAACAACAGATCATTGGGCATAGTGTTATACATGTATGTGGTTGTATAAGTCTGTGTGACATAGCAGGGGCTCTGGGGTCCCAGGGGGTTCATTACTGGAGTATCGCTGGGAGGAAACTCATCTCCCACAGCTCCTGCTGACTGACAGGTGCCTGGAGTGGAGCGCCAGTATCCCGGGACATTTCTGAGGAGGCTGTTTGGCTCGGGAGGGGTGGGGGTGGGGGCAGAGTGCAGGCAGCCTGATGGAATACATACTCGGTGGTGGTGGTGGTGGGGGGGGGGTCTCTATGCAGGTCTCAGTGTAGCAATTTTTGTTTAAGCTATCTGGTGTCAAAGCAATCAAGGTAGAAATTGGAGTCGGATTCGGGCGAACAGCATGCAGCATGGATGAACAGGCTCTTCTCCCTCATTGCTGTTGTCAGAGTGTGATATACGCTATCTCTCTGTACATTGCCAGTCTCAAAGTCCAGCGTATGATTACCTAGGGCTGGAACAGCATGGCCATTTCTCCGGTCTGAGGGTTTGTTTGTTACTTTGTTCAGGTTGTGGAGGTCTGTCTGTCTGTCACTCTGTCTCTCAGATTGAGCACACAGAACAGAAGTGCGCCATTCTAGTAGGTGGGTAAAACTCAGAGGTGAAAAAACACTGCTGATAATCGTTACATGACCGAAATGTCTGTGCTTCCCACCTGAACCCTGGAAATGAAAAAGAAGATTTTAGTGCTCATGCTGTTTTGCCTAAGTTCAATTATTCAGTGTAAGTCCTCTCCCTGGTGTGACTGTGAACTAAATCTGAAAGCTACAGTGTTATTAACGTTCCCTGGTTGCGCTGAAGATGTCTAGGCCCTGAAATATGGAGCTCCAGAAGGCAAATAAATAATGAGTAATTATGCATGCTCTTTGCAATCAGTCTTCAGTGTGCTGTGAAGGAGTGGCTCTGCAGAAGTGTCATAACGTGAACTAGTTCTTGTGCAGAATTCCAGCTGGTGGCATATATGCAATAGTGTACAGTAATATGCACAGCAACCCTGTCATTCTGCTGCATACTTGGAGAATTGGTGAGGGATGAGGGTGTGTGTGTGTGTGTGCGTGTGTGTGTGTGTGTGTGTGTCGAAGGGAGGGGTTAGGGCTAATGTGAGGGGAACTTTTGGAGCTCAGAGGAGAAATTTAGAAGAGTGTTCAGTCCACCCACAAAAGGGGGGTCAGATGACTTGAGGCGTTTAGGTGAGGCTGTAGAGCAGACAGTAGGAATGCATCTTTAGGGGTGTTCTTTGCCGCAGGTCACCCCGCTGAGTGGTGGGGTATCTGGCACTCTCTGGCTTCACTCATCATCTCATCTGAACTGATCGCTAGGAAGTGCTGTTGTGTGGTTTGGTTCCGTGGAGGTTCGTAAAGCAGGCTGGCTTCTGTGATGGGATGCCTCAGGAGATGCGCTTGTACAACAGGCTCAGTCCTCAGGTGGGGCACTGCTGCTGCTGTTCCTTTGTGTCTGGGAGCTTAATGTGCAGTGCTTTAGTAAACATCCTAACATCCAATGGCTAACATGTACAACTGTAAGCTGTGGGAGCTGTTCTGGATCATGAGCATCAACTAATGATGAAATAACAATGCAGAAATAACAGCTGGTGGGATCGCGGTGTTTAGATATGTTTCCCTCTCACTCATCACCTCACCTGGCAAAGCCATATCAAAGCAGCCAGTCCACACCGTACGACCAGAAACAACCCACCTCCACTGCTAAAATCCAGCCATACTGACATTCTCTGTTTGTCTCCCTCTACTTAACTCCAATAAACTGCCATTTCTGTATGGAAACAGTGCTGGAAATGTGAATCAGAATCCACTGATCAGACTGCATTGTTTTAGGGTCAGGGATCAAGGGACAGGGGATAGAATAAAATAAAATTCAAAGAAATGCCTGAATGAATGAATTTGGGTCTTAAAAACATGCCATGCATTGCAAGCCTGAGTCACTTCTGAACTGAGATATTCTATCGATGACTGTCGGTGGACAAGAACTTTGCCTCAATGTTTTGCCAGCCGGATGCTGGCTTCTTTTTCATTCTTAACAAATGGGAGAAGGCATTACAAGAGCAGATCTAGTCTTTAATGAAGCTGTGCATCATCTGCGACAAATGTTTGTAGAGAGGTGGGCCACGCGAACCGTCCTCTCATTCTGCCTGCATAGAGACAGATTAGAGCTATTAGGCTTGGCTGTGTCAGAATAAATCCCTCTCCCTCGGTCCTCAGTGTGTTTCCTGCTGTTGGCTGATAGCTGAAAAGCTGTGTACTGTGAATGAGGAAACATGGGAATAATGCCTTTCTGATACTGTCGAGTCTTCCCTGCCCACTCTCTGATGGAAACACAATCCCTTTTTTGTGCTTTCTCCCTGTTCTGCGGCCGGAGATTTAGAATGCAGATTCATAAAGGTGTGATAAGCTCCTCAAAATGTGGAATTTGTGAAGAGACAGGAGTAGAATTTTGAGCAGAGCTTCCATAAATTAGCCCCAAAACAAGGGGTGCAGTCTGACGGGGTGTGCTGCCCTGTGGCTGTTCGTGGAAGCATGCCTCTGAGCTCCCTGCCTACCGCTACCTTCAGAAAATGGAGTTCTTTTCACTTTCCCCTCTCATCTGTCTCTGTATGTAGCCCATTCATGAGCCCCCTTTAGAACCTGTTAATTTTAGCCTCTCTCTTTCACTCTACTGGCTGCAGTTCCTCTTCACTGAGGAATTGACCTATAGTGGGATATTGCTGATAAGCTGGAGCGGGTTTTGGGTTAATTGCTCAAGAGGTTTCTAAGGCTGAATTTGAAGTAGGTGTAAATCAAAGTAACACCATCAAAGAATCAATCAACCATCTCCTCTGATTTGGTTCCATGCTATGTTATAGGACACCCTCCACCTGGAGACAGTGATTCCAAGGTTGGTAGGCCATGTGTTTCATTAGCCGGTGAAGTGGCAAACAACAAACAGGAAAGTGTTTTTAAGGCATTACAAATGCCTTATGGTGTTATCACTTAATATAAAATGACTGACTTATATCTACTGTTGATCAGTGAGATTCTGGTACATGACACCTGAGTCCTGTACCTGATGTTCCTATACAGTGGATGGGTGACCAGTTAAACATTTGGTATAATGTAGGAGCAGGAAGCTCTATGCTAATACAGTCAGGCTGTTTGATTAACATACTGACTTTCCAAATCAAATCATGCCCGGGGCTTCCTCCATTTTGCTGTAGCCTGGATGTGGTCCCCTCAGCTGCCTCTTGCAGTTGTGGTTATCTTCATTATTCATGTTGGTAAAAATTGCCCTCGAGGTGGAAGGATGCCCTCACGGTGAGAGAAAAGTAAATGAGTTCAGAGAATAGAGCAAAGTGAAATGTCAAAATACAAGGGAAGGTAAAAGACCAAAAACAAGATGAAATAAATGTACCATCCAATTACCTGGGATAAAATATGATTAATATTAGAAAGTTAAAGTAGGATAAAATACCATTTGTCTGGCAGAACTGTGATTATGATCTAAGTAACTACATGAAAACAAAATGTTCAAGCAAGATGTGGTGACAAGTAGTAAGTCCTGAAAGTCTGTCATTTGAGTTTGTATGACCTGTGCTTTGGCCATCACTGTAGAGGGACTGGCTTTATAGGATATGAGGAGTATATGTGTATCAGTATATGCATGTTTCTGTGTCTGTATGTGTGTGGGTTTGTATATGTGTATTTGTGAGTGTGTGTGTTTGTGTGTGTGTGTGAGAGAGAGAGAGAGAGAGAGAGAGCAGGACAAATGCTGTGTCTTCAGGCTGAACAGAGAAACCCAGGGTTGAATGTTATTGGCTTACACACCAGGTGGGCGGGGGGGGAGCACAGACAGTCCTTGGGCAGAGCCAGGAGGATCCTGGGGTAGAGCTGAGAGAATCCAGCAGGATGCGGTGGGCTGTGATACAGCACAGATTTCCTGTTTTTGCTGGGCTCTGACTGCTCACGTACTGGGCTTCACTCCACACACACCCAGGCCCAGGAGCTCCTTCGTTCTTCCTAAGCTTTAAATATTAGTCTGACGTAAGATGGTTTGCAGCCTGGAGAGTGCATAAAATGAGGAGATGTTCCTTGTTTTCTATGTCTTAGTCACCATCTAGAGTGAAGAGTCAGGATCTCTGCGTCCTGTATGTTTTCGCTGGGGTGGGAAGGGCATAGTGCGCCCTCTAGGGCGGCAGTGGAACTGCAGCCTTAGGCGGCTTTCGGTGTTAATGGCCTGTTCTCAAGGTTGCGCTGGACTGAATAAATAAGCCTGGATCGATCATGATGCCCGGGGATGGGCCGGTCCCTGATGTTGGATTCCCCTGTGCATAGTGTTTTATTAAGGAGATAAAAGCCAATTAGGCACCGTGGCTCCTGATCTCCCAAGGTGGGATCCCATTGATTGGGTTTCTCTCGCTTAGCTTGCTTGCCCTGCAAATCTGAAATCGGGGTTTGAGGCAGCTTGCAGCTGCCATATTGCCAAACAGCCCCACAGCCCTAATCTTCAGGGTGTCTTAGGAGGTCAGACAGTTTGGGAGACTTGAGTCGCTCATGTGACAGGTAAATTGCAGTGTGAGTGCTGGAACAGTCGATCAAAGCATGAGCGCAAACAGGCATGCTAACCCACACACAAGCATTTCTGGAAATGGCTTTTTCAGGGCGTCGAGATTATTGTCAGTCGAGTTTTTACAGCTGTGGAAATGGTGACAACGGCAGGTATCTTGAGGTGGAATTTAGTTTTAGAGAAAGAATCCTTGCCGTTTATATGCTTAGCAGAAGGTCTTTTACAGCACAGAAATTTACAGAACACATTTACATAGTATCCATTTATACATGCTCTGAATGTACTCAATGCTTACATTTGAACTGAAATGGGAACTCTGCGCGAGGGTGCAGCAGCTGTGTCTCATCCTGGATTCAAACGTGCAGTGCTCTGGTTTTTACTCCACCTCCCTGAGCAAGGCTGTTACACTGCTCGCCCGCCTCCCAAGAGCATCAATGCAATACCGCCAACCTGTATTAACTAATCAATTGACCATTACACAGATGATTAGCCTAATCTGCAAATAATTCCCCCCCCCCCGCTTCACCTTCTAGTCCATATGGAGAGGCCGTATGCCGCCAAGGTGTCTGACATGCTTCCAATTACTGCACAACACACGTGATGCCCTCATGGCTGTGCTCATAAAATAAACATGCTTTGAAGTATCATAAATATAGATGAATGTGTGACTTTACTCTTTTATGTATTTATGTGTGTGTAGCTGATACAGTATACATTACATTAGCTATCCCACTGGGAGCTGAATTGGCAGCCCTAGCCATGTTATAAATCTCAATGTCAGAACTCCTTGGAGATATGTCAAAACAGGCACATGTCAGTTACTAATACTGAGGAGAGCTGTCAGAAATGGAAATGAGCCCACCTTGTAACCCCTTCAGTGAAGCATGTCAATCACCTAACCACTTGCGGAGGTTACCAGATGGTAAGTCTCTGGGGCTGCAAGGCAAGCCTCACACTGATCTTTCCCCGGTTTATTATTCCTGCAAATCTGCAGGTGTCGGTCACCCCTTTCAGTTCTCCCTGCCCCTGTTAACACTGAACAGGGGTCAGCAAATGTGCCCACGAAATCGCATGCTGTGCTTACTCGCTGCGCTCAGATCAGAGGTCATTACTGAGGATGGTAATGGGACACAGTTTGGAATGGAACCTTGATTAGGTCTACTTGGGGGCTGGGCGGCAATGTGGTAAATGTCACCTGCTTACTTCGGCAGCACACACATCCATAGATCTTCTCCTGACACCTTAAAACCCAGGACTCAGGTGTTCTGTGCTAATATCTGTAATGACTAACTAATGGGCTTAGGGAAGGAGTTAACCCACTTCTTTTTTTTAATAAACATTACTGCTACATCAGTAATTTCCTAATGGGCAAGTATCTACTTTTCAGCAGTTCCCTCATTAGGAATGAAATTGGAGCTGACAGGCTGTAAGGTACCTCAGAGGAGGCTGGCATTATTTTTTTGAAAACCTCAAACTGATGTTCTGAGCATTTACTGGTGAGGGCTGAGCCCACCTGCTGTCCTTCTGTTTCATGCGTTTGGATAATTGCATTCTGGGTAATGAGAAATGGAGAATTCTGAAGTAACCGGGTGGCGTGCCGGGGGGGGAGAGTAATAATAGACTTTATTGTCTTAAATCTGTCTGCTGTTGACAGAAGATGACTGTGTGAAATGCCTAGATCAACAATGATCTTTGAGACTGTTCATAGGGCTGAGTTACACAGATGAGCTGATGGGAAGTCCAAGTTGGTACATTTGCAGCACAACCACCAGCTCTGGATTTCAACTCCCATCAGCCCCTTAACTTAACTTTTAGGGGCAAAGCTATCTGGGGTAACACAGAAATCAAGACAGGTACACCGCTGCAACTACAGTTTCTGTTGATTCCAAATATCAGCTCAGTATGGAGGACCAGAGACTCCTTAATGAGGACAGCTGGGATTAAGGAATCCCTCGAGTTGCAGCTGCTTGTCTCTTCCAGCTACATGCCCTTTTTTCTAGAAAATACCATTGATAATTTATCATGGCAATCCAAATTGAACAGGTCATTTGGCCTGATATGCGGAAAGACATACTTGGATACTGGTTCTCTTTGTTTAGTTTTTATAGTTTTTACTTCTTTTCCTGTGTTGTGCACTCTATTTCAACATATCTGTTTTCATTCTTGCTTTTTAATCATACGGTACATATTTTCCATTTTCTGTAAAGTGCTTTGAAACTTTACAGTAGAAATGACACAATAACACAACGCCATAAAATAGCACAATAGCATAATGGAAAACACATTATTATTACCTATTGAATACCTATTATTTCCAGCCCTGAAAGAGGGGGGTTAAGGTGATAACGACAGGCGTGTTACAGGACCGTAGAGTGAGCTCCTGTCTGAGGGCAAGGCGGCTCCCTGTTCTCATTTGCTGGAGACCGTCTTTCTATGAATAATTCATCGCCGTGCTGTTTGAAGCTCACAGCTGTTGCAGCAGTCTTTTATAATATCTGTGTTAAGCCCTTTTTTCATGTTGCTGTTTTTTTGCTTAAACACTTTTTTTTTTCAAATTTTCCCCATAAAGCACAAACTCTGTGCTGCTGGTAATAAAAAATAAAAAACAACTTTAAATGGGACTGGGGCCAGTCGTTCTCAGGATGAACAGAGGTAATTGTGGGATTTCAGTTTAAAAGCCTGCAGTGCAGCAGCAATGAGCTGCAATTTACCACGCATTCTCAAATAGTGGAGAAAATCTGTGATGGGGGAAGATCCTGGGAATTAAAAGTTGACTTTGTGCAGCAGCCAGCACAGGGGAAGTGTGGTGTAGTGGATAATGAACCTGCATTTAGAATGTGGTCAAAATCCTGTAAGGGGGAAATGCTTTTCACCACTGAGGAAGGTAGTTCTAGAGTGTATCTCAACCACTGTACAGTTGATAACGTCATATGTAAGCTACAAAAGTTGCCCTGAACACAGGTGCATCTACTATACAGACGAACTGAAGTTCTGAGTGACAAATGCATTTGTGATGTTTGCTATATCAAATAAAACTGGATTGATTGGTCCATTGATCGATCGATTGATAAATAATGTGGTATTCATCACATCTTCCTCAAAAGACTTCCTGGTTCCCTTTCATTCCCCTGGACACATCTTGTGATAACTTCCTGTGATTGAGTTAGGAGCTGGGTTTTGTTGACCTGTTGACCACAGCCCTGGCTGTTGAGCTCTCCTTTGCTGCTGTCTACCCCCTGGTCTGAAGAGAATTCTAAGGACACTGCACTTAAAAGAACGGGCCATTCAGGCCATCTTGGCTCGGCATGTTGCCCAGAATTTATGATGATATCAATATATTTCATTTTCTGGTGCTTAAGGTATCATGCATTACAAACAGTTAAAACAGTAAATACATATGGATATAGTAAATACAAACAGATCTGAAAACATATTTGAGACAGCCCATAAACAATGAAAGACATGTATACAATTACATGAAATGGTTAAATTAATGTTTAGCGCAGCCATCACTGCGTCAATTTGTCTTGAACAATCCTTGGATCTCTAGCCATTGTCTGGTACTGTACTGGTTATAACAAGTCCTTAGCCCCAACAGCCCCAACAACTGTTGCATGGAAACACTCCTAGGCTTACCGAGAGGGTAGCGGAACTGACCAGTTAGAGCCTTTCCTCTGAGCATGCGTTTTTTGCATAATTCCATATATGAATTTATTTGATCAGTCCATTTCTTTTGAAGTAAACAAAGGGTGTGTTCTGATTGGTCGGTTCTTTACATCCTACACCCTTGAGCTTGTCATAAATGTCAGAGATTCACTGGGGATGGAAAGGCTGTCAGGCTCATTACAGCCTTACAGAACCATATAATCTGCTTTGCTCACTGTTTCTGCTTTGCCTCTTTTTTTCTCACTTACGCAATTAAACTGTTCCTTGGCTGAATGCAAAGGTCACACCAAATGCAAGACCTGCATTGCTATCATTGTGATTATTACTATTATTATCTTTAGAAAACGATCTGGGGTGACAATAAATGGTTTGTATCTCCTTCTTTGTTTAAGATGCGCAGTACAGGGGTCACGTCATTTGAAAAGACTCACTAGCTGTGCTGTTTCTGACTGTCTTGCAGCGGTCGGTGTCCCCCCAGAGAGTGTGTAGAACTCTACCACTGACTTACTTTCAGATTTTATGGGAAGCAATTCAGGACCTGGGAGCTTGATATCATTCATCAACAAGCAGTGGATGGCCTCAAGGCACAAGGGAATTGGTGTGCTCGTTAAACACAGCTGGCTCTAAACGAGACAAAAAGCTGTTTCTCCATTGTGAAGGCACCCATTCTAAGCATTGTCTATGGATGTGCCATTATCCTGCATACTGTGAAGTGCCTTGATCTGGTATACTGGGAGTATCCTCCCAGGGAAGGAAGGGGGTGAACGTTTGTCACTTGACATCAACAGGAGGCGCTGTGTGCTGTCACAGTTTGTGTAATACTGCATGCACACCTCACAGCTCTGAGGACACACTGCAGACTGAAGCTGGTGGAGTGAATTGATTATCAGTCACAGGTAATCTGCATGCTTGCCAGATATTCAGCTCCTTCTCTCCTTCCGTCCTTTGCACCTTATCTCAGAGATTCTGGTTGCTATGGATCTTTTGTCTTTGACCATGCCCCCTCCATGAATATTCGAAATGAACCACAAAATCAGCACTTTTTGTTTGCTGTTTTCTTTATGCCTTTTCCTTTCTCTCCAGGTTGTAGATCATGAGCCAATCAGAACTGAGACAGACTTTTCCAGAGCTGAATATCTGTGATACAGTCCATTCAGCTTTGCCTTTTTCTTCTTCAGTTCCCTGTCAGATTGAATCACAGAGATGTTTTATTAGCATGACAGTCCGTTGACAGGTGAGTTTAATAAAGTAGTCCTGTCAAAACAAAGACTACGGGACTATGGGAAAACTGCGGGTAAAAGCAACACCACATTTAAGAATCAGCATATAACTTGTGTCACTCACCAAACACAAACAGCAGAATCAAATCTATAATTCAATATATATCACATCAATACAATGAGAAAATTTATTGAACTTTTGATGCTGAAAGACTGTTAGATATAACTCCATCTCACAGCTAGTCAAAACAAAATAAAAACATTTTCAATTGGCAAATGATATTGTTTCTTGAATATACTAACTTTACATATTGAAAATACACAAGCTGTTTGCAACACATTTTTCTTGGTGTGATCCACAGAGGGATAGTATCTCATTACACAAACTGGCAAGCACAGCGCACTGCAAAGTGTGAATGCTAATTAAAATGCTTCATAAACAGCCCATGTTTTCCATGTTGAATATTATAATATCTCATTATTCTCAACTTGTTGATGAAGGCAATGTACCTGAAAGCGTCTCTGTTGATCCGTGTTCAATATGAAATTAAAAATATCAAATATTAAACTGTTATGAGCTGTTGCTGGCTGGTGAGAATTTGCTTGAAAACGAGTGTTTATTTTATGGCCTATGCGCCCATAGATTGATAGTATATCATTATTAACAAGGTAAAACAATAAAAAGGCTCTTAATAGTGTTCTGCACTGAAGCCCCAGGGGTATGAATGAGGGTTCCCACTCAGATCACATTCAGATTCTCTATGATGTTTCAACTATTTTTAAAGGGTAAATGTAAGATTTTTTACAGTTTTTTTAGACAAGAAAAAAGAAAAAAAAATTATAGATAAGATGTCACATTCTTGTTTATTTCAGCTACTTTGAATGGGGAAAAACACATTTTGTGACAAATTATTATTTTTTTTGCTGCTGCTTAGTAACTTTGGGGGTTACTGGCAGTGAATGCTTGTGATGTATGACCTCTGGTAGTGGGATTACTGTATGAGCCAATAAGCTGTCCAGTTTTGTAGTACTGTTATGTGAACACACTGGCACTACTGGATCTGACAGTGAATGACCACAATCTAGCAAGGTAGTAAGAAAGGACTACATCTGTTACTTACCGTGAAAGAAGTAAGAGACCACTGTCTGGCATAAGCATGTGGTTAATGTAGTCACACTCCAAAACACTCCTAACTCGTGCTGTATCTGTAAAACTAATCAAAACTGTAATCTAACACTAGTGCAAATTGAATATATTATCTATTAAATAGGCATCTTGAAAGTCTGGAGATGATATTCTCGAAATCCTGTGATACCGTGTGTTGTCTGTGTGCCTGTCTTCAGTGCTCTGTGCACTAAGCTCCTGCTCTCCCTCTCCCTCTCCCTCTCCCTCTCCCTTTCCCTCATTGTCTCTGACACACTGGCTCCCCATCAAAGATAAGACAAAGGATCATGGAAGAGTCCTGCAGTCATTTGTAATTAAACACAATGTGGCCGTGGTGTCGCTGGCACGCCTTTGGTCACAGCACAGTTCGGCTCTGACAGTGCTGTAATATTTATTACGGGGTCAAAAGACACAGGCAGGCCACCAGATGTTCTGCAATAGTGCTTGTCAATGAGCGGAATTAACATGCGTGAGACCTCTTTGTTTATCAGGCCCTGAATTACTGAGGCCTGCCTGAGATGCCCTCAGAAATGTAGCCCCTCAACGATGTGGATTATAAGTTACACAATTGCGAATGATCTCCAGAGGGTCGATGGAGTTCAGCTGCATTCTTTAAGGAGAAAATGTTTCTATTCTGAGAACACAAAGCAGAGAAAAACCTTGTAATCCTCATCTATAAGGACTTTGTTCAGCGAGGAATGACGTGGTGTGAGTGTTGAAACTGTGGAAGCAGAACTCAGAGCTGCAACTCAGTGAAAATATTTAAATTTGAATGGTGCACGTCCTGCAACAGGGATATCCATTCAATATTTATGTTTCAATCATAGCAATATTTCCATTTTTCACACAGTGTGGGTTTTTCTTTTCATCCTTTTCGGGATGGGTCATGATGGTCCTTCTGTAATATGACATGCCCATTGGATTAAAGACCTTTGTGATTGGGGGCAGTGCTCCCTAGAAATGCATGCTGGCAGCCAGCCCATGGGTCAGACATGGAAAATGGCTGTCAGCACACTGTCTGTAGGGTGGCCTAAAGGACTGCAAATACTGATCACAAATAACCTCCCTGAAAATGACAGCATTTTACTTGCTGGAGTCAACACAGACTATCTCCCCTCTAACATGAAACGCCCTGTTTGAACTTGGTTTAAAATGTGTGATTACCGGCACACCTTTGGGTCAAAGGTTGCAAGTATAGTTTGACAGAAGAGTTTACCTGGGTATAGCAAACTTTTCTGGGAGCAGGTCAAAAATCTCCTTTTTGATGGTGCTCTGTTAAAGCTGGTGGGAAATGTTGGAAAGTGCATGTTCAAACGCTTTGCCGATGGGGATAGCCTTGTGGAACACTGAAGCCTTTTCTTCCAGTAGTTTGTCATTGTCAGTCACAGGAGCTCTGACAGCTTTGGGCCTAGGCTGGGGCATACATTCACGGGCGAGACACACGCCAGTTTTGGAGATCAAAGCTGGGTCTGACACCAGGGAGACAGAGGGAGGAAGAGAGGCTTTCCGCACAATGCAGGGCCAGATTGATATGTTAAAATATTTAGATTTGACCTGGGAGATCGGAAAAATAAAGCAAACGTGATTGCATGTGTGGTTTTGGACAGTGGCTGTCACAAGCCTCTTTTTTTACATCGGTGAAAAAAGCGACACAGGGGTCACCAAACAACGTGCCTATCACCTCCACTCCCACAAGGCTGCCTTTAGCAGTGTCAGGATCATTTCTTTGCTGGTAGCGAAGGCCGCCATTACCGCCTCCACGGATCGTCTCTTTGCTTGCAGCGATGGCCAACATTAGCACCATTGAGGATCAATTCTTTGCTGGCAGTGGGCTGTGGCTGCTTTCTTCCTGGTTCCTCTGGATCTTTCTGAGGTCCTACTCAGCCACAATGTTATGTCCCTCCAGTAATCCGAACTTCATTCCGTCTCATAGACCCACGGCCATCTTCACGCTCTTTAGGGAACTGTCAGTGGGTTAGATGTAGAGATGCCTCCTTTCCGCTGCTGAGTGCAGTAAGAATGTGTGGACCTATTGGTTGCTCTTCCATATATGGATATCATAAGAATATGAGATTCAGGGTCAGCTACAATGAAGGAAGGTAAGGGTGTAAACCTCCCCTAGGTTTACTGAAGCGTGTTACAGGGGTTCTTTCTCATACCTTTAATCAGGAAGGTGTAAGAAACCATGATTGTCAGGGATAATAGGGTGGAACAGTTGTGTCCTGGGCTGATCAGGCGTGGTATTCTGCTTATTTCTGTGTTCAAGCCCATCTCTGTATGGATGCAATTAAGCTCATGCCAGGCTTTTTTTGATCCGCTAAGGTGCGGACATGCGCTTGTGTGCGTATGCATCTGTGTGTGCGGGAGGGGGGAGGGCTCAGGACAATATGCTATGCTATTAATCATATAATGATAGAGATATTCATATCTCTCATGATATGAAATGTGCTTTCACGAGATAAGCTGTCCCCAGACCTGTCGGGATTGTTCTCTGTTTCATTTGTTGGAGTCTTTTCGGCTGTTCGTCAGAATTAAGGAGAGCACCCCATCAAACGCACAAGCATGTCATTTAATTTCACACGCGTATGAGCCAATGCACTGAAACAAGAAATAAACTGCAGTACCCCTTCAGTCTAAAGGGCTGCCTTCTACAGAACATGAGCCTGGTTTTGATTGATAAACATGGGATTATGATTTCTGTTGGTATTTACTTAATGTGCAGTCAATGAAGCACATTCAATAATTACATTTTGATTCATTAGACAATAAACAAACAACTATTACTTTGTTAGTACTGATTAAGCAAAGCATGTAATTTATTTATTTAATCACTTGCTATTCATATTTCCCCGGTGTGTATGGTAATTTTGTATACAGTAGCCTGCATTAAGTGATTCTCTTCTCTTACCACACAAGGCTTCTCACGCGTGAGGCAGGATATTGAATCTTTGATTGAATTACCTGCGTGGGATTTATTGCATAAATGTGCTGCTAACTTAATGAGCGCACCATTTTTCTAAACGAATACAATGCAATTAAGCAGAATTATTCATTAACACTGGTTTCATCACCATATGAGAATATCCAAATTGATGAGAAATGTATGCAAATTATTTCCACCCTCTGTAGTACAGCCAGCAGCTATCACTATCTATGAGTTAAAATCTAGGGAAAAATCCCTCAAAATTTTCAGCGGGTACAGCTTCCAGTAACACACCACTGAGAAACATTTTGTACTTCAAGCTCAAATGTATGTTGTTAAATCCTTTGAGAATGGGTAGCATTCTATTTAAGCCACTTCTTAACTGATTCATTAGCCTGCCATTCAAACCATGAGCAGAGGCGCTCACTCTAGAGTGACATCTGAACCAATCAGTGGTGAGCTGATCTAAGTAGAATTGACCTTTCCATTTCTAGTTATTTTTTTCTTTCACCTCTTTCAATGAATTTTGGTTTCCTGGTGAAGCTGATGATACCTTGTATAGCTACCACAGAGGAGTTTTCAGATGTAATGAAAGATTGAAAGGGCCTTGGATCCAGCTGTGAGCCTAACGGGAGGCTTCATGCCGTGGGTACAAATCAGTCGGTGGAACTGAGAGACGAGACTGGAGCTGATATCCACATCCGCCCCAAACCAACGTTTCTGGATAGGAAAGGTGGAAATATCATGTCACGGTCATTAAGCTGTCAATCACTAATCAGCTTAATTGGAAGTGATTGTGTTGCCGAGACACCAAACAGCTCTGCAGTCCTCACGGCCACCGCCAGCTCGCCGAACCGTAATTTAGCTGGAAGACGGATCCCGCCTTTTGGGGAAATGGGGAGACGTGCCCTTTGGAGTGGGAGTGCCTGTACGTCGCTGGCTATCAGCTGCAGTGAAGATACAATCAGCCCTCCGCTGACACTGATCTACCCACCCAAATTAGCATTTGGAGCGTCACCATGAGCCAGAGGGTAGAGGTGCGTGAGAGGATAGTGAGTAACAGATTGAGCAAAAAGTAGACAAACAGTTACAATTGCACCAAAAACAGGGTGAAATCCCAGTTTTCAGCTGTTTTTTCTGTCAGTAGAATAAATCAGAAGTACTCACGAATTGGGTCCAAATGTTAGTTGGTTGTGGTTTTTCAACCGTATTTTAAAGTGAACATGTAGAACAGTGTTTCTCTATCATACTCCTGGAGGCCCACTGTCCTGCATATCTTCTATCTATCCTCGCTCCAGACACACCTGAATGAAATTAGTGTGCATGCTCTTGATTAAATCAGGTGTGCTCAGCTAATCAAAAGTGCCATTGATGAGTTCAGTCAGGTAGGTAGAGCAGGCAAAGGTGGAAAACGTGCGGAGCAGGGGGCCCCCAGGAGCAGGATTGATCAGTGATGTAGAAGATAAGATTACGAAGACACTAGTGCATGCTAGTGCATGTCCACACACACTCTCTCTACGCTGTTAGCCGCCTGCATACATTATGTCCACACTCACGTGACGTGTGGAGAGGGTATACTACAGTGAATGTAATACGTGTCTGCTTAGAAAGCAGCTTCATTTTAGCCAGTTTCAACGCTTCTCCTTCCCTTTCTTGCTTTCAAGTGACAGTGAAGTATCTGGGTTTGTCGAAGACTATTGGCTCTGTGCTGCTCAGTGATAACAAGATTCTGCTGACAGCTCTATCAAAACTGCACTCGAAAGACTGTGTTTTACCATCTCAGATAGAAAGTTGAGCAGGAAAATCTTTCTTTCATCACAATAAAGTTAACAGGGACAATATTCCAGTTAAACTCATCATTGCTTTGTGGTTCAAGGGATGACAGTTGCAGTCTACTGCCTCAGATTCATTTCTGTAGCAGATTAAGAAGAGTCTCTCCTTACCTGTGACAACCTCAGGGCTCCATGTTAAAGCCTAATTAAACCCTCTACTTGAAAATCCTGAGCAAACAAAAATCTTGTACATTTTTACTAATCATTGAATATTATAAGGCATTCATATGATATACAGAGAAAAATCTAAGTGACCCAATTATTTTTTATTTGAACAAAAAACTATGTATCATATATTTTTTTCTAGAATCTGCCAGTGATATGCATTGGTCAAAACGACTGGAGTAAGTGCAGAACATTGAAGCCCCCCAGAAGTGTGGTTGTCAAGCTGTTGCTAAGGAAATGAAGTCACAATGAACTAGCATATTGTCGGCTGGATTATGTACAGGCAATGACTCAGGTAGCCATGGAGGGGAGAGGAAGAGGGCGGGGGTCCCCACTTCTGCTGCTTTTTCTGGCACAGACTACTGGAGCTGGCATGCTCATACACACCAGCTTCAGGTCTTAAAAGGGCTCTTAGTCACAGAGAATGCTTGGTGGGGTGGAACCATGGCCAGCAGGCTCTCCTTTCAATAGGGCTGGGGAGCATTGTGGCGTGTGTGCTGACTTAAAAACATAAACCATATGGCATGTTTTCTCCTCAGGATGTTACCCGGGCGTCTTTTAAGATCAATCCTGGACGTCTGTGGCCCAGAGGGCTGTTTGGTTAGGTTTGTTGTAAAAATTTGAGGAATAAATTTTTCTGGTCTTGGGTTTATGGGGTGATTTCATATCTGAGTGTATGCACTGCATCCAGAGAGTCATTTTGTAGAGAGTAAGTGTTCAAGTGGGGCATGGAGAATGAGGCCAGCTCTCACTGGCTGGCTGCTTTATGAAAATGTCACAATAACATATCGATTGCACAGGAAGATCTCAAAAAATGAACAACTTCTACTTTTTTGGGTAGAAAAACTGAAAAAACAAAGCAATTGTTGTGTAAAAAAAACCTTTATTAGAAAGTTGTGTATGAATCTGGTTGCTTTTTTTGGTCCAGGACTAACATTTCTTTTGGATATGAATATATTTTAAGTTTGGAGTAATTCTAATTTTGCAAACAATATG
Organism: Megalops cyprinoides; assembly: GCF_013368585.1. Taxonomy (NCBI): domain Eukaryota; kingdom Metazoa; phylum Chordata; class Actinopteri; order Elopiformes; family Megalopidae; genus Megalops; species Megalops cyprinoides. Next base: position 12,003,582 of record NC_050589.1, read on the forward strand.
TGTAATTCAGTGTGATAATGCTGTATGATGACAGTTTCTATGGCACATCTGCATAAAATGTATTATTAATGCATTCAAAACACATTATAGTACACTTATAATACATTATAAATGTACTATAATGCATAATTGACAATGAACTACAAACCTAATAGTTCATACCTGCTTAGAACCATCCATGTAATGCATTTTGAGAAGTAAACATTATGTATTATGTATCCACATGTCTGCAGAAAGTCTAACAACCTAAGATTAGAAAGCACTATTCCCCAATTGACCTGAGATAATCTTTGATTTAACAATGCTACATTGAATAAAAAAAAAAAGAAAATGCAAGTTACTCAGCCTCCAACCTGCTAACCCGGGATAACATGTCTGATAATCATTATTTGCTATGATGTATTATGGCATTCAGAAAAATAAAACACTACATGTACATGCTATAATATGTTAGGTGGGTGGCTCCAGTACATTGCATACAAACATCAGCTGAGTGCTTAAGTCATGGTTCATTATGGGTTATAACATATTAATAATGTGTCCTAAATGTATTATAATATGCTTATTATGTACTATACAGAATTAATGCAGGTGCTTCACACAGTGTTACTAAATGGTTATAACAATAAATCTACAAGGGAAGTGTGAGGGGGAATGGGACGTGGAGGCAGGGCGTCTATAAATTAAGTATGTGATTGGGGTTCATTTTAAGCATTCATTATTTTGATTTGACTGTTTAATTGTGTTCCGCTGTTTGTTCATTTGCAGTGAAAACAAATGTCCCATTAGGTCAATGCAAACACTGCTTGCTTTACATTGCACAGCTTTGTATTATTTATGAATGCAGCAGACAACCGTGAAGATGGCTTAAAGCTGCAAAACAAATTGATTGTTGCCGAATCACAGCCAAAGCGTACCTTGTTAAAATTCTTTTTTTCTTCCACATTTTTGCTGTGATTAATGGTCTACAATATATATAATTCCAGACTGCAACAACATAGTTCATGTATTAATGTATTAATAATTCATTAGCATATTAATTTAACAATTAATTTTAGTGATTTATGTTTCTAATTTTTTTTCCAGGAATCTTTTAGATAAAGATACGTTCTCCAAATCGGATCCATGTGAGTACAGTCTCCATTGTATTCCTGTTCAGTGTTGATGTGCTTTGTTTCTGTGGCTCGCTCTGGAAGTGTGATTATAACTGTGTGGTGTAGAGCATGCTCATTTTTACATGTGTCATGGCTTCTGCACTGCACTGTCTCTGTCCTCTGATCACATGATACCACAGGGTACATCACCAAATGAAGCTCCTCTGTGCAGGACATTATATGCTTCTGCAGCCGGTGGTTTGCACTGCTGCATTTCTCTCTAATTGCTGTTTCCTAACTTTTCTCCACTTTTGCCAAACTTCACAGTGGTTTTGATTACTCTGCGATTTCTGAGCATTCCTGAAACAGCCGCATATCATTTGCAAAGTAATGTTCCATCACTCCTTCTGCTTTAACAGAAACTCCCATAATGCATAATCCAGGTGTGGTCGGCAGAATACAAATGCTCTCTGTGGGACAGCTACGGGAGCTGCATTTTAAAGTGTTGCGGAGTGACTGGAGTGCTGTCAATGGCAACATCTCTGTGATGCCACTCAAAAACACTTTCAAATTTGGCTCAAAAGAGAGGTGGGACACTTGTATTGTCAGAGGGAGAGTTCATACCTCAGATACCTCTAGACCAGTGTTTCTCAATCCTACTCCTGGAGCCCCCTTGTCCTGCATATCTTCTATCTATCCTTGCTCCAAACACACCTGATTGAAATTAGTGTGATTAACATGCTCTATCAGGTGTGCTCAGCCAATCAAAAGTGCCACTGATGAGTTCAGTCAGGTAGGTAGAGCAGGGAAAGATGGAAGATGTGCAGAGCAGCCCAGGAGCAGGATTAAGAATCAGTGCTCTGGACAAATCCATCAAAACCCCATGCTTACATTGCTGTGTACCTGGTACACAAACCCCTTGTTTTCTGCCACCTTGTTACCTGACCTGGCATCATCACCTGAGAAACCATGGAAACGGTGCACATCTTGTGCTGATGCTAGAGGCCTCTGTCTCCTCTGTAGCCCTTCACCCTTGCCATGCCATTACCAGAGCGGTAAAACGTGCTTTTAGATTAAGCATTCAAACCGCTCCCTTGGGTTGAGAAAGTGCTGTTTATGTACTGACAGCTTTAAAACCTACTGGTCCTGTGTCCCCCAGGACAAGGATCTTTACAACTTGTGATGTACTGTACTGGGCTGTGATTAAATTAGGGCTGTGATCAGTCTGCTAACACAGCTGTTATAAAAAGCCCACCCCCAGGACTGCTTTCGTATGGTATCCCAGAGAGTCCGAATTCTGTCCAGGTCAGATAAGTCAAATTCACCCTGACTCTTGCGTTCTCTGGAGGGTTTTGGTCCTGATACAGTGTCAGGGTAGTGCCATTTAAGGAGATATATCCATCATGCAATCTTATACAAATGCCACTGTAAGACACATAATCAAGCACTGGGGGTTATAAGTTCACATCCAAGATGGGACACTGATGCTGTGCCCCTTATGTAGGTGCTTTCACTCAGCAAGCATCCAGTAAACAATGCATCATTTGCAAACAAAAAAAAACCCCAAAAACTGTATATTGCTGTGGATAATACATAAACAAAATCAAACACAGTTTATGTGATGGGATAAACAGAGGAGTAATCTTAAAGGTAATAGTCAGACTGATATGAAAAATAACAAAGCTGCTTTTTCTTATAACACAGTGTAAACCTTGAATAAGACAGCTTGCATCAGGGAACGTTCTTATCTCTAAAGAAGAGTCTCTTTTGTAATTGTAGGTTTTTAAATGATTGCCCTCTTTCTCTTTTTGTTATTGAAAAGTGTCAACACATTGTTTCTGTCTTGTGTATGAGTACAATACAGTCTTCAAGTGCTTAATGTTGCCACTGTCTAGGCCTTATTTCTTAGGAGGGTTGTAGTTGATATGCTGTCTATATTGATTACTTAGCTAACATGTGTTTTGTCTCTGTGTGCTATCTCTCTCTATCTCTCTCTCTCTCTGTCTCCAGTATGTGTCTTGTATACCCAGGGAGTGGAATCCAAGCAGTGGAGAGAGGTAAGGGTGTATGAAAAACACAACAATCAGCACTCACAGACTCTGCGTCCATTCCGGTCCCAGCTGAAAAGTTCCTGTCTCAGCTAAAGAGTTCCAGCCACAGAGTTTCAGTGAACGCCCGCTATCTGTCATTGCTCGTGTTCATATTAATAAAGCTCAGGTTTAGACTGTATTTCAAATTGTGACCAATCAAGTCTCATTCTCACAGCTAATGAATATTCATGAAGCTGCATTCACTGGAGCCTTTTAGGTCTGACCATTGAGGGACCTTTCGCTGCTGACAGCAGGATTTGATTCGTAGATTAAACCCACTTCCTGTTAGCAACGCTCTTCATATTCAAAACTCTGCTGGCTAAGGACGCATTACCAGTGTGGGTGATTGGCGAGAATCTCTGAACTATTTCCCAAATATGACCTCCCCCTCTCTGTTTGTCATTCCCTTGTTACCCTCTTTCCTTATTTCCCTCCACCTCTGACTCTGAGAGTCTCGTCTCACCTGATAGTAATACCATAGGTAATCAAAGCATTGCAACCAGATATTGAGCTCCTTGGGGTGCTGTCTTTGCCACTGTTGATGCTGCAAGTGTTCTGAATTGCTGGCTTGTTCTAAAAATTCTTGAGGGGACATAGCCTAAAACAGAATGTCTGTAGCTATCACAGCAAATGTTAGCAATACAATGTTAAGACTTTGCCTTACACATTATTGAAGTAGACCTTTCCACAATGAGAATATTTGGTTACATAGATCTTAATGGAATAACTAGTTCAAGTCAGCTTTTTATGATAGTCCTCTTGGTCGTCTGTTAAGCCTGCCGCAAGGTGACGGCTTTGCTGAACGTCTGAGGGTAGTTCTGGGTTAGACCGATGCACTTGCGCAGTCCATGCCCTTGGTTTAGTCACTCTTTGTCCTTGGTTTAGCTTTGACTCACAGTGTGTTACTTTTCATCTTCATGAACCCAGTATGTTGAGTTCAGTGGTCGCCAGAATAAATGAAGAAAATTGTGTGTGTCTTGAAAAAAATACTTGAGGTTATTTTCAAAGTTACAGCCAAGGAGAAATGTTGATTGGATGCAGAGGGTTGTTTTTTGAGCATGTTTTCTGTTTCCTGTGGGATGTATCTCAAGCCAAATGCTTGATGTGAAGATGAGGTAAGTTAAGCTGTGTAGTGTTAATTTTCATTGTCCCCACCCTCCGTAAATATATTCATGTCCTCTCTCTCTCGAAGAACAGATAAATTCTGTGTACTTTTCAAAGCACAACACAACGGCTGTAATCCAATTATTCTCTTTCGGTGGACAGAATTAGAGCTGTATAAACATGCCAGTCCAGAGAAAAATGTTCCTTTCCCTCGTTATCTTCCCCAAGCAATCACAGTCACTCCGTCTGCAATCCCTCTGATCTCACACAATAACTTTCAAAACTTTTTGTTTTCTAACGCTTGTTGTTTTGCATTCAAATACTCTGAGTTGGCCTCAAGTTGTCCTCTATGTTTATGTTATTTATACACATGCACACGCACACACGTAGGCACAAACACATGCACACACGTAGGCACAAACACACACACACACACACACACACACACACACAAGTAGTTAAATTACACAATTTAACATTTCAAACTCTGAAGCCTCTCCTCTTGTGGAGAGCTCTCGCCCTTGTTCCCTCTCTCTCGTGCAGAGGGGCTGGCTGTCCCTGTCACAGCTTTGCCTGCCCCTGTCAGCACAGCATGTGAGAAAGCTGTGAATCTCAACACTGTTATTTTCCAGTCAAGGCTGCTATTTCTCTAGAAGCTGCGCTGTGTTCTCTCTAATGTTCGCCTGCCTCCCTCAAACCGCGCTGAGCCCAACCCTGGCCCTTGGCCACAGCGCCCTGCTCCTGTCCTTGAAAAATGTACTCTGCTCTGGAGCACTGGAGGCCCCACTTCTCCTGACAAACGCCTGGTTTCCACAGCTTGCCATTGTAACCCAAGCCAATACCGTGATTTACATTTCAGATAGTGGAATCTCACCCACTGCCCAAGTGTTGAAAGATGCAGAACATTTACATCTGTTAGTTTGGCAAAAGCTTTTTATCTAAAGCGACTTACAAGTGAGGCAGAGTGCAACACAAACAAACAGTCATATAAGCAGTCAATAATATTAGAAGTGCCGCATGACCAGGTTTCAATAGTTGGCCAGACAAGGTACAGGATAGCCAGCGGAGAGACAAGGGCATTTCTTAAGACAAAAGAAATTGATTTAGGTGGAAACTAAATGCTGTTAGAGGTGATCTTTCTGGCACCTGCAAACACCTGTTCGCTCTGCATTCTTTTCTTAATGAGTAAGTGGGATTGCTCTCTGCATTGCTGCTGCCGCTTGCTGGATTATGATACAGGTAGAAAACCTGATGCTGGTACTTTTGTTATTCCTGGTTTGAAGAGGCCATGGGACCATGGAGTACCATGGGAAAAAAAGACATGCTAAGCAGAGCTGATTATATGGAGCTGACATACAGCTCAGGTTGTCAAATGCTTATTCTTTAGTGTGAAATATTAATTACGTGTAAACTACAGCATGCTACCCAGCTAGGAGTGATCATAAAGGAGGGCCTTCTAGTTAGGACATGTTACACAGATAACCATGCCCACTTCCACTTCTCTTACCTGGGCTCTGGGCCAACCTACTGTCAAATCTGGGCTCATATTTACATTTGGCACACTCTCTTACCCAGAGAAGCTCGCAAAGAACAAGTACAAAGTGCATCTAATTGAGCTGGCCATGGCTCACCCAGTGTACTGCGAGCCTGAGTACATTTACTATGGAAACACCTCCAGCTTGCCTCAGGTAAACCTGACTCATAGCAAAGGCAGGTAAGCGTAAAACGTAGCTAATGAGTGGGGGGGAGGTGAGAGAGAGAGAGAGAGAGAGAGAGACATAGAGATAGAGACAGGGATAGTGGGGTAGAGACAGGGGGTGGGGGGTGGAGAGCCAATTCATTCAGGAAATGCATGTTCCACTGCAATAACAGTGCCACAATTTTTAGTAAAACTAAGAACTCTTTGGAGGTGGTAAGACAAGCACATTAACAGAGCAGCTCCCCTGTCTCCAGAGCCAATCAATCAGGACACAGAGACGCCTCTCGAGGAAACACTTTCGCAGGAGCTTTAATGAGCAGGAATCCATCAAATGCAACTCTTCCCCTTCCTCCCTCAGACACGAGCGCCAAGTCCGCCAACAGGAATGTAAATAAAGACGAAAACATCTATGCTTATTAAACCTGCACATCACTGTACACGGCTAGAGAACTTTAGTCAAGTGCAGGCCAGGTGCACAGGGGTGAGGAGGTGAGGTGCTATGCTGCCACCTTTGGCCCTGACTGCCCCATTACAAGCTACATGCTGGCAGTGGTGGCACAGCCAGCAGGGTCCACAGGGGGTGTGCCCTGTGGGTTTGAACTGGCAGGCACAGCGTGGCTGAGTGGGAGCAGGAGGTGGGCAGGAGGGGGAGAGGAGTTCTCTTGGCGTGACGTTTGTTTGTGCACAGCGTGTTGACCCAGGAAATGTGCTCTGAATCCTCATCCAGTCGCCCCCGCTGTTCCTCACCGAGCTCCTAATTCAATCATCGCTTTGTCTCTGTTCCCATCAAAACGCTCTTAACCTAGCCGACCCCAACTGCTGTCCTCCCGCCAGGTTGCTAACATGGGTAAAATCTGCAGACATCTGTTTTTTCAAGCCACATGCAAATATATTCCTGGAAATATCAGGCTGATTTTTAAATAAGTGAATGTAACATTCTTAGCTGTAAGTATGAAGAATACTGAGCAAGTCATTCTGCCAGGGACAGATACTCATTGAAATGATTTGCTTATTGGATATGATAGCTTGATAGCGAGTGGATATGCATATTCCCATTTTAGAAAATTTGGATAAAAATGAGATGAGAAAAGAATCTTTTCTCATCTCATGCATTAAATCAAAATTTGTCTGTGAACTGACTTCAAAAATAGTTACAATTCTTCCTGTTTTTCAATATAGCTTTATTTTTCATTAATTTTGGTGATTGCTGAACTTGCTAAAACCTTATTAAAAGCATTGCACTTGTACTTGGTTTGTGGGATAAAATTAGAGATGACTGATAATTGATTCCTTGGTTGTTGAGCTACTTTATATGTGGCCTCCCTCTCTGTTCGGTGGACTCAGCTGATAAATTATCCTATTTAGATGGCGTCCTTGGAGGTTTCAACGCGCTTAGTAAAGCAATGACGATGGCAGTTCATGCTTCTGTGGCAAATCAGAATGCTTTCTGAAATGTTTCAGTTACTATTTCAATGAAATTTGAATAAAATACTTCATTTCATCTATTGCTAATTTGCTTCTGCTATATAACACAGGTCTCTTTATGTTTCTTAAAAATCCATAATTAGATATCTCAGAAAACTGAAAAATTAACTATCCTTTTGTGTGGAATCTGAACACATAATTATCACGCAGAGAGGTCCTGGATGACAGGAGGGATGAAGACCCCCTGTAGAGTCCTCTGACGGGGATAAAACATGCAGGCAAGCCATCATTAACAGTGCTTAACAAACTGCCAATCAGAGAGTTACCCAGAATGCACTGGAGGTTGGGGTTTGGGGGAAAAAAAAACTTTCAGCAAAGAGAGACTGGAAAAGATCAATCAGGAATGATAAAAACATATTTTTTTTGTCTGTTGTACTCATTAAATTAATGAGATAATCAGTCATAGTTCTTAAAAAGAGTGCCTACACACTAAGAAGAAGGTCAGTAGGCTCTTCAGAAGAAATCAGCAGGGGAATCCCAGTGAATTATTGAACTGAATGGCGCCACAGCAGAAATAAAAGAGTGACAAACAAGCCGGAAAAGCTAATTCTAATCAGTGCCAAGAGGACACAGCGGGATGAGCGAACATACATACGCTGTGGGCAGTGCCGTAGTAGTAACAGCTTTTTACTGGAGATAATTAAATGATTA